>NC_138512.1:20229059-20904902 GCF_964252035.2 Podarcis erhardii
CTATTTATCTACTTGCACTTTGACATGCCTTCGAACTGCTAGGTTGGCAGGAGCAGGGACCGAGCAACGGGAGCTCACTCCGTCGCGGGGATTTGAACTGCCAACCTTCTAGTCGGCAAGTCCTAGGGTCTGTGGTTTAACCCACAGCACCACCTGCGTCTCAGTAAGGGTGTTAGCGGGTCACAAAAAGAGAAGATGGACTCTAATTTTGCTCCTGTTTTCTTCCAAGGGAGAAAACAGTGTACAACTGCATGTAACCAGTGTGACTAATAGGTACATGACTGATAAGGAATAGGTGAGGAAATATCTAGCTACCATAAGTGAGCTGACCACAAGCCAGCAGTGTGATGTGGCTGCAAAAAAAGACGTGCCTATTTAGTCTTCTTTAATAGAAGTTTCCAACGCACAGGAAAAATAGTAGCTCCACGTTACTCTGCACTAGTCATAACTAAGCTGGCGTACTGTGCTGAGTTCTGGGCATCACAATTTAAGGAGGATGTAGATAAACTGGAATGGGTTCAGAGGAGGGCAGTGAAGATGGTCAGCAAAGTAAGTCCTTTAAGGGAAGGCTTAAGGATCTGTAGATGTTTAGCCTAAAAGAAGGCAAGACTGAGGGAGCGCACAAAAGCCCTCTTCAAATACTTGGAAGGGCTGTCACTGTAGCAAGAGGACAAATGCTTATTCTTGCCTGTCCCAGAGGCCAAGGCTAGATCTAAAGGACTCGAGTAACATGGATAGGTTGATTGTGGTTGGACATTAGGGAAATACCTTAATGAGCAGCAACAAGACCAGATAACGTGGGGAGTGATGAATTCTCCTTCCCAGGAGGCTCTTTAAGCTGAAGCTGGGCAGCCATCTGTTTGGGAAACTCTAGCTCTGGATTTCCTGCATTGAGCAGGTGGCTGGGCTATACAGCCTACAAGAAGACCCTCCACTCCAACTCCAATTCTATGATCATACGAATTTAGGTACAGATACAGGGATTGATCCTACTGGGTTCCAATCTCACTTCCTCCCTGGACAGAAATCCAGAGTAGCTTTTATAAGTGCACCACCATCCTGGGGGGACGGCACCTGTTGGATGTGTGTCCATTATGCAGCTTATAAATGGCACAGAGCTGGGGGTGTGGGCTGAACCTCAGATGTTTTTGCTCATCCCAAGAAAACAAGATTATTATTTTTAAAAGCCACCGCTTTCCTCTCCTACCGCAGTTAACCACAACAAAAAGCCTCCAAGTATCTGATATTGGGGGGGGGAGTTTACCTGTCAGAAAAGGGGGTGCCTGCTTGACAAGTTTTCCAGGTTCCCAGTGATTGCCGTAGGATGCACATAAATTTTATGCGTACTAACTTATGGTCTGTGCGTGTGGTTTGGGAGCTGCACGGCCAGGTAAAAAACAATGCTATCCAGGGTTGTAAAGACTGCAGAAAGAATAATAAGGTGCACTCTTCCCACCTTAGATCAAATCTATGCTGCCAGGTGCCATAAGAAAGCGGCAGAGATAGCACATGATAGTACGCACCCCGGAAATGATCTCTTTCAGCTTCTGCCTTCTGGAAGAAGGTATAGGGTTATAAAGGCCAGGACTCACCGCCTGAAAAACAGTTTCTACGCTAATGCAATTCTGGTTCTAAACGCAGCATAAGGGGTCTCTGTAGTATAGTGTATTTTAAAATGGGGTTTTAGAGTTTTTTAGGGGTTTTTGAATGTTTTATGTAGTTTTATGTAGTTTTATAATTTCATTGTTCCGCAAGGGACAATGACAATAAAGATATTGTATCGTATTGTATCTCACAGGTGTGGAAAAATTTTCCACCTAGGCATCCGTCTCAGTTATTGGGTGGAGGGGGTACATTAATCCGAATTGCAAAATCCAGAGTAGCAGCTGTGTTAGACTGCAAATTTACAAAACCAACGAAAGCTTGCAGCGCATTAAAAGGCAGCCAAACCCATGGAGACTTTATTATTATGCAATAATAAATCTGTTGATATATTTTTTTTAAGCATCTGCTGCTGTTTCCTGCAGTATTAGCAAACGCACCCCAGACCCTGCTATGCAAAAAGCTTATTTGGGCCTAGGGGTCGCTTTCTCTGGACACTTTTGGGCATCCTAAATAACGTCTATGGAAGTGGGCGCGAACCAGCACACGGAGATAACTCTTGTTATCGAAGCCCCCGTTTAAGTTGTTACCTCAGCAAAAGCGCGGCAACGGGAACAGGAGGCCGGTGGAGGCGGGGGGGGGGGGCTGCCGTCGGAAGACGAGAAGGGGATTCCCTCAGAGATGTCGGCTGAAAGAGAGACCTGACCTGTCGGTGTCATATTATTTTTCTCTTCCCTGAGGGGAAAGAAGCGCGCAGCAGCCGGCCGGGGCAACCCCGCCGCTATAAATAGCGGGAGCGAAGCTGAGATGTCAGATTCCCGGGGCCTCAGCGCTTCCCCCGCGCAATGGAAAGTCTGAGGTAAAAAATAATAATGAAAAATGTCGCCGTAAAAATAGAGCGCCCGGGGACGCCGGCGCCGCCGCTGAGGGAAGAAGCCTAGCTCCAGTCACGGCCCTCGGGAATCCATGTCGAGGCAGGCTTTTTCTCCGGGTGCCGAAAGAGGCCCTATGTCCCTGCCAAAGCCTGCCGTCGAGTTTTGCTTCACGTGAGGAACTTCCTGACAGTAAGAGCTGTTCGACAGTGGAATTTGCTGCCAAGGAGTGTGGTGGAGTCTCCTTCTTTGGAGGTCTTTAAGCAGAGGCTTGACGACCATATGTCAGGAGTGCTCTGATGGTGTTTCCTGCTTGGCAGGGGCTTGGACTCGATGGCCCTTGTGGTCTCTTCCAACTCGATGATTCTATGAGGACAGGGGGCATCCAGGGAGGGCAGCCATATTTCTCTCTCCCCGCCCCACCGCCCTCCACCGCCACGCCTTCTGGGGAACTGAACAACTGCGAGATAGGAAACTTTCCACATAACTTTTTAATTTATTTTTAAAGCTTCGTCTGCTTCATTTCTGCCTGTCAAAGCCCACCGAAGTGACTCCTGTAAGGTTGCCATATTAACCCGACCCCCGCCCGCCAGCTAGTAAAACTTTCACTATCACCACCACATGGTTTGTAATCTAATGGATTCCATGAGCCATGAGGATTCCATGAGGTCACCAAGTGCCTACCCAGTTGCCCTGTTGTCTGGTAGGTGAAACAGGGTGGCCAGACCTTCTTCTTCTTTTTTTTTTTTTTTTAAAAAAAAATTGCTTTATGGTAGTTTACTGCTACTTCCTCGTTTTTCTGCATTTGCAAAATCCAAAAGGAAACGTCTCCAAAAGTAAATGTAACTCAGCAAATAGGTTTTTACTCTTCTATTCTCTTTTTTTTAATGCAACAAGTTTTTAGGAATCCCGCCACGCTCGCCTGTTTTTAAGGGGAAGTGCCTTTGTTCAGGTTTTGCATGTCTTCTCTTTCCATAATTGCCTCGATATAAAGTTTCAATTTGGAACAAAAATAAAGGCATGTAAGCAAGACTAAACTGAAGAAGGGCTATGCCCAAAATAGATGCGGAGAAATGTTGAGAGGATGTATGTGTTATTGGGGACACATAAGCGTTGTATAAATAATAAACTTACTAAAATGTAATTTCTCAACAATCAGCTGAGAAACACGGTCGGAAACGCTTGCATCTTTTCATAACCTTAGAAAGGAAGAAATAATTATGTTACTGAGAACAAGCTCATGTTCAGTCATTCAGCATCAATATCTAACAAAATGTAGAGTATCTATAAGTTATTGTTGATTTGAGACTAAAGACATCATGCTAAATTTGAAAATTTCCCCCTCCTCTCCCCTCAACTCTGATTTAAGGGTAATTTTAAACTAGACCCAGTTCAGAGTTATTTCTAGACATTCAAGTATGTGGAATTTCTATGAACCTGTACAACTGACTAGAAACAGAAATTCTTGTTAATTGTTTTAACTTGTATTAGGACAGCTTCAGATACAAATATTTTAACTAATATGTTACTGTCTGTGCCTTGTTAAGCTTTTTGATACTATGGCAAAACATACATTAAAAAATGTGCATGTATCATCAATATTCAGCTGATATTCCCAAGTACATGGGTATCTCAGTTACTGCAGTATTGTACACAACAATAATAGTCTGTGGTCATAAATGTTTTTGTCAATTTTAGTTACCACTGTAATTAAGCAGCTTCCATTTCTTCCTTTCCTCCTTGTTAACAATGACGACTGCTTTTGGAGAAAATCAGGATTCATTATAGACATTTAATTCTCCATTATAGGTTGAGTCATGTAATGGGATTCCCCTTCAAATGTTTGTTGGGATGGTACCAAAAGGGAACTGCACACCAAAGTTATTTTCTCTTCCTGGAATCACTGATGTGTAATTCCCTTACTGGCATTATTCCAACTACATACTTGTACAGGAATTCCATGCTGCCAGGAATGAGAAAACATATGTGAATGGGTCCTAATTTAGGCTTCAAGTAGACTATTGCATCCTCTGGAGAATAGAAGGCATAAGAAGATTTGGTTATTCTGCACCAGTGAATTTATTTCTTTTGCTGTTTCCCCTACAGAAATTGAAGTTGAGTATTAGGTCTTACAGAATGAGAACCCTTTCAAAGTCTTAACAAAATAAAAAAATTCCTTCCAGTCGCACCTTAAAGACCAACTGAGTTAGTTATAGGTATGAGCTTTCGTGTGCATGCACACTTCTTCAGATACACTGAAACAGAAGTCACCGGACCTTTCTATATAGTGAGAAGGTGGGGAGGGGTATTACTCAGAAGGGTGGTGGGAATGGGTGATTGGCAGATAGCTGCGATGAGCCTGTTGACGACTCTTAACGACTGCAATAGGTCTAACAGGAAAAAGCAAGGGGTGAGAAGGTGAAAAATGGCTTTGTCATGTATAATGAGATAAGAATCCAATGTCTTTGTTCAAACCAGGTCTCTCCATAGTTTTCTCTCCATAGTTCAGAAATAGACTGGAAAGAGAAGCTGCTGAATTGCAACTTATCACCAAACTTAAAACTATGGAGAGACCTGGTTTGAACAAAGACATTGGATTCTTATCTCATTATACATGACAAAGCCATTTTTCACCTTCTCACCCCTTGCTTTTTCCTGTTAGACCTATTGCAGTCGTTAAGAGTCGTCAACAGGCTCATCGCAGCTATCTGCCAATCACCCATTCCCACCACCCTTCTGAGTAATACCCCTCCCCACCTTCTCACTATATAGAAAGGTCCGGTGACTTCTGTTTCAGTGTATCTGAAGAAGTGTGCATGCACACGAAAGCTCATACCTATAACTAACTCAGTTGGTCTTTAAGGTGCTACTGGAAGGAATTTTTTTATTTTGTTTTGACCATGGCAGACCAACACGGCTACCTATCTGTAACCTTTCAAAGTCTTGTCAGATACCTACATACCAGAGAACCAAATTTACTGTGGGGACCCAATACCCCAGTTAAAAATAATCCTTCACACATTAACAGTATTTAATATTTTCGTGATTTAGCAAACTTAATTGGAACAGTTGTCACTCTCCTTCAAACCCAAATGGTAGTAGCCACAGCACTGGGGTGGGTGAAGTCCAGCGTCATCAGTCATCAGATTGATCATTTGACTGGAGAGGGGACCACAACTCCTCTACTCAGAGGGTTGTGTTCGTACCTTTGTGTGTATGTGTGAATAGGAGGATGCGGTGGGGGGTGGCCACAACTACTTTTGCATACTTGCTGCTGGAATGTAGCTATTGGAGGGTTAGCCAAGAGGGAATACAGTCCTCTAGACAAAAAAGTTAGCTACCCCTACCTTCTGACATGCCTTATTTGAACATAATTATCTGCTTAATTTCTGCATACTCTGCAAGTGTTGCCAGGTTACAATCCATATACTAATGCCATACATTTTGTCTCTGCCCTCCTTTTGTGTTGTGTTTTTTCAATAGTAAGCCTATATAGGCACGGACTGTTTTGTTTTTAATCATGGCACTGTACAGCTGGAAGGGATCCCAAGGGTCATCAAGTCAACCCCCCTGCAATTCAGGCACCACAACTAAAGAATCCCTGACAGATAGCCAGCCAACCCCTGCTTAAAAACCTCCATTGGAGTGTTCAGCACCTTTTGAAGTAGTCCGTTCCACTGCTAAACAGCTCTTACTGTCAGAAGGTTCTTCCTAATGTTTAGTCAGAATCTCCTTTATTATAATTTGAGATCGTTTGTTTGGTTCCTACCCTCTGGAACAAGAGAAAACAAGCTTGCTCCATCTTCCATGTCACGGCCCTTTACATATTTGTTGTTATCATGTTACCTTTCAGACTCCTCATTGCCCACCTCCAGTCCACAGGGGTCTCACCTGTTCTCCAAGAATTCTGAAAGCTTATAGACGAGTTCTGACACAACACAAGTTCTTTTAACACCCTTGGGTGCAGTTCATCAGGCCCTGGATTTGAATCCATTTAAAGTAGCGAGGTGATCCATTAGCTCCTCTCTTTTTTATACTTATATCTTGGGCTGCAGCTCCCTCCCTGCATCATTTATTCTATTATCACCAGGTTGGGCATTGCTTTCCTTTTGTGTAAAGTTTGAAGGTAAAGTAAATGTTGAGCAGTTCCTCCTCCTTTCTGTCGCCCAATAGCATTTCTCCATCTTCTCCATGCACAGGATCTACTGCTTGCCTGTTCTTTCTCTTGTTTCGAAGATGGGCAAAGAAAGCGTTTAAATTATTTTTATCAAATTATATACCAGGAAAAAATTCAGATGGCCTTTCCTAATGTGGAAATAGTCTTGTGGCTATTTCTTAGCTTTATGGTCACTAACTGCTTGGGAGAGGAGTTTTTCAAGACTAAATGAATTAAGGGCCACGATGTCTCAAGAGAGGTTGTCCGCACTGAGCATTCTGTACATTGAAAGTGACAAACTTAGGACTTCCGGAGGCGGCGCGAAGGGTAATGGCTGCCCTTTCCTAACGGGGAAGGGAAGCTCCGCACGAGAAGGGTCGTCCGCTACGGCGCAGCGGAGACCCAAAACGGAAAACCGCAGGCAGCAGAAGCCTGCGGTCCTGGGACCCGGCGGGCGCCTGTAGCGGCCACCGAAACGTTGAAGGAACCCCGTAAGGGGCTCCGGATCGCGGAGGAGGCTGCGGCGCTGTGGGTCGTTCCGCAATCGGCGGAGTGAAGCCGCGTAGCTGTTGCCAGTGAGCGCTGACCTTTCTTCCTGAAATTTATGCCTTGAAAACAACAACCCGTGAGTAAACATCTGACTCTATGCAATTTGGGACTTTAAAATATTGAATTTGGCTGAAAGCGGAGTGACGAAAAACAGGAAGTCCGTCTTCCGCTCCCATTGAACTTGAACGCAAAGAGCTGGAGGAGTGGAGGCAAAGAGAGATCTTTTAAACTATTTGATCTGAGCACCCATTGAACTTTATTTTAAGTGGAACAATTACCCTATGTGTTGGACTCTTATGAATTTTAATTACACGGGGATATCTTTCTCCCTTTGGAGCTACATTCTAACTAAAAACCCCAGGCGCTGGAGCTGCCTGAGAAACTGAGCTGCCAGCTTGCAGTTTGCAGTTTGGATACTTTGAATCTGAACTTTGAAACAATCTGAGAGAGTTTGAACTTGTTACTTTAAGGCATTTGGATTACCAGCTTGCACCATTAGAAACACTGTTGCTGTACTGAACCTCAACTCTGCTGAAAAATCTTTTTATTGAAGGTTCCTGGACTTAAAAATCTGACTTTATTTTAATTGAAATTGACTTCTTTCCTGAAATATTTTAAACTCCCCCTAGAGGATTTGGGACTTATAACAGTGACTTTTATTTTACTTTCCTTTTCCCGGCCCTCTGTTGACTGTTACCATCTGGGCCGTGGCTTTCTCATGGGAACAACTCAGCTTGACCTTGACTTTTAGATAACTTTGGAATGAGTGGTACAAGAAGGAGAGGAAGAACTAAACAAACAACTTTGACAACTTTAACCGCAGCCTCACAGGCACGTAGATCATCTGTGCCTACTTTGCCTTCTGAGGTGGAAGCTGTTTCTCTGCCTCGGGCAGGGGAGGGAGAAACTGAGGAATTACAACTGGAAGATATGGCCTCAGGGGCAAGTACTGCTATCTTAGAGAAAATTTTCGAAAAATTAGAATCTTTGGATAAGAAAGTAGAATCTTTGGACAAGAAAGCCGATGAGCAAACATATAAAATTGAGCAGAACATAGAATGTTTAAATAAATTATCTGGACAAGTTGCACAGAATACTCAAGCAATCGGAGAATTGAAGGAGGCTGCAGGGGAAAATCGGAAATTGGCTGAAGATACCAGCCAAAAACTTGAAAACTTAGAACAAGAGGTAAGACCACTCTGTAAACAAGTAGGTGAACATCAGACCTATTTGTCCATGCTTGAACTGCGGAACAGGGAGAGCAATTTAAGGATAAGAGCAATACCAGAAGTGGAAGAAGGCAACCTAGCTGAGTTTTTGACTAAAGAATTTTCCAAATTTTGGAGTTTAGAGGAAAAGGACTTTAAAATCGTCTCGGCTTTTAGGCTCGGAAGACTTCTAAAGAAAGAGAAGCCCAGAGACTGTTTGATAATACTGAGGTCAAAGGAGGAAAGGGATAAGATTTTGGGCCTACACTACGGAAAGTCACTGGATATTTTGGACAAAAGAATTGAGATCTACAAGGATATTCCTAAACAACTGCTAGATCTTAGATCTAACTATTTGGAGTTGACAAGACTACTAAAGAAGAATTCAATCATCTTTAGGTGGGAATTTCCTCAAGGACTATCTTTTACTTTTAGAGGGAAGAAGATCAAAATCAGAACATCGGAAGATAGAGATAAATTTCTGAACGTATACGGAGAGGACCTTCACAAAGGAATTGACCAACTTCCAGGGCCTGAAACACCAGAGGAACCTGCACCCTTGGACCCTGAAGATCTTCTGAATAAGATACCACCCCTTGAAAAATAACCAGATTTATTCAGGATGTCTCTGCAACTTATGAGTTGGAACATTAATGGCTGCAACATCCCGGAAAAAAGGAGGAAAATTTTTCATATATTAAAAAAAGAACAATTGGATATTATCTGCTTACAAGAAACACATGTGACTAGGCTCCATAGAAAGGTGTTAATAAACAAAAGACTTGGTCAAGAATTTATATCTTCGGACAGAGTAAAGAAGCGAGGAGTGGTGATATATGCAAAAGAGAGCCTGTCACCTAAATTCTTATTCAAAGACGAACATGGAAGAATATTAGGAATTGAGATACAACATCAAGGAGAAAAGATTCTGATATTAGGAATTTATGCACCAAATGACGGGAAATCGGAATTTTACAAGAAGTTGCATGAGATCATGCTGGACTATCTGGACTACAACAACATCATTATGATGGGAGATATGAATGGGGTCGTATCGACAAATATGGATAAGTCACAAAATCAAAATGTCACAAAAGATGGCAGACTGCCAAAGACCTTTTTTGAAATGGCTGACAATATGGACTGGATTGACATTTGGAGAACTAAGAACCCCCTGGGAAGAGAGGGAACATTCTTCTCTGAAGCCCAACTGACTTGGACAAGAATCGACCAAATATGGATATCTAGAGGTCTGGCACCCAAGGTCAGAAAAGTGGAAATCTGCCCAAAGACCTGCTCCGACCATAATGCGCTGAAGATGGATATGACACTTTTGCCAACCGGCTCCTTTAGATGGAAGATGAATGATAGCTTGTTTGGAGATCAGGAGATCGTTAAGAAGGCCCAAAAAACTCTGAAGGACTATTTTGAAATAAATATGAACACTACGGTGGAAAAAAGAACTATCTGGGACGCAAGCAAAGCTGTGATGAGGGGGTTCTTGATACAACAGAACACTGTAAAGAAAAGAACACAAAATGAAAGGAAAGATAAGATTTTGCAGAAAATCAAAGAATTGGAGAAGAAATTAAGATCAAATCCGAAGTCACAGCCGATTCTGAGAGAAATTAAACTATATCAAGCTCAATATTCCAAATTGATAAACCAAGAAATAGAATGGAAGATTAAATTAATGAAACAAAAAACTTTTGAATCGGCAAATAAATGTGGGAAACTGCTAGCCTGGCAGTTGAAGAAGAGACAGAAATTAAATACAGTTACAAACCTAGAAATTGAAGGAAGAAATATCCAGAACCCCATGGAAATTAGAAAGTGCTTCCAGAGATACTTTAAAAAATTATACACTCAAGGGCCGCAAGATGAGGTTGAGATTAAACAATTTTTGGAAAGAAATGGACTAACAAAGTTGTCACAAAAAAACAGATTAATCCTGAATAACAAAATAACACAGCAAGAGATTGAACAAGCTATCCAGAACATGCAATTGGGCAAATCTCCAGGGCCAGACGGCCTGACCTCCAAGTATTATAAGACATTAAAAGACTATCTGATTCAACCATTGATGGAGGTCTGTAATGAAATTATGGAAGGGAAGAAGGCGCCGGAATCGTGGAAGGAAGCTTTTATCACATTGATACCAAAATCTGAAGCTGAAAAGACACAACTTAAAAACTATCGTCCCATCTCCCTTCTGAATGTGGATTACAAAATATTTGCAGACATTTTGGCAAGTAGATTTAAAAGAGTTCTTAATGAAGTAATTCATAAAGACCAGGCAGGCTTTCTCCCAGGCAGACATATGTTTGCAAATACTAGGAACATTATTGACGTTTTGGAACTTTTGCAAACAGATATAAATACAAAAGCAGTGTTAATTTTTATAGACGCGGAGAAGGCCTTTGACAATATTTCTTGGAAATTTATGAAGGGAAATTTGAATGAAATGGGAGTGGGACGGGGGTTTGAGAATGGGATTGACGCAATATATTCAGAACAAAAGGCTAAACTAATAGTTAACAATGTGGTTACAGAAGAGTTCAAAATTGAAAAAGGAACACGACAAGGCTGCCCGATTTCCCCTTTGTTATTTATTTCGGTTCTGGAGGTGCTCTTGAACTTAATCAGAGGGGACCGGTTGGTGGAAGGGATTCAGGTCGGAGCGAAACAATACAAATTGAAAGCTTTCGCAGATGACTTAGTTTTGACTCTGCAGGAGCCAGAATCTAGTACGAAAAGAGTATTACAACTGATACAGGATTTTGGTCGGGTGGCAGGATTTAAATTAAATAAACAGAAAACTAAAGTGTTGGGAAAAAATTTGACAGATATAGAGTCGGAACGGTTTCAGAGAGAAACAGAACTAACTATGGTTAAAAAAGTAAAATACCTAGGGGTAAACATAACAGCAAAAAACCTGAGTCTATTTAAGGATAATTATGAAAAATGTTGGTCTGAAATTAAGAGAGACTTGGATAGTTGGACAAAATTGAAGCTTTCTTTGTTAGGCCGAATTGCTGCTATCAAGATGAATGTATTGCCAAAAATGTTGTTTTTGTTTCAAACATTACAGATTGTGGACAAAACGGAGTGCTTCCGGAAGTGGCAGAAAGATATATCCAGATTTGTCTGGCAGGGCAAAAAGCCCAGAATTAAGTTTAAGATATTAACAGATGCGAAAGAAAGAGGGGGCTTTGCCCTGCCAGACTTAAAGTTGTACTATGAAGCCGCAGCTTTTTGTTGGCTAAAAGACTGGCTACTTCTCGAAGACACTGACGTGTTGGACTTGGAAGGTTTTAACAATGCTTTTGGTTGGCATGCATACTTATGGTATGATAAAGTTAAGATCAATAAGGCCTTTAAGAACCATATTGTCAGGAAAGCAGTGTTTAATGTCTGGACAAAATACAAAGACTTACTGGAAAATAAAACTCCAAGGTGGCTCTCACCTCTGGAGGCTAAGGCCCTAAAAAGACCCAATATGGAGGCCAAATGGCCAAAATATTGGGAAATATTAGAAAAAGATGGAGACAATTGGAAATTGCAGAGTTTAGAGAAAATGAAGGATAAGGTGCGAGACTGGTTACATTATGCTCAGATTAAAGAAGTTTTTAAAAATGATAAAAAGTTAGGGTTCCAGGTGGAGAAATCGAAGTTAGAAACTGAATTGTTAGAACCAAAGACTAAGGTATTATCTAGAATGTATAACTTGCTGTTAAAATGGAATACACAAGACGAAATGGTTAAATCGGCTATGATAAAATGGGCACAGGACATTGGGCATAACATCATGTTTGAGGACTGGGAAAGGTTGTGGACCACTGGGCTGAACTTCACCGCATGTAATGCTCTGAAGGAAAATGTAATGAAAATGATATATAGATGGTACATGACCCCAGTTAAACTTGCCAAAATATACCATTCGTCTGATAATAAATGTTGGAAATGTAAAGAAAACGAAGGAACATTCTTTCACCTCTGGTGGACATGCCCTAAGGTGAAGGTATTCTGGGAAATGATATATAATGAGCTGAAAAAGGTATTTAAGTATACCTTCACTAAGAAACCAGAGGCCTTCCTTCTGGGTATTGTCGGCCAGAAGGTGTTAAAGAAGGACCGAACATTCTTTATGTATGCAACAACGGCAGCAAGGATACTCATCGCAAAAAAATGGAAAACTCAAGATCTACCCACACTGGAAGAGTGGCAGATGCAACTGATGGACTATATGCAACTGGCCGAGATGACTGGCAGAATCCGTGACCTGGGAGAAGAGAAGATGGAGGAAGACTGGGAGAAATTCAAGAAGTATCTACAAAAACATTGTAATTTGGTTGAATGTTAAGAAGGATGCTAGATTATAAAAAATTGGCCACCACTAAATTAGATTTGAAATTTGATGATAAGTGAGACTAAAGAAAATATAAAACTTTTTGGAAGAAGTGCTAGATTATATTTGAATGTGTGGACATGAGATTGTAAACAAGTTGATAATTTGTTTGGAAAAAACTTTTAACGATGTAAATGGGAGCGGGAGACGCGAGGGAGTCCAAAGAAGTCATGAAATTATGTCTGTGATAGAAGTAAGATTGTTTATTATTTGTGCATTTATATTTAAAAACTTTAATAAATATTTATTAAAAAAAAAAAAATGAAAGTGACAAACTTAGACAAAATTTTTTTGATGACGTTTTGGATGATTTTGCTATAAGGAAGGCTAGAAAAAAACATTTTTAGTCTTACTGTATTTGATGGTTGTAGTTTACTTCATAATATGTTTTTAAAAACTAACTGTTTAATGAAAACATAAAGTAGATTCTAAAAGTGCCACACTGTCAGGTAATCATGATCATATTATTTACATTTCCCACGCAATATAATTTGTAAACTAAAGTTTTTTTTAAAAAAGAATAACATTACAACTTCATTTTCCTAAAAATTAATGCTTATTCCACAAAAGGTTTACAAAGTTCTGTTATTGCAAAAGTTTTTCAGTGTTAATTTTAACATTTATGCATTTTTTAAAATCACCGTGGCACTGTGGGTTAAACCACAGAGCCTAGGACTTGCTGATCAGAAGGTTGGCAGTTTGAATCCCCGCGACGGGGTGAGTTCCTGTTGCTCGGTCTCTGCTCCTGCCAACCTAGCAGTTCGAAAGCACGTCAAAGTGCAAGTAGATAAATAGGTACTGTTCTGGCAGGAAGGTAAACAGCGTCTCTGTGTGCTGCTCTGGTTCGCCAGAAGCAGCTTAGTCATGCTGGCCACATGACCCGGAAGCTGTACACTGGCTCCCTCAGCCAATAAAGCGAGATGAGCGCCGCAACCCCAGACTTGGTCACGACTGGACCTAATGGTCAGGGGTCCCTTTACCTTTACCTATTTGACAATAACATCTTATGTCCTTTAGAGGAGAAATTGTGAATTGCAGAATTTTAAACTGTCTTCATCCTTGGCTTCACTCAATTTTGTTTATAACGTTCTTCCTTTTTCTTCCAGTTGTGAGAGTGGGGGATTGGGAGGGGCCTCACAAATGGAGTAGCCTAGGGCCTCTCGTCATTTAAATTTGGGCCTGCAAAAAGCCTAATAGAATGCTCCACCTAGCCCATATTTCCCAGTGTTTTTTCAATTCTGTAGCTCTTTAATTGCTGTGGCCGTTTCATCAAAGAAGACTGCTCTGTTCCAAAATTCACTGTTTTCTGGACTTAAGGGCTCTTTTGTAAGCTATGTCTGTCTGGAGAGTTGTTTGTATATAAGCATTCATAGGGGGCTGCAAAGCCTGAACTTAATTGAGCAGATCCTATCAGCTCTTGGTTGTGGGGCAGATCTTATCAGCACTATTTTATTTGTAGTAAGAAAGTTTTGCTGCTCTAGTTAACAACAGTTGTCCTTGTTTCCAAACTTGAAGCAACTTCTATTTTGGTATATCAATGATTTAATCAGTCTATTCTTGTATGTATATTTGTGGTTATTGTCTTACTGCCTCTGTTGGTTGAGACAAATGCCTCAGGCAGTTGCATTCAGGGAGAGTTCTCTGTTCAGTGGGGCTATGGTTTGCACTTGTTGGTTTACAGCAGGCTGGGGAACCTGATCAGAAAGTCTATTTTCTTGCACTTCTCTTCTCATTCAGGGACTTCGGATAAGTGAATTTTTTAATAGCAGTTCTGGGCTTGCTGGTCCTTCAGCTTCATCTGAAGTATCGCATCTGTCAGCTTTCCAAGATGGGTCTGGTTTTGCAGCCCCAAGTCCAGCACTTCACTAGCTGTCACAGCGTGTCTGCTGCCTTGCTTGATATATCTTTTATGGAGGCCTCCAGTGGTTTTAGAGCCTTCTCCAATCTTTAAGCAAATCATGTGCAAACTTTTTAATTTGCTTAGCTAGTTCACCTGTCACTATATACTTCACTGAACTGGAGATTAGATGATAATCTCAGTGTTTTGCACCAAGACTGCCAGTTGCTAATCATTGCCCTTACATTTTCTTAATTCTCTTAATCTCAGCAGTTTATAAAAGGTTAACTGTTTACACATCTGTTTATATTTTTAAATGAAAAGCTTGAAATGAATGGAATTATTAATAACAGATGTAAAGATAACAATAGCAGTATGTGAAAACCAGCATGTCATATAGAATTTCCTCAGCTATTTTCAACTGTACAAAGACATATTTCTTGTTTAATTTATCAACATGGTACTAATTACATTCTCATAACAAACATAACATGTTGTTTATAATTGAGGACTTACTTATTGAAATGATGATTTAGGAAACAGCAACATTTTTGGACAGCTTCTTTCTGTGATTTTGCTAATGCCAAAAGTGAAAATATACAGTACTTTGTCCCTTTTAGAAATATCTGCCATTTTCTGTGCTATTACAATTTGTAAGGTTTTTCTTAAATAAAGAGAGGACAGAATTATTCTTATGTTCCACATACTGGCAAAAAGTGGAACAACATCGCCAAGTAGGTTATTATATCCAGGTTAGACTTTAGGATTTTAGTCTACATACAACAGCATGCAATACTGCATATGCAGCCTGAGGCAATGATTAGAGATGCACATTCTCATCAGTATTGCAATGCAGATGGAAGTGTGCGCCCCCCCCTCCATGCAGTAAAAATAACACCTGCATTTATCTCTTTTTTCTATTGATATATATATATTTATTTCAAGCTTAAAAGTTACATTTTGTTACTCAACACTTATATTAAGTTCTACATATTAATGACTTCCCACTCACTGATCATCAATGCTTATATTCAAGATTATAGACAATGGCATTTTATAATTCCACCATATCCAGTTTCATCCTCTTTAACAGGTTTCTCAATATGTTCTGCTATTTTTTCTTAATATTTAAACCCTGCTGTGGACTTCACCTATGGAAAATAATTTTTTTAAGGGTTTCCAGTCCTCTTTAAAGGATTCTGTTTATTGTGTCTCTTATCAGTGCCGTCAGTTTTGCCATCTCTGTATATTCCAAGGTTTTCACCAGCCATTCTTCTTTTGAGGGTATTCTCTCATCCTTCTGTGCATAGAGATTCCTTACCACAGTGGTTACATAGATAAATGCAGTTTAAGCTTGGAATAGATAAATGCAGTTTAAGTTTGGAATTTCACTTTCCAGTATCCCCAGCAGGAAGGCTTTCTTGAGAAAGATCAGTTTGAATTTTTTCCCTATTATATATCATGACTCAAAAGGCCGTGGCCTCCATGCAGGTCAGCCTCATGTGATAGAATGACCTCTTTCAATTCTTACATTTCCAACACTTGTTTGATACATTCTTCTACAATCGAGCTAGCTTCTTTGGTGTTAAATACCACCTGTACATCATCTTTCAAGCTATAACATGTTGTAAATTTCATACATGTTTTCCGAAGCTTTTCGCAGGTAGCAATAACTATATAGTGTCCAACATCTTTTGCCCACTTAATCATTTTTTTTATGTTCACCTATTGGTGATATCCATAGGTGTTTTTTTGTGTTCCAGAAGATCTTTATTCCTCCTCCACACCCCCAACAGACTCCTCCTTATATAATGATTAAGAAAGTCTTTATGTACTTTGACTTTGTCATGCCACAAATAGGAATGCCACCCATATCTTCTATCAATTCCTCCCAAATCCAGTAATCTAATCTTCATTAATGTTACCCACTCTTTTAACCAAGTTAAACATGCTCTTTCATGATGCAATTTTAAATTTGGTAAGGCTAAGCCTTCTCTTTCTTTTACATCTGTTAAATTATTGAAACTTATTATTGGTCTCTTCCCTTGTCAAATAATTGTAGTAATGTCTGTTTGCCATTGTTTAAAACATATTACTGAATTACTGCCACGGTCTGAAAGAGGAACAACATTTTAGGTAATACATTCTTCTTTACCACCGAAATTCTACCCATGAGGGACAGATGCATTCTTCTCCATCTCTGTAAATCCACTTTAACAGTATTCCATATTTTCACAGAATTGTTTTGAAACAACATTGCATTTTTGTCAACCAGACCAAGCTCACAAGGAAATCGGTCTTAATAT
This sequence comes from Podarcis erhardii, assembly GCF_964252035.2. Taxonomy (NCBI): domain Eukaryota; kingdom Metazoa; phylum Chordata; class Lepidosauria; order Squamata; family Lacertidae; genus Podarcis; species Podarcis erhardii. Next base: position 20,245,998 of record NC_138512.1, read on the forward strand.
CTTACTTCCATACACATACTGCTCCCTCAGTATAGTCTCCCTCATGTTGTACTCATGGCTTTGGAATTCACACTATTTTCAGAACTATTTCACCCCCTAAATATTAGCCACATTTATTATATAGGTTATTAATAAAAATGATATCCTGTAATTGGATTTGTTTAAAAAATGAAAAAATTGGAGTAGTCTTTTAACTCTGCATTACGTTTTATAATGCAACAGAGAAAATAATGGAACTTCTGTTCCAAGTTATTTCTTTCTTTCTGAGCATTTTGCCTTTACTCATTTTTTTAAAGCAAATGTTTAATGCAAGGATTAATGCTTGTCCATCATAGATATTTCAGTTCATAAGAATGCCAAAGAACAAAAATAATTTATCCTTTGTGGTTTTTACTGAAGCTATACAACAATGTTTGAAATTTAAGAAAGCAACAGCAGAGTTTACTAAGCCCTAATATTCACCAATAACTATGTTGAGCTTCTGAATATCCTTTCCAATTCTTCAAGGAAGACTCCAATACAATTCTTGTCATTCATTCACTGTTTCCATTGTAATGGACAAACCAAAACAATGAAATCGTCTTCAAAACCTGGGCTAAATCCGCACATTCTAAATTAACAGAACCACATGAAGCCTTGTTGTGAGAACAAGATAGCAAGTTGATTTACTGGACTGGGAGAAATGCCCAGATTTTGTGGGTGGTAAGGAGGAGGGGGATAGTATTAGGTTAGTGAAGAGGAATTGGTTTTTAAGGATGAAGGAATACTCACTTCCCAGGTTTGGTTGGTGGATGGCTGGAGTCTGTGAAAACCACTGTAGTATATACATTAGAATGAACCATGTAACTTGAGTCAGTATTGTTGACTTTTATAAGAGTCTTTTATATTGGATTTTATGAGAGATATTGTCCTTATTACATAGAATTTGTCTCCCAAAGAAGGCCTCCATATATTGGGCATTGTTTTGGCAGTGGGTAAATGTGCCCTCTATTTATCCCATCGCTGTTTGCCTCCAGCTAGTACAAAATAAATTTGTTTTAATGTTCTTGTTGTTCCTGCGTCAGAAATTGTATAATTTGAGGAGTTGTATTCAGCAGAGACCCCACCATCTGGGATTAATAATCTTGCTATTCTAATAAACACCTTGTAAAAGGTTGAGCATTTGCCCTACAATCCTAGGAAAAACAAAAAATATAGACTCTTTTTAAAAGGGAAAAATGTATTTTATATTAGCACTTCTAAATCTTTTAGGACAGCTATTTGGCTTTTGAGCCCCTCAATATATAGATTTTTTGTGTTTCCAGAAAAATATTTTCCCTCTCAAGGCCTTCAAAGCATTCCAGACATGTGTTTCCTTATAAGAGCATGTTGTCCAATCATCGCAAATGCATCATAAATTTATTTAATAAATATATTCTGTTGAGTATATTTTGCTTTGTTGAGTATATATTTGCTTTGTCACTATTATGTCATGGAGTAGCCATACTTAGATGCAACTTTTATGTTAGAAATTTAAAAACTAGTCATCTCTGTGTTTCAGGCCCCTGTAACAGATGAAGATAACATGGAGGATGGTTGCTCTCAGAAACTTGTCTCTGCCAAGTACCTTCGACTCTTGTTGCTAATATTGATTCCATGCATTTGTGCTCTTATACTTTTGCTGGTGATCCTTCTTACATTTGTGGGTAAGTACTACATTCATATGCAAGGACAAAAAGATGAGTGCAACGAACCTTGCTAGTAATTTAACTTAATAATGTAAAGTAGCACCGATAGCATTCTGTAATTTAAGAAAAAAGATGTTCAGTTATTAATTTCTTCTCTTGGTAGGCAAGAGGAATACTGCATTAATAGTTGTATGGTGAGCATATTTTGGGGTTTCATATCTCTGACCCATGGGTCACTTGATAACCACCTATGCTTGCACTAAGGTCTGAGCTTTAATGTTCATGAGAATCCTGCATTAAAGTTCATCAACCTGGGAAGGTAGCCCAATTAGGAGAAGGAAAGGTCTGATCCTAAATATCCACTGCCTTGTGGGAAAACTTTGGGAGAAGAAAAGGCTAAGGAGTAAACCCTACACAAATCTGGAGTGGAGTCCCTAAGATGGTTGGATGGCGTCTGCTATGCCTCTTTTTGGCAACTCCTGCAGCCAAGCTGGTGCCAAACGTATTTGGGTCACAACAGCAAGGCCAAAGGAGCGTGTGTCTTGATTTCAGGGCAGCCCAGGACCTTGTTTTCAGGGCTCAGCCCAGGAGATGATTTGCAATAAAACAATTTTATAGCCTCTGCATTTTTTGTTTAGATGAGCAAAAGAATCCAGCATTGCCGGGGGTTGGACTGGATGACCCTCGTGGTTCCTTCCAACTCTGATTCTATGATTGGTGAGCATCAGACTGTATTGTCTGATAACTGAGTCTAGGGATCCGTCTTTAAACAGAGAACAGACTGAAGGGAATTAAGATCAAGTAAGCTAACAAAGTAGAAACATGATATTCAAAGTGTATTTCTAGGAATAAAATAATCCTAACCCAAGATTCGCTGGGATGAGGGAGTTTTGATTTGACATGTGCTGGGCTTTCTCAGCTGAGTCAGGGCTGAGCTGGGTCTATGATGGCATAAGTCCCGCACCCTGTCTCAGACTGTGGAACTTAAGCTGATGTAACTTATACGTGTGTAAGTCCCCAAAGAGGGGTGTTCTGGGGGCCTGATAGGAGTTAGGTGGGGCAATGAGAATCCTATTCCAACACCTTTCAGCTTAGTCATGTGATTTAGCAACCCAATGGAACTTAGGCTACAGAAAAGGTGGTGTAAATCCAATTCTTCCTACAGAGTTTGGAATAGGAGTAATTTATGTTGAATTTCTGTAGTTAGAAGAGCTCTGCAACTAAAAAAACTTTATACTTGTTACTTTTATTACCCACATCAACACATTTATTTTATGTAGGCTGTCTTGTTGGCTCATACATTAAAAGAAATATTAAAAAGAAAGATAGGAAGAATTTAGTAAATACATATGAACAAGTAATTAATAGCTCATGCTTTTAGAAATAAATTACACAGTTTTAGAAATAAAGATAATTACCATGGGATCAAGTAGTGTGCTGTGGTGAGATTGTAGTTAAGAAATCCTCAATACAGTTGAAATTTCTTTACAAATAAAACATATGCTGTAAGTCTCTGAGAAGCTGGCACGACTAAAATACACATAACCCCATTTGTATTTTTTATGTTGATCACACATTTTCATGTAATATGCATAGTAGATACTTATAAGGACAAAGCATTTGTGGGTTAAAAACAGAACCTGAATGCTCCAGAGGAATCACACAGGGCCCTGTTTTCTAGGGTTGTGCATCTGCTCCAGACAAATCTTGGATTCCAGTAAGAATTATGCTGATTCATGCTGATCTAGTATTTGTCTGGACTGTGTCAAGGTGGTCCTAGATCCCCTTGGTTCGTATCCCCGTAGAGTGATCTTGAGCTGTCAGAAGGGGGTGATCAGGCGGCAAGGGAGGGAGGAGACAGCACAGGTTACAGTCTCTGCCTGCATGTCTCCTCCTTCCCTTATCCCCTGATGCTGACTGAGTTGTTTAATTGGGGCTTTAAATCCTGTTTAAACATTAGGACTGTGCAAGGCCTCCATTTCAGTTAAGGGCCTGAATAGGGTCTGGGTCAGAAAAGGACCAGAGCAGAGATGCTAAACTGAGACCTGAACTGAACTGGGGAATGACTTGCACTGCCCTACGGTTTACCACTCCTCACCCCCACCCCGGAATAAGGGGATGTTTTAGAGAATGTCAATTTTATTTTTTGAAAAAAAGAAAGAAAATAATTTGGAATATGAAAATGGAAACCCAAATAAGTCATTTATAGGTTTGAACTTTAAACTGCATAATGCTCTACATAGCAAACAATGTCTGTCTGGCATTTTAAATGTTTTTTAAAAAACAATTTCTATTGGTTTTTAAACAAAAACAAATACAAGAACCATTAAGCACTTATCCAGCAGTACATTGAATGGTGTTTGTTCTATCAATTGACTCTAGATATAAACAATGTTTAAACATATTGCTTAATGTAACCTCTCCACTGAAAATATTGAGCAGTTGATATAACAAGGTCTTGATTTTGGTCATTAACATAATTAAAGAAAGGGTCCACATTTCTTGGAAATCCGTTTCCACATTTCTGTTTGTTATGCCTTTAATTGCCCTTCTGTGTCTGGTGAGATGCTCAGACATTGCTGTATCCCAGATATTATTTTCCCATATGTTCATTTTAAATTTTATTAAGGGGGAAGTACATTTGTCTATAGAGCTACAAAGTGTCTTTTAAAAGATACAGATGGCAATGTACACAATGGAAGGAAAATCAGAACACTGATGCCTAGAATTAAACAAACAAAAAACCCTTATCCTCTCCTGCCTTCTATTCTATAGCTTCCAACTACCTACAGGATCTCTTCCAGTAGGTAGTGTATGGGATGTTCATTCTTGTTCAGTGAATTTTGTCAGGTTCTCTGGTTTATGTTCTATGATTTTTCCTTCCATTCAGGTGTGTTGGGGAAAAAATGCTTACATTCAAATGAAAGCGACTTACTTCACCCTGATGGTGACACTGAAATGCCTGATACTCTTTTTCCAAACATGACTGAAGGTCGTTCAAATGTTGTTCCATCTATGGGGAACAAAATACAACCACCATCTTGGACCACAAACCCATTATTTCACCTTGACCAAATACATAAAAACTTCAGTATACATAAGGGAGCTGCACAGGTTGCCTCACAAACCCCATCACTGAAAACAGGTGAAAAGATTTTGACCAAAACTCCTGGAGACAACTCCCAGTCATCAACCAATACAAGAGATGAAACTCTACAGTCCACAGACACATCTGTGAAGATCATAGGCAAGAATTCATCTTTTTCTATCCTGAAACCTACCAGCCCATCTACTGTGCAGCAAATAGATTTGAAAAAAAGTAAGTTTATATTAATATGGATCCTTAATTAATTATGATGCAAGAAATATAATATAATTTTGTGGTGTTATAATTTGCATATTTCCTAAATCAATAGCTACCAAGGAATATCAGTTTGTTCAGGTAATTCTCATCTTTTTTTTGGGGGGGGGGAGTTGTTGAGCTTTTTTTGTTACTTTTGCCCAGAGTTGTTGCACAATACGACAAGGGTTGCCATGCGTCTGGAAATTCCAGACATATAAGTCCTTATCTGGACCTTGTTTAATGTTGAACCATTATTTAGCTGGCTAAATAATTGTTCTGAACATGGGTTATTGAAGATCCCTGCCAGTATGGCAGACTAAGCTCTTTAATCAGAAGCAAATACTGTACAGATCACTGCTTATCAAGATACATTAAACAAGCATGGGTAAGTACATCACATTAAAGTGATAAGCCTGTTCACTTTTTAAAATTGTCCATTTGTTGACTTGCCTTGTTGGAAGGCTGTTGATAATTCTGTAGTCAATAGCTAAAATCCAAGAAAATTAGTCTCATTTAAATCTCATTTGTAATCAGTAGAACTAGCTGGTTATAAGCCTTGTTGATTTAAATGGTACTTAAGCACATTTGGTTGGATTGAAGTCTTTGTATTGTAGGGGGCATCTCTTCTCAAATGTGAAGATTTTACTTTTATATGTGTCTTGGGCACTTCCTCCATAGTGTGTGTGTGTGTGTGTGTGTGTGTATGTAGAGAGAGAGAGAGAGAGAGAGAGAGAGAGAGAGAGAGAATATATTTAAGGGTGGCTTATAGACTTCAGATGGGACATTCTGAAATGCCCTGAAAACTGGAACTGAAAATATCAAACTGAATAAAATGTCATTCCTTGTTTTACTTTTCGTAGTTTTAGGTAGTACATCTAGGTAGTCTACTTAGCATGACAATTATTTATCAGCGACCATTTTGCTTACACTACATATAATATGATGTAAATATCTGACCAAAAACAGATAAAGGTAGATAAAATCTGAGTTGTTCTGCAACTTGACCTCGAAACGTTGCACTAAAGGGTGACTTGGCATGGACTCAGTCCTCATTGAAGAGATCAGGGCCAGCTCAAAACAGTTGCCTCACTCTGTCTAAAGGTAGGGCTAGCCCTGGTTGGGATAGTTATTGGTTCTAACATGTACACAGAGGGGGGTATATTCTTCTTTTAAGTGATTTCTTTTAATTTCTCATAAGTTAATTGATATTCCTTCCCTATATCCATTGTGTTACATATACATGCATGGTTGCATACATACATACATACATACATACATACATACATACATACATACATAACTACTAAGTAGTTGCTAGCAATTCTCTGTGACCTCTTATTACCTTTCAAAATTGAAGAAACAAAAAGCTCCTTCCATTGCTTCATTCTCGACTGCTTGTCTTTCCAACAGCCTGTCAGAACAATACAGTTTTTAAAAGACACCCGAAAGAAAGCAGGGAGGATTCCTGCCAAATTTTGGGGGGCAGGCCCTGCAACTCTAACAGCCCAGTCCCTCATTTTTGCAATGGGGTTCTTCTCTTTTGGTGTCTTCATCTTATTGTTATACCTTGTTTCTGTATAATTGAAAAACACTTCTGGAGCAACAGAACACTATGATGGATAAATTATCAGAGCTAATTTTATCCAAGACAAAGAAAGAAGAGTAGCCATAGGCACACGCAGAACATGGGGCTGTTGACCTAGACTGTGCAAACCTTCCCAGCATGTCATTCTTTCTCTTCTGTGTCATGCGACTAACAAATGTAAGAAATAATAAAAAAGAGTATCCACATATTGAGTTCTTCCCTTACTCACTATTTTAAAGCATGTAGAAAAATTTCTACCCAGTGTCCTGAACTCATCATATTGTGCATCTCTGCTACCAAACACTCAGTGAGGTTAGAGGTGGTTCACAATGTCAAATTCCTTCTTGAGATTGTGTATTGCAGGCACAACATTGAGCGTCAGAAGTCAAGCATGAATCAGGTTGTGTAGAGCCAGTAGCCATTTCCAAGATTGCAGACAGTTGCTTTCCAGCAACCATGAAGACAGAGATGGCTACTGGTTTCCTACATCCTGATATTTTTTCCACACAGTTTTATACCCACATATGATTGCCTGGAATAATGTGACAGCATGAAAAAGCCCTTGAAGTGCAACAGAAGTACCATTAAAAGCAATTTAATGTAAAGAACAAGAGCTCCTTTCAGTCTTGAGCCAATAGTGTTGCATCTATAGTTCAACCTGTTTACTCATAATCTTTCACTTTCCGTAATGTTATATTTTTATTTTTTTGGTGGCTTACTAAGTACATAAACTAAGTGGAATTTAGTTAATTCAGCCTTATAAAATTGTTGACAAAGATTATGGCCTATAGAGTATAAACTCTTATTTGCTGAGACTTGTATTAAATATAAAAAACCAATTGATTTTTAAAAGACCAATTGTAAGTTTTACATCTCATGAAAGAAAATATTTGGAAATTCAGTGCTGCTGTTTTTCTTGCAGAATGTTTTCTGATCCAGCTGAAGGCGAAGCAGTTTTTGCTAATTTCCTCTCTTGCAGACTTTGTGCCACTTTCCACATTGCTGGAAAAAGATTTTCAGAGGGCACAGAACTGCAGTGGGGAAATTGCTCCCCCTTCTCTTAGGTTAGTGGACACTTCCATTGGATCACAAGTCATTCTACAGTTGGAATGGCAGCATTGGTTTTGCTCCATGTCTGGACTAGAGGCTATGATATGAGAGTGCATTTGTGTTCATTTTATAGTATAGCTTATTGGCTGTCATAACTGATCTAGCAGCCTGTCATGCTTTGTTCTGAAAAAGTGTTTCCAGAAAGAAGCAAATGATATGAAAGAAAATAGTTTCCGATTCCAACAGAGGAACTGAAATGCATACACATTCAAAAATATTTTGGTATTTTTGTAAACACACACCTTTTTAACCAGACACACAGTTTATATGTTAAAAAAATCTGCTCATGGGAAAAGATCATCATTGTGTTTCCATAGAACACATAGCCAGCATAGAAACACTATAAATAAATTAAAATGAATATAATCTCAAGTGATTATAAGATATCGCATCTTCAAATGGAGCTTTGGATGGGTTGTACCAAGTGCTGTTCTGGCATTCTTTGTTACTATAATTTTACACCAAAGGGGAAGATAGGCTGGAACTAGTGATATAAAAGTTGGTTTAGGATTTACTTTATATGTGAAAAAGGTATTTTCAAAGGACATCAGGGAGAAGGTGGTTTGGTGAAAAGATGCGGTGTTAGTTTGATTTTTACATTATCAGCATGTTAGTCACGTGACACATTATTTGATAATTTTATTGATACTGCAAATCAGAAGACACCTTGATGGTTGGTTGTAGAGACTTTTAGGGGGCCTCTGCAGGACAGATTCAAGTGCATACTGATTGCACAGTTAAAGAAGATTGGAAAGTGATGGGAAAGTGTATTGAGAAGTGTGAGATGAATAAATTGGAAGACACAAACACCCCACAAGCAAATCAGGATGAATGTTAATTGTCATGTAACTACCCCACAAACAATCAGAACAACTGCTCAATAAAGAGCAGATATAGTCTAACCTTTAGTAAGCTTTGTGCAAGCAGGGCTTTTTTCCAGCCAGAACTTGTCAAAACTCAGTTCTGGCACCTCTCAGGTGGGTGCCATTGCCATTATAAGAGAACAAGGGAAACATTCATGGTGAGTTCCGACACCATTTTTTCTAGAAATATAGCACTGTGTGCAAGGAAATTAGGGTGACTAGTCCCTAAATAGATTGTCTGGAGAAGTTCTTTGGCTGCATCTATACTACAAATATATTCTGGTTTTGTACCAGTTTAGCTATTTGCTCCCCAATAATCATGAGAACTATAGTTTGGTGAGGACCAAACTGAAAGGGGAATAGATGACATTCCCCATTGAGAATTGCTGTTTTCACAATTCTGAAGTGAAGAAGAAATTACTATTGGAATGTAATACTTTTGTCCCTATGAGGCATGTGTACAGTTCATCTTAGCTTCTGTCCAATAATATTTTTGGAAGATCATAGACCAGAGGATTCCCAGTTGTTTCCAATGAGGGTCAGTACAACATGGCTCAGTTTAAGAAATGGAAATTGTGTTTGTGTGTGTAATGCCACATAAAACTTAAGTAATTTATTCCAAAGATTTAGCCACTCCATTATTGAACATTATATAAAATAAATTGGGTTAGCCCCAGAGCTTATCCAGACAGAAGTATCTCCCAGTAGTCTGCAGAATGGGGTTACAAGCTCATTGGATGGAATAAAAACTAATGGGGATAATCCTGTGCACAGTTTTATATAAACAACTACCTGACATTCAGAAGACATCTTAAGGCAGCCCTGTTCAGGGAAGTTTTTAATGTGTGACATCTTAGTGTATTTTTGGTCTTTGTGGAAGCCGCCCAGAGTGGCTAGATGGGTGGGGTACAAATAATAAATTATTAATTAATTAATTAATTATTATGTTTATACAGTATTTCAAGAATGGGCTGGACCAATGTATGATTGCACCAAGTATGGCATTTCTGGATATTAATTAGACATGACTGACAAATGTCCTTTAGACTCTATTCATTATCTCCTCTGTGTGGTGGTTGTAGAGCTTCAGGTTATGCAGTGGAAAACCCTGTTCTTCTCAGCTGCTGTTATAACCTCTCAAGAGAAGGGATTTTGAACAGCACATTGCTAGAATATCTTAATAGCCAAAGTGTGGGGCCTTATAGTGAAAGAAGTGGTCTCTGAGAATTTAATTGCAAAAATGTGCAACATATAATATGAAATTGGTTGTTTAAATATATTAACAGAGGCAAAGCATGTTGCAATAAATATTGTATCCATGTGTTAGGAATAGCATTGGGGAACCCTTGCATTGTAAAATGCAAGGAACTGCAAAAGCTAAGTGACGTTATTATAAGTTGCTTATTTAATTAAGAGACTCTAATATGTTATGGAAACTTGGACATAAATTAGAGGGAAGATAAAAGAAAGGAACACTGAAAGGAAAATTTAGTTAAGTTGTCAATTTAAAAATAAATAGAATTTGCTACATGCAGCGTAAGAAAAACTCTGGAAAGCAATCAGTGGGAGTCTGCAACATATGACAAGGATTGTTTAAACCCTGAAATGTTAGATGCTGCTAATTAAAATAAGACAGTAATTCTATACCATTTACCTGGGAGTAAATCCCATTGATTCCAACAGGCCTTACTTCTGAGTAGACATTTATAGAACTGTGCTATCAATGAATTTTTGACATGACCCTACAGAGGCACATGTAAGACAGAGGTCAGAAATATGTACAAATACAAGAATGGGAGATGCTAAAAGAAAGCAGAATTTCATAGTCTGAAAACAAATGCTGTTGATAGGTACACAAAAAACAAGGTAATTAATACCAGCTCCCACAAGAGGTGGTGAACACTCCTGTGATGGCCTGGGAATCCGATTCAGAGGCTGAACCGGAGGAATCCCAGCCTGCACAGGAGTCCCCACCTCCAGGGCCGGCTGAACTGGGGCAGGGCCTTGATTCTGAAGCGCCTGCACCTGTGCTGGATCCTCAGGAGCAGGAACCAGGTGAATCCGCTCTGGCTCCAGAGGTGGTTGAGGACTCAGTGCCTACAGGTGAGTCTCCCCCTGGGCCCAGTAACCCTTCAGCCTCTCCTGAACTGCAGAGGCTCAGGGCAGAGAGGCGAAGGGAACTGGTTTCTCCCAGGAGGAGTGCTCGCCTTAAGGCCAGGAGAGGCGGGTCTCCTGGGGGCCGGGACCGCCCCTGGCCTCAGAGAAGATAAAGGCCAGTCAGCCTGGTCGCAGGTTGCGGGAGCAACGTCATTGATGAGCTGTTTCGGCCAGCATCCAGCCCTGTTTCCCCCAGAGTTCCTGTCCTTGCCCGGCTTCCCTCTGTGGACCCCGCTTCGCCCAAGGAGGACTGTCTGCCGACCCTCAACTCAGGTCCTGGACCTCGCCCCATGGTAACCTCCCCCCCTTGGACCAGCACAACTCCTTTCCTTGGAAGTTTTTAAGCAGAGGTTGGATGGCCATCTGTCATGAATGCTTTAGCCGAGATTCCTGCATTGCAGGGGGTTGGAGTAGATGACCCTTGATCTCTTCCAACTCTTAAGATTCTATGATTCTATAAACAGTGCACTCCTATGTATATCTGCTCATCAAGTGCAGTGGGACTTTCTCCCAGCCATCAGATTGCAGTGGGAATCAGACAAGTTCTGACACATATGATCAATTTCTGAATTACGAAGGAAGAACTTCATTGGCAAATGACACCAGCTAGGTTAATTAAAATATACCCAGGAACTACAGATCATTATTGGAAATGTAAAATACCGGGGGCGGGGGGGGGTATTCTATATTATGTAGTCATGTATAAAGACCTAGATATTTTGGAATTTAGAATTATCAGAAATAAAAAATATAATGGGCTACAACTTCCCAAGAGATCTAATGATAATATTATCTGGATATCGGGGTGGTGGTGGTGGGGAATACCAGAAGATATAGATATGACAGCTTATTTGTAAATGGCTGCTATCAACATAATATTTCAGAACTAGAAAAGTACCACCTCTTTGCCTAACTAAAGCCTGGGATGTGGTGCATATGGTAAAATTAACAAATCTGCTTAAGATGAGAGAGGGTAGACAATGAGAAAATGTTATATTATAGAAAAATTGAGTTTTGTTTTTTAATATTGGAACACTAAAGTGCAAGACTCAGTGAATTCATAATACTTGTTGGGGAAAATTTAAGAGTACAAAGTATAGATGAAATAATTGAGCTGAGGAAGGATTATTACTAGGTTCGTTTTTCCTCTTTAAATGCTTAATGATGTAATTAATTACTGGATACTAAAACTGTATTTATGAATAATATTTTGTGGAAATTGCACAGTATTAATTATAGTTCTATACTACTGTAGCATATTGTACATTTCTGTATTCTTATAAAGAATAATAAATACTCTGAATAAACTAAAATGAAGGAAGGAAGGACCAACCAATGTTAATTTTGAGTCTGCTTAGGCAGGCTGCAATCCAATACACCCATTGAACTCAGTGGCACTTACTTGTGTTGTAAGTAGGGTTGGAAGGTTGGAAAACAAGGAAAATCCCATATTTGGAATTACAAAGAGAGGGATTGAAAAGAAAACTGCTGATATATAATAATACCTTTATGTAAATCCATGGTGTGGCTGAATTTAGTGAACTGGGAAAGCATAGTGCTAGAGAAGGTATAGAGAACCGCATTCAAATAATGTAGTAGTGATTTGAGCATTTCCCCTTTGACAAAAGCAGAAAACATTTGAAACTTTTTAGTTTATAAAAAAGATGGCAAAGGGAAAAAATGAGGTAATAAAACTCTTCATAGTGTGGAAAAACTGAATATATGTTTTCTTTCAATTATAATACTAGTTCTCCCAATGAAATTAATGTACCAGGACAGACAAATGAAATGACTTCTTCACACAATACATATTATATTTAATTTATGGAATTCACTGCCATATGATGTGATGATGTCCAGTGGCCTTGATGACTTGAAAAGAATTTTGGAGAGATTCATAAAGTCTCTATCAATGGTTATTAGGCATTATATGTTCGGATGTAGTAAAATCCTGAATGCCAGCTGTTGAAGGGAAGATAATAGAGGAGGGATGTTGCTCCATGTGCCCAGGGACAAAACAGGAGTTGGCAGGGGGGTAGAGTGGGCAACAGTATATCAGAAAGAAGGAAATGTAAATGAGGTTTGAAGTGAGAAAAACAACAGCAGAGAAAACAAGAATGTAGTGTACTAACAGAAGAGGCAGCTAAATGTCACATATTTGTTTGAACTATTCAGCCAATTTTTGCTTTGTAGTATAATAATGTTGTTCATCCCCCGCATATGTTCTTGTTTCACAGGTTCCTGCATAAGTATCACCTACAGCCAGTGCCAAATGCTGCCATATAACCACACCACTTTAACACCAGTCCTTTCCATTGTCAAAAGCATTGAAATGGAAAAATTTCTCAAGTTCTTTGGTTATCTCAACCGCCTCAGCTGCTATCAACACATCATGCTGTTCGGCTGTAGCCTTGCTCTTCCTGAGTGCATCAGTGATGGTGATGACAGGTATTTGGGAACTAAAATGGGGTGATTAGAACTAACTACAACCAAATATTGAATCATGGCAATGCAGCCTAGAGTTAAACCATATGGCCTTTTTTATTGAAATAATTTAGCTGTGGATGACAGTCTCCAACAGATTTTTGCCAAGCTAAACGAGCTCAAAGGAACAAGCTGCAATGTATTACTCAGGGACAACTAAATAGTATTCTTATAACAGTTTGAACACATTAACTCTTGTGATTTTGTTATAGATTATGGGCCAGTTGGATGCATCTTAATCCACATTTAATTTAGTGGCAGAATTCAATATGCAGCATTTTGAAATGTCCTGTGAAAGCATTTGTCCTCTTCCCGAGAAAATACAGCTCACCTTAAATGTAAATGAATTCTTACCTATCTGAGGTAGTTTTTGCCTGATGTGTTGTACTTTGAGTTGCTTTATGCAAAGTATACATTCCATTTCCCCCATCAGTAGCCCTGCAGCTGAATATTTGGTGGTTTCTATAGTCCTAGATCATGCATGTGGTTTTTAGGCTCTGTGGCGAGGTTTCAGTGGAGCCAGCTACTGCCATCCCCTCCACACATTATTTCACCCTGAATACCTTACAGGTATTCCAGCAAAAGAAGGTTAAGTTTTCCATTGGTGTAGCCAATAAAGACACAGACTTGTTTGAGGCCAGGCACGGGGAACCCTACTCTTGTTATGTTCACATAATTGTGCTTTTCAGTTTAATAAGGACAACACTTGAAAAATACTGTGTTTTGTGTTGACACCACATAATATTGAAGATTATGATTTTTCAAGTCTTAAGCAGAACTAGCAGGCTTACAGTCCTGGATCTATACATTTTGCCACAGGGGGCAGAAGTCTGGACAGTTGCTGGAGCGAAGGGAGAGAAACACAGGAGGATGAATGGGAGCCAGGAGGTCACCCGCATGTCCTGAGGCTTAGCCTCCACACCTTACTCTCCCCAATTTCCTTTCCTTCCCAGTGCCAGGGAGTCATCTTGGGGAGGCGGGGAAGTGCAGCATGGCCCTTGCCCATGTGTAGAGTGTGCTAACACCAGCCAATCCCCCCCCCCACCACATAGCTGGTTCTCTGAAACTCCTCTCTCCTTTCCTCCTTTGGCTCACCTCTGCAGCATCCTTGGGCTGCTTCTGACACAGATCTCCCCACTTTAGCCTGCTGCTGGGCACCTCCCTTTTGTCTGCTACAGCTCCATGCTGTGCCATGGTGATGGTGGCTCCACCTCTTCCTCTCTTGGTGCTAGGAAGTTGCTAGAGAGGCAAGGAGGCTCAAGTTGTTCCAGCTTTCCTAGGCTTTTGGTTCCATTGGATGCCACCAGGACTTGAGTGCACCAAGCCAGCCCTGTGGTTCATGGGTTATTGAGCCAGGCTGGCCCTGCAAGGATGGACAGCATTAAGTGGGAAAACTCTTTCTCCCCTTCTGTCCTGTGCAGGCTTCCTTTTCTTGGTGGCGGTAGTGACAAAGGGATGATGAAGAGGGGAAAGACTATTCATGTTTCCCTGCCGCCACCACCACTGAGAGAAGGAAGGCCTTCTTTTCTTTGTGTCTTGGGACACAAAGGGGAGAAATACTTTTTTTGGGTGGTTCTGGTAAATGTCATTAGGGCAGGGTGCTGTTTGTTTCCCCTCTCACCTGCTGCCTGGGGCACATATCCCCTTTCGCCTCCCCTTGAGCCACGTATGCAGGTTTGCAATCTAAATAGGTGCAGGTGGAAAAGGAAAGAAGGAGTGGGTAAGGTGGGACAGCAAGAGAAAATAGATTGCTAAATTTTTATAATTGGAAAAGTTACATGAAAATGGATATTATTTGAAGCACTTGTTAAAGAGCAGAAGGGTTGAATCAAATGATACTCTGGAGCCAATGAGTTCCAGAGATAAACTACTGCCAAAGCAAATAGGCAGAGGCATGAGAAAAACAGATGTAATCTTTGATCTAAGTAAGAGATTAGTACCAGAGGAACATACAGCTCTAGGAGGAGTATAAAGATTAAACAAGAAATATTAAAAGGAGCAAGGAGGTTCAAGCATTTAGAAGTACAAAGAAATTTAAGTGAATGTGATGAAGGCAAGAATCCAGTGCAAAGAGAAAAGGAGGAGAAAATCATGATCGTTTTTTACAGACAAGAGAGTGAGATGAGCTGCATAATAAAGGATGATGGATACATGATTTTGAAGGGGCTTTGATCTGCAATGAAAAAAGAGACAGTCAAATAATAGTATTGATTCTGGTTATTCTTTGGGCTACCTTGATGTTACAGTCAACAAGTGATGAACATGGATGTGTGGATGAACCCTTATTTTTATGAGCTTCATGCATACCTATATACTTAGAAAGTTTTTCTAAGGAAGTCTAGCAATGTATCCACCACACCACACTAGCAAACCTAATTCATCAAATTCCAGTCAACCTTATTCCCTATTTAGGCTGCAGTCCCCTTCAGGTTTCCAAATCAGGGTGCTGGCTGTTTTTCTTATTTCAAGGCTATTAAAATTATATTTAAATAAGCTAAAATAAATAAATGTTAATGATTATTGTTTTCCACGTTGTGAATTTTAGTTGCTGCAGGTGTGCTGGTATATCTGAGTGGAAATCAGTTCAGAGTGAAGAAATCTCTTCCTTCACAGAGTGATTAGCATTGATTCACACATAATGTTTCCATGTGATTACACACTAAATCATATGCAGTGCTCATCTGTGCAATGTCGGTGATTGCTTAAAGATGGCAAATACAGGGACATAGGTGTATCATATAAAACCACATTTGACAGCCCTCCATGCCACCATTAGCTCCTGTGGTACTGAGACTCACTAATCATGATTGATCACTGGACCTAATGGTCAGGGGTCCCTTTACCTTTTTATACCCAAGTGATGATGCCCTCTCCATGTGGCAGCTGTGGAAAAATATATAGTCTGCCTACATGGAATATGATTGCTTTGTTTTTCTTCAAATCGTTTCCCATGTCCAAGCCTTTTTGTGATTTATATTTATGTGTGTGTATTTTGTTTTAGTGCATTAGCAGTTGAACACTTCTTTGTTGCACCACTCCAGTATGGGAGTGCTCATCAAGACATGAAAAAGAAGTGGCAGATAACAGCAAAGTCACTCTCCCCCACTTGCCCAAAGCAATGTCCCATCATTTTATGAGGTTAATTCATTTAGTTGTTTAAAGGGCATGTTTGGGGCTTCCTGTCACTGTTCATCTACACAATCCCTAATACACCTTACGTTGTAACAAAATGAAGAGATAGTAAGGTATTTTATTCCATATTTTTCTTAAAATACTCTTGCAATTTTTTGACATAAAATACCTAAATGTTCACCTAGTTGCCAAACATTTGGAGTCTGATTATATTTGGTTTCAGTTTTTTTATACTAGACAATTACTTAATTGTTGTATTTAGTAATTGTATTCAGCAAAGACTGCTTACCTCCTTTGGGGACAGCGGCACAGCATGGTGAGCCACAGGGAGAGGGCATTCCATCACCGACATGGCTGGCTGATGCCATCATTGGCTTCAGCTGGTTGCAGGGGCACTTGGAATTGCCTGCTCAGTTTTATTTGAATTGGCCGATCATGGCCTTTGAAGGGAGGAGACAAGACCCTTTAAAGGCTGGATACACTGGGAATTGGCAGCATATTCACCCCATATGTCTGGTCTGCCTGGAGGTAGGTGAGCAGCGCACATGTTTGGCACATACAATTTTTTTATATATATTTTGACCAACATGGCTACCTACCTGAATCATTGCTGTGGAGCTAATTGATCATTGTCTTCAGGGCCAGGAAGGAATTTGCCTGTGGACCTATTGAGCCTGTCTGGGCGTTTTGCCTTTTTCATAGCAATTGTCATAACTTTGGCGGAAAAAGACATTGGGTTGGATCCATAGTCTAAGTGTTGGGGTGGGGAGTGGAGCCTCATCCACTCCTAGGTCAGGATCAAAATGCAGGGTACCCCAGTAAAGGAGTCTAGAGGGAGAGTTGTATCTGGTGGTCTAGACACCCTACTGGCAGCCTGGTGGGACTCCTCATTTGGGGAGATACCTGAACCCAGGCTCAACCCTGAAGGAGTAACCAATCAGGATATGCTCACTTGGAAGTAACCTGCAGTTCAGTGGAGCTTAATCCCAGATAAGTATGCATGGCAGGGATGCAGAACTTGTGACTCTCCTAAAGCTGTTGGATTCTAACTCCCATCCCAACTTGAACCATCCTGGCCCATTGGCAGAAATGAAGGGAATTGTAGTCGAAAAACATCAATGATGTATAGGATTGCAAGCTCAATAAATGAATTACTTTTACAGTAAAGAAAGTTCTTGATATCACTTAGTACTGTGAAGTACTAAACCTATGAGTGCTGAAGGGACAGAAGGAAATCGCACCAAAGGTATAGCTATTAATAGCTACTAGAATTTAATAGCTGGGAATTTCGTTATGTGTCAAATGAAGAGTGGTAAGAAAGCAGAGGGCTGAGTGATAAGGGCAGCTGACGAGATGAGTGAAAAGAAAACTATTGTTCTTAAGATATGAGGGAATTTGTGGAACACTAATTATGACTGGCAAGTATTAACATATGTATTGTCAAGTGTGAAAACAGTCTAATTTTGACATCTGGTTCAATTATTTAATCTTGATTTTTTAAATATAAAAATGTGTTCTCTGTTATAATTAAGTATTTCTTTTGGCATTAGAAATCTGAAACATTTATTGTTTTTATAGCATGATATTAAGCACATGTTCCAGGAGTTTTATTGTCCAAATCACAAGCAGAAAGGTTTGGTCAGGACACATAAAACACCTTTCCTCCATTGTTACAGAGGAAACATGAGTTACAGCGCCTATTACAGTGTTGGTGAGGAACATGAATAGTCAAACAGAAGAGGAAAAGAGCATCTAGCTGTGTGTCTCCAGAAATAAATGAGTGGGCTTGGGCAAGCGCTCTATTATTATTATTATTATTAATAATAATAATAATAATAGTAGTAGTAATAAATTTAATTTTACTGATAATTCTAGTCACTGGAAGTGTCTGTAGAAAGAATAGCTCTGACTAAATGGAGTTAAGAAACCAATGCATATCATTTGACACAGCAGGTGAAAAGTGTTTTTTGTGGGGTCGGGGGGAGGCCAACTTCAGGCAGCCAGGTGTGTTTCAAACTACATTAACTATATTTGAGAGGTCAGGATGAGCTAGTCTGATATGCATATTTCCTGCAGAGTGCACCTGGCAATTCTGCCTTTAAATAGACCCCTTGATTACAAGGTTATCACTGCTGATTGGTGTAAATGTTTTTATGAGATAATGCAGGCCAGTAAATCTTCCATTTTGTATTGCAACTGATTAGGGACGAGGGAGCAAATGTTATAAAAAAGCAAGCTCTGCTAGAAAGGATTTAAGTACATGTTTCATGGAAATGAAACGGCGGGGGCGGGTGGGGGGGCGGTCTGTGAACAAACTGCACTATGCTGTGCCACAGATCCAAACTTGCTTGGGGCCTGTGCCTGGAAGAAAAACATCAACATGAAGCAGTAATCTCAACCATTCCAGTGGGCACATAGCACTTTCATGCGAATGATTGCCAGAAACCCAGTGATTTTATGTGGGCTGGTGGAAGGCCCGACTGGAGGACTGTGGTGGCTATGCCTATGCAGAAGGAATGCGAAGCAAATTTTCTAGCCTTGAGGCCGCATTCCATAATGGCTTTTCTGAGAACTGCAGTGAACTGGTATCTGGATAAGTAGGCGTCATCCTTATGAATGAGTAGTGGACCTTCAGAAAGGCAGGGACCTTTCCCTAATGTGGCTCCTTTCCCTAACTGATTCGTCTTGGAGGAGCGCATCATTCGTGGCTGGCATTTAAAGGGTCCTGGCTCCTCCCGCCAAATGCCAAGATTGGCCAATTCAAACAACATTTAATAGGCTGTACCAAAATGCCCAACAGTCAGCCAAGGCGATGTGGGTGACGGAATGCTCCCCCCCCCCCAGCTCAGCTCACTGAGGCTACACAATGTCGCATCCGCCACTGTCCCTGAAGAAGGGAAGTGAACTTTCTGTTGGTGGATATTTGAGGGGAGGCTAGTTGATCAAAGGTAAGCTGTATTCCTTCCTCTGCAGTGAACTTTGGGGTGGGGTGGTGGAAAAGAGAACGGGTAATAGATTCACTCCCTCTCCTCTTCCCTGATCCCCATCTATTCCAGAGTAGGGATGGGGGACAAATTCAATTCCATTTGCATTTTAAGTCAAATTTATCAATTTTGTACTTTCTATAACACATGAGAACTGAAACATAGTCATTCTTTGAAATGCACTTCTCCAACCAACCAATGTTTACAAAAATGCATATATTAGCCACCCAGAGTTGCTGGGGCAGATGGGTTTTTTTGTTTTCCCCCCACAAATAATAAAATTACATTAGGAGAAATGTGTACCAAAATGGCTAAGAATTTTCATGAGAATTTTTCAAAAGAAATTTTGCAGATTTCTACTGAAATGTGGAGAACCAAATTTAAGATTGGAAAAACAAGAAACTGAAAGAAACAAAGCTGAAAGAACTTGCCACTCTTATTTCAGAATATCCAGTGGGCTTTTTACAGATAATTTTTATGCTATGCTTGTGGATGTGACAGCATGCACATATTAATAGACAGGAAATCATTAGGGCTGAGGTATTTTTTGAGAAAGCTCATGTGGTACGGCTCTGGTAGTCATAGCCCAACGCTCCTGACCCAAGTCTGATATTCAGTCCACTGAACTACATTGTACTTTATGAAAGTACTGTAAGTATGAAAGTTTTCTGTAAGACTTACAGAAAACACAGACCAGAATTGATGGCATTCTGAAATACTTTTGTCTTGTACAGAAAAACTGTGGTAGGCCAGCTATTCCTGATAATTCTTCCGGTTAGAGTCAGCTGCTGAATATTAGAAATGTATTTTCTATGTCCTAACACTTGGCTTTCTGTAATTAACTTGATTCCTCTTAAATATGAGGACAGAAAACACTCAATGAGCCGTCGTGAGGTCATTTGGCTGAGAAGCAGACAATGATAACTGGTGGCACTCTTTTAGTTATTAAACTCTGAACAAATGGCAGTAATTAGTGTTAACTATGTTTAGTGTGAACAAGAAATTACTTCAGGTATTTAGGAATGTCAACACAGTACAGCTTTAAAATCTCTTGTCCAGACTTAACAGCAGGCTTCTCCTAAACTTTCAAGCTGTGAAATATGAACCCTAGCATTGCCACATCTTACACACCCTTTCACACACTGAAATACTATGTACAATGTGCATCAAACATATCCCCTCTATTTTTCATCTATTTCTGTCCAGAATTTGCTGCGTGTAGTGTTGTCAACTTCAGTTAGCAGCCTCATTCTCATAGTATATGTTTCGACTGATTAAGGCTGTGTACACACCACACTTTTAAAGCACATTTGAAACACATCCTTCCCCTGAAATAATTCTGGGCACTGTAGTTTACCCCTTCCCAGCAACCCTTCACAACCTTCAGAGCTCAGAATCCTCTGAGGGAAATAATGTGTGTAGGAGTGGGGTTCATGCTTGCTGGTTCATCCCCAAGCAATCTGCATACAGTAGGTGTAAAAGGTTTTTTTCCATGTACAGTGCATCCAGTTGTATGCACATATGGTATTCCATGTGATTGGAAGCCCTACATGATCTTGAATCCAGTCCTTTTAAGCACCTGACGAATGCATGGAAATTGATGGCAAGGGCCAGAAGATCCCACTGGTCTCAGTGCACATGCATAACACATAATGATAGTCAAACTGAGACTATTTCCCCATCAAGATAACATTCTTGTGACAATGTTTATGATGGAATGAGCTGTGTGAAAATGTGTTAGGAGAATAGTGCATTACGGTTATACTATACCAATGTTGGATATGAAAGAGCAAACATTTCAAATAAAGAATAGTTAGTCTACTACCGGTTTGGGGACCTTGGATGATCAAGCATTTTAGGTAATGTTCCAAAACCATAGAGCAATTTACTCTTAATTATCATTGGATAATACTGGTTACAAGATACCACAGGAGTCATCCTATAAATATCCCTCTTTCACTTTAGGGCAGTGATGGCCAAACTTGGTCCTCCAGCTGTTTTGGAACTACAACTCCCATCATCCCTAGCTAACAGGACCAGTGGTCAGGGGTGATGGGAATTGTAGTCCCAAAACAGCTGGAGGGCCAAGTTTGGCCATCACTGCTTTAGAGTCTAAAGAGTGCACTAGTGGTTCATAGCTGTCATGCATTCCAGGTACACGAAGTGTGTTTATGAGTGAAAGCAAGACCTCCTCTATGATACATCCTTGGCATATTATTTTATTTTAGCATAAGTGCAGTATCCCCAGGGTCTGGATTGAGCAGCACATGGTGCTTGCCTGAATAGTCTTCAGGTGATCTTTCACACATCTAGTGCCTTCATGCTTCCATCCACATGACACTTGTCAGGGGCAGGATCATGGTCTAGAATAGATCAGGAAGAAAACTGATTTCAGAGAACAATGCTGGCAGGTAGCTCCTTTTTCTGTAGCATTCCACAGGAGGGTTTCATAGGAATTTTATCATAGGAATCGTTGTGGAACTGATCTTCAGGCAGGGAAAATACCCTGCATTAATGGGTTCCATTTTGGAATGTGCAAAAGATAAGCCACACAGATTTTATTTTATTTTTAAAATCACAGTTGATTTTATCTCATGATCCAAAGAAATTTAGTCAGGGAATACAAGGACATGCTGTGTTACATTATCCTATGTCCTATGATGGCTTTAAAAAAACAAACATAAATGGTAGCACTCATTTATTTTTAACATCTGGTATATAAAGATTAATCAAGATGTAGATGCTTAACCATAATATCATTGTTGACAGGGGGAACAAATAGGCCTGTATTAAATTTGATCACTGCTTCATATTTATTTGCTTTACTGAGCTTAAAGGACCAAATGTAGTTGTGGCAAGTGTTGTGGTAAATGGTATGGCATAGAATTAGCGTTTTCTTGGTTGCTTCCAGCCCATAAACTTGGCCAATCTATCCAAGTATCATAAATTTCTCCTTTTATGAGCCCAGTCATTTCTAAATTATTATCAAGTTGTTAGTATAACCCATGTAAGCATACTGCTGCAAAAGAGACTGATTTATAATAGTTATGCTTGAACTAATTTGCTGAATCTTCCTCCTACACACATAGGTTTTCATTTAGAAAATCTAAACTTATCACTGTGTGGATGTGATCATTGAAACATTAACTCAGTTGATAAAGTGGAGTGGAAAACAAAGCAATGTCACAAAGCTACAAAGGACCACCCATCCAGAATCCCTGTTCAAATCTAGAAGAAAAAAACACACCAATCCAATAAATGAATTCCAGTTGTGCAGCTTCCCACTCAAAGAATGAATTTATACAACAAAAGAGCCACATGGATTTGTTTACATTTTTAATATTCAGTGTAATTAGTGGGTTTCTAAATGTGTGCATTAAAAGCAACATGGTGGAAAACCATAGTTTTATTGGATCATTTATTGAAATTTTTGTATTCTGATCTATGGAGTTGAAAAGTCTTTCTGTACCACCCAGAATGAATGAAGGGCCTTCTGTTTTTATTTTATTTTTAAATGTATATTTTTTTTTACTGAAGTGTTTGCCTCTACTGATTTTATGAGAACCAAGTGAACTGTTATCAATTTAGTCTTCTGCATTAGTGGAAAAAGTCTCCCCTTTTGAAAAAAGAAGTATGTTTTACATATTTTAAATTAAATGCTTTCTCAAGTTAATTGAAATCCTGTTTATATAATACTGTTGTGGGTTTGCAGGGGGCCAAGGATCCCTTAAAAGTTCTGGGTGCCAGGTTCTCCTCATAATTTCTGAAATTAGCAAATTAGGAAAGGTGGGGTTTGATCAATGGATTTAGCAAGGCTTTAAAAAGTAGGTCAAGCCAGCTTCCTCAGGAGATTGTCTGAGAGAGGTGCCATCAAGGAACAAAACAGGTGATAGCAGAGGCAATGCCATGACAAAAGGTGAACAATCGGGACATTCAGTGTCAAACAAGAAGGGGGCGGGAAGGTGAGGTTGCCAGCGTTACAAGGGGAATGGTGTCACCACAGGAAAAAGTGTCCTTTTTGCACAAGCTTGAATTGCATTTTAGCAAGGGTTTTTGAGAGAAAGAAGGGTGGGGCTAGAGGCCATGAGGGCTGAGGATCATACAAGCTGTGTGGAGGAGACACAGAGATAGTGTTTTGGCTACTTTTGAATCCTATGCTGTTCTCCTGTGGGGAGCAAGCCCCTCATAAGTGCTCAGAACCCTCTCTACATCCAGACTCGGGTGTAAATATGTGTAAATAAACCATATTCTTCACTGTGCCTCATTTTCCCCAAAAGAAACATAAACTCTGGTTAAGTGCCAAGACCCCTGGAAGGTGGCCGGTAACAATATTAAATGCCCTCTATGCACAACACTAGGGAAATTATCACATATCAGAAAGGTGATGGGTTTATCTTGAGCCTTGCCTAGTACTAATCTCTGACAGCAGCTTACTTGATACTTGGAAAGGGAGCCCTCACATTCCAAAATAGTATCTTTCACCACTATTTTGTGATGTGATGAAAGACAGAAACGTTCCAGAACTATGTAAAAGGTCTCTGCCAGTAGCAGATGCAATACCAACAATAAATGACTTGCAACTTCTCCCACTGACAAGGGCAGCTAGCTATCAGTATACATTGCTGCCTGCATGCTGTCCTGCCAATTAAAGCCCTGTTATCTGAGCCAGTAACACCTTTTCAGAACAAGTCACCCAATAACTCTTTTCCTGTTTGTGAGGGAGCTTTATTTTTGGAGAGTCAAAGACCTCAGAATATTTTGGAGCCTGTCAGTGTGTAATGTGCAGTTCTGAGGTAGGTCCTGGAAGCCACAGAAGGAAACAAGGCAAGACAAATAGGTGCTTATTTCTCTTCTGTCTCTTTCTTCTTTCTTTTATAGAGAACTCCTAATCCATAGTAGTATGGAAAAACATCAGTACACAATGATAACATTTTTGGCTTACTGGACACTTACAAATGGATTTTTATATCTAGACCAGATCTATTCACTTAATCATTTTTTAGACTTAATATACTCTCCTATCACATTTGAAGCTTATCCTTTGAACATTAGCCTGAAACAAACTGAAATATACCACATATCATTCCTTACATATCGGCCATGTGGTGCTGTGTTTCAGCAATACATCAACTCACATATGTGTCACCAAGGTGGAACACCATCAACTTGTTGAATGGTTTCTTTAAATGTAAAGGTTCATCATTGTTCCACCCGATGTGTATGTTTTAAGGGGCCAGAGAAAGGGTCAGAGCAAAATAACGAGACTCAGCTTTACAGCTGTGAAACATAGCAGGTGCTGCTGAGTTGTACTGATTAAGGTGTGTCAGCATTTCGGTGTAGTATATAAGGAGCAGCACCTAGCTTTCCCATTACCCTGGGGGATGGGTTGGTGGTTGGGTCTGGTTTGTTGTTGATGTAAATGTAAGTGTAAATGGAGTTTTTGTTTTTGTAATTAAAACCTTGTTTAAGTTATTTTTGAGCCCCTTTTTAATGCATGGTCTCCCCAGCAAGCTCTCTGCAGCGCTACCATACTGCAAATAGCCAACACAACTTACCTGCCAAAAGACTCATTGCTCCTAATCAGCGGGCCAGAAAGAAAGATACTTATTATCATGGTGGGACACTTTGCGGGGTACAGTGATGTTCAGGTGTCCTGGCTGAGTGGCACCTGTCTCAACGGGGTTTCAGGAGCGTATAAACCTTACCAAGTGGATCGGTTGGCAAGCAGGTCCCACCGTCAACTTCCATGTGGTTTCTTTAGTTTCAAGGTCAGTCAAGCGGAAGCCATGGGTGCCATGAAGGCATTAGCCACCTCAGCTCCATATTATCTTTAAGTTGCCAAGGGCCATTGTTCCTTCTAAATCCACAGTGCCTGTGTCTGACTGTCTGGCATTTGAATGCAGCAGACTAAATCGCTAAGGGTAAGATACGATTGTCATTTTACCACATTGACATCACATATACCTCCCATGTTGCGGTTATGTATCGCAACCTGGATTGCCTTTGTGGCTTGGTGCTTTGCAGTGCAGATTTTGCCTGACTTGCCACTCTTAGTTTACCAGCGGGCATAATTGAGCACATTAAATATGTTTTTATTGTCTTCCTTTCTTCTGAACTTCGCATGAGTCTTCAGTTGCAGGATGCAAATATTTTGTTTAAAAACCATAACTCTAATGCTAAAAGGGTTGCAGGTTGTTTGTGCCAATTTCTCAACTCTTGATGATTTAATGCTTTCAGGAGGATTTTTCTATGTAAATTCTACCAGTGGCACATTTCCCCCCCTTAGGGAGTTGGTCACAGTGCTTGTGGTGTTGCATAGATCACCCTTTGCACCTTTACACAAAATGTATTGATGCATCTGTTCTTTAAAATTCTATTCTGTGGCTACACATCGAGGCATCTCTCACAAACATGCAGTGTTCAAACACATCTGTTCCTCAGCCTTTTGCAAGGTATTTTCTCATTTCCATACACAGCAAGAGTTATAGCTACCCTCCTCTTGATGAGATCCAAAGCATCCATGGAGGAAAGTGCAGAATTTCAAGGATGTTCACTATGCTCCGAAGGTGCACTTTGAAATAACAAAGGTCATTAGGTCCACTGCCTGCTTGTTTGTATCCTTTCATTCAGCGGGTATTGGGCAGAAATATCTTCCTTCATCTATGCAGGGTGGATTAAGGTCGGCATTTCTCGGGTGTTTGATACCCCCAAAGGGGCCAAGCCAACAAAAATATTGGCTCACTCCATCATGTCACTGTCAACAACTGTTATTGTGACTAATTCTCCTTCTCCAAGTACAGTCATACCTCTTGTTACGTTTGCTTCAGGTTAAATCTTTTCAAGTTGTGTCCCGCGGCAACCCGGAAGTACCGGAAAGGGTTACTTCTGGATTTCGCCGCTTGCGCATGTGCAGACGCTCAAAATGATGTCACGTACATGCTCAGAAGCAGCAAATCGCGACCCACTGACGCAGGTTGCGTTCTGCTCATGTTGCGAACGGGGCTCCGGAACGGATCCTGTTCGCAACCAGAGGTACCACTGTATATATACCAGGCACTACAGAATGGCCCTGTTGGCTTCAGCTGATGCTGACTTTGGGTGCAAAGTTCATAAATAGGTACTTTAGTCTCAATAAATGCAGTTGGAACCCACCCAAATGGGAATGCTGTGGTATGTCCCAACCCAGTCGGGTCCTCAGTAACCATATCAAATAGGATGCTTGGTCTTACCTGATGCATAGATTTGATAGGTTCTGAGGACATGAATGAGGCCCATCCCTAGTACTGGGGTCTGCAGTTCCTTCTCTACGTAAATTCCATGATGAATTTTTACGGGTAATTTTTCCTTTGGTTATTTGAACTGAGCTGAGAGGAAGGGAGGCAGTTGTATAGAGTTTTTCTTTCCAGATATGTTCAACATCTGATGCTGCTTGGTGAATTGGAAAAAACTGAAAGGAACTGTGCCTGCCTCCCAGAGTTCTTTGCTCTCCTGCTTCCATCATGTGACGAGGGTCATAACCCTTGATGGGCAAACAGATTGTCCTGGGAAACATGGATATAGCTGTTGCTGTCTGAAGGGCCTTATGCTGCAGTTAGGCCCCATTGCAGTCATCTGAAAGAATACCATAAGAAACATCTTTCCCATAGCAAGTTATCTCCATTTAGGCTGCAATATTTGCAACAAGTACTGCTCAATATCACACAAATCACCTTCCCCTAATTATGTCATGAATTTTCACACTTCCCAGCAGCCACCAACAATCTGGAGCTGAACTGGTAAAACTGATAATGTGGCATGACGTGTTGAATTCTTACAAGTGTAAGATGCCCAGTGAAAGTTGTTTGCTACTTGCTACAGGAAGATTGTTCTTGGCAGCTTTTCTCTAGGGACCATAATGTATGCTCTGGACTACAGATGAAAAAGTTGGAAAGTTATAATAGCCTCTTAAGAGCCAAACTAGATGCATGCATAGTTTAGTGTGAAGAAGCAAGTATGCAGGCTTCCAGAGAGGAGATTGCAGTCTTAGCTCTTATCCTCTTGTTTTTCCGAACCTGGGCTCATGGCTTGGCTTTCTCCTAATAGTCTAAGAGCTCATAGTTTGCCTAATAAAACTAAACCACAAGTCCAGATTCAGATGACATGTTAAGTCAAACTGTGGCTTAGCTCAACACAGCACAGCTGCAAAATGACAGGGGAGAGGCCAAGTGGCCACAATCTCCTCTCCTGGAGCCTGCTTCTGCTTGTTCATGCAAAGCTACAATTTGGCTTAGCATTCACTGTGGAATGAAGGCAGTGCACAGGAAGGTGAGATTTTATTTCTTCATTCTCTTACTGAGCTTGGAATGGAGATTGGTCCTTTTTGGGGGTAGGGTAAAAATTTCACATCTCGCAACTAATACATGATGTATATTTTGCTCTAGGAGGCTTAGATTGGTCAGAATCAAGTTTACACTTCTAGAGTGAATGCTAAATACATTACTTCTGGTAAATGAGCCACCATAGCCACCAGAGGACTGTGAAAATTTGTGTTACAGGCTTTTTAGACTCGTCTACCCGTGTACTATCTGAAACCAAAGGGTTGCCAGATGGGAAATATATTGCCATTATTTTCAGCTCTCCTACCCCACTATAGGAGCCCATTGGGAAATGGGTACTTTTTCCCTTAAGGCTCCTAGCCTTAAGGGCAGGGGCAGGCAACCTCTTTGCTGTTTAAAATGGAAGCTCTCTATTTGTGCTTTTCCTTTAAAAAGTAAAAATAAATAAATACGCATACTGGAAGGACAATCTTAGAAATATTTGTTTTTCTTTCTAGTCATGGGCTCCTGCCTTGCAGATCATTCTGTGAAGCTGCAAAGGAAGGTTGTGAACCAGTTCTTGGGATGGTGAATTCTTCATGGCCAGAGTTCCTAGCGTGTTTCCAGTTCCAAAACAAAACTGAAAATAACAACACCACCAGGGTATGCTTCTCCCCAGAACAAGAAAAAGGAAAGCGATGTAAGTTCCCTTTAAATTTTTTGCTAAAGTGCTGCAACTTGTTTCAGGTTCTACATATAATGTCCAAATTGCATGTTACACACAGCCATGTCTCTCTTTTTTTTGCAATTATTACAATTGAAATGAATCTCAGAGGTAGCTAGCTGTATCTGTTCCACTGTGTGGAGGGGGCATTTTTCAGTGGGATATTGACTGGAATGGAAAGAGATAAACAGTCCCATCCCCAGTTGTTCCTCTGCTGAAACATGCAGTCTCAGAAGATGCTTTTGTGAAAAGTAAGAAAGAAGATACCATACATCCAGCTGTGTGTAACATGTTAAAAGCTCATTTCTTTCTCCTAAGATTTTGATGCTGCAATTTTGATAATGTTTTAGTTCAGCTTGTATTCTTTATAGCTTTTATTGCTTGATCTAGCCTATGCATTGGTTTAAAGCTGCTGTTTTAAATTGTTTTATATTGTGTTGTAGCAGGTTTTTACAACTGTGATTTCTTTCTTAGAAGGATATTTCAGCCATATTTGTATGCATGTAAACCACCATGTCAGTGCTATACCCTAAAAATCCCTATTTAAAAATAATTAGCTAAGCAAACAAACAAAGAATGAAACAAACAAACAAACACATGTAGCTTGACCCAGTGATGGGTAAAACCTCAATGAACTTTTAGGTCCCATAATAAATCATAGAAAGATTCAGAAGAGGAAAAATGTAAGGTGGGAAAAGGCAAACTATTAGCTGGTGTTGTCCTTCACGCTTAATGCTATTATTTCAAAACAAATATGTTCCATTAATCTTGCTTTTGGAGTTTGAATCTGGAAAGCAATGTTGAAATTCACATTAATGGTACTGTCTCTGAAGCAGAGGTGCCATTTCCTACCCCACCCCTATTTTTGTTGGGAGCCTGAACCCCCCAATGGCTCAGCAGCAGCAGCAGCAGCAGCAGCAGCAGCAGCAGGAGAAGGCCGAACGCCAGAGAAGAGTTGCTGCTGGCCCTTGAAGCCTTGCTGGAGCTGTGTTTGGCTCTGCCCCTGGCTTCTCCCAATGTCATGTTGCAATGTTGTGCATGACTCACGTTGTGCCCTCTCAATCTTCAGCACAAGTTGGTGCCTCTGCTCTGAAGCCATGAAGTAGGTTAGACTTGGTAGCAACTGAAACATTTCCCCTTTGCAGTTTCAAGTAAGTCAGGTTTCATTGGTCCCCATAAGAGTCTATAACAGATGCTGTCTATTATATATCAATTCTAGTGCTAGTATTTGGATGGGGAGGAAGAGGGAGAAAGAGGCTAAAAGCTGTCCTGTGATGAGGGCAGACCTGAGGGCTGAGGCACTTGATTCTGTTCTCCTTTTGTGTTTGATAGTGCATTTATGACTGTGGTGTATGTGTGTTGTTTATTGTAAGCTGCTCAGAGAATTATACTAAACAGTAGTCTATAAATGTTACAGATAAATAAATGTCTGCTTTATGAAGTCTGCAAAAGACATCAACTTTCACAAGGGAACAGAAGGAACTGAGAATTTAGCTGATTTGGAATAAATATTTCTACAAGTTTCTCTGATGTCAGCATGCAAGGGAGTGAAAGTCAAGCTTTCATCAGTCTTTCCTTCTGCTTGATCCCTTTAACCTATACTCCACCTTGTTCACCGACTTGGAAAAACAGTCTTTAAATGGCATTCCTTTGGGTCAGAAGTGCACCTCCCTAGCAATGAAAATACTCCAGTTATTTTTCTTCTAGTCCTCCCTTCATATCTTTTATATCTTGTGTTATTTTAAGTAGCCAAAGCTGGGAACTGCGTTTAAAACAGCAGTAGATAATATAGAAATCATAAATGAGAAAAGCAGATAAAAGACTAAGGAACAAAATATTTGATTTGCTTTCTGAATCCATTTGATCCATTTTTAGAGCAGTAAATGCCTTGTTGTCATCCCTTGTTGTATTGATTGAGATATTTCCCCTCCATTTCTGCTGCATTTTGCACTGGGGAAAAAAATCTTATCATTATATCTCTTCTAATCCATGTCCATTATTATTTTCTGATTGCTGTGTGGCATGTCACTGTGAAAATTTCATGGCACTTATTGGTGCTTAAATGTCATGTTATTACATATAAAACCCTGAATGTCTTGGGACCAGATTACTTAACGGACAATCGATATCTGTATAGTCCTACCAGTCACTTAAGATCTAGCTCAGAGGGCCTCAGTGTCTATTGTTTCAACTGGCAAACACACATGATTAAAGCATTTTGCTGGTGGCCCTGGATGTAATGTAATGTAATGCAACACCTGTCAAAATTAGGCAGGCCCCATCTGTGTTGTATAAAGTTCCAGATTCAATGTAACAATTTAGAACAGGCATTTTATTAACAAGCAAGCACATATATATGTACAACATCTATTTAACGTTCTCTAACTTACCAAGTTAACTGACAGACTTGTGCTTAAGGATCTATTAATCTGAAATGCCCCCTATCGGTTTCTACAGCCACAGCAGGCACTGTAACTCTTGACTTCACCATGAAGGCATGTACACACACACACACCTGAAACTGCCTATCAGATATTTCATGCATCAAAATCCATTAACCATTTTGGTGGTACCCTTTTGAGTGAGGAATGTCTGATTTTTGTCTTTCCATTGTACCTTGTTGCCCTCCCACCTCTTCCTTAATATCAGTAATATATTTTTCAGTCCAGCCCTCTTGACTTTCTAAATAAGTAGGTGGTGACACCAGCTGTAAATATCTCTCCTATATACAATCCCATTATCACCTTCTGTCTCAAAAGAGCCACTTGCATTGTTGCCGTTGCTTTCTTACTTTAGCATTTACCATTATGCAGTCTAACTCTTATCATTTTTACACCATGCTAGTAACACCTTTGGTCCTCATTCATTGCACATTTTTCTACTATGAGAACACGGGCTATTATTTTACTAGGTTGAGGCCAATGTAACTATAGTGTATAAAATTCAGGAATTTTAATAATCTGGGAACGCCCTCCTAAACTGGACATGGGTGAATGTAACATACCTCTTCCTCCTACGATGACAGTATCTGTAAAGATCCTGTGTATTAAGAAAACAATGTCCTCCCTTGTTAATATATATTCTAATAGACTTGAGACTGTGTGGGTTAGTTAATTCTCACTAATGCTGATTAATTTCATGGGCAATAGTAAGATATTTTTTCTTAGAGATATAATAGTTTCTCATTTTAGTGTCTTTCTCTTTTATTTATCTGTTACACATATCTTGCTCTTTACTAGTTACTTGGTCCTCCAACGCAAACACACATCTTGGCACTGACTGGCTGACCTACTTCAGTGAGTAAGATTGATTTGCACAGCCACTTTGGCTATGAAGAGCCACTTATTTTTTCCAGCCACTTTTGTGCCAGTGGTCTTACGCAGTTACACCACTCACAATAGTCTTGGGTTTGCAGTAGTGTAATTACAATAGTGGTATCACAAACCTTCAAAAATATGAACTGCACCTTCTCTTGAAGAAAGTCTATCCTCTCTCTTTTAGCCTTTGTTTAAGTCAACAAAGAATGTGTATGCCCTAGTAGTGCTAAAACAATGGTGAGGAAATAATTGCCCATGTTCTAGTGGGACTTGGTTAGCTGTTTAATGCAGAACAAAGATCACAACATTGGTCAAGATAATGTTTTATAGATGAAGTAAGGGAGTCAAATACATCTTAAATCTAGTGTATGCATACACTCTGGAACATGAAAAAGTATGTGGGAGGATTTGGTTTTCAGTAGAAGAATTAGGCATGTCTTTTGTTATAATACTGGATTATTTTTCTGTATGTGACGTGTATTGTATGTCAGGCACATCTGCAAGCCTATTGACAAAAATAATGGCTTTAGATCAATTCCTGCTGAGTTATTCTAATTGGTGGATACAAGGAAAGAAAATTTATATGTGGAAATATTCATTTTGATATATATTGGAAGCCAACTGAGGCCGTGTTGCATGCTAAAAAAAAAAGTTTTTTTCATGTAACTTAAAATCTTGAGGCCCTGACTTAGCAAGAAGGATTTACAATTTGTTTAAAATTACTGCCAGTTTATATCTGGACCTGAAGACTGTTTAGAACTATTTTTCCCAAGCAAACTGCTTTATAAATAAACTGTAAAATACCTTTTTGTTCTTTGAAAAGTTTGTTTGATAGTCTATATGTTGTAACAGTGATGCATAAGCCTGGAAAATATTTAAAGACTTCTGTTCTAACATGTTGCAGCCAGTTGTGTGGATACCAGATGGCTCAGTCTGATAATTAATTTGCTCTCCCTGCATGTAGTTCCAATCTGCTGCGTGCAGAAAAGTAGATTTCTTTCTATAACTGTTTGAAAAGTAAAAGTTGTTAACCATGTGAAGGAGACACAGAAATAATTTAATGAAATTCTGTCTGAATGATATATAAGATGAGGGGAGAAGCTTGGATTTTCAGTTTTCAATAAGGGAAAGAACAAAATTCAACCGGGTTTGGACTTTAATTTTTTATTGCCTCAGCTGCACACTGTTGTATTTCCTGCAAAACAGCTTCTGATGGCAACTGTAGATATATGGGACAGAAATTGTGTTTTGGTTCTATGCTTTGTTTCTTTTTGTCACTTAAAATAGGTTAGATATCACTATTCAGGAGCTGAACAGCAAAAATGCACATATTTATTAGTAAGGCTTAAGCTCTGAAAAAGGTTTACAAAATGGCATAGTGTTATCTGCCTTGTGGTGTTTGTCACTCACAAATAATATTCAATAGGTGCCTATGAGACATTTATACTTGCAATCCATATTGCAATCAAAATAGTTTTAAATTCATATATGAGGGACTGATTGTATTTGCATAGCTCATATTTGCATGAATGTTCAACAGTGTACTGTAGATAGAATACATGTAGAATATATATAACAAAATGGGGGGAAATTCAATGTCTTTCCAAGTCATCAGTTTGATGCTTTCCTAGAGCTGGAAGACTGCTGGAGCATCATAACAAGAGATGGAAATAGGATGGTGGCTTTGGGGTTGCTCTCATATAGCTGTATGGGACAGGGGGAGCATAGCATAGCATGAATCCAAAGCTTTCTTTCCACTCATGCATTGCACCCTGAACTATGGTTTGGTGTGTTGTGTGAACATGACCAGGGAGTGAGCAAGGAAAATGTCTGAGTTTCATTCCACTATACCTACTACATCTTGCCATGGGATCCCTTCAGGGGAGCAGAACACTGGTACAAGAGAAGTCTGTGGAATCATTGCTTCTCTGAGCCAAGGACATTGCCCTTCTCTGAATCTGAGGACCCCTCCAGAAGCCTTAGTACAGTGGAGAGGGACCTTCAGTCCATGAGATATTCTTGGTGTACTAGGAAGTCCAGTTTACCCATGAGGCCATTTCCCCAAAACCATGTCCATTTGCAATCAGCTGGTGTCACTCTAATGTGAGGGCAATGCTAGCTGAAGTTCATTTCTTAGTTGGTTGCACATACCAGTTCCCACAGGGAACCAAAGCAAAGCAACAGTGTTTAATTCCCATCAGCTAGCAAGTGTATGGGTGGGTTAAACCTTGCCTGCAGAGAGTAGGGTTGAAGTCTCCACTCCAGAGATTCAAAGAGCAGCTGGGAGCTGTTTGAAAGCCCTTTTGCAAACAGCCAGATGTTGCTCTTTGAAATTCTGAAAGTCAGAGGTTTAAAGAGCAGCAAGGGACTGTTTGCAAAAGGGCTTTCAAACAGCCCCATGCTGTGCTTTGGAGTCCTAACAACTGGAGCTTCAAAGCACTGGGTCATAGTGACATCAGATGAGCATCCCACCCACCTGTCTAATTTGGCCCACTATAATGATCTGATCTACTACTCAGAAAAGGTTCACCACTCCTCCCTCACCACCCCTGCCTTAGTGGAACCACAATCTCCCCATCTCTGTTTGAATCAATGAATGCAAAAGCAGATGGATACCCTTTCAATAAAGGGGCTCTTTTCATGGAAGGTGGAACTAGATACTGAGATACAATTGCAGTTCCTATTTAAGGTTCTTGAGTAGAATTGCTGCTGAAACAACACTGTTCTCCTGCTTGAATGGAACTGTCCATGGTGCTTTGTATTCATACAGCTGAGGACATTGCTTAAAACATTGCTTAAAACAGCTCACAGCAGGTAAGGCAGAAGGTGGGAGTTATGTGAGTTTTTCACAATATGTTGCCATGCCATCTCCAGGCTGGTGTAGCTGAAGAGCAGGGGATCTTGACTGTGAGTCCTGGAAGACCTGCTCCTTGCTGAACAGATTCCTGGGCTGGGGTGTCTTGATTGAGTGAGGGTTGTTGCTGGGTTTTTTTAACCTTTATTTTAGATCTTCTTGTGATTTATGTGGAAATTCTTCAGTCTAGTTGTGCATTTTTAATGTTTTATTTACTGTCGATGACTACTTTCGTTATGCTGTAGTGGTGTATCTTTTTAAATTGTAAGCCACCTTGAGCATGGTTTGAGATCTGGGAAGGCAGCATACAAATAAAATTGTGTATGCATTCATGCATGCGTACATGTATGTATGTATCTGTGGGGAATTGGATCAAGTGGACCCAAAGCTGCAAGACCCCTGCCTTCACAGTCCATTCCTGCTTTCCAGTCTCCATCACTGGTGAGGCAACCACTGACTGTAGCTTTCCATCTGCCTGGGTGAACTACAGTATTCACTGTGACAAGGTTTCTCCCACTCGCAATGCTCCTTCTACATGGCATCCTTAATACCCTGCCTTCAATATGCAGGAATGGGAGGGATGGTGCTTTGGGGCTTTTAAATCAGTTAAGGTTTTTGTGTATACAAAATTCAGAGTTCCTATGTATTACACAGTGTATCTGCAAATGTGAAGTTTGGTACATATACCCAGACATCCTGATTGGATAAATGTTAGTTGTGAGGTCTGTGACCAGTTCAATACATTGATTGACTGAGCTGTAATAAGCATTTTGAAAGCTGCCAAGCTAGAAAAAGTCTAGGATATCATTCTAATTAGCAACATAATGTTCCTTATGCGTCTAAATCTTGTGGCTGCTCACTTTTGTTGCTCCTGTGTATAACAATAATGCTCAAGAGATGTCAACTGGGAAACTGGAGATTATCTTACTTAATAGGAATAGACATTTCTTCCCTCAAAACACATCTGCTCCATCTTTCAGTAGTTGGAAAGGCCAGTGTGGTGTAGTGGTTAAGAGTAGTGGACTTGTAATCTGGTGAACCGGGTTCAATTCCTCGCTCCTCCACATGCAGCTGCTGGGTGACCTTGGGCTAGTCACACTTCTCTGAAGTCTCTCAGCCCTCACTCACCTCACAGAATGTTTGTTGTGGGTGAGGAGGGGAAAGGAGATTGTGAGCCACTTTGAGACTCCTTAGGGTAGTGATAAAGCGGGATATCAAATCCAAACACCTCTTCTTCTTCTTGTGTTGGAAACTTGACACATAGAAAGGCTTCTGTTATAACTTTCATTTAAAACTTCAATGAATGGAGTAAAGGTAAAAGGTAAGTTAAAAAAACCCTGGACGGTTAAGTCCAGTCAAAGGCGACTATGGGATGCGGCACTCATCTCGCTTTCAGGCCAAGGGAGTTGGTGCTTGTCCACAGACAGCTTTCTGGGTCATGTGGCCAGCATGACTAAACCGCTTCTGGCGCAATGGAACACTGTGCTGGAAACCAAAGCGCACGGAAATGCCATATGCACTGACAAAATGCCAATGCAATAAAGATGGGTTTTCTGAAGAGGTAACTCAGTCTAAAGGAAAGTAGTGCTGGAAGGACAACATATGAGCAGTACACCTAAAGAAGACAAACTTTGTAGGGTTTATGAGTATTTTCAGGGTAGACTGGAGAGCCTGGTCCTCTTTGAGCCAGACTATCAAGACTGGATGAAGCAATGTTTCTGCCTGAGGCAGAGCAGCAAATACTCCCACATCCATCCCCACAAGTCATGGTGCATCATATCCAACTGGGACAGTGCATGAGAATGTGCCACCGGAGCCAGTATTGCTGTGCTGCCCCCCACTCCTTTGCATTCCTCTCTTCCCTCCCTCTGCTGCCCCTCATTCTTTGTTGTATTGGTGCCCCCTCCTCTCCTCTTCCAGCTTTTCCTCCCTTCTTTTGCAGCCAATTTAGCAAGCATCTGGGGTGAGGTCTTCTGCCTCCTCCTTCCCTGTCTCGTTTTAGGAAAGACCTAGGCATGTAAATACATGTAAAGAAGACAAGTCTGGAGAAAAGGTGGAATTGGATTCAAACAACAGCAGGATTAAGATTGCCAAAAAATTGAACAGGATTTCAGATTTCATAGAAGCTCTGTGGTGGAGGGAAGCTACTCTAAGATGCAGTAATAACTTGATCAAATGTTCCCCCTCCTGTTTCAGCCATAGTGGGGCTGTACAGGAGGTCGCACGCAAAATATAAGAAAGAAATATTGAGGCAAGTGGGTATTTCTGGCTGTAATCCTGCCATTGTGATAGGCAGAAATTCATAAGGTGAATTTGACTTGGAATAGAGTTGTGATGATGGAGAAAGCTTTGTGAGTTTAAATTTCTGTGCCTTATGTGACTGTTAAAGCCACAGGGGCCTTTCAAGATAAAGGGTTTTCCACCTGCCACCATGAGGAAACATGAGCACCATTCTATAAGAAGAAGAGCATGAAGAAAGGAACCCTGCTCAAAGGTGATATTTTGCTTTTGGATGAAGTCTTTCATCTCCAGTCACATGGGGCTTGAGGAGAATCATCTGACAGACAGTTTCATCTAACAACTCCTACAGGGCAAAGAGATGAGATGGGTTGTGGAGAGTTAATGTACTGAATTAAAACAAATAGGCCCTGTTATTGTTTTCTTTAAATATATCTGTGTCATGTTTTCATGTAAAAACCATCTGTCTACTTAAGAAAGGAAAGTCTTGTTCCAGTGTGTCTTTATTAATAAACAGAGGAACAAGCGCCGAAAACTCTGGAATTTGGAAGAATTCAGCTCAATAACGGGTGATTCTGTGAAGAAGTATTTGCTCCATGAAGAAACACCAGACTGAGAGATGCATATGTACTACAGAATGTCTGGAGCTCATTTATTCTGAGAAAAAGAGCACTGCTTGTGCAGGACTAAAGCCAGAGTAGTAGTATAATATTTGGATCTCCAAACAAGAGCTATTTTAATATCTTAAGAAAGGTTTAGGGATATCACATTGAGAACAGGTAGATTCAAGAGTCAGAGCTTTGGACAGAACAGACGAAAGATTATGAAAGCTCTCAATAATATTCCCCCCATTCCTCCAGCAAACATTCACTTCTAATTCCCAGGGTAGGGCTACAGTTTTCTTTCCTAGCTCTTTTCAGAATATATTTATTATCCCTGCCTTGGTGTCTAGCTTTCAGTTTCACTGTCTGCTGCCACAGACAGTATATGGGAGGAAGATACTGAGACTGAAAGAACAGGCTTAAAAAATAGCGAGCTGTTTCAACTTTAGAATCAGAGAGAAGAGTGTGGAACTGATCTGAGGAGAGAAACTTTCCTCTTTTGGCTCCTCATCTTAAGATTTAACTCCTGCCCCATCCCCAAAAAATGCTGAAAAGAAGCCTAATATACCGTATTGAAAGCATGGGGAAAACGTTAAGGCTTTGCAGCTCTAACTTTTGCAAACTTTGGCCGGAAAAGGATTACAGGATTTTTGAAAATATGTTGGTGTCTGATTTTATTAATGTGCAGTATGCCTTATTGACTGGAAAATGTTATCTTTTAGTCATTTATATTCAGGCCTTCTTGTACATTCAGATGAACAGTGGTATTTGAAAAAGCAGTATTCAAATAAGTAAGCTCACTAATATGGCAATGAAATTAATTAAATGAAAAGAAAAGTAGCTTTCATAAATTCACCTCTTTTGAACGGATCAGTTAAGTCATGGGAAATTATAACCAGTTTGTTCAGCTGCTTAAATCTGATAATGTAGGAAGTAATACAGCTGAGTTGCCGGTAAAGATAATCTAGAGATGAAACACTTGTAGATTTGTGGTAGACATTTTTTTTTTTTTTTGCATTTTTTCATTATAGTGCACCACGTTATGTGTAATGACTGAAAAGGCCGCTCTATGTTTAGTTGATCTATGTTGTAACTTTAAAAGCAAAGCAAGGTAAATTTTAAGACAAACTTGCAAAAATGAGTATTTGCTATGTGGTGTGATTAATTTGTTAGATGTCTCCTACATTGGCAACCAGGAAGAATAATAGATGAGATAAGTTTTCTTTCTTTCTTTTTAATTGCACAAACTATTTCTCTCTCTCTGATACATTATTTTCCTAATAATTAAAGCCTGTATATTGCACCCTGGAACCTCCGAGCAGAGAGTGAAATATATAAATATTAAAGATAAATTAAATAACCTGAATAATATTTAAAGCAGCATTTAATGTATTTATAAAGAAAATATATTTCACACAAATATTTTTTGGCAAGAATCTGTAGTTACAGATCTATAAAACAGAATTTGCATCTTATTGAGAAAAGTAAGTTCTTTGCCATGTTACAGTCCTTCCAGATACATGTAAGTATTCACTGAAACATCAGGGGGGAAAAATTGTTGATAGAAAAAGTTTGGATGCATAATCTTTTAAAAGAAAATCGATAAAGCCAGTGACTTTCCTCAATTTGCTAAATTCAGAGCGGATACATGCAAGAGGGCAATGTTGTTATTGCTGACCCCAGAGCAACTCTTTAGCATATGAAAGAATCATGCCATATAAACTGTAACTTATCTTTGACACTGATGGTGCTTCCTGAGGTGAACAATTAAGCATGACTCGATCATTGCTGTTTTGCTTTAAGCTGCAAGTGGAATAGCAAATCTGCTTCCAGATTTCTGGAATCCAAATAATCATCTTTAGCTGGGTGGACAGTTCCCCTTTGCTCAAGCACAAATGCTGTGGCGAAGGGTTTGATGATGTTGATGATAATAATAATAATAATAAACCGCAGTGTGTGTAGCATTAAATACATCCTGCCCCCTTGCTATGATTCCCAGTCTCTGCATTTGAGGGGAGGAGGGGGGGAAATAGATAGTGTTGCACCCCAGGCTGCCCGCCCTGCCCCAAATCTCTGAGCAGCAAGAGACTCCAGAGTTCCCAGGGTTACCATTTTATTTATACATGTATACAACCTGACCATAGGATGGGGAGACTCACAGCATTAACACTCAAGGGGATCTTGGCTCCCTATTAGGTTTCTTGGGAAGCATAGCATGTCTCGACATCTCCCGTTTCCAGCATCCAGGGGCGGAGGAAGGGGGCTGCGGTAGGTGCGGGCTGCCCCGGGTGTCACCACTGAGGGGGATGACAATTCCAGGTGGCACTCAACTCGGCACCTGCAGTGTGCCCAAGCCTCACGTCTCTCCTGGGAGAGATGCGGTGGCTTGTGCGCACGCAGGCTCTGCACTTCCCAAACGGTCCGCCCGCTGCCTCCCCTCCAGCTGTAGGGCAGTTGTGTGGGAGGAGGCAGGCAGACTCCAGAGGCCCTGCGGTGCGCCCTGCCCCAGGCATCTGAGCGGCTTCCTCCGCCGCTGCCAGCATCAGCCCCCAAACTCAGCCAAGGCCATTCATTACCTTAACAAAGGAGACTCAGCTGACTGGTTCAGCAGGTTTCCTCTCATAGATTCTAACCCCCATATACATAGGATCACAGGTTTGGAAGGATCCCATGGTTATCATCCAGACTGACATCCCTACTCCCAAACTCATAACAATATAAAGCAGCGCAATTTGGAAAGGAAACATCATGGCTGTACTATTCAAGTGAGAATGCTGGGCAGTGATCATACCTCCCTTAAAGCCACATGATAATGTGAAATCGATCAGTGATCTTTAGTCAGCCTTATAGTGTGTTCTCTCCCTAAATATCTTTGGCTTAAGAGCATTGACCTTGATGCCAGAAATCAAATGTCTTGGGAGACCACAAGGTATGTGTTGTCATTTTTAAAGTGTAATTTGCATACATTATGTGTCTGGTTTGCCCTAAGTAAAACACAGAAGGGCATTGTAGAGATATTATGGTAGTTTCTACACATTAGCTATGATCCAATTCTTGTTCTTCAGTCCCCAATAACAATGTGTCTGGACCACTGCTGGTTAAAACCACTTCACAGCAGCTTTAATCAACCTGAAGAAAATTACATTGTAAAAGAAATGGAGTCTAGAATTTGGTTTTTACTCTGATAAAAATGTCTTTCTATCTTGTTTTTCACCTTTCAGTGCTTTGTGAAGGGGAGGAGAGCTTCTTGTGTACAAGTGGAATTTGCATCCCAAGGAAACTGCAGTGCAATGGCTATAATGACTGTGATGACTGGAGCGACGAGACACATTGCAGTACGTCACTTAAATTTATTATATAACACATGTCTGGCAAGAACAACACTTCAACTGTTTGGATGAGCTTAGAAATAAAAGTCATATATTGTATCAGAATAACAGCTTTGCGTAGGATTTACGTATGCCCATTTCTGTCCTGTCATTCGGAAGTTAATGGGACCTTTTTAACTTTGCCTAACTAGGCCACAGAATGTGCTTGTAGACCTTTAAAAAAGTTTAAAGCATAATTGCATTAGTAGTTCAACAGCTAAAATTTCTGCAAAGACACACAGGGATCTTTACTTGTTTTTTACATGTCTGAGTAATCCACTCACAAAGGCTATCTTTGTAAAGAGATAACCCGCATAACAAGCCCTCAGTTTATGTGCTTTTGGCCATGTATTTGTTGGCACATTATATTACAACACATGCAAAGCAACCTGTTTACAAAATTATTTTTGATCTGCCCCTGAGAAGTTGGTCACAAAAATATTTGTTAATGGAAGAAGTGCTGTGGAAAAGAACATGTGGTTTCTCTAGTGTATGGTGCGTTCAACCACACCCTTCTTCTCCATGTATATGAGAAGGAGCTAAAGGCTAGAACATACATTCCACACTTAATGACTGACCACATATAAGCAAATCTTCATCTGCCTTTTTTGAAATCCAGAAAGAGAAAGCAAGCTCCATTCCACCGGCTACCCTTACAGGCAGTGAAGACTGGAGAGCACTTGTCTAATCCTCCCCTTTCCTCTTATATACTCACCTTCAGCATGAGCAGCACTCTATCTGGTTGCTTACACAAGTTTGGGAAATTTTGATATAATTCAAGTGATCCTATGTGATCCAAACCTTCCTATTTTACTGAAGCAGCACAAAGCTGGGCAATGAGCAGTAGGGTTAGCATATCACAGGGCAATGAATGAATTGTGCCTGTCTCTCATTCCACACCAGGACTTGGAATTCCTTGGAACAAGAGCAGAAGACCAATTGCAAGAAATAAATCATAGGAAGGCAGATTTATAGAAAAGCAGGAAAGCTGTGGACTCTCCAATGTGGGAGCAGAGCACTGCTTTGAACATTTTTGAAGAGGCAGGGGGTGAAAAGGAAGTCTTTTATATTTATTTTCCAGTGTCAAGGGATGGAAAAGTCTATTACAAAACCTTTTCTAGGAGCAAGGCCAGCAGCTTCACAGACATAATACCTCAGGCCAAGGGCATATCAGTCACTTATTTGTTGTGACTAGGAGTGGAAATAGACATCACGTTAAGTGTGTTGCTGTAGTTTTAAAATGGTTAATAACTGTAACGAGAGCTGTGGCAGGAGAGGACAGGATTAGCCTCTTCCTGCTTAGCATGGTTCTGATAAATATTGGAGGCCCCAGGCAGCTATTACCAATTAAAAAAACAACCACAGCACTTCTAGTGACCTGTTGAGACTCAAGTCCAGTTTTAGCTCTGTGAGGTACTTATGTAAATAGGATTTCTGAGGGTTCTTCCACACTTCTGCTTGTCTTGTGCCTAGAAAGCATAGGTCTGAGCAGTTTCCCTCTTCCTCTGCTTTTTTCCTAGAGAAAACCCACTATTTAGCTTTAAATAGGGGCAAACATTAGTCTGGGGAACACCCAATTGACAGTTCTTCTGACTGAGTGTTAAAGATCGGGTTTCCTCAAGGGAAAGCTGCGAGGCCAGCAGAAGCGTGGGTGAGCCCTGAGTGTAGATGCAAACCAGAGTGCAATCTAAGGGCTTATCCACACTTGTTCTATTGCTTTTCTCTGGGGAAAACCACTCTTTAGTGATCAGTTAGAGCAAACAGCAATTTGGGTTTCCCCCAGATTGCCATTTGTTCTGATCTATCATTCAACAACAGATTTTTCCTTGGAAAGGAGCCGAGCAAGGGGGAAACCACCTGGGCTTATGCTTTCTAGGTGGACGAGCCCTAAGTCAGAGGAGTTGTTCCGACAAAATGACAGACTTTCAGCAAAGAAAGGAAAGAAAAACTAATACTGTGCATTAAGGAGTAGCAGTCTTTGATGCAACAGAGGGATGGATAAACACTGAGATCTGCCAGGATACCTCATGCTGTTCAGATTTTAAACTCAGCTGGGTACCACATTACTCAATATGAAATCATCTATGATCTACAGAGTACACAGATTTTCATTTAGTTTATAACGTTAAGGATTGTATGTCTTTGGTATTTACTGTCCTTTCATTCTTTGTGTTCTTTCAGAGCTAAATATAGATTTCTCTGGAAAATCCAGGATAGTGTGAACTATTGCATTGCTTCCTCTTAAACGGCAGTGGAAGCTAGCTTTGATGTGGTGTACTGGGCAATATGCTGAGCTTGGATTTCGGTGACATGGGTTTAAATCCAGTTCAGCCATGAGCATAACTAAAGTGGAAGCTGGTAATCTGGAGTGGAAGAGTGGTTTCACCCCTTCCTTGCCTATCACTCCTTCAAACTACTCTCCCCAAATGTTTCTTTCCACCTGCATTGGGCTTCTTAATGTGTGTTCTCTCTTGAAAATACGCATTTTGAACACAGCAGGGGAAAAAGTTGCTTGTGGACATCCCACTCTCATATTCTCCAAATGGATTTTTTCCCTGAGCCAGAAAACTTATGACTGCTGAGGTTTTTGTTAAGCACGTTTTTGTTTAGTTAGGTCTTCACTGGATGATGGCAGGCAAGCCATTCTCTTTCCATCCAACCAACCTTAACAGGTTGCTAAGAGGATTAAATGAGATAGTCCTGTGTAAAATGCTCTGAGCTTCTTGGAGTATAGTAGGATAATAATAAAGATGATATGTATTTTAAATCAGCAGCAGCACTGGCCCAATACA
This sequence comes from Podarcis erhardii, assembly GCF_964252035.2. Lineage (NCBI taxonomy): Eukaryota > Metazoa > Chordata > Lepidosauria > Squamata > Lacertidae > Podarcis > Podarcis erhardii. The sequence goes on from NC_138512.1 coordinate 20,289,512, forward strand.
TTTTGCTGCCTGAGTTATAGCAGCAAATGTTTCATCCTCCTCCATCTCCAGACAAGGAAAGCTGAGTTATTTTGATACCTGAGACTTCTCTCTCTTCTTGGCAGTAAAAATAAAATAAAATTCAGTAACTAAAAATTTGCTGCCTTTTTAAGGCATCCAAAATCTCTTGCCTGAGTTGGCTACCTGACTCTGATGAAATCTTTGGAACTCGGTAGGATACCTAATGGCCATTGAGTGGGATTTCAGAGCCCTTCATGGCTGTTTTCCCCTCCATATAACCAGGAGAAGTTGGATAAATTATAGAAACCAGGAATTTCTATGCAAATGTGTGTAAATTGCCTAATTTATACAGGCAAATTCTTGGTGCAGAATTTTAATCTTTCTTTTTAGCTCAATTGAGAACGCCCTGGCTTGAGCCATATAGTCTCTTTAAAAGTATGTACCATTTTCATAATTAGCTATTGTTTATGCAACACTGCCCAAGGAGGATTGGATTAAGGTAGTTATATTCTATATGAGCAGAGGCTCTGCATGATATTGAGAAATCAACAGGCGATGTTTCCTGTTACTGCAATTCTGTGCTAGAAATTGCTTCACTTGTTACTTCTGCCTATTATGCAGCTTTTGAAAGCACAGAACATTAAAAGGTGGCCAGGGAGATTAACTTGGAATATGGATGCACTGAAACCTGTCTCAAAATAATTTCTGCGATATGGGGTTGTTGTGTATTTAAAGCAAAAGAAAGTTTTAAAATATGTTTGTTTTTCAGACTGTAGTGAAGGAGTTTTCCGCTGCAAGATGGGAAAGTGCCTCAATTACAGCTTTGTTTGTGATGGGTATGACGACTGTGGAGATCTAAGTGACGAGCAGAATTGTGGTAAATAAGAAACATAGCTGGGTTATTACAAAATCACAGTTGGTGGAGGGAGACAACTCTGGAGCAAATGGAGGCAAAAATCTAGAGTGTAGTTAGGCACACTTAAGCCTGTTACATTCAAAAAGTTTAAGTTTGTCTCTTGCATTGTTGGAGGCCATTTTGCATTTTCCTGTGATGTGGTCTGAGGTGAAATTATTGTTTCAGAAATGTTAATAAGTTTCATTGTTTTGCTATTTATTACTTATAGAAGTCTTTCAAATGAAACTCCACACATATGATGTTAAAGAATTGGTGAGAAACCTTTCACGTCACCTTTCCACTTTCATCACCCACTTACATAATATGGGTTATACTTACATTCTGATGTGGTACAGGTCTGCGAGGAGAATACCACATCAAAAACAGCATGCTGAATCAGTTCTAGGAAGAATGGCTTACATTCTGGATAATGGTTTTGCTTGAACTCCCTGTACTTCCTATAGTAAACCCTGGATTTGGATTACTGCACATTTTGAAGGATGGCCGAGTTTTAATTCTCTCATTGTTTTGGAATGTGTGAATTTGATAAATGCAGCTTCAAATGTGAACTATACAAATTTCATAAATAACAACAACAACTAAAATGAATTTCTGCCCCATCCCTGCTCACCACTGCTGATTAAACAATAAAAACGTGAGCTGAGTGAGTCAGCCAAACTCTCCCCTCCCTCTTTGTCCCTTCCACCTTGACCAGTGCAGTCTCATTGCTCACCATCATCATGAGGTGTCAGCATGACTTTGAGCTATACAGTGCTTGCCACTAGTTGGTGAACAACGGTCACAACCACGTGTGGTAGACACGTCTCTCAAAGAGTGGTTTCTTATAGACAAGTCTGTAAGAGTGGATAATAATAATAATAATAATAATAAAATTTATTTATACCCTGCCCTCGCCAGCCAAGACCGGGCTCAGGGCAGCTAACACCTGATATAAAAAAATTTTTGATTGAAATACAGCTTAAAAACAAGATTAAAATACAACATTGAAACATTAAAATACTGCCTCATTTCAATGGAAACTCAAATCAAAAACTTTTTTGGGGGGATGAAAATCTCAAGTCTTCACCAAGGCTAACTTTCCAGACTGATCCTACATGGGCCAGAAAAAGCCAGGGAAGTCCCCAAATAGGAGTTCCATCACAGGAGGAGAAAGGAAAAAAAAGAATAGGGGGAGGGAATCAAGTTGATTCCAAAGTGAAGGCCAGGCAGAACAACTCTGTCTTACAGGCCCTCCGGAAAGAAATCAGATCCTGCAGGGCCCTGGTCTCATGAGACAGAGTGTTCCACCAGGCCAGTGTTGAAAACACCAGTGTTGAAAAGGCCCTGGCTCTGGTTGAGGCTATTCTGACCAGCCTGCTTGTTCTGCCACCCTCAGAGGTTTGGGAGGGGGCTCATGAGAGGTTAATGTGGAATGTCCTCTCCACAGAGGTGCAACTAGCACTGCCCCTTCACAGCTTTCACTGGCTGCTGAAGATGTACCCCTTTATCCTGACATTTGATAACTGAAAATTAGATTTTGAGTCCTCCTTGTAACATGTTGTATAGAATTGTTGTTTATTGGTGGGCTTGTTGTTTATTGTTTCATTTGCACTGTGTTTTTAATATGCTATAACCTACCCTGGGACCTTCTGTGGAAGGGTGGGTTAGAAATACAATAATGGGATGGGAAAAATTGCTTCCCCTCTCTGGTTTGATGACTGGTGATCCACAGAGCAGTTGTTGTTTTTTACAGTCAGTTGAAAAATTGATTTCCAACAATCCTATAGCAACCATGTTTCATCAATAGCTCTGTCACAAAGTATGTACTCAGTAGTTTAGAGTATGGTATTAAAAAAATGTTTTTTATAATTAAGGAAGGAAGCTTTTCCTTTTGGGGGACTTGTTATTTTTCCAAAGACCACCAGCAGAATAGTATGCATCCAAATAGGTGAGGGACAGTCAAATTAGAGACATGGAGCTACAGATCAGGAAATCCTTGTCTTTGTCATTCATTTAATAGGTGGCTTTAAGCAAGCCATTGTCTCTCACTTTCAGCTTCTCCAATCACAATATGGGGGTCATAATATTGGTGTATTACTTCAATTTAGTAACAATCGCAGTAAGATATTGTATGCAAAACACTTTTAAAGTGTTCAAAATACTATGTAAATATAACGATGATTTATTCTAATCTGGTTTACAAAAAACCAAAAAACAACATTTTCTGAGGGAATGAATACAGGATTGGCATTGTCCAGTTCAATTCATCTGAAAAGTTGCTAAAAAAAAAAAATGCTGTCAGATTACAAGTGTTAAATCATGTAAATGAAACATTGCATAGCAGAATGGCTTTGTGTATCAAGAGCCAGGTTTTGGTATGCCTCTTCCTCTGCTAACATAACAGATTATGATGGATGCATAAAATAGTAAGGAATAGCATTTTCACAAATGCATCAAGATGGTCTCCTGCTGTGAGCTAAAGCAGCAATTGTCCCTAAGAGTCTTTATAAGATTTTCACAGATTTCAACTGATTCCAGCAAACCTTTCTAAATATCCTGGATTTTCTGATATTACCTTTTCCTATTTGAGCCTCTTTGATTTAATTTTATGCAGTGGTTTATCTGCTATAAATATATATAAATATATGTGTGAGTTTTTGTTTGCATCTCCTATTTTACAAATGTCATATTTTTCTCAGACATGTTGTCAGAAACAGTACACAGATAGTAACTGCACTGTTGGTGTTATTTTGTCATCTTTAACCTGCAGCCTAGTGATTAATGAAAAGGTTAGTGTTAGGACTGCCTTTTTAAATTCTGACAGAGACTTTACACTTCTTGTAAACAACTGTAAGAAAGTCAGAAGTTCAGCAGAGACAACTATTCTCGGCAGGAAGATGCAACGACTGAGAAGGCTATAGTGAAATTCATGATAAGGGCTATGGCTATCATGTAGCTTTTACATGCATGGAGTCCTTGTCGGGATCAAAGGGAATGATTCCAGTCTTTCTCTGGGAATGAAGCATTTGGAAACAGCTTTTTTTGTTTTGTTTGTTTCATGTTCATTTGCAGAACTTATTGTGAAAGAAGGAGCCAGAATTCCAGAGACTGTGTCTGTTTCTGTTTCTCATGGCCAAGTTGCACATGACACAGGAGATCTGTGATGGAATCTCTGACATCTCTTTTAGTCAGAATAGTGACATGGAATGGAAGTCATTTTCCCTTCATAACATTTCCAGATTTAATTTCCCTTAAGGCTGCTATTACGTTTGGAGGGGAGGAAAACCTAAGAACGATATGAGTACCTTCCTTTCCCCCCTCCGTAACAGGCAGCAGTTTTGTTGGGCTGGAGCTGTGGATTCCTTTGACTCAAATAAAAAGATGTCAGGACAGGAGACAGAGAGCTCATCCACACTTCTAATGGTCCCATGCCTTTAGTGCTAAATGAGAGCAAACATCAATCTGGAGAAAACCCTGTCAGCTCTGATTGAGTGCAAAATAGCAGTTTTCCCTGGATGGTGGAGGATGGGGGAAAGCAGTGGGACAAGAGGAAGTGTGGATATATTCCTAGTTGCCTGCTGTGGAACATGTACTTTGGCCTTTGAATGGCAGGCCCTCCGGGCTGCATAGTGGCCTTCTTTTAAAATGAAATTAAATTCAGAACAATGGTTTTGAAGCACCCTATGGCCTCAAAAGCAGACTGCTTTAGTTTTGGAGAAACACATTTTAAAATTCTCAGTGGGATCTGAGGTTGAAAGTATAACACAAGAAATCCTGCCATGCACACCTATAATAGAATTCCGGTCAGGGTTCTTTCCTTGTGCCTTACCTTAATAACTGCAAGAAAGTGAACAATTTGGCAGGCACAACTTCCCTCATCTTGTTGGTGTCAATGACAACCCCCTCCCTCCCAATTTTCACATGGGTCATTAGTTTGCTGTATACTAAATATCGAATGTGTATTGAATGCAAGGCGTTATTTCATTCATTCTCCCTGCTGCTCTTTTTGTCAATGTTCTAATAAAGACTGTGATCCAGTAACTCAGCACCGATGTGGAGATGGGAGATGCATAACAATGGACTGGGTGTGTGATGGTGACCACGACTGCACAGATAAATCGGATGAAGTCAACTGCTGTAAGTTATCTGATTTTGTAAGCCTCTTGAGATCAATACTTTTAAATGCAGTGAAGAACAGTATTACTAGAAATAAAAGGACTGGTCATGCTTGTTGATTTCTGCTAGATTTCCATGTGAAACTTAATTGGAATTTAGAAGCTAATAAATGCTGTGTTTATTACTGTGTTATAACTATATGCATTAAGAGTACTATTTTCCTCATGTTCATTATTTTAACCAACCAGCTGATATAAAATTCGTAGGATCTTATTTGTAATCATACTGCTTTTATGATACATTCATTCAAATATAATAATAAATTAAGTTGTGATTTAGCACACATTTTTAGTTTATAAAAAATGGGGAGCCTCTAAAAACTATCAAAATAATTTATTGTTTCCCCCCAGCATGCCATAGTCAAGGACTGGCAGAATGCAGAAATGGGCAATGTGTTCCCAGTACCTTCCAGTGTGATGGAGACAAAGACTGTAAGGATGGAAGTGATGAAGAGAATTGCGCTGAAAATAAGGGTATGCCACATGTGACTTGCTACCTACCTTATTGAGAAGACCAAATGTGGGGAATAAATCTCCCGTATTTTATGGGAGAGCACTTTTTTAAGGATGATAATTCAGACTGTCCATCTCCCAAATTCCATAATTTTATTAGAAAGTGTCCTCTTTACTATTCATCTTCTTGGCTTCTGTCTGCCTTTTTATGTTATAAGGCACTATCCACTGAGAGATTATCCTTTGCAGGTTTCATTGCAGAGCTCCCACATGTTTAAATGGGGCTTATGACCCTAGGGGATTGTAGTCTCACAGTATCTCTACACCAGAGATCCTCTGCTGCAATTTATTTCAGTTCTGTTGTATTTTGATTGGTTCCTCTTTTTTTTTTTTTTTTGCTTGTATGTGTTCCTCTCTCTAACCATACCCACCCACCCACCCACACCCCTAGTATTTTTTTTAAGAGTATTCTGTCATGCTGCCTCTAAAGGTGGAAGGAAACACAGACCCTGATATGTAAAATGAGCTTCACTGCTTGTGGAAAAGTTAAGTAAGAGAGGCAACTTTGTGCTGCAATTCTGCATGTGTATATGAACAATCAGAGGAGAAGATTAAGTGAGGTAAATGAGTTGGTGGGGATAACTTGGTTGTAAGACGAGAGAGAATTACACTGGGAGTCTGTTTTCCAGGAACTCCTAGAGGACCCTCAGGAAAACACCATTCTAATTGTGTTGACTCATGATCCTGCTCTTAGACCATGCCCACTTTGGGACTGTGTCACTTTGCTTGACCTCAGCTTTTCTTTAAGACTGCATTTCTGGATTTCCCTGATATATGACTACTACCTTAACCCTCTGGAGTTGGAAAGCAACCTTTTTCTGGGGAACTAGCTTCCCCTTCACCTCCAGCTCAGTGACCAAGTCTGGACCAGACCGATTGAAGACACAAAGAGGGAGGCAGCTGACCTTCCCCAGGCACTGTTTTCTAACAAAAAAAATCCTCCCTGAAGCAGCTATTTGCCTCAAAGTTTTCATATGCTAGAATGGCAAATTGCAGGGGGGAATTGGAGTTTGAGGGCAGTTTTTGCAAGGAAAGGGCTTGAGAAGAAATGTCAGTCCTGCTCCCACCATGTGTCATGGTCCCAATTCAGACTGCTGCCTCCATGTGGTGGCTGTTTTTAAATATGAACAAACCCAGGAGAGGCAATCACGTACTGCTTATTTAGGACTTTATTAGCCGATGTAGGTCACCACTTGATACTGCAGTCAATAAATGATGAACATGTATGTGTTAAGTATGGCTTCACAGTGGTACCTCGGGTTAAGTACTTAATTCGTTCCAGAGGTCCGTTGTTAACCTGAAACTGTTCTTAACCTGAAGCACCACTTTAGCTAATGGGGCCTCCCGCTGCTGGCGCACTGCCGGAGCACGATTTTTGTTCTCATCCTGAAGCAAAGTTCTTAACCTGAGGTACTATTTCTGGATTAGTGGAGTCTGTAATCTGAAGTGTATGTAACCTGAAGCGTATGTAACCCAAGGTACCACTGTATTTGTATTACACTTCAGGCCATTGAGATTAGAGTCTGTTTTTAAGAGCTACAATAATGAACCCACTCTAAATGAATCAACAAGAGGCAGAGAGGACTAAAACCTAAATCAAAAAATCTCCTTGATAAATAAATGCACTGGTTTGGTTTTAGAAATGGCGTGGTGGTGGGACAGTGTACATGTGAAACTATAAGCAGAACTGGAAGGGAGTCCTTTAAGTATTCTAGTATTTCATCTGTGTAATTTGCAAATGAAATTAGCTCACTACATGGTTGAATGAGTAAAGCAGTCTCCTTTCCATAGGGTCCTTAAGGAAATGCAATTAAGGGATAGGCTGAAATAACTGCCGTCATTCATTCTGTGGAAATAGAAATTCAATACAGGGTCCCCATGGCTACGTCAATGAAGTTGTCCAAAGACATGGTGTTTATAGGAATTCTGTTTAGGCTGTGCTATGATTAGGAAAAATCTGTGTGCTGTTTCATGCAGATTCTAGCTCCATAATGAACTGAGAGAGGAGCTCCCATAGGGAAGCAGGGTGAGAGTGAGGGATTAAGTTTTTTTCAAAATGAGTTCCATTTCACAGCCTCATGGTATCTAATGAAAGCGTTGCAAATGTAATTTTAGAAATAGATGTGAATTAAAGTAATATATCTCCAAACCTGCCTTTGAAAAGCCTGCACAAATTAGCCAGTGCTTATCTGGCAGTTCATTACACATCCTGAGCTACACAGGCATTACCCTGCAGATATGCCAGCCTCATCCACCCTTTGCAGTGCCAGGAACAGGCTGTGCCACTGAGAATATGACCATCCAACCAACACAGACATGTAATTATTCACCAGAGGATGCAGTTAGTACTATCCTTTGGGACAGAGAAGAAGAGCCCACAGTCCATCTTTGTCCACCTCTCCAAGGGTGTCTCTGGTGATGTAGGGTGGAATTATCTACCTGGGTTTGATTAGGTGTATTAAAGTTCAGGCACACCTCATTTCCCCCCCGGCAGAAAATAATCTCTTAAGGTTGGTTTCCTCATAGGGGTTGAAGCAGGTTTGCTCTAGGGGTAGGCACAAATACAGGAGCTGCTGCAGAGCTTTCTATCCCCGCCCCACCAGCATTGGGATACTTAGCAAGTCCAGGGGTTGCCATCACTCTTGCTACCACTCCAATTCATATTGAGGAGACCATCACCATTATTCTCCTAGCCCTAACCTCAGGACCTTACACAGAAGGAAGGGGAAGCAACAGTGCAATTACTCGACGTCAGGGAAGAGTTAGAAGTTTCCAGTTTATCAGAGGGAGAAAGCATTCCCCAAGGGGGGAAGGAGAGCAGTGAATCTAATAGAAGAGAGCAAGAGGAACAACAGGGAGGGACCGGCTGTTCCCAGGAAAGGCAAGGGTTAAGTTCTAGCTCAGATTCGGAGGAGAGGAGATACAAGCCAGCTCTAGCCAGGAGGTTAGAAAAAAGAGCGGGAAAGCGAAGGGAAGGGCGCCTTCGCCATTTTGAGAGTGGCTGGTCACGGAGAAGCAGAGCTCAGAAGGTATCTGAAAGAAGTGACTCTGAGGAATAATATTTAAGAACCGTTTATAAGATTGTTTTGTTAATAAGCAATAAAAAGTTATAAAAGAACAAGAAGTGTTCGTGTGGTGATCTGAAGAGGACAACGACCACGCCTGACACTCTAGAAGAGTCAGATGCCTCCATGGCATTGCATTATGGGAATAAAATATGGTATCTGGTCAGAGCCAAATGGCTGTTTCAGTCTGATAGGAAGTGTGTCATCAGCCATTGGGGAAGAACAGACTCAGATGATAGCTGCTGGATAGCAATGCTATCACCAATATGGTCCATATGTGCAGGCAACATAGATACTATCCTGAGAGGCCAGCAAAATTGGCACTAGCCCTATATTCATTACACCACACTAGCTGTCAGTGATACAGTTGCTCCCCTTTGGTGTGGGTGGGTGTAGAATTTGGACTTGCAAGCACATAAGTAAAACCTGAGGTGTGGGGTATTGCAGTTAAAGTAGACTGGCATAAGCAGATTTTTTAAAAAGTTAATATATTGGCCAAATTCCTTCTCTAATGATATGTCTACTTGAGATAATATGCAAGGCAAGAATGCTGTAATGATACTTTTTTTTTTTTAGAATACATGTTGACAATAAGTGATGATGATGTGTTGGATTGATGAGGTTCTTACAGAATAATTGAGCTTGCTTGCCACCATTCTGTCTCCTGTCACAGCACTCTCATGTACTGTCAAAGTATGCCCTGCCAAGTTATTGGGCAGCCTATTAAGTGTGTGGTCTTCTGCCCCTATTTGTGTTTTTTAGTCAGAAGCAATCACAGCCTGGAAGTCAGGTGGCTTAGGGATACCTGATCAACCAATGTCTTCTTCCTGAACCCAAATCCTTTTTTAAAAAATTATTGTCTATCACTAGATAGAGTGTATCAGTGAGATGGAATGTTGGGAACAGGCTTTAAGCACTGACTTGCACTGATGAAAGCATTATCCAATCTGGCAATTATTGTAAGATTTTATTTTGTTCTTCCAGGTCAGATGCCATGTCATGAAGGAGATCAGAAATGTACTTCTGCTTCCTGTCCTGATTCCTGTACCCACTCTCCTCTCTGCAACATGAATAATAGCCGAACAAATTGTAGTGAGTAGGGTATTACTTTATATAATTATTATATCTTGTACATATTCCAGTATCTTCCTTGCAAAGATAATGGTGTACTTCAGTATTCAGAAGAAAAGAATCTCCTTGTTTTAGTTACTTCTGATGATTAATCATCACATGTCTCTGTTGAAATGGCTTTGATCAGATCAAACAAAAAACAAAGGTGTTTAGTCATGAGCTTTCATCATGACTACAGATTTAATTACCATTACTTGTTCTTCACATGCTTTCTGTCTTTTATATGCCTTCATTGTTACAAATTCTCAAAATATATTATGAATGCAAGAACAAGCAAGCAAGCAAGAGAACTAGAGTTAGCTCATGATCTGCATGGTTGTCCAAACAATAAGATGAAGAGAATGTATAACAGACCTGGGTTTATGTGCATATTTTTTGTACTACACAGTGCCTTTTTTCAGTCATTTTTTATGGTGAACTTCCTTATGGAAATGAGTTATTGCAAGGATTGTAGCTCTGGGTATGAACACAGTCTTGTTTACTCTGCTGGTTTGGGAAGCGGTGTGAACATGTCATTAGCCACACTATGTATTATTCTGTATCTATCTTATCATGTCTTATGAAATACTGCATTTTGTTGCATTCCCCTCAAACCAGCTTTGATCCAAAATGAGAAAAAGAAAGACCTTGCTTTCTTTTAAGCCAGTAATGTATACACAGCCTCAGTGTAAAGTACATACTTTGCCTGTAAAAGGTCCTACGTTCAGCCACTGCCATCCCCAGGTAGGACTAAGGAAAACTTCCACATGAAGGCCAATGCCAGATAACATTGACAATACTGAACATGATGACTTGATAGGCAGTTTTCCATGTTCCTATTGGAATAATGAGCCCACACAAAAGATGAATTCACTTACTACCTGGTGAGACGGAGAGTCTATCTTTTGCTGATTTTGATGCAGTAAGAAGATCCTACAGTCAAGTTGAAAATGAATTTCCTGGTACCATTGTTGCCTTCTCTTTTCATGATCTGCGATTGAGGAAAGAGAGGGAGATTGGAACATATGAGTCTAACTCCTTTGTAATCTCAGCCTGCATATAATATTAGATAGTAGATAAGCCCTACTAGATCTATGTACCGTATTTTTCGCTCTATAAGACGCACCAGACCACAAGACGCACCTAGTTTTTGGAGGAGGAAAACAAGAAAAAAAATATTCTGAATCTCAGAAGCCAGAACAGCAAGAGGGATCGCTGCGCAGTGAAAGCAGCAATCCCTCTTGCTGTTCTGGCTTCTGGGATAGCTGCACAGCCTGCATTCACTCCATAAGACGCACACACATTTCCCCTTACTTTTTAGGAGGGAAAAAGTGAGTCTTATAGAGCAAAAAATACGGTACACATTAGAGGCTTGAAATGTAGTGAGCTCATTTCCCTGCACTGTGTTGAAAGTTGCTGTTCACACCAGAGAAGGGGCAGGAATGTATTTTCCCATAACCTGATTTGTTTCCCATGCTAAGCTCTAATTCACTGAAGTTGCCATCAATGGCTGCTTGAAATGTACACACCTCAGCTTAATTGCACCTTCCATTTTCTAACTGAATGGAAGCTGGTTTGAGGGAAGCTGCATCAAATAGAAGTATTTCTCAAGAAGCTACAGGAGACCTGTGGAATCTGTTGCTAATGGCATGTGTAAAAAAGGTAAAGGTACCCCTGCCCATACGGGCCAGTCGTGTCCGACTCTAGGGTTGTGCGCCATCTCACTTAAGAGGCCGAGGGCCAGCGCTGTCCGGAGACACTTCCGGGTCACGTGGCCAGCGTGACGAAGCTGCTCTGGCGAGCCAGCACCAGCACAGCACACGGAAACGCCGTTTACCTTCCCGCTATAAAGCGGTACCTATTTATCTACTTGCACTTGGGGGTGCTTTCGAACTGCTAGGTGGGCAGGAGCTGGGACCGAAAGACGGGAGCTCACCCCGCCGCGGGGATTCGAACCGCCGACCATGCGATCGGCAAGTCCTAGGCACTGAATTTTTACCCACAGCACCACCTGCGTCCCTAATGGCATGTGTACTTGGCTTCAAACATCAGTGGTGAGAGTGTGCCAGAGCTGGAATACACAGTAATGTGGGCACAGCCTAGGTCTGCAAACTTGATTTTGAAGGTTAGATCTACTTACATATGGCATGGAGAAGAATTATTAACTGAAAGGGAAACTGATGAAAAAAGATTGGCCAGGCAATACAAAGCTGGAAGAATCTGAGATTGGTAAGAAAGAAAGTGAAATGTTTTGTGGAACAGAATTATACTGCAAGGGTCTTGGTGTGCCCTATCAATTCCCATTGTGAAAAGAGAATATTTACTACCAGACACTTGAAAATTGGTAGAAACAAGGGGATAAATTAAATCTTCCAAGAGAAATGGAAAAGATAGAGCAGTAACAGATGTTCCTGTCTTTGTCTTAAATGAATGCTTTTCATTCTTTAAATAGCTGTAACTTAGCCAAAAAAATGCATATCCTTTAATATAACCAGCTCTGAATTAGAACAAAATAGACTTCTGTATATGACTGTAATTGATAACAGAAACATACATATCATTTTGATGTTTCAAAATGGTTTTAGTTTTAGTTTTATAAAATAATACATTTTCAATAAAATAGAAATCCCTTGTGTAAAATTATAATCCAATGTAATAATTGTTTGAAAATGCAGTAATATTTTTTAAGTATTCTAAAACTTTTTTTTTTTTTTTTTACTTTAACAGGTCAGTGTGAGCCAATTATACTGGAACTCTGCATGAACCTTCCTTATAATTATACTCATTACCCCAACTACTTGGGCCATCGGACACAGAAAGAAGCCTCCATCAGCTGGGAGTCCTCTCTGTTCCCAGCCTTGGTTCAAACTAACTGTTACAAATACCTTATGTTTTTTGCCTGCACAATCTTAGTGCCAAAATGTGACCTTCAAACAAATCAGCGCATTCCACCATGCAGGTAACACCTGATAACTAGCTTAAAGCAGGCCACAAAACTTTCAGTGCAACTGTAATTCTGCTTATAGTGTGCTGTAGTATTACCAGTGCAATCCTTATGGTGTAAACTAAAGCATGTTGGTTTTATTTAGTTTAGTTATAATAACCCTATGTTCAGCGAACACTAATTTTATTGCTGTTTGTCTTTAAGCAGATTCACAGAAAACTCTTCTCAATGGCCTTTAGTCATGAGAACTAAATAGAACTTCTGTGTTTAGAAGCAATACACAGTTTAAAAGCACCAGATGCTGGAGTCACAACAAAGGAGCATTATTGTTATATTTGCACTCTGCTCAAGAAGTTGTAGCGTTATATATGGCTGGTTCCTGTCAGAAACAGGATGCTAGATTAGATGGAATGAAGTTTGATTGAGTAAGGCAATTCTTATCTTTTACTCTTTGAGGTGTTCTTTTTCTTATGGCATTTTAATAGATTTCTTTTATCTTGGTCTTTCTTTAAAATGGACATGCAATTCTCCTTCTTGCTTATCTATCATATATCTATAGACTCTGTTTCAGGCACACCTCTGAACATATCCTGTTACTTTAAGCATCTGGTTGAGCTCTGTGTTAAGGTTTCCTACACTGAGAATCCTCACCCATTTCTGTTTAATGAAACAGTTGTAGAAGGCGATGGGATTTTGACCCTTCACCAAAAATATAAAATTTGAACGATGGCAATACAGGTTCCTATTGCTTATTATTTCCATAAGTTGTTGTTGTTGTTTATTCAATTAATTAGGTACTTTCTAACTAAGATTCACACTGATGTAATTTACACATTTAAAAATCAACAACTTACTCAAAGTGATCACCCACTAAAAGGAATGAATAAACATATACAGTCATACCTCTTCTTGCGAACGCTTCATGTTGCATTTTTTCGGGTTAAGAATGCAAAAACCCGGAAGTGTTTACTTCCAGGTTTTGACATGCGCAGAAGCGTTCTATGCGGTTCACACATGTGCAGAAACGTTCTGCGCTGTTCGTGCATGCGCAGAAGTGCTCAATCGCGCTTCGCACATGCGCAGAAGCGCTGCTCTGGTTACGGACTTTTCAGGATGCAAACGGCACCCTGGAATGGATCATGTCCGCAACCAGAGGTACCACTGTATACCCTTCCCTACAGAAGGATAATAACCAAACATGCCAGCTAAAATAGCTGTAAGAACCAAAATAAAAACATGAAAAGATGGCATCAATAATATGTCGGTATCAGGTGAGCTTCCTTGGGGAGAGTATTCACAAACTGGTGGGTGCCGCTTAAAAAGCTTCTCCTCTCCTTGGACTTCTCCTTGAGGGGGCACACAGTTTATCTTAGGGTCTAGCTAGACTTGTATGGGGAAGGTGGTCCACGTAGTATTGGGGTCTTAAGCCATGTAAGGCTTTATAGGTTAAAAATAGCACTTTAAATTAGGCTCAGAAACTAATATTGTGACAAACCAGATTTGGTATTGTATGTTCATCTCATCTGCTCCCTGTTAGCAATCTGGCCACTGAGTTCTGCAGTAGGTGCCATTTCCAAACTGTCTTGAAAGGCAGCCCTATATATGACACATGACATTAATCTAACGTAGAAGTTACCAAAGCATAGCTATTCCTGTTCAAATGGGGCTGCAGCTGGACCACCAGCTGATGCTGATAGAAGGTGCTCTGCACCACAGAGACCACATGTGTTTCCAGTGACAATTATAGTTGCAGAAATAACCCCAAATTGTGAACCTAAACCTTCAGTGGAAGTGTATCTCCATCCAGAACTGGTTGCTATCCAGAATCATCTACTAAAAGTGTTTCTGTTTTCTCTGTATTGAACTTTCGTTTGTTGACTCTCACCCAGTTCATTATTGTGGTCAGACACCAGTTCAGTGCATCCACCACCACACCCTCTTGATGGCAGTGTGCTCCAGAATGCTGGATGACCTCATTCAGTGGTTTTATGTAGAAGATGAATAGTTTGGCATGTGGAGAATAGGATCAAATAGGAGAATAGGATCAAATCCTACAGAACCCCATACTGGAGGGTCTATGGGGCTGAACAATACCTCCTCAAGCACCCCCTTCTAGAGTACTATCCAAGTAGTACTGGAATCACTGCAGAGCAGAACCCCTCACTTTCAACACAATCAGTGCTCCAGAAGGATACTGTGGTTTATGTCATTAAAAGCTGTTGAGAATGAAGAATGATCAACAGGATCACTCTCCTGATAAGAGGACGAGAGTGACCAAGGTGGTCTCAGTGCCCAAACAAGGTTTAAACCTTAATTGAAATGGATCAAAAAATCAGTCTCATCCAAGAGTGCCTGAATCTGGTCTGTAAACATCTTCCCAACTTTGCCCAAGAAGGTTTCAGTGCAGATAGAGCAAGTCAGATGCACAGTAACTTAATATTAATTCAGTCCTTACCTGTAGGAAGCTAGTAAGCATTGCCAAGCCCATCATGTCTTCATTTAAGTAAGAGATATTGTTACTGTTAGGGCATGTCTGCATCACAAGTGAAGTGATTGCTGGTCTGATACTGAGAAAACATACGTTTGGTTGTCCTTTCCCTAACTGGATAGAATCAGTGGTTGTGAATTGCAGCTTTGTAAAAGAACAGGCTGGCAGCACCCACGATTGGTCACAAGTATAATTTAAATAATGATAGGCATTGGCAATAACTTCAAAGGAATCCGCAAGGCACTCTGGGATGTTATGAACTGGAAGTGTGTGTTTTGTCTAGTTCCTATTATTTCTTGCTGATTTGCAATTGAAATGTGGGGGAAATAATGGTTAAAGTGTTTTAGAGCCTTTATAGGCACTGATGGTATATTGTTCCTAATAACAGTGTGTTCTGTTTCTGGTTACTCCATCTTACATAGCTGTAATGAATAAAGAATAAACCCCATGAAAATAATTATGACTGAAAGAATCTCAAAAAAATCTTAATTTTCTTAACTAGTTTTGCTGGGTTTGGCCAATGGCTTTTTCAAGGAAAGTGTGAATTCATTCAGTCTCTAATTTTCCCATCCAAAATAATTCTTTTCCACATAATCTTTTCAGAGCACTTTGTGAACAATCCAAAGAACGATGTGAGTCTGTACTTGGAATTGTAGGCTTACAGTGGCCAGAAGACACTGATTGTTCTCAATTCCCAGAAGAAAACTCAGACAATCAAACTTGTCTAACACCTGATGAAGATGTAGAAGGTTACTAAATATTTAAACTACACATTGCATACTTGAGGGGGACTCTGGTATGGAGGGCTAGAATTTCATTGCCTTATGTTTAAATTTATTTTTCTAATCAAATCATATGCATAATAAGTTAATGGAATGAAGGCTGTTATTCTCTTAATTGGGGGTCAGTGCTACTCAGTTTTAGATTGCAGATGGCAGCCAGAGTATAAAGTTGTCACTAGATGTGTATGAAAGCAAATCCAGGTATTCATGAAACTTTCATAAGGTCAAAATTCCATGCAATTTTAAAATAATTGCATAGCACTGTAGGAACTCAAAGAAGTATTCAAATTGAACAGCAATAGGCCCTTCTTCATGGCTGTCAGTGCTCTTTTTCTTTTATGTTTCTTTTCATACTAATGATGAAGGCATTTTAATTGACTGGATTTTGTAATTTTCCTGGCAGAGTGCTCTCCCAGCCATTTCAAATGTCATTCAGGAAGGTGTGTCTTATCTTCCAGAAGATGTGATGGACAAGCAGACTGTGAAGATGATAGTGATGAAGAGAACTGTGGTAAATGATCTTCTATTATTATTATTATTATTAAAAATTGTATACCGCTCTTCATCCGAAGACCCCAGGGCATTTCACAAAAAACAAAAACGAAAAAATGCAAAATACATAATAAAACAAAACCCAAAACAAATCAATTCAACCCTTCTCCCAGAAACACATTTAAAAAAACCTATAGAATGTTAAACAGCTGAATGCCTGGTTGAAGAGAAATGTTTTTGCCTCATGCCTAAAGAAAGTTCCAGGCGAGCCTCCCTGGGGAATGTGTTCCACAAACAAGGAGCTATCTCAGAAAAGGCCCATTCCTGTGTTGCGAACATCTGGATTTCTTATGGAGGAGGCACACAAATAAGGGACTCGGATGATGATTTCAGGGTCCCAAAAAGTGCTTCCCAGAGCTCAAATCTAGTTCTTTCCCTCTATCTCTACCTGAGTTTGACTCAAACTGGGTCAGATTTTGTTCCTGTAAGCACACACCGAGACCTAAATGACTTCACTCTACCCCTGTGGCTTCCCCTCATTTTAAGAATAATCAAGGTTCCATCTATTTCTTGGCTATTGGGAGCAATTATCCAGCAATCTCCCTAACAAATTGAAGGTATAGTCAGAATTGGCTGTCAAGTTTGACCAGAAAGGAACATTAAGCAGTCAATATCCCATTTCTGTTACATCTCTGGAGTCTATCCTTTCCAGCGATCAGATAGTGAGCTTATAACAATATTATGTGAGTGAACAGTGTGATCCAAATGGATGCTCTCAGTAATTCATTCTTGATTACAACTGTAGTGCAGATATACCGTATTTTTCGCTCCATAAGACGCACCTGACCATAAGACACACCTAGTTTTTAGAGGGGGAATGCAAGAAAAAAAATATTCTTTAAAGGGAGTGCTGAGCAGGGCCTGTATGCATCCCAGGCTCTGCTCAGCGCTCCCTTTCACGAGCCGCGTGGAGCGTGTGTGCGGCGCTTGCAGGCTTTTCCCCAGGAGGAAGAAAAGCCCCCAAGAGCTGCACACATGCTCTGTGTGGCTCTTTAAAGGGAGCGCATCTCTTGGGGGCTTTTCCGGGAGGTGGGAGAAGGGACTGAGGGGCTAAGCCAGAAGCTAGAACAGCAAGAGGGACTGCTGCCCAGCAATCCCTCTTGCTGTTCTGGCTTCTGGGATAGCCGCGCAAAGCCTCCTCAGGGCAGCAGGATGAAGGCTCCCCCTGCCCTGAAGAGGCTTCGCGCGGCTAAGCCAGAAGCTAGAACAGCAAGAGGGAGCGCTGCGCAGTGATCCCTCTTGCTGTTCTGGCTTCTGGCTTAGCCGCGCAGCCTGCAATCGCTCCATAAGTTGCACAAACATTTCCCCTTACTTTTTAGGAGGGAAAAAGTGCGTCTTATAGTCCTTCATGAACATGGACATTGCGTTCATCTTCGATAATGAGAACATTATGAATACCCTTCCTGGGGCTATTTGAATATGTTGTTAGTAACTGGAAGAAAGCTTTGTTTCCCAAAGTTACATAATTGACACCAGGGATTGCACCTTTCTTAATTAGCAACAATACATACTGAAATAATCAGCATAGCACACACACCAAGGGCAGTCTAGCTAAAGTTATGCACTACTATATTCCAATTATTTCATATGTGAATGTACACATGTGTTCACATTTCTGTCATTGGCATTGATGAAACTTATTTAGGCTGGATCATTCCCCAAATGTTATACATATTAAATGCTATTTGTAGGACTAATCTAAGTTTCTCTTAACTAGCTGATCTTCAAATCATTAATTACAACACTGTGCATATTTGATTCTAAATACTATATTATGAATTACATTTCTGAGGTTTCTCATTACTGGTAGGTTGTTGTGAACATTTTTAAACATGTGCTTTCTTATGAGGGCTGGCACTGGTTGCAAGAGAATCTGAAGATCCTTCTTCAGATGGTGAATTTGAGAGTAGCAAATTTGAAAACATTTTGTCCAAATAGACTGCCTCTGTGTTTGAACAGCAGTGTTGGTAGTTTAGGGAAAGCACATGGCAGCATTAAGCATGTAAATTTTGTGATGATGATGATGATGATGACAACAGTGATGATGAAAAGGACACCAAAGAAAGGATCATATTTCCCTCCCCCCGCACTGCAACCCTGATCCAAACCAGGGCTACCCTTGAGCTGCGACTGCTTTTAGATGTGAAAAATCCTGCAGGAGCTCCCGTTGTCTCATTTAGTTTGGCCTTTAATCTTTCATGAGATAGGCTTCAATACGTCTGGAAAATTCCAGACATATACAGAAATCGGATGCCTAAAATGGTGACTGAGAGGAATTTTAGAATTTTAAGAGATGTCCGGAATTTCCCCCATGCATGGCAACCCGGGTTTCTTTTTCGGTTTTCTGTTTGTGTGTGTGTGTGTGTGTCATTGAGGCTTTATGTTCTGCTTTGGCCGCCTTTGGCTTCCCTTTTGGCTCCGCTCTGGCCCTGCCCACCATATTGCTGCCGCTGCCTTTGGAGGGAAGAGAGAGCGATGGATGCATGCAGGCATGGGTGAGGTGAAGCATTCGGTGGAGAGGGCCTGCGCCAGGCATGGAGCACCTCCCTTCCTTGGGCACCTCTCTCTCTCTGGGTTCCTGGGGTGTGCAACGAGGGGGGTCATCTTCCCTCCTTGAGGGCCTCTTTGGTCCTTCTTCCCCAGAGGTCTCTGGGTCTCCTCCCCACCTTCGCATCTCCATCCAACCTCTGGTGTCACTGCTCTGGCAAGGCATTTCATCCCTTGAACGTGGAGAGGGGGCTGCTGCCTTGGACTGGGCATGGGTTTCTGCTGAGTCCGGGGCTGTATTCTGCTGCCCTTCTAGGCTGCCTCACAGCAACAGCAGCAGGAGTAGGAGGGAGTCGCCAATGTCTCCGCCCGCAGCCGAGTTTGAGGCAGGAAATAATTGCCAGCCCTTCACAATACATCTGTATGTGAGGGGCATAACCAGCAGGACAGTGGTCAGGTCATCGGGCAATTTTTCCTCTTCAGCTTCTTCCTCTCAGTGCTTTCCCCTGCCCCCCCCCCCCACCATTCTCCAGGTATTCTGAACATGCCACCATGGCTTTAGCCTCACTTCTGGCCCTTCTGTTGGGGCGGATGTGTGAGGTGTCCCTGGGTCTCCTTAATACAACTCTGGCTCAACAATTTTGGTGGTTTCCTAAAAGAAGCTCAACAACTTTGGGGGTATCAGGAATTTTACTTTTGAAATATGGCAAGCCTATCATGAGAAAACATTCTGTTTCTGTATCTGTATCTGAATATCTGCATTGGAAATGAATTGAATAGAAAACAATGACACTTTGTGTGTTCCTGTTCTATTATTTTTTAAGACAAGAAGCCCCCCCCCCCATTATTAATTTCTTTGCCATCTCAAAATACTTAATATATATATATATATTCCCTCTGCAAAATTATTTTTGTTGAACTTGAGGAAATATAAATGAGCAACATATTTTTCTAGTGCTTTCTGCTGTTTGACTTTAAGGTATGGAATTCTGTTTAGTTACTACATGAAGTGAATTCCTTTAATACTAAATTGTCTTTGCTCTTTCTGTGTCTCCTAGACAAATGTTTAGTGGTCAACAGAATTCTTATCAGCGCCTATAAATATGGGAGACTGCATCTGCTTGAAAATTACAGCTGTCAGAATGACATTTCTTTGACCATGGCTAATGTTGTTACTGAAGAACAGCCAATGCTTTTAGAGCTCTAGAAAGCTGTTCTGTCCTCATTCATGTTCTTTTTTTAACTGGAGGACAAAAATCAATGGTCTTTGAGAATTATTTCTGTAGATGACATTGTGTAGATGGGCACAATCTGGATAAAGTTCAGTGCACTAAAATACCATTGAAATCAAGAACACCGACAGCACAATCCTATGCATGTTTACTCAGATATAAGACCCCCATTGACATACTTCCAGGTAACTGTGTATAGGATTGTAGCCTCAAGCACTTTATTGCTTGGTGGAGAACTCACTGTATTCTGTTGACTTATATTAGGTCAATTAACAATGGATAGTGTTCTTTCAAAAGTTATTTCTCTGTTTTGCCAGAATCTGTTAAAATCTGCTGCCACCAATAATATGTGCTAGTTTCATACTGGAGAGATTAAACATTTCAATCCATCAATTGGTGGTCAGGTTTCTGGATTATTTCAGACCATACTGATCAACTAGAAGAGGGTTTGCACTCAGTAAAATAATTTGAATCTCTTTCTTTAGCTATTCAATAATGTTCAGGGATTATTGTAATATTAATTCATGCTTGTAGTGACTTATCAGAAGTATAGGAAAAGAGCGCAGAACAGTGCACACTGCTGATCTATGGATTTGTGTGTGGAAATGACGAATGTTATAATGAAACAGAAGTCAAGTTGTCCTTCAGCCTAATTATATTTGCCACAATTTATTATACCTGCAACCAAAGAATTTGTGAAATCCAGTTCGTGTATATAAATTTCTATATGTGTGTGCATGTGAATGTATTTCCAGTCCTAGGGCCTCCCACACATAAATACAGATTACGTTCTTATGCCTCTCCATATTGCATGTTTGATTTACTTAATATTGAGGATATAGTTGGATCATTGGTGTGATTACTTTTAATTTAATATCTCTTGTACTTAGTATTTTTTATACTCCAGGGAATGTGAGAAGCCAAAGTTCTTTGTAAAATGTGTCTTTTGCACAATTACCAGTGTTCTGCTTCAGCAGAGCAGCCCATTCCTACATCTTGATAGTGAACTGAGCTGCTTTAAGAAAACAATATGTATAAAATCTGTAGAGAGATAAATATTTTATAGATCTGTGCTGTGCCTTAATTTCCTCCATATGATGAACCAAGAATTTAATATCAAAAGACTGACACAGTTATACAAGAGTTCATATTGAATTTATTATAAAACCAGTACAGCTGATTAAAGACACTTGGAGGAGACAGTGGCTGTGTTTGTTGAATAATGATGAGCCTCTAGAAAGGTGTATATCATTGTCAGAAAGCTGACATTTCTGCAGTTCAGCTGTGTCAATGATCCATCTCTATGTGTTTTTTGAGGGGTTTTTTCCTATTTCTTTTTCTGTTCTTTAAATGATCATTTATAATATTTTAAGATATTTCAAGGGAAATGCAGAAAATCATTGATGTATTAATCCAAATTCAGGTTCTATTCGTCTCAGTGGAAGAATAAAGCATGTGAACAAGTCTGTCATTGAAATAATTAAGAATTAAGTTTGGCTAGAAAATACTTAGGGTTTCACACAATTTTTAAACTATTAGCAAGGAAGCAAGGAATCTCTTGACATAGACGGTTTTGAAAACGCGTAAAGTGGGTGGTTTTAGTGTACATAATCTTTTAAAAATTTTAAATGAAATGCCAGATTTCAAAGGTTGCTTTCACATGTATAATTTATTTGGAATTTACTGTAGGATTTGTTGCAGGAAGTGACATAAGGTATTCTACTACAGTAAAATATACAGATAACTCTCAGAAGATTTTTAATTACTGTAAGGAATTCTTGCAGTAGCCAGAAAGCTTTCCTATTGTAACTTGCAGAAACCTCCACAGAAATCCTTTGAGATGTTGTGGTGAAAGAGTAAAAAAGGGGATAATTTTATGGCATTTCTTCCCTTGCTGCTTGCACTGCCATCTAGAACATGCTATTTTCAGTGTGAGCTGGGCGAAAAGTAATGTGCTGATTATTATGTGGAAAGCTTCTAAATCCTGCTTCTAGATACTGCTCTACACAGTTAATGCTATGCACATGTATGGGAGTAAGCGGTATTGGACTTACCGTATTTTTCGCCCCATAGGACGCACTGGCCCATAGGACGCACCTAGTTTTTTGGGGGGGAAATAAAGGAAAAATTTTTTATCCCCCCCCAGGTGCGCTGCGCTAAGCCCGAAGCTTGGGGCATGCTGAGCTCAGCGCCCCCAAGCTTCTGGGTGCCGGCAAGGTCTCCACTAGCCGTGGGAGAGGCGCGCGGCTCTCCCAGGGCTAGCGGAGCGCTGCGCTAATCCCGAATCTTGGGAGCTCAGCGCGCCCCAAGCTTCTGGGTGCTGGCAAGGTCTCCGCTAACTGTGGGAGAGCCACGCGCCTCTCCCACGGCTAGCGGAGCGCTCCGCTAATCCCGAAGCTTGGGGTGCGCGGAGCTCAGCGCGCCCCAAGCTTCTGGGTGCTGGCAAGGTCTCCGCTAGCCGTGGGAGAGCCGCGCGGCTCTCCCAAGGCTAGCGGAGCGCTGCGCTAATCCCGAAGCTTGGGGTGTGCGGAGCTCAGCGCGCCCCAAGCTTCTGGGTGCTGGCAAGGTCTCCGCTAGCCGTGGGAGAGCTGTGTCTCCCACGGCTAGTGGATAGCTTCCTGAAGCCTGGAGAGTGAGAGGGGTCAGTGCGCACCGACCCCCCCTCGCTCTCCAGGCTTCAGGGAAAGCCTGCATTCGCCCCATAGGACGCACACACATTTCCCCTTCATTTTTGGAGGGGAAAAAGTGCGTCTTATAGGGCGAAGAATACGGTAAGTAGGAGTAAAAAATGCATAGGATTGTGCCGTTATAGAAGTCCATCTGGTTTTTTCCCCACGTCTAAATTTGGTTAATAATATAGTTTAATTTCATGTTTCAAAATTATTTGAATGTGTGTTTCTTAAATTTAAGCACATTCCTAAATCTCTTTCTGGATAGAAGTGCTCTCTTAAGCTATATTTGTAATAGGCATATGATGACTGTATGTAAATCACAGGTCAAAGGACAGCAGAGGAAGCCATGCTGACATTTGTGCCTTTGTATTCTCTGTATCTCTCAGTTGTTGAGCCATTCACAACAACCACATGCTCTAACTGATGTGCTGTTGAAGCTAAATGTATTTAATGTCTTTAATTTTGTGCCTCTAGGTTGCCAAGAAAGAGGTCTCTGGGAATGTCCAGCAAGCAAACTGTGTATCAAATATACCATGATATGTGATGGCTTTCCAGACTGTCCTGACAATGTGGATGAAACTAATTGCTGTAAGTGCTTGAGAGGGCAAGAGCACAACATTCCCACTCTGGGCAAAAAGAAAAAAGAAAGAGGCAGGGACCTCATTATATCCTTCTGCCCCTTTAATTTCCTCTCTTGGATTAGCTGTCCCTCTAGCTCCATTTGCCTCTATTACATACTTCCTTGCTCTTTTCCTCCATTTCTGTACCTCATAATGAATTCATGCCTGGATTTCCCTGTCCCATTTTCATTCACAGAACCATAGAGTTTAGAGTTGGAAGGGACCGAATTGGTTATTTAGTCCAACCCCTCACAATGCATCTCAGCTAAAGAATCCCTGACAGATGACCATCCAACCTCTGTTTAAAAACCTCCAATGAAGATTAGGTTCTCTTCTCCTAACATCAGCACAGCACTTTAGACTCACAGCAACTGCTTGTTTTCAAGGCAAAGTTGCCAGGCATTAACTGGACCCCTAAAGCTGGCAATATTCAGCCCATTAAACTTGTAGGAGAATTTAATGATTGCAGTTACCCTGGAGTGGCAATAGTGACACCAGAACTCTGATCTCTGTAGCATCTATACATCTGTCAAAAGTCTGTCCCTGCTAAAGGGTCCAATAATATGATTTTTGGATGGGTGGGGTTTATAGTTGAATATCTGGTGCGCTACATGCACATACTACTCATATATTCCTGGGTTGCTTAAAATATGTTCTCTCCACTCTCTTGTCCTCTAGACAGATTTCTACAGCTATAACCGTAACATTTATCTCTCTTTAAAACCAATCAATATTATTATTTGTATGCCCTTGGCAGGGAGTTAAGGCAGCTTACAGATAAAAAATAAAAGCTAAAAACATAGGGAGTAAAACCAATTAAACATTGATAGAATTAAAACACACATTAAAACCATACAAATATTACAATAAAATTACAATAAAAAACAGCCCTTTTGTTAAAAGCAGTCAGTTCCCCAAAGCATTTCAGAAAGATGCTGTATTGTTTTTAACATTTGATTGGAAGCCACCCAGAGTGGCTGGGGAAACTCAGCCAGATGGGCGGGGTATAAATAATAAATTATTATTATAATTATTATGAAGTCTCTGCCAGTCTAGCTTCCCTAGGGGGGGGGAGTTCTAAATTCTGGGAACAGCCACCCAAAAGGCTCTCTCCCACACCCCTAGCAAGTGTGCCAGTGAGGTTGGGACTGAGAAGGGCCTCTCCTTAGGATCTCAGAACCTGGTCATAATCCATATGAAGGAATATGGTCTTGCATATAGCTTGGAACTAAGCTGTATAGGCCATTGTAGGTTTTTACAAAGGACTGTGGATAAAATAGAAAAAAATGGTCAGCTACAGCATGCACAGATGACATTTTGATTTGCCAGTTGAGTTTTAAAAAGACTGCAGTGGCCAAAATATTAGGAAAAAGACAGAGGAAGTGGGATCTCCAGGTTCAAAGACAGTAGCCAATTACGTTTCTAATTCTATTTACTGAGTAGCAAACAGCAGACAAGAGCTATGCTTTCAAACCCTACTTGTGGTATTCATGGAAGCTTTGGGTTGGCCACTCCTGGGAACAAGATGCTCAACTAGATCAATCATCCGAGCTCTTCCTAGGTGCTTATAATGAATCCATGTACTTTATTCCATCTGTGTATCAACTGCAGAACTTGTGTTTCTGGTCACAAAACTGGCATTTTAGATGTACAAAATTACTTTTGTTTTCGAGGAGGAGAGATCCAATTCATATTAAGGTCATTTCCACAAGTGATAGAACAGGTATAGCTCTGATCCCTTAAATGCATTTATTTAAGCATTAATGAAACTAATCTGAATCTATCTTTATGTCAATCTTGGTTTTAAAAAAATATTATTCTAGAGAAGACTAGGAGGGTGGAGAGGTCTTTTTCCATGCTTTTGATATTTGTTCCTTTTGCAGTCATCCATGATGATGATGATGATTATCCAAAGACTCTCCTCCAATTGTTGTTTTGTTTTGGTTTTGGGTTCTGCTTTTCTTTTATAGTTTTATATGTCACTTAAAGCATTCTGAGCTCATGGATTTGTAATGCCTTTATTGTGGGTTATTTGATAAAAGACATGTCAAGATTTAATGAAGGACTGTCTGCTTTGTTTACCCTGCTCAATTGGTTCTGGAAGAATTCACATTAGTGGGAGGCAATCTTGCACTATTTTTCCTTACTTGGAATTTTGTGTTAGTTTGACTTGTTTGTGAAAAATTTAATTCCACAAAGTTGGAACCATAGCCATAAAGATGTAAACAAGATAATACAGAACTGTTTGTTCCTTTCCATGGCAAATCTTAGAGGGGAATCAGATGAATAGTTCCCCCACCCCACAGCCCATGGAGTGTGGGCACCATGGAACTGTTCTACTTGAAGGGGTACTTTATCAACAGTATGGCAGTTCATAGTGGCAAGGAAACTCATTAGACACCCCCCCCCCCAAAGCAACTCTGGGCATTGTTAAAACAACATTTGTTATTGCTCTCCTTTTCATAGATAATGTCATTCTCAGTTCTGCATTGAAGCTATTTCTACTTCTGGACTTACTGTATGTCTTTGCATTTTTCATGGCAGCATTTTGCAAAAGGGATGAACTTACATGTGCCAACCATGACTGTGTGCCTCGAAAATCATGGTGTGATGGGCAGATAGACTGTGCTGACAAATCAGATGAATGGAACTGTGGTAAGTTTTAGCATATGCACAAAAAGTCAGAATATGAGGTTTTCCATCTTAATTTCAGGGAAACCTTTTAACAGTGCTTGAAGTAATTGGCTGGTTGTGGGAATTAGCATGGAAAGGTACATTATCCCTTTTAAGGTGAATCATTGCTCCTTTCCACTTTTATAGATGGAAACCAAAAACCCAGAAATAGAGACAAAAACAGAAAACTCAGAAACAAAAAACTATTTACAGCATGGCCCAAATTCAAAATCTGCTGGGATGAGAGATTTTGGACATGGCAGATCTTGAGCTGGCTGAGCTGGGGCTATGTGTGCATAAATTTCTCATCCCAGCTGAGCTGAAGATATGTCAGCATAATTCTCCCATTCTGGCTCAGACAACAGAACTTAAGCCACCGTAAGTTACGCTGACATAAATCCTCAACCAGGAGTGTTCCAGGGATGTGAATTGGGCAAGGAGAGACTTCCACCTATTTCAAATGTTTTTCAGCATTATCACATGACCTAGTGGCCCAGCAGAACTTACAATGGCAAAAAAATGGTGGTATAAGTTGAATTCCTCCTGAGCAAAGTTTGGAACAGGGGTAACTTATGCTAGCACAATTTACAATGGCATTCTATAGTTAGCATTGCTCTGTAGATGAGTCCACCATGTCTGTGTGTAGAACGGGTAAACAGATGAACACAGATATGTTCCCTTCTCAGTACATAAGTCCAGAAAACAGGGCTCTCAAGAGTAACAAAACCAATTAAGACTCAAAATACACATTTCACAAAGATCATACCAGTATTTAATGAGTGGTGTTTTAAGGAACAATCTAAACTATAGAAAGATGGTGCAACATATGCCGACATAAGTTATGTGTTTAAGTACTGGTCTTTAACAATGGATGGGGGTTGGGAGAAGCTTGAAAGAATGGTTTTCATCTGATGTATGTAAAGCAAAACTATTTTAAAACCCATATCTCTTGCGTATCCCTGGAGACAAGCAGCAAACTATTCTGAAACAGTGATTTCTGGCAGTGGAAACTGCTTGGTCTTCAAATCAAGCTCATTACATATTTCATAGCTATGGGAATATGGTCCACTGTGGAGTGTTTAATTGTGCCATCACTAAAAGTAATTTTTCTTCTTCAGTCATTGCATATATGATTAATCAGGAATGGAACTAATGACTAATCTTGCTGGTAGAAAGATCTCCAGAGTAAAATAGGCCCAGCAGATTGGGGGTGGGGGTGGTCCAGGTACCAGTGTGTTCAATTTGTTTCCACATTCAGGAAAAGCGTGTTCTCCTTCATGGAGAGCATGTGTTGCGGTGGGGGCCGCCAGGACACTCCAAAGTTGGGGGGCGGGCTAATTGATCGTTGGCCACTGATGCGATTGGGGCTTCCCTTGTTGTTGGGAAGAAGTTAATGTTGCCATTTATTGATTGACAGCCAGAAATAGTAAAACTCCTTGCACGAGGCTAGGGCTTCCTCTTTTCGCCTGCGCATTGGATTGCCCGTCCTTCCCTCCCTAGAATAGAGTTGTTCGCTTTGACCTTGCTATGCCTGTCATGGGGTCGTCTGCTTTGGAGCGGGGGCCTGGTAGGAATTTTGTCCATCTGGCTGATTGGCTGGGGCCATTTGGTTTTTGCCTATTGTGTAGCAAATCGTCACAACTTGTAAGGTTCGCGGTTAGGCATTGGTTTATGGTTTGGTTGATTGAGGGGCATGGATTGGCTGTGCCTGCCCCTCTAATGCTGCTGCTGCAAGGGATTCCGTTAAAGGAATTGGGAGCTAACTATTGCTTGTCCACTCTGTCAAGGGGGCTCGGGCCATAGCAATGAGCTCCTGGTTGCATTTGGGGTGAGGGCAGGTTCCCTGCTCCGTGTAACCCCCAAGTGTATTCCCCCATTCTGACTTTCGCATCGTGCGGAATGTCAGTCTGTCCCCCATGGTGGGGGCAGATAGTCGCAACCAATGCCTACGCAACCACTCACAAATTAGTATTTTAATAAAGTTGTGGCCAAAATTATGCCAAAAATCTTAAACAAAAATTTTTGTGTGATGTGTGAGTTATTGGGGTGGACCTGGGGACCTTGACACGCAACAATGCTGGCAACAATTTTTAGATGGCACTCTATGCCTCTAAAACTGTCTCACTCAAATAAAACTTTATCTCTATTATGTTCATGGTGTGAAGAGGACAAAGACTTCCTACTACCATTAGTGAATCTGTCCCATAATGGCAAAATCATGGGGAAAGTTTTTTATAGAAATAAACTGGATTACTAAACAAAACTTTTTGTTAATACCTACCCTGGCTCTTCTTAGCAGTTGAGATGGCCTGAATGGAACCAGCAAGGAGTTAGTTAATATTTTGCTTATGGCTGAAAAAGAAGATTTATTTCTTGTTACCTAAAACATCTGAGAGAGGCAATCGCAAAATCTTGGTATGACAAAGTCTGATGCCTGGTGACTTCTGAATAACTGACACAGAAAATCTGTCTAAAGGGCAGGCAGAGAAATTCACATGATCCTGACATTATACAGTTGTATGGAACTCAGCTGGGAAAGGTGAATAATTTTTTTGTTTCACTGGTGCAGATGCACCATGGTGTTCATTCTCTCTGCACTCTGCCCAGCAGTCATTCTCATGTACTATAGGCCAAGCTATGCCAAGGTGAAGGTGTTCGTGCTGGGATCGTTTGGTCATTTGTATGAGCTCCGTGTGTCACCTGCAAACAATCATAGAATCATAGAATCATAGAGTTGGAAGAGACCACAAGGGCCATTGAGTCCAACCCCCTGCCAAGCAGGAAACACCATCAGAGCACTCCTGACATATGGTTGTCAAGCCTCTGCTTAAAGACCTCCAAAGAAGGAGACTCCACCACACTCCTTGGCAGCAAATTCCACTGTCGAACAGCTCTTACTGTCAGGAAGTTCTTCCTAATGTTTAGGTGGAATCTTCTTTCTTGTAGTTTGGAACCATTGCTCCGTGTCCGCTTCTCTGGAGCAGCAGAAAACAACCTTTCTCCCCCCTTTCTCTTTTCTTAATCTTTGCGATTAAGCTAACATTGTCTGATTGTTGTTAGCCGCCCTGAGCCCGGCTTCGGCTGGGGAGGGCGGGATATAAATAAAATTTATTATTATTATTACCGTATTATTGCTTGTTTCCTGGTAGCAGGGCTCTTTTCTAAGCTAAACATTCATTCCTTGTTCACACAATTTAAAACTGATTCATGTTACACAGGGGGAACTTAAGGGACAGTACTATAGAAATGTTAAGCAAGTTTATACTTAGAAACTTAACTGGAGGCATTAAAAGCTTCATCAAGGAAGAACATACCTAAGTACAATACACTACTTGACACAGAAAGAACATGAATGCATACACCATAAAATAGGCCCATCTTAATAAGAAAGCATAACACGTGTGACAAGAAATCTTTTTATTTACATCCGCATGTAAGCCAGTCCACAGACCTCTACAGGCTCAATGAAGTTACATTTCCCTTTTTTTTCTTCACAGTGACCCTGTCTCAAAACAGCAGCTCCTTGATGTTCCTGACTGTTCACAAGTCAGCATCCAATTACCATGTATGCGCTGATGAATGGGAAGAAAATTTAAGCCATTTGGCATGCAAACAAATGGGTTTAGGGTAAGGTCAGTAGTTTGTAGCATTGATAAACTTTTCCAGGTGTGACTATGAGTCTGGGTGAAGCTGATTGAGTCTGTGACAATTTCTTAATTAGCAAAAATGCTATTTTCTTCCTTTGCTTCTGCTGACTGTTTACTTAAAACAATCTCGACTCTCTGATGTGACCTGGTTTGCGCATCACACCATGCCAAATGGGGCTGCAAGAGTGGAGCTTATAGCTGTTTTGTTCTTCACTGGACCTTTTTGCTACCATACCATGCTGAGCTAAGCCAGGGTATGGCTTGACATGGCATCCAAACCTGGGCTTGTGGCTAGGCTTTCTTCAGACTAACCATGAGCTGTAACCAATAATAAATGGGTAGATTAGTAAACTAAAGCTATAGTTGATTAATTGGGAGAAGTCAAATGTAATCAATGAGGCTACAAGTGAAATATGCACTTGTTTATTTTGTGAGGCAGGTTTGGTATGTTACTGTAATAGTGAATGAAAAAGAAAAGGTTAAGCTTTTCTTTTTAACAGTGAGTAGTAGCTTTTTGTTATTAACACGTACGTAATTTCACACTTCCTTCAAAATTGCATAAAACCATGCATGTTGGGGTTTTGATAATAAGCCAGCTTATCTAAATGTAAGCAGTTGATTCTGTGAAAGGTAAATGATTAACCAGCTAATCAATGTTTTCATAACTTGAGAGGCCTTCTGTGGAGAATCCATAAGCTAGGGTTTTAAGGGGAATTTTGTTGAAAGTGGGAATCTCAGTGCCATCCAAGTTTGTTTGGGGATTATTAGGATTGGTTTGGTTGTGCATGATAAAGTGATCAAGTTAAAGTGATTTAACAAATACAGTTTTTTCCTAATGACAGGGTTATTGACCACTTGTCCTACTTCTGGCCTTCCAAAGGCATCTGGTTCACCAATGTGGGAAAGTAAATGCTGGAACAGATAGGGTTTTGGTCTGATCTAGTGGAGCTCTTATTATTATTTTATCCATATGTTTGAAAATATTGCATGCCCATTGTAAACCTGACCTCTGAAGCAGCTGGGAGGACATAAAAGACCCTTTCCGTTTGTTTTGTAAAACTTGAGTGGTTCTCTTCCCTATAAACTGAATTCCTAAAATCTTATGCTGTTGATCCTGATTTAACCACAGTTCTTACAGCATAAAACACATTGGTATAATATTTTGTTGCAGAAAACTCTTTTATGCTAGATGAGGCTCTTGTGTGTGTGTGTGTGTGTGTGTGGCTTAGGTGTACCACTGTTTAATCTAGGCAAGAGGGTTTGGGGTACTTTGTTCTGTGCAGACAGGATATGAAACACTTCTGCTTAGATAACCATACATGCTGAATTCAAGTGACCAAATATTACATGCTCCTGGTGTAGCATTTTTTAAATATTTTGGTGCTAAAAATTCAAATTGTCCCTCTGTCGTTTAATACGTTATTATACAATGTTTACATCTGAAGATGCTTTGGGAACAAAGTGTACCACAAACATGCAGTTTGTTTATTTAACAGAATTTCTATACTGCTGTGCCGTGCTGTTGTGTGTAGTTATTATTTTAGTCCCTTTTAAGCTTTGTTTGTTATTGTTTTATTATTTTAATTGATTATTGGTTACCTAAAAACACAGAATATATGAAATAACTGTATTTAAAAATCAATCAATCCATCCATTCCAGCTGTCAGAGTCCCCACTGACACCTCACCAGTCCTCACAGACTTAGACTCAGCTGGTAGTATTCTCTCAGTCCCTGTCTGTTTTCTACTCCCATTCTGCATTTCTAGCCTCCTGGAGGAAAGGCTGCCTTTTCCAGGTCACTGTGAAGAGGCAGAAAGGTTGGAAAATGTAGTTCCTAGATCTTATAGTCTCATTTACAGTCCCATGTGAATTGTTTTGAATGTGTAAAAAGGTAAAGGAACCCCTGACCATTAGGTCCAGTTGTGGCCGACTCTGGGGTTGCGGGGCTCATCTTGCTTCATTGGCCAAGGGAGCCGGCGTACAGCTTCCAGGTCATGTGGCCAGCATGACTAAGCCACTTCTGGCGAACCAGAGCTGCGCATGGAAACGCCATTTACCTTCCTGCCGGAGCGGTACCTATTTATCTACTTGCACTTTGACGTGCATTCGAATTGCTAGGTTGGCAGAGCTAGGACTGAGCAATGGGAGCTCACCCCGTCGCGGGGATTCGAACCGTCGACCTTCTGATCGGCAAGTACTAGGCTCTGTGGTTTAACCCACAGCGCCACCCGCGTCCCTGTTTGAATGTGTAGATTGGTACTAAATAATAAGTAATAAAGAAGCCAATTAATAATAGCCAGGAAAGGCAGCTTACGTTAGTGCCCTTTTATAGCACCTTTATCATTACAGTAATACACCTCTAGTCCCATGAGTCACAGGGATGTGGGTGGCACTGTGGTCTAAAACGCTGAGCCTCTTGGGCTTGCTGATCAGCTGTTCGAATCTGTGCGACGGGGTGAATTCCTGTTGCTCTGTCCCAGCTTCTGCTAGCCTAGCAGTTTAAAGCATACCACTGCAAGTAGATAAATAGGTACCACTGTGGTGTAAGGGTAAACGGTGTTTCCGTGCGCTCTGGCACTTGTCATGGTGTTCCTTTACAGCAGAAGCGGTTTAGTCATGCTGGCCACATGACCCGGAAAACTGTCTGTGGACAAAAGCCGGCTCCCTCATCCGGAAGCAAAATGAGCGCCACACCCCATACAGTGGTACCTCGGGTTACATACGCTTCAGGTTACACACTCCACTAAGCCACAAATAGTGCTTCAGGTTAAGAACTTTGCTTCAGGATAAGAACAGAAATCATGCTATGGCGGTGTGGCGGCAGCGGGAAGCCCCATTAGCTAAAGTGGTGCTTCAGGTTAAGAACAGTTTCAGGTTAAGAACGGACCTCCGGAATGAATTAAGTATTTAACCCGAGGTACCACTGTAGTTAGGGGACGCGGGTGGCGCTGTGGGTAAAACCTCAGCGCCTAGGACTTGCCGATCGTATCGTCGGCGGTTCGAATCCCCGCGGCGGGGTGAGCTCCCATCATTCAGTCCCAGCTCCTGCCCACCTAGCAGTTCGAAAGCACTCTTAAGTGCAAGTAGATAAATAGGTACCGCTTTATAGCAGGAAGGTAAACGGCGTTTCCGTGTGCTGCGCTGGTGCAGGCTCACCAGAGCAGCTTTGTCACGCTGGCCACGTGACCCGGAAGTGTCTCCGGACAGTGCTGGCCCCCGGCCTCTTAAGCGAGATGGGTGCGCAACCCTAGAGTCGGTCACGACTGGCCCGTACGGGCAGGGGTACCTTTACCTTTACCTTTTACCACTGTAGTTGCCTTTGACTGGGCTTAATCTCCAGGGGTCCTTTACCTTTCTCATTTTTAAAAAAAGTGATTTTGTGATGCCTATTCTGAATTATCCTTTGCTTGGAAGTATTAAGGAACAATCTTTAAAAATGCATATTTTAAAGACATGTGAACATGGGAGTTCTTTTTCCTTGAGGAAAATCAGGTTAGGTGACTGAGAGGTGAATCCGCAAAACTTTTTTTCTTAAGGTTGGTGAAAGAAATGTATGAAAAATGTTGGAGTGGGGGGGGGGGCAGTACTTCCAGGTGCCTCTCATTTGCTATGGGTGTGGTCTGTGAAATTGTATGATGAATGGTGGAATTTGTTGCTGTATGTGAGTTGACCTGGCTTATGGATTTACTTATTTTGCATGTTTTCTTAGCTGCTGCTAAGACATTCATCAAAAGAGAGAATAGAAGAATGTTTTAGTGCTATGCCATCTTCTCAGAAATATCAAGGAAGAAGAAAAATGTGTTTTGGATTTTGACGATCTCTAACAGTGCAGGCTCTAAATGCTGCATTTGTAGAGTTTTAACTGAGCAAAGCTCTCATAGGTATTGAAGGTGTGTGGATCAAAGCATGCTCTGCATGGGCTATACTGTCTGTATTATATTGCTGACTTCCTGCACCTTGTGTAATGAATAAATAGTACAGCAATCTGTAATTTAGTCTGCTATGGTAAAACAACAACTGATTTACCAAATGCATGTGAAGCATGATATTCATGTACATGTGGATGTTCTCAAAAATCACCCAAAGGTGTCTTAAATGTCAGCCACTAAGAGTTTTATCAACTGTGCTTCGTACCAGAGGTTCTGGGGCACTTAAAATCAGTTATTTTAGACATGTTAGCTAAATGCGTTCCAATTCTTTTGCAAATTTAGCTGCACTAAATTAGCTCCTATTCAAATATAGTCATTTGCAACCATGCTACTCCCAGCAGCAATGGTCAACACACTTTCCCATCTAAATTCCAGTGTAGATAGAATGCAGAACCTCATTTGCATTGTAGAACAACAGGGTCTGTGCTAGAGGCCTTGCATCATAAATTATATTGCAATGCAGAAGTGCATCTGCTTCCATTCTGCATGCAGTTTCTACTCCAGGAAAAGGAAAACACCATGTGGAAATTACTCCTGCATGAATAGCTTCCCTACTGGGTTTCAGTGGGATTCATTTCATTCTCTGAATGTTACCAATTGCTTAGCAGTGTGTTAAGTTTTCCAAATCTATTATTCCAAAACCAGTACATTATAATGTGTACTACTACAACTAGTCTGAATTACGTCAGCCTACAGTTGCTTTTAATAATTTATCTGTTTATTCTTAAGCTCAAACTGCACAATATATGGAATTATTTCCTTTTTTTTTTTATCCAAAGCACACCAGCCTTTGCTGAGCACAAGGGCACTTGAAGAGAAATCTGTTTCCCCTCAGCTCAGAATTGCCCTCCAGGTGGTAAATATGCCAGATAAATGCATGATAAAAAAGCTCTTTTTTCATTCACGAGGAGAAAGATTCAGGGTCTTCTGCTCACACACAGCCTTCCCCAGGTTGCTTTGGTTTTTAAAAAACTGTGGAGGAAAGAATCACAAAACTTGCTTACTGTGCACTTTGATCCAAAGCCTTACACTTCATATTTCTATGCATCTCATGTA
The DNA here is from genome assembly GCF_964252035.2 of Podarcis erhardii. Classification (NCBI taxonomy): domain Eukaryota; kingdom Metazoa; phylum Chordata; class Lepidosauria; order Squamata; family Lacertidae; genus Podarcis; species Podarcis erhardii. The sequence goes on from NC_138512.1 coordinate 20,324,352, forward strand.
CTATATGAAAAAGAAATTGTGGTGTGGCAGATACAAGTGGCAGCATCTAAGAAGCAGCTTTCCCCATATGTGTCCACTGCACTTTGATCTGCAGAACTGGCACCATTACAGATGCCACATAATACTTGTTCTGCAGTTGTGGGACAAGATGCATCTGAGTTGCTGCCTTCTGTAAAATGTTATGTTGCTTCTAGTGTATCTCTTTTTACACTACATAACATTTCTCTTTGACACACCCCTTTCTCAAAACCAATTTGTCGTATTATCCTAGACTATATATACCAGCATTCCCATAGTTCATGCCTAACTGGTCAAACTTACTCATGACAATCACAGTAATCCCAATGGGACCGTTCTCCTCTGCAGCAGTTTATTGTGTGATGAACATGGACCCTAAGAAACATAGATTCCCAGAGTCCCTGGCACCTGGCTGAGATGTTGCCGTTTCTGGTGCAAGGGGGAAATGGAGTTCTTCAAGAAAGGCCTCCTGCAGGGCTTTACATTGTCTTGTCACTGCCAGGCCTGTTTTTGGTGGAAGGGAAAGAAACAGCTGGGGAGGGGGCTTCTGTTGATGTTTGTGAACTCATTACTAGAAGGCCAGAACTTCATTGGAGGTTAGGTTCAGCTTGTAATGACTTTGGATGGAGTACAAACTTTGTAAATTCCCCTAATTCTAAACTTCAGAAATGAAGAGTAGAAGAAAACAAACTATACCACGCTAACTGCAGGCAATAAACAGTTCACCATGTGCAATATGCTAGATCACTCTTGCAGAACTAATTATTTAATATGTCAGAGAAATGTATGATAAATAAGCCATGAAGTCAATAACATCCAAAGGGAGGACCTGAATCTTGTTCATTTCACCAGTTCTGCTCAGATTATTTCCATTTGGCAGCTCTGACATACAAGCCTTGCCAAAATATCACTTTTGTTCATTAATCTGCAGTGTGCTTGGTAAAAGCTTAGTACCTGTTTTAAATCATTCTAAAATAAATCTAGCTGAAACTGAGAAATAGATTTTGATCAGCTGCAGAGTGTAGTGGTGCCCCTTAAGGAACTTAGAGGATTTTAAGAAGTATTTTTCTTGATTCTCCAGTTCCTTTCCTGAAGCATTTTCTGCAGAAGTATATTATTATATCAGCTAAGGAGGAGCACTGTTTGGAAAAAAATTGCTTGTTACAGATGTATATCAAGTCTCACGTCATTAATGTTGACCTAAAAATTGAAATTTATAGGGCAAAAAAGAGTGTAGTCAGTCACTTAAGATCCTTTTTTGTTTGTTTATGCAATCAAGCATCTAAAACAACCTATTCTGCAGTCAGTATTGACTGTAGTTATAAAGACAGTGTCAAAACAGATTACATTTAGTTCCCTTGACTTCTCATCACTTGATTATTCAATATTTGGGGTTGGTTCACACATGTCCATTCATTACTTGACGACTACAATTTCAGGTAATTGCATGGGCCATCTCAGATCTAATAGTACAGCAAGAACTTCAAATGTCCTCAAATGCAGTGCTTTTCAATGGAGTTGAGAAACATTCAACAACCAGTTACCAAATGTAGAAAAATCAAGTGATGTACATGCATGTGTGAATGAGGGCTTGATTATTCATACCTGAATGTGTGAACAGAATCCATGGAAAGGCACTGAATTTGAGGGGTTGTGATTGTTTTGCCACAACATATGATCTGTGATATGAGGGACACAGGTGGCGCCGTGGGTTAAAGCACAGAGCCTAGGGCTTGCCGATCAGAAAGTCGGTTCGAATCCCTGCAACGGGGTAAGCTCCCGTTGTTCGGTCCCTGCTCCTGCCAACCTAGCAGTTCAAAAGCACGTCAAAGTGCAAGTAGATAAATAGGTAGCGCTCCAGCGGGAAGGTAAACGGCGTTTCTGTGCACTCCTCTGGTTCTCCAGAAGCTGCTTAGTCATGCTGGCCACATGACCCGGAAGCTGTACACTGGCTCCCTCGGCCAATAAAGCGAGATTAGCGCCGCAACCCCAGAGTCGGCCACAACTGGACCTAATGGTCAGGGGTCCCTTTACCTTTTATGATCTGTGATTGCTCAGTTCATACATGCAAGCCAGCCAATGGCATATCCTTCAACATTTGTCCAATGAAAATAGGGACGTCCCATTCCCAAATGATAATTTTACTATTTATACCCCATACATCTTACTTGGTTGCTTCAGCCACTCTGGGCAGCTTCTAACATATAAAAAAACCAGAATAAAACATTAAACATTAAAAAAAAAATTCCCTATACAGGATTGCCTTCAGATGGCTTGGGGGTCGGATATTTCCATACCCTCCAACATTTCTCCAGTGAAAATAGGGACATCCTAAGGAAAAGTGGAGCATTCTAGGATCAAATCAGAAACCAGGACAGCTTCTCTAAATCAGGGATGCCTCTGGAAAATAGGGACACTTGGAGGGTCTACAATGGATGGTTTTCAAGACATCAATAGGTATGTGTGAACCAGCCCTTTACAGGGTAATTCTAATCCATTTTCAGTTGCCTGTTCAGCAGGTACAGAGGATGGTTTCAGATATTGTACTCAACTAGTTTGAAAGAAAGCACTTAGTGATTCGGCATCTCCTCATGGGATGAATATGCATCTCCAGCTCTTTGGATTGTGTATGGAATAGTTGACAGAGGAAGTGTGAATTACTCATGCTTCCTTTCTCATTGCTTTAGTGGAATGTTGCAAATCCACCCAGACAACTAGCCTTTCCATCATAACCCTGAATCTTTTCTCATCATGGGAAGTGATGTTGGTGATAAGTGTGAAAACAGAAATCGCTGTTCATTGAAGTTGCAGTTTGTGCTGCTGCCTGAGTTTCCTATGCCAGTGGTTCACTCTTCACAGAAGCAGACTCCCTGGACCTGTTAAATGCATAAATTAAATGCTTCTCTGAGCTCTGTGGGAAGGAAGGGAAGGATATATAGATTTAATAGATACAAACAAGTACATGGCTAGTTGTAACATTTTAAAAAATATATTATCAGGTTCTAGATACGTTGTGAGTAGATTTTTTTCAGTTCATTAATCATCTCTCTTTTAACCATTGAATTATTTGATTGGTTATGGTTAAATAATCACCCAAAACTCAGTATGGAAGATCACTTACAATTAAATAAACAAAAAGCAGTATTTAATAATATTTGCTTTTCCATAGCCTATTTCACTTACATATCAGGGCTAAGATTTCCTTGTAAAAATATACAAGTGTTCCTCTAAGTCTTAAATGCACCAATAAAAATTGGCCCTTACTAATTGATTCAGTAATTAAGTTTAATTAAAATTGCAGTGTTACAGTGTGAATAATATCAACAGCAACAACAATATTAATAATTAATACTATTTTTTTAAAAAACCTGGCTATTTTTCAAGTAAGCTTCATTCAGACTGAATGTGCTAAATTTAGATGGGCCTTTATCAACCCGTATTAAAGTTTCAAAGGATTAATATGTCTCATGTATCTTATGGGTGAGCATACAAACAAAGCTGCCCTAAAATATATTTGATTATTTTTGACATGTGTATGCTGTCCCATAACATAAAGTTCTCTAGGGAGCTTACAATAAATGAGCAAAAAAAATAAATAAATAATAAAACATACAGTGGTACCTCGGGTTACAAACACCTCAAGTTACAAACACTTTGGGTTACAGACTCCGTTAACCCGGAAGTAGTACCTCAGGTTAAGAACTTTACCTCAGGATGAAAACAGAAATTGCACACTGGCGGCAGCGGGAGGCCCCATTAGCTAAAATGGTACCTCAGGTTAAGAACGGTTCAGGTTAAGAACGGACCTCCGGAATGAATTAAGTTCGTAACCAGAGGTACCACTGTAAAACCATAAAAAACCTGAAGAAATACAGCAGACACTACAGTCACCCACAATATAATACCACATATTTTAAAACTGAGAGGCCCAGGGTGCAGAGCTTATTTAAAAGGTCTCAGTAGGGTTCTGTTACTGAAAGAGTTTTCTCCCTGATGATTACCCACCTCATTTCATTCAGTGTGGCCATGTGGAACAGGGCCTCCAAGGAGGATTTTAAGGTTTGAGTAGGTACATATTGGAGGAAACAGTCTTTCAGGTAAGGGCGGCTGGCGGTGGGATGCTGGTGAAGCAGTGGCTGTGGTGCATAATGGCGGTCAGTGGTGGGGTGGTACATTATGTCAATGCAAACCCACATTTGCCACCAAAACCGCTGTCAGCAGGTAGCCAACCAGAGCTCCTAAATGAGTGCATATATTGGACACAAAGTTTTCAAACACACATTTGTTGTATTCCTATTTTCTGTATTTTGTACAGCTAAAACTGCAGTGTGAGAAGTGGCACTAATAGGTCTTTCTTAATCCTAGCCAAGAACCTGGCATAATTGAACGTTGGCTAGCCATAGGTCCTATTTGCCCCCCTTTCACTGGGAGCAGCTTCCTTAATCGCTATCATGGCCATAAACATTTTGCATTCCAAATATCCCACCATGACAATCTGGTCCAAGCTGATGAGTGCAGCCTCAGGGCCACCTGAGTAACTAGAGAGCAAAGGGGACAGAGTGATGTGGTGGATGGTGCAGGCCCGTGACAGAAGGCTGGTTCCACTCCCTGAAATCATACATACCGGTAATGATGGGACCCTGTTCAAACCAGATGATGAGCACTTAATTTGCAATCGGCAATCGCTTGTTGGATTGGTTGCAGTTGGAGTAAGTTTGGTGGTGAGTTGCCTGAGCTAGCCAACTTGAGTGGCAGAACAGGCTTTTGGCTGAAGCAAGAGAGGCAGCCGGGAGGTGGGCCCACCTACCCTGCTCAACGGGGAAATCTCCCTGAGGGATCTTAGAGGGAGACACTTCTTTCCAGACACCCAGTTCAGAGGCGGAAGGGCCACAGTGCCTATACTAGCTATCAAATGGGTTTTATGGATTCGGTTCACATCATAGGCAGACCCCTAAATTTGGTTAACACCAATTCATCTGCCAGCTGGTGAGCTGGTGGATCGTTGGATCCATGTCCAATGTCTTAACCAAACCTTTGCATCTGTAATCAATAAAGTTGTGGCCAACTTAAATCTGACACATGCCTCCTGGTATTGATTTATTGCCCGTGCTCCCCACCACGGCTCCATTGCACCTAGGCCCACAACTTCTTTTATCAACAAAATGATTCCGTATTTTGGAGTGGTGTGGAAATTATTTAGCATGACTTTATTATGCTCTATTGAAAATTCAACTTTGACATCTGTCTGACAAAAGATATTAAGAGAAATCATTTAAGGATTTTTTATTTTTTTTAAAGGATGGATCTCATTGCCCTTTCCAGGTGTGAATTAACTGATTTGGGGGAGCACAAAGGGAGAATGAATAATTTAGTGAAATGTTAGTACCTGATGAATCAATAGCATCCTTTAGGGCTTAAGTGTTTGCATGAATAGCCTTGTAATAGAGAGCTTTGAATACAGAAGGAAAATTTAGTTACCCAAAACCCAAAGGGATGCAGAAACTGGACTTGCTGACTTGCCAGATCTGATTATTTGCTTCTGAGCCTTTTTAAAAAGAGATTCTGGATTTCAATACAATCTGAGATATTCTTCTATCTGAATGGTTCCCTTGATCAGCTTAAGGGGGGGGAAGCATTGCTCTCTATGAATACGCCTGATAATATCTTATTAGAAAAGCAGTGGGAATTAGATTGACAGACACATAATGGGTAAGGGAAGAATGGCCAGGAAGAAGAATTCCACGGAGACCACAAACACTGAATGCAGTCATTAACATTATAACAAAACAGTAATGCATTAGACAGATGTAAAGAAAAATGAGCTATGCTTTGAGCCACTAGAGAGAACTCTTGCAATTTCCATTTCCAAGTCTCATTTCTTCTTCTGGAAGTCAGACATATTCTCTGTAATAATATAATAAAATGTTATCTGGTCCAACTTTGGAAAAATCTCTCCCTGAAGCATATGCAGAAGTAGGATATAATTCAATTGCCTGTTTGAGAGCTGTCTTAGAAATTACTTATCCCATTTGAAGGCCACAGAAATGCCCTTACTTGTGCCAACCCTGTGTACAGGGAGGATAATGTTTAAAAGCACTTTACATATAGCCTCTGCCTGCCTATGCTGAAAGCATCTGGTGGTAATGGCTCTGGTGTCCAAATACCCTATATACTAAGCAGTGAGCACATGGTAATGATGAGCTTTCAGCTTTAGCAACAATAAGGGTTTTCCATGGAGTGCACATGGAATACATTTCCTCCACAACTGAGGCATCCTCTTTCTTTCCATTAAAAAGTTTCAGATTCTAATATCAACAAATGTACTAAGCTATCTTCAATGTGTGTTTATTTCAGGGGGCCACCTGTGACAGAAATCGTCCCAGAGTATGAGCAGCAACCATATGAGAAATGGCTAAGTCTACACTCTGACTGGGAGACAAAAAATATATCCACATTGCAGGCCCTTTTGGTGAAAGGGTGAGAAACAGCTGTGCTTCTATTGTAGATAGAGTGAAAATGAAATTATGCTTTAAAAACGGATTTTTTTTTTCAAACCAGAAACTTTGGGAATTTAGATGTTGACACTTGGTATTTTGAATGCCTGTATAAAATTTCAAATTTCACACTGAAGGATTCAAATTCATAGTTTATTCGTTCATGTCAGAAATGTGACATTTCACATTCCTTTTAACACTTAAACACTTTGTATACAGAGCCACCTGAAAGTTCTCTAAGCAGATTCCAAAATCTCATGGACAGTGATAAAACTAATGTAGGGATGTTTGCCAGATCAAACTCACATAGTCTGCAGGTGTAAATTAAATACAAAAATATTGCTTCTAAAAATCAAGAGCTCTCCAATTTTGAAGTGCTTTGTTTAATGAGATAGGAAGACCATTGGTGCCTGTAAGAGAAATTCAGTGGATAAATGATCCATGTGCTTATATATTAAACAGGTGGAGTGTATGTGTAAAGACCCTGTTCTTCACAAAAGCTTTGTATCTCTCTCTGTAGGTTGCCATGCAGAAGCAGGAGTATGGTTTCCCTTCTCTGCACCAAAGAAGGTAAGCTACATAACTTATCTAACTACGAAGAAGGAAATTGGGTAGGTAACTTGGAAATCACCAACGTGTCCCACTGATTTCTAAGAATACACATGGCTGCTTAAGAGTCTAGGAATTTCCTTGAAAGATCTACCCAGACCACCACCTGGCTTTCCGCAGTGGGAAACAGGTTCTTCCCAAGAAGCCCACAATCAGGGTTTAAAGGGAGCAGGGTATATCCAATGGACCCATTGAAATCAGTAGGCTTAAGTTGGTCAAGTCTACTGATTTCAGTGGGTCTGCTCAGACTATGACTTGGTTGGATGCAATCCATGAGGAAGCTCTGCTGTGACTCCCTAGAAACTTGCATTCAGTGACTTAGTGCCCATATGTCCCATATGACCATCATTAATAATAGCCATTGACTAGTGGGACCTACAACAAAAATGCTGCAATGTAGAGTGCTCCTCTTCTTCAGCCATACCTGCTTCTTAGATGCTTCATTCTGTTCCCACTCCCTGTTGGTTAATATCCTTGATTAATTTGCTGTTGATATTTACGGACACCTCTCACTTCCATCCCTTGGGTCATCTAAAATCAGCATTTCATTGTGAACCAAAAAATGACCTACCCTGACAATGTGATGACTCCCTCTGTTTCTAAATATCTTCTTCCACTATTCTTTTCCATTCTGCCTCCTTCTAAGTTTTCAGTCCCCCCCCCCAGGCAGAATTCTGTGTCACTGAGCACACTTGGTTCTCATTATTGTGTGTTGAGGGTTCCTTCCTTAATGTTTTTTGTGTTTCTGAAAACTGAGGTTATCCCAAGTCTACTGAGACCTTGTTGTGCATGAGTGGTGTAATTTTGGCTTCATAAATAGTTTGACAAAAGACACATAATATTTGTCAATTGACATACTTTGGGAGTTTGCAGACCTTGGGGCTTAATTGAGATAGTCCCCCCCCCAAAAGGGAGCAAAGTATATGGTGTTTACAGAGATAAATGATCTAGCGTTAAGGGTGAGCACTGAAGTGACCAATTCTGAAGATGATACCACACTACCAAATTATTTCACTGTGTATTTCAGGTGGTACACATGGGTGTGCCAGGATTTGTGTTAGGGGGGCAGAACCTAAGTATTTCTATTGATTTAAATGATTGGGGGGGAAGCTGCCCCCCACCCCCCTTGGCTACATCCATGGTCCAGAATCCAAATACCTGGGAAGTACAAGAAACAAGGTTCAGAAACAGTCTGATGTCCAAGCATGATGTGTGTGTATTCCAGTGAGCACCTAGGTGGCAGGGAAACGCAAATCAGGGAACTGATGAAAATATGTTGTTTCGGCACACTGTGCTGGCAGCTGAACTGAGTGCTCCCTGTATAGAACACAGCTGCAAGCCGTCTGCATGCAGATTTGGTCTACTCATGAGGAGTAGCTTATTCATAAGTCTTCATTTTACTGCCGAGGAGTCCTTGTTCCTCAGATGGGCTCTTCAGCATATTGTGGCCAACTGAATATTCTGGTCCTTAGCAGCAAAATGCTTCATATGTTTCTTAACAGATTGTGGCCGTCGCCCTGCAGCTCGCATGAGCAAGAGGATCCTTGGTGGCAGGACCAGTCGCCCAGGACGATGGCCATGGCAGTGCTCCCTGCAGAGTGAGCCAAGTGGGCATATATGTGGCTGTGTCCTCATTGCAAAGAAATGGGTATTGACAGTGGCACACTGCTTTGAAGGGTGAGTGGTGCTGAGAATGCTTTGTTAGAGGCACATAAATCATTCCCAAACTGGTGTTGCATAATGTTCAGCAAGCCCATGGATTAAATCCTGTGGGCTGGAAGAGGTAATACAAATGTTAGGTAAAAGGTAAACGGATCCTTGACCATTAGGTCCAGTTGTGACCGACTCTGGGGTTGCGGCGCTCATCTCAACTTTACTGGCCGAGGAAGCCGGCGTACAGCTTCCGGGTCATGTGGCCAGCATGACTAAGCCGCTTCTGGCGAACCAGAGCAGCACATGGAAACGCCGTTTATCTTCCTGCCGGAGCGGTACCTATTTATCTACATGCACTTTGACGTGCTTTTGAACGGCTAGGTTGGCAGGAGCAGGGACCAAGCAACGGGAGCTCAGCCCGTCGCGGGGATTCGAACCACCGACATTCTGATCGGCAAGCCCTAGGCTCTGTGGTTTAACCCACAGCGCCACCCACGTCCCATTACAAATGTTACACTGATCTTATTGAAAACTGCTTTTCTCTGGTGACTAATCCCAGCTTGCATTTAGAAGCATTTCCTCCACTTTCCAGGGCCGGTATGTGAGTGTGGTGAGTGGAACTAACGTCAAAAAGTGGGTGGAGCAGCAAATATGTCTTCTAGCTTGTATAGAAGCCCAAACTGTAGGAAGAGGGAGATTTACTATCCCCCTCTTAATTCCTGAATTATAAATCCAGTACAGTTATGATTGCCCCTCACACTCAGAAACATCACATGCTGACTATCATTTATAAACATCACTTTGAAATGCAGCACTCATAATATGATGTCTGAGATTTTTTAAATGCATGGTTAGTTTGCCATTATTAGATAACACTTTCACAATATGACTTTTTATTGGCCCAAGGATATGCATTTAAAATTGAAAAGTCTTTCCTGGTTTGGGCTCAGGGGATTAAAAAATGGAACAAATTTCTGAGGAGAGAAATATCTTTATGATTTGACTTTCCAGCCTCTGCATGCCATGTTATTAATAGCCTTTGTGTCATAATCAAACACTTTAAAGGCATTTGAAACACTAGTTCTGTTTGCGGATGGACAAGCAGTCCATTAATATGTTTGTCTCAGTATTGCCTGCATCTCAAACGCTGTAGATACCAATGATTTATTCAACTCGTGTGGCATCTGCTGTGTAAGTTCTTTTTTTAAAAAAGAGAGGAGAGAGAAGTTACAGAATCTATAATAGAGCAATTTCTGTATCTGTTCATAGTTCTTTCCTTTTCCACTTCTGCTCTTTCTCTTCTCTCCCATTTCTAAGTTTAGCCATGCTGTTGCACACACTTATTTCCCTTCATTATACCAATTAGGCTCCGCTTGCTTGCCTGACATTTCTCACTATCTCCCTTTTATCCATATTTGGTACATTCTAATCTCACATTATAACTGAGTTGCTGGTTTGATGTGAATACTGTTTCATTCAGTCCTTCTGTAGCAATCTGCATAATAATCAGTATTTCTTCTTCATTGTTTTACAAAATAGTGCATTCTTTTGTTCTCTGGTCTGTTGTCTCAATACTATTTCCCCTATATATTATTGTGTAGTGTAATCTCCTCATAGTGCAGAGTTAAGGATCTGGAAACATTCTAGAAGGAAAGATGTCCTCAAGTGGAACATGGGCAAGGGTTATACAGTTATGCTGTACTATGATCAACACTATTGAAAGCCTGCCAAAATGTCTAGAAGAATCAACACTCCCATAGTAATTCTCACATCATAGATTGGTCCACATAGTGTACAAGGCAGTTTTAATGCCATAACTAGGCCTGGACCCTGATTGAAGTAGATCTAAGAAATCTGCCAATTCTAAGAATGTCAGCATTTGAAGTTACTTCTTTGGGAAGAGATAAATTCAGAACTAACGGCATATATTATTTCTTTCCTCTTCACAAGGAGAGAAAGCCCTGCTGTGTGGAAAGTGGTGTTTGGCATCAACAACTTGGATCATCCTTCAGTCTTCATGCAGACCCGCATGGTGAAGACTATTATTCTGCACCCCCGTTATAACCGTGCTGTTGTGGATTATGATATAAGCATTGTGGAACTCAATGAAGACATCAATGAGACAAGCTATGTACGGCCAATCTGTCTACCCAGCAGGGAGCGGCTAGTCGAGCCAGATACCTATTGCTACATCACCGGTTGGGGACACATGGGCAACAAAAGTAAGACTAATGTTTTCCATATTTAAACACAAATCTGTTTATCTTCCATTGACTTCTGTTAGTTATCTTAGTGGAAATTTTACTGTTTCAACACTAATGACAAATCTTTGCTGTGTATTATGGAATATTAGAACGCACAATATAAACCCAAAGTCCACCGCTTGTTCTTACTTTTCACTGAACTGAATAGGGACTGGAATACAAAGAAGGGAGAGAATTGTATGTGTACCTGCATTTTCATTACTGTTTAGCCACAATAAGAACCCTAGGCCCTTGCATAAGATGTGTGTGTATGAGGCTTCCTGGAGGTGGGAAGCATACTGCCGAGGAAAGTAGTGTTGTGATTCGAGGACCCGATCCTCGCTTGGGGTATAAAGACACGTGGACACAGGATATTAGGTTAATGGGCAAGAAAAAGGCCACAACTTTTTTGATTACAGTATGTGAGAAGGTATTGGCTTAGGCATTGGACCACAGGAAATTTGACTCCACCCACTCTGGGAGGTGTGAGTCTGATGAGGGGTTAACCACCAGTAGGAGGAGCCTGTTGATGCAAATACAACTATAAGCTCTCCCCTGATGTCACCGAGGGTCATGCCCACCCACAGGGCATCGGACAGGATTCACGACTGCCGGATTCCTTTAACGGAATACCCATAAGTGAAGGTGTAGGTGATGGCCACACCTTGCCCTTCCATACACCAACAACACATTCCAATGCCTAACCGCCAAATACCGGGAAAGTTGTGACGATTGCTACGAGGTAGGCGAAAAAAACCAAGAGGCCGGTGCCAATTTGCCAATTGGAAAAAACTCCTACCAGGCCCCCTGGGCAATCATGGGTCCATAGCAAGGTCAAGCGAGAAGCTACGCCCTAAAGGGAGTGGTGGGTGGGTGACTCAAGGAAAATCAGGAGCGCAATGGCAGGGAGAGCTGGCGCGGCCACATTTGAGCGGCTAAACCACTCCCCCCGTGGGGACACCCGATTGGGTGCTCAACTGTGAGGCGTGGTGCACCAGCGATGATGACAGGGCAGGGGGCAGGACGCCCCCTGCGTGACACGGGAATCATCTCCCACTCACAATCCCTTCCCTCCGGAAGGAGGAGAGGCTTTCTCAGAATGTCCAGGAACGTTGGGGGTGGTAGCAACATCTACAGTGCTAATCGGAATCTGTGACAGCTTGCAGTCATTAGCCAGGACTTGCAGTCACTTGGGTTGGCACTATATTTCAGAGGCACTAGTGAAAGCAGCCTGCGATCTGAAAAGTGATGCTAGGGCTTATCTTCCATATTGTGCATGATCTGAAACTTGCATCTTGTCATCTTACGTGACGTTATAGGGAATGTAGGGGGTGTACCTTCCATACTGTGTAGTGTTGTGTGAGCTGAGAGTCTATGACACCCAAAGGGATCCTGCTTTTGGGATGGCAAAGTTTTCTGAACTAGTTCTGTTCAGCTATGTGGAAGTGACGCGTGGTGGCAGCCCATACTGCCGCTATCATGTTTTAAAGCAGTGAGAGACCCACTGGAAAAGGAAAGAGCATAAACAAGTATATATAGAAGATAGTAGATTAAAATCTAAATAGAGATTTAAGTAATGAGAGCAAGACATAGTGCTGGGAAATTGTACCTGAAATCTATGGCAGGTGGTTGTGCAGCCTCTAACTTTCATAGGAAATTTTTCAAAGTTTTGTACTAGAATAATAATAATAATAATTTATTATTTCTACCCCACCCATCTGGCTGGGTTTCAACAGAACATTAAAAACAGAATAAAACTTCAAACATTAAAAACTTCCCTAAACAGGGCTGCCTTCAGATGTCTTCTATAAGTCGGACAATTGTTTATTTCTTGACATCTGGTGAGAGGGCATTCCACAGGGCGGGTGCCACTACCAAGAGGGCGCTCTGCCTGGTTCCCTGTAACCTCACTTCTCACAGTGAGGGAATTGTCAGAAGGCCCTCGGAGCTGGACCTCAGTGTCTGGGCTGAACGATGGGGGTGGAGACGCTTCTTCAGGTATACTGGGCCGAACTGTTTAGTGCTTTAAAGGTCACCACCAACACTTTGAATTGTGCTCGGGAACAAAATATGTTTTGTTTTCAAATTTTGAGCTTGTGGTCAGCCACAGACACATGTACAGATCATATTAGTTCCAAAGTAACATCAGTTCCCTGCAAAGCAGGTTCATAGACCCTGGCAAAACTATTAATCTGAGATCATAATTTCATAATTTTGCCAGAGGCTGTGCAGCCAAAGAGGAGATTGTTTTGAATATGCCCAGAGAATAAGAAATTGATTTTGTAGCAAGCTATCAAGAAAGAGCTTTAAGGGGCAGTTCTTGATCACCCTAGCATGACAGAATCATGATGATGATACTCAACAGACTTTTTGTTGAGTTAGGAAAGTGACAAGAGTATTGAAAGTGACAAGAGTATTGAAAAATGTGGAATGAATGAATGCAAGACATAGAAAACCCAACAAGCAATGAGCATCAGGATCATTGTCATGTAAATAGATAAGAAAGAATGCTAAATAAAGACTGGGCACAGTCTGATCTTTGTTTAAGCTTGGTGCAACCAAGCCAGGTTGTATGCTCAATAAACAGACTATTAATCTCTTCACTTTATACAACAATACATTGTGGATTTGATGGTATTTTTGCACAGCTCTATATGGTTTGACTAAAGTTGTTCCCCCCACCCCATTTAGTGCCTTTCAAACTTCAGGAAGGAGAAGTTCGTATTATTTCCTTAGAACAGTGCCAGTCGTACTTCGACATGAAAACCATTACGGCCAGGATGTTATGTGCAGGCTATGAATCTGGCACTGTGGACTCTTGCATGGTAAGACAGTTCTGGAGAGAGAAAAACACAAACCCAAGAACGTGCACACACAGAGAGAAATTTATGAAAACTATAGCTGCAGATTATGAGTACTCTACCCAAATTAGCCCAATAGAATAAAAAAGCAAGTAGATCACGTGATAGATGGAAATGGCTATTTTGTTGGCTTTGAGTCCTAAATAAATGTAAAAGTTACTGTACCTTTTTTACAAATCCTTCTCAGCTTGGAATCTCATTAGATGACCTGGAGAGATTTGCTCTTAGTTCAACTTGCTTCCCAGGGTTTGTTGTGATGTTAAACTTCTATCCTAGCTCCCTGAAGGAAAGTCAGGTTATATAACAGCAAGCAAACAAAGAAAGCTGGGTGGTGGTTCTAGAAAATCCTAGAGTATTTGTCCGGTAACCATATCTTTCAAGCATCCCTCACAATGATCCTTGATACCACCTTGGCTGATCCTAGGAGATGTGAAGGGATATAGGTTAGGAGGCAGATACAGCCAAACCATTCAGATCTGGATTGTAAATCTAAAACCTTGAATTGTACCTGAAAGGGTTTTGGAAAGCCAATGTCGGTGCTGGAGCCTCACTGTGTAATGTTCTTTCTGTGAGCCACCCTCATTAAAAGACAGGATGCCATGTGTTGTACCATTTGCCTCTTCCAAAGCAACTGCATGAAAATCAAGAAAGGGCTGTATAATTGTGGTAATTTTGAAGACCTTGATACAGTGAGGGGTCAAAATATACCTAAGGGAGCACATGAGTGATTAGGTGATGCCAGTCCCCCCCATCAATGACAGATCACAGGAACTATTCAACAACCGTCCCGATCGTGTTATTTTCTATGATCAGTTCATCCAGCTTTGTTGCTCACTCCCAAGGGCAGCCTTATGCTGTGGAATAACCTCTATATCTTTACAGGGTGACAGTGGAGGACCCCTTGTATGCGAGCAGCCTGCTGGACGCTGGACATTGTTTGGCTTAACCTCTTGGGGCTCTGTCTGCTTTTCCAAAATTCTGGGACCTGGAGTTTATAGCAACGTGTCTCACTTCGTTGAATGGATTGAAAGGCAAATCTACATCCACACATTTCTTCTCCACTAATTCTTCAGGATAGGAATTCTGTGCTGACTGACAAAAAGGCAGCGCACCAGAACAATGAAGATGTTGAAATGAAGAAGTCTGTTGAATTATAAATTTTGTGGGTTGCAGATGACAGGCAACAGAGCAGAGTAAAAGAATGGGTATGTCCTCTGGTGCCAAAGATGCTTCTGGGTAATTGGTCAAATATTTTTGTAATCATTTCTGGCATTTTTTCTTTAGCAGTGTTGTGTTACCTTTCACATACACTCACAACAGAATGCGTAAAGGAAAAAATAAACACATTTCTAATGTGGTATTTGAGATAAACCATTAGGGGTTGTGTAGAAGTACTAGCTTTCTAAAACACCAAGAGAAAAACATATATTTGCTGATAGAGAATTTCAGCTTCTATCTCTTGCAGTGAATAGTTTGTAAATTTGCAAAGGTGATGGGCACATCTATTCATAAGTAGTCCTTTTTAAAACTCTAGTTTGTCCTCTTGGTTCCACCAAGTTAATCTGGACTCCACTCACTTTAAGAGAATTGGGTGTTTCATATGCTATCAAATTTTGCATGTTTTTGGATACAGATTTATTGCTTAATAATGACCAGCGGTCATCACATACACATTACAAGGGAAAGCAAAACAATACAGACAAAGCAAACCTAATTCTATGGCAACAGTCAACCAATCATTTTAAAACAAGATTGCCATAAAACGAATAACAGATTTAAAATCAAGAACCACCAGTATAACCCACAAAACTGGTTAAAATGATTTCCATACAACTTAACGGCTAAGACTAGCATGTTTGGCTTATTCTGGACTGAACAACCTAAAGAAAGCACTTAAGACTTGGATCCTTTTGCATGGAGATCCTAACCACAGTGGCTGCAATAGAACTGGGTGGTTTCATGGAATGAATAGATCCATGTGCCAGCGAGAATGTCATATAATGGTTTCTTTCCTTCCCAAATTACAAGATGCAAAATGAAATCGCCTCTTAAGCAGGAAGTGTCCCTATAGCTTATTGTGTGGACTAGCACCTCATTCCAATCCTTGCAGTGTTCTTAACAAGGTAGTCCTAACTTTTGTGGCATCACAGAATAGGATTTACAATGAAAAATGAAAAATGTAAGTCAACAAGTATCCTCCTGGAATCTAAATTTGTTCCTAAAAACTATAAATAATCAGTCCTAAAAGCTATAGTTAAATCATTCACAAAGCCTCCTTGCTTAGTAAGACTATATTTTCCGACTAGGAGGATATCCAAGTTGGAGGCTTTTTCTCTCTAGTCCCAGGCTCCAAGCCCATGGTGACATGTGATTTATAATTTTCAATATCTAGCTTTGCCCTAATTCTGCCTTATCCCACAGGATCTGCAGGAAAAGGTGCGGCACACACCAGATGGTTGGAGAGCAGATAAGTCTTTCAGCTTCAGGAAAGATTGTTTTAGAACAGGCACCGCATTCAGGCAGAAAATGTGCATTATGGAAATCTATAAGGCCTCTCTGGGGCTTCTAAAACACAGGTTAAAGGCCACTGTCTAACACAGCAGTAGTTTCCTGGTGAGGTTGTATATGGGAGCTACTTGGCATCATCCCCTTCTGAGGAATTATAGGAGAGAAAACCTTGCCTGTCTCGCTTCAGTCTGCATTTGGGCAAAGGCTATACAAGACAGGCAAACAATTTGTTTAGTTTTGGAATCTCTCATGGAACATTCATTAATTCAGTGCAGTTTGTCCCACGCTTATAGAAGTGTGTACTGCTTTGGTACAACCCATCTTGTGAAGTGGCACCTGGAAGCAGCTGTTTTGCAGTCCTTTTTTTTTTTTTTTTTTAAATAATTTTTATTCAATTTTCAATTTTAAAGACAAAACAAACTTACATAAAAAAAAATCAAAACAAAAGTAAAACAAACACAAAACAAAACAAAACACAACCAAATTTTCATCTCCTTCTTTCAATGACTTCCCCGCACTCCCCTGCCCACCTTCCATTTTCACTACATAGCTCAGCAAATTATTTATTAGGTCTCTTAAAAATTATTCAATTCTTTCCTTCCAATTTATCTTTTCCCCCTTTTTAACTTATCATAATTTTACATGTTCCCTTTCCCATATTGGATCTATTCTCCAAGGTCGGCGTAATTTCTCTCCCACAAATTCATCCTTTTTTTTTTTTTTCTTTTTTTTTTTAATATTAAATCTAAAATCATAATATTTCAGTTCCAAATCCCAGGTTTTTACCACCCCAAATTCCCCTCCCCCCTGCCCCCGCTTTGCCCCTACCCAAATAGATAAACAACAGTTTTAGCCTGGATTTCTGACATCCGAGGCCTTCAGGCCCCAGTTAGCCTCTCTCCGCCGATTTTGTTTATAGTCCTCTTTGTTGGTCTTCCCTTCTCCATGAAGTTCTGTCAGCAGCTCCTCATGTTTTCTTTCTTCCAAATCAAACAAAGACAGTTTTTGACCAAAGACAACAAATCTCCCAAAGTCCAGCCCCAGAAAGAAGTCCCCATTGAACTTGTTCATTCTTTGTTGATTCAATATTCTGATTATTCCAGGGGCTTCTCTCTTCCTCTGGTCCTGCAGATCTGCAATCCCATAGTCATCCTCCTTATTTCTTTGATTCCCAAAAGTTACAGGTTTCTGTTTGCATTCTTGTTGAACTCTTTCTTTTTCTCCTTCCCCCCATAGGATTATCTCTCCTTCTGCAGCTGCAAATTTTTTTTCCACTTGTTTAGTTCCATTGACAGAGTCGTTAAGTTTAAAACTGAAGGTCATCAACTGTTCAGTCATAATTGTGTTCTGTTTTTGCAAGGTTCCCACCAGACAAAACATTTTTTGTATCTCTGCCAGTAATTTTCCTTCAGCAGCCATTGCAATGTCATCAGTTCCCTCCAGAGGGATCTCCATCATGAATCTCACCCAACAGTCAGTTACTTTGTTGTTAAGAATTATTTTGTTTCCAATCAGTTCAATCAATTCAGTTTCAATGTAGCATTTAATCCAGAAAAGCAGTTATAACACAGTTCCACGTTTCGGCTAGTCGTTTGACAGCTCTTTTTGACAGCTGTCAAACTCCTTATTCTGTTTCTCGGGCTCCCACACTGGGCGCTACCCGGGTCTGGGGGGGTCAACTTAAAAAACAAAACCCCCGGAATTCCTCTTTCTTCCACTCCTGCTCAAATTACTTCTTAATTCAGTTTGTGAAAGTTCTCCGTTTAAGCACCAAAGTCTTTCCGACCTGGTGCTATCTCTTTGCTTTAAATCTTTTGGTGGGGAGGGGGAGTGCGGACTTCCTTTTTAACACGTCCCCCCGATCATACTCGAATTCGTAAATAAGAAACTTTTAGTGCCGAAATTTCCTTTTACTCACGGGTTACATTTTCAGTCCAAATTTTAAGAAGAAAGACAGCGCTCTCCGGTCATGGCTCGCGGCTTCGCTCCGCCAAGGCAGCGATCGACTCTCAGCACCACGCCACTCTCCGGTCCACTCCGTAGCCTTTAAAAAGGCTCTTCGCGGGTCAGGGAGGGCGCTTAAGGTGCCCACCGAGTCACCATGTCCGCAGGCTTCCGCGCCTGCGGTTTCTAAGGGTCCCCGTGTCGCCGGCACGGCAAGACCCGTCCTTAGCGGAGCCGACTCCCTCCGGAGCTCAGAGGGAGTCCGCCATTACCCGTTCGCGCTATCCCGGAAGTTCCATCTGTTTTGCAGTCCTCCCTTTGAAAACCGTAGAAGACTGGAAACGCAACCCAGTGAAAGCCTTTCTAAGTCTACATACAGAGAGGTCTGAAACACATTTTTTCAAAGCTGAAAGAGGTTTTGAAACACTGTTTGAAACATTCGGTCATAACCTGCAGGACTATCAGTCACATACTCTTGACTACTGTTACAGAACTCGTAACCTCGCCTCCTCTTTTGATGCACCTTATGGAGCTTGTAATAGACAAATGCTCACTGTATTACTAAATGTTGCTATTTATGTGCATTGAAAAGCTGTATTTGATTGTTTCTACTTTCTTAACCACAAAGAAAATGCTGTGCTTTTCTATGTTTTTGTTCATTCTGTGGAATTGGGGCACAGAAAAACTGAGCAAATTTCTCCCCTGGATAAGGTAGGTTGCAGGCATTATTGTCTTGAATACAGGTAGTCTGAACCACAACTGGTTAATAATGAAGGTCCAGTCCACACTGACAAATTTTACCGTGTGACTCTGTATGTGGGTACACTACTGTATAAAGGAAGATTGTATATGGTTGCCATCTTCGTGCTTTCAGCTGCTGGAAAAATGCAACCATTATCATGAAAAAGGCTTAGTTTCCCATGTGTACAGCCTGTATCATGCTAGCCTTTCCTTTCATGTACATGATGACACAAACAGGATAGCTGTATTCTTATTCAAACCATGGTTGTAGACAGTTTTTCTCCCAGTATAAAATAGATATATGTGTAGCCCCTTTGCTATGTGTACCGAACCACCAAAAACTCAAATACAAATATGGCTGCAATTGAGAAAATCTACAGAGTTTATCATAGGCCAGTTGTGGACTGATCTGTAGGTCATTTGTACATTGATCTATGTAGGAAAAATCCTTAGCTACATAAATCAAAATATAAACTCTCGAAGAAACTCTTTTAAAATAACTTTTAGAAATGAATCTTACAAATCACAAATAGATATTTAACGTTCGTTATCCTAGACTAATACTTTTTAAAAAGTATTCCTGAAGGACACATTTCAAAAACAAAAGTCAAGTGTTCATAAATTCAGTGAATTTGCCATAAGCTCACCACCGCCATCTAGTGCCACATTTGTATAATGCATTTAAAACACACTTAAAACGTTATATTTGCAGCTGTGTAGCCGAGTCCTGGATCTAGCTAACTAGTTCAATTAGGTATGTGAGGTTCTGGCCTGCCCTGTTCCAGTTGGTCTCCCCTCCCTACAGCCTACTCTTCCCCAATTTTCACTCGCCCCGTAAAATACATGGGAATTCCTGTTCCCTGGCCCTGTTAGGTTTTCCCCCTACCTTACATGTGGTCATCCTGTGGTGTGCAGGCTGCATGCAGCCCTCGGCCAACTTTTTTGAATCCTTTTGGAATCTCCAGCTGATTCCTCCCTCCCTGTTGCTCAGCTTTTAGCCCTAGGGATAGCTTCTCAACCTTCCTAGCACTGATAAGCGAGGCAGCAGGAGGGGCATGATAGGATCTCCTGATGCCTGTACAGAGAGATGGGGACGGGGAGGAGGAAAAGTGTCTTGGGGAAGGGGCTCACTCAGGCCTCACCCATACCCACCGCCCGCATGCAGCCTCCCAGTTCACAGACCACCATTGCATTTGACCCTCAGAGGCAAAAGGGTTGCCTGCTCATCTTCTAGGCCCTCTGCATTCATGGCCGTTCGCTTTCTTAGCTCTGCATTGTCTTTGCCATTCTTTGTAGGAACTGTGTGCTGGGGCTCATTCCATATTTCTCCTGAAAACAGTACTCTCATTTTACTCTCCCCACAACATTCCACGTAAAGAAAATATATTTCTATTATTTTATACATGGTATTTTTATACTGCTTCCCCCCTCCTATGTATGCTTATGCAAATATTTGTATGTGGTGTGGGTTTTAAGGAACCAGATGTCATCCGAAGTGTGGTTTTTAAAGTACCAGATGTCTCCAGATGTGTGGTTGTAGAGAGACAATCAAATGTATCCAACAATTGTGAGAAAGGAGCCTTTGGTGAGATTCGTACTCCCAATGTTGTTTTACTGCCGCTAGGAAAGCAGCATATGTAACCAATGTCATGTAAGCGAAATGATTTGTTTTAATTTAAACCCAAAGTGAGCAAAAATGCACATATTTATTTTTTCAAAATAAATTCTGTGAACAAAAATCGTTTCAGCTCCCCTTCTCCCTTCACAATAGCGTATCAGATTGAATAGAGGTTCTGAGCCATTCTCTTTGAGCGCAGATCAACTGGAATCTCTCATATCACTGAAAGAAAAGGAGTGAGTTTGTTAACTTAATACCCACTGAGTTGTTGGGGCCTTGATGCAGTAATAACATATGAGATCTATTAAGATATGGAATTCTTTTTGTAATGGATAGATATGTCGTAGACTGGCCATGTCATGTAAAGGAATCTTATTTAGATCTTATTAGCAGAACACCTGGGAGTCTCAGGGGCTCCATTTCATATATTTAGGAGCATCATGCAACTATAGTAGATAAAGTAATATAAAATAATTACTAATAAAACAGTAGTAAAGCAAATACTAAAGTATATATCTGGATAGGCTTGTTTAAATAATAAAGATAGGTTTTAACAGGCTTCTAAAACAGTGTATTGTGAATGCTTATCTAATGGTCAATAGGTAAAGCTGTTGCATAGCTTACCTCTGTTGTAAAGGACATTGTGAACTCCAAGACACATCGGCTCCAGCCAGCATGGAGAAGGATCAGCGATGATGGGAGTTTTAGACCAACATCTTGAAGACCAACATCTTAAAGGAAGAACAACACTGATGTGCATTGTTGACAAATATATGGATGGAGTGCTGAATACTGGACAATTTCAGAAGGTAAGACTTTAATTAACCTGGCCTTTGTATCGATTGCCTGGCTCATTGTAGAAGACCATGTGAAATCTCATTTTCACCATGCAATAGTCATGAATGTACCCCAAGTCTATTTCCTTGCTGTGTCCATAGCTAATTTCATTCGCTAATTTCAGCAGCAGAAAAAGTTAAAATAAAAAGGTTGTCACTCTATACATGTGCATAACCACAGCACATTAATTAAAGACTTGCTGTGAAATGAGTTACACAAATGCAGAATTTCTCAGTTACTTTAACATAGATTAGGATGTACCATTTTGTGGCGTGCTGGAAATAACATCACTGGGCATAATGGTTAAAAGATTTACATTTAAATCCAAAACTATTGTGATCATAGAAACTGCTGTTGACTACATAGTTCTCCAAAAAATGAGGAAATGGGCAAAAGTTTGCATGATCAATGCATTGTTACGGGAGTCTTTCACAAATGGTGCCCGCTGGGTGCTTTAGAATGCAACCTCCACCAGCCCCAGCCAACATGAGTTGTGGGCCACAGCATCTGGAGGGCACCAGGTTGGGAGAGGCTGTTTTAGAACATGGCCAGCACCTATGGTACAGGTAAATAGTGATATCAAAGATAAATATATGCCAGGCCAGTGGTACTCAAATCTTTTGAGTGACCACGTTATGCAACAATTCTTTTTTATCATCTTTTAACTAATGAATTAGTAGAGTTCCTCCAGGTCAGCAAGGTTGGAGCTTTGGCAGTGAAGCAGCCCAGAATGGGAGTTTATTTAGGAGCTGGCGGTTCCAACTTTTCCTGACTCTCACAGACCATCCAGGAAAGTCTGTCACGTACTGTATTTTTCGCTCCATAGGGTGCACCGGACCATAGGGCACACCTAGTTTTAAGGGGGGGAAATAAAGAAAAAAAAATTATTCCCAGCCCCAAAGAGCAAAGAAGCCAAGACAGCGAGCGGGATCCATCCCGCTGGCTGTCTTGGCTTCCTCTTTAGCCACACGCAACCTCTCCAGCCGGGAGAGGCTGCGCGCGGCTTCGTTTTTAGCCGCGGGGCTGGGGCGGGAGAAGCCCGAGCTTCCCCCGACCCCAGCCCCCAAAACAGGTCCAGGAGCGGCGGCAAGATTGCGCGCAACCTTGCCGCCGCTCCCGGAGCTTGCGGGGCTGGGGAAGCCCAAGCTTCCCCTGACCCCAGCCCCCAGCCCAGGCAGCTATCCACAAGCCTTCCGAGCGTAGTGGGAACTCCCGCCAGGTTCCGAAGGCTTGCAGATAGCTGCCTGAAGCCTGGAGAGCGAGAGGAATCGGTGCGCACCGACCCCTCTCGCTCTCCAGGCTTCAGCGAAAGCCTGCATTTGCTCCATAGGATGCACACACATTTCCCCTTCATTTTAGGAAGGGGGAAAGTGTATCCTATAGAGCAAAAAATACGGTACTTCTCAGTAGCATGCAACTAGCCTGGCACCTCAGTGGTAGCTCTGAAGCTTTTGTGCAGCTCGCTGTCTCCTCTGCTCCTGTGGCAGTTAAGAAGAGGAGAACTGGCCAGGAACCCAGGCAGCTGATATAGGGACCTCTAGCCCCAAGCCAGGGCTGTACCAATCTGATTGCTCTTCAAGGTCATTGATGAGGTGAAAAAACTATTTCTTGCAAATTAAGAGATCACTATTCATTAAAAAAAGCATTGCAGAGCTGAGCAGTATTATGCAGGACTATTTTTGGAGGCATTTCCTGAAATTTTTCTTCCTGTGGTGCTTTCCCTCATTTTTCACTCATTTCCTAACAGGCTGAAAGGGCACATGAAGCAATCACCTTTCAATATGTGCTTTGCAGTCAAGCAACCACAACTTCATAGTATCTGAGGCTGTAGAAAATTGATTTAAGTGCTTCAGTAGCTGCTAAAATGCTTAAAGTTGTAAGTATAGTGGGGGTTAAGTGTTATTTAAGGAAAATCCCAATGAATCAGTGATGGGGATATAATTGCAAATTGCAATTGCAATTGCTTTTTGGCTAGTAATGTTCTTCTAGTCACCCCCTCAACTGTGGAACTGAAACATATAGGGCACTTAATCTTTTTCTAACAAATGGGCAGTCCTGAAGCATGTGGGTAGACTGGACCACATACATACCTTCCATGGATGCATCAAAGACCTTGATAAAGTACCTATATCCCATTCTGATGTTTATATAGCAAATAATCTTGTGAATTGGGATACTCCTATGCTACTAAGGTAACATGGAGCTGCACATACGTGCTAGATTTTTTTTGTCATAAGTGACTTTATGAAGATTTATCATTCACCTATAAATGACCTGAACCAAAGTTTGTTGTTCACATGCAGGACTGCCAATAGCCTTGGATGTCTGCTGGGACCACTATTGATTCCTACCCTGCCCTGGGTTTCCTTTCACCTGCGACTCCAGTTTGAAGAATGGTGCGACAGCCAACTTGCAGATCTTCCATGCTCCAGACTGGTGCTATGTCACTGTTGGAAATAAACAGTACTGCTTACTGCTGCTGGGTAAGTCCACAGGACTGGCAGGCATTGATGTAGGAAGGGGCTCACCAGAAATTACTTTGCCAAGGACCTTCTCAAACCTGAGGCAGCCTTTCTCAGGTTACAATGCTGTGGTCACTTACCTGGGAGTCAGCTCCACTGAACTTAATTGGGAGTTTACTGTAAATCCTACTGAAAGCAGTAAGACGAGTTAGTTGCGAGTGACAAATGCAGAGCTTTTTTCCGGCTGGAACTCACCGGAACTCAATTCCGGCACCTCTTAGACGAGCGCCATTGCCATTATGCCATTATAAGTGAATGAGTGAGTTCCGGCACCTCTTTTTCTAGAAAAAAAGGACTGGACAAATGTTTCGGTGAGATGCAGGAATGACAATTTCTATGAACGCCAAATGGTCCTCAAGCTTCAGTTTGCGAGTGTTATTCAGAGACCTCACAGTGTTTGGTTACAGACTTAGGAAGGAAAGTTAAACATAGCCCTGCAACACCCTGCCTGCCGCAGTTTAAAGTTTGTCTCATGTAATTTATTCATTTTGCAAACATAAAAAGAGAATACTAAAATGGAGCTCAATGTTTAGTGATTTATTGTCAGCGGCTGCAGTTTCTGTATGGCTCAAACAGGCAACAATAAACTTTCAAAAACAGGCAATTCTCCCTCCCTCCCCAAGAAGGCGTGCTAAATTCCCCAAATCAAGCTCCCACTGTGGACTCGGATAACAATACAATACTGGATTTTGTTCCTATAATTTGTTTTATAGAAAACATCTGGCTTTCTTTTTTTCCTCAGGTCCCTCTTTTGTTGTTATTTTTGTACTAAAAAGGAACAGAAAATGGTAAAGTGGTTCATGCATTCTTCTTTAGCATGTGCGGTCCAGCAAGATAAAAGGAATATAAAAAAATAAGAAAAAAAAAATAAGATTGGCACATCTAGGAAAGCAGGACTTGGCTCCAGTTCAGGTTAGTCCAAAATCACGTTATCAGCTTAAAAAACTGCGACCAGTTTGTTTGTTGCTTGAGTAGCATGTAGAAGGGTTGCCCAAATCAAGTACACACTTCCTTCTTTTGCCAGTGGTGAATGATGAATGGTTCTCATGTATGAAGTAATCATATGATTTAGGCTCCATGACTTAAAATAGATTGCTTACTTGTGTCTTTTGAATGGTGGTCTGTGTAGTCACAATCACATCTGCATCTGTGCACAGAAACTTCTAGAGCAGGGGTCAGAAAAGATTCTGTGACTTGGGCTGGTTTACGGTCTAGCAGACATCGTGGTGGGTCGGAGTGTGTGCGCATGCATGCACAAACGCTATTTCCGGCGCGGAGGGGGCGTCCGCAGCTTCCCATTGGCTGCAGAAGCTTCCTGCAGCCAATGGGAAGCCAGTCAGTGTTGCGGAAGGTGGTCCCTGAGCAGACGGTGGGGGTCCATGGGCTGGTTAAACGACCCCCATGGGCTGCTTGTGGCCCGTGGGCCTTAGGTTGCCAACCCCTGTTCTAGAGCTTAAGCCAGGGAACTGGCACTCACTTCTCCTTCCAAGAATGGAAAGATGCCCATGAGGCAGGCATCTTCCACTGCTGTTAGGCAAGAGGGGCACCAGCAGCATGGAAGGATGCAGGGCGGTGCTTTGTGTGGTTACTCAAAAATAGGTTGGACTGAATCCCATGGGACTTATTCCACCTCGTGCACTGTAAATAAAACAGGGATGAGGAACCTCTTGCCCTGCAGGCCAAATTTGGCCTCCCCATTGGGTCAGCAAAGTCACTTTGGCCAAGCCACATACACCAGTCTTACACAGCAGCTAAGGGCAGGGCTTGGCTGAAAAGGGCCTTTTGACACTCAACTGATAGTTGAGCATTTAGTGCTGGGCTGTGGCATGTGTCAATCACATGCCACTATGGCATCAGATGATTGACAGGGGCCACCTGCTTGCCGAAGTTGGCAAGGGGAAGTGGGCAGGAGATAAAGATCTGGCCCATGGGGCCAAAAAGTTCCTACCCCTGCCTTAAAAAATGTGACACATGATTAGAAACCACTACTTTCAATATTTGGTGTTTATAGATCTGCCCATGCATTGTGGAGAGCTTAGCAGAAAGAGCATGTTTCAACTGGACACAGTGACACAAAATTAGGTCATGATAACCTGGAGTCATTATCCTGCAAAATACAGTTGCATATTGAATAGAGATTACTATTTGTTATGGCAAGGTAATCTTGAATGCCAGCTGGAAGAAACCGGTATTTTAACTCTGATGGGGGATGCTAAGTGGGTACAGCTGCAGATAACAGCAATTATAGTTAAAATCAGGCTACCCTCCCCAAAAGGTCTGAGCTACAGGTAAAGCTGTGTCAGAATGGTTCACATGTGGACTAAATGGAAGGTCTTTCTCTTAACATCAAGGATATGATGAGGAAAGGTCTTAAGGAAATTTGTGCAGTAAATCTTGTTTAGAAGTGTTTTTGATTACCTATGCAGTGCTTTCATCCTCTCAGGGATTTCCTCAGAACCTTGGTAAATTAATTCAGAATATGTTCAGTTTAGCTGTGTGCCGAGCAGAGTACTGAACCAACAGAATCACCCCACCCCCAAATCCTAAACAATTTAACATCAGTTTTTTATGGAACATTCTTTTAAGCAAGGGTAGTGAAAAGTCTGTTATCTGCAAACAGCAATCTGTTTGCAGAGGGAAAGAAAGGAGGAGCCGCACCACACACTGTTTACAGTACAAATATTCATTTCTAAAAGAACAAATTTAACAGTATTCCTTCCATAAGGAAATAAAAGCGCAGACAGTTTCTCACATTCACATAATCATCATATATACAAAAATGCTGTGCTTGTGTAGAAATGTGTTTCCTGCATCCTCAGCTAGTTTATTCTCCAGAGAAGTGGCTCCTATCATCTATGAATCTTGCTTCCATGAAGAGTTACAAATACTGTTTTATTATGAAAGTGATTTAGGTTTTGCACAGCTGTTTTCAGAGGGAACTACTGTGCATCTTGTTAGACAAGGCTGCTCTAACACTGACTGCCCCAGAACCAAACATTATAATAACAGTAGAAAGAATAAAGTCAAAATTCAGTAATCCCAAAACCTCCTTGCTTGGCTGGCTTAAATATCTCTTCCCATGCTATCGAGGCTCATATGAAATGATTTATCCATCGTGGAACAAGGAGCAGCATTTCTTTGTTTGCTTATATCTTGAACAAATTATTCTAAGTACTTTTTTGTCTATAAAAAAAGCACAAGCAGTGGGTGGTGGCTGAATTTCATATAAAAAGAAGAAAAGTCATGTGAGAAAGATCATTTAAATGTACCACCCTTCTTCTTTTGGACATTAAAGCATAAATAACACTATTTTTGGCAGAGTGTTTTAAACCCTCCTATATGCCCTAGGCAGAATCCGAATCAGCCTTATTCACGAGAGAAATATCAGTGTGGTCCTCTTCAGAAGTAAAGTCTAACCCTCCAACTTAAGAATCACTAGCTCCATATGTGATGGAATAGAATTCCTTTGAGGGTCTTAAACATTTCAGTGCCCTCACAATTCAGCCTGCTGCCATTTTCAGATGTGCCTTGGGTGCCGGTTCAGACTGTCTCCAACATTATGACAAAATGACACTAGCTGTATTGGCAACAGCAACAAACCACACCACTTGATGTTGTTTTCTTTTGCTGAGTCTTCAGAATTAGCAGACCCAGAATCCCCATTTGTCCCTTGGTGATCAATTCTACCCCTCACGATGGGGCTACACTTGCACTGCGCAGCAGACTCTTCCGTCCTGTAAGGATCCGACCTTCCAAGTTCTTGGCCTTTAGCAGTGGAGTTGGAAATGCTGTGGCCTGGATCACCCTGAACAAATACCTACAGTATAAGGAAGGATTAAAATAAGCTGTGTAGGCATGGCTTAAAGCTGGTTTGGGGCAAAGAGCTTCCTGTAAAAACGCATTATTCTCAACAGTGTGCTCTTATTAACCAGGTGGTAATAAAGCTCCCTCCCTCCCGCCCACCTTTATCTCAATCAATTAGTGAAAGGATTTGGGTTACCAAAAAGAATTACTTACGTTTGTCCTAACAAATGTATCATACTGAAACCAATGCCGAACTGAATGTTGGAGAATGGTTTAAGGATTATGGATGTAGGCAAAGTTTATATTCTAACTCAGGCATCCCCAACCTTCGGCCTTCCAGATGTTTTGGACTACAATTCCCATCATCCCTGACCACTTTCAGAAGACATCCGAAGGCAGCCCTGTTTAGGGAAGCTTTTAATGTTTGATGTATTACAGTATTTTAATATTTTTTTCAAAGCCGCCCAGAGTGTCTGGGGGAGCCCAGCCAGATGGGCGGGGTATAAATAATAAATTATTATTATTATTATTATTACTGGTCCTGCTAGCTAGGGATCATGGGAGTTGTAGGCTAAAACATCTAGAGGGCCGCAGGTTGAGGATGCCTGTTCTAACTCTAGCCAAAAAAACACACACAAAAAAGCTCATGTTGGCAACAGCAACACAGAGATCCTACGGTGTTACAATAGGGTTGCCATATTTCAGAAAGGTTGTTGAACTTTTTTGGATGTTATTGAGCTATTTTTAAGGAAAATCACCAAAAATGACGCTGCCGGTGTGGGTTGCCATACATTCGGATTTTCCTGGACGTTTCAGCAATTTCTGTCTGGACACTGCTTCCAACTGCAGTATTCTGGATATGTCCTGGAAATTCCGGACATATGGCAACTCTGATTACAATGGCACTGTGCTGTTACAGTGGTCTTGGGCATGGGGAAGCCCGTGTTCAAACCTCAAATCAGCTATGAATCTCAACAGTGGCATTTAGCCACCTCCCCTGCCTCACAGACTTGCTATGACAATAGATCACTTCTTCAAGTTCTTTAGAGGAACTGCGGGATACAAATGTAATAGAAAACCAGCAGGACAAAATCCCAATTACCCCCAGACTCCTCCTGACTTAAGTGTTCAGAGCCCAAGGTGGCAAAATCTGGATATTGACTGAAACTGCCCTGAACTCAATATTCAGCTTTTAAGGAGATGTCTGAACTAATGTTACACACTATTCAACCATTTTGACCAGAAACTTGAAAAAAGTGTGTGTGGGTGTGGTCCCTTTATAAAATTTAGTTCTTAGAATCCAAACTACGAAGATACTAAAAAATTGATGGGAAAGTGCTGTAATTTATTACCCTGGATATTCTGGCCAATAACTCCAGAGTCCAGGGTATTCTGTATTGGAGACACTAACCTATTTCCCAATGAGGTGATAAAATGTCTGGGTAGTACTGCTTTAGCCTACAAGTGGAGGTCATGCAGCAGAATGTTTCCCCAAGGGAGGAAGACATTTCTCCCTTGGGGAAAACAAGCCTATCAAAAGGCAGGATGGGCTAGAACTATTCTTCTTAACATCTACTTTCCTATATGGAATGATTTTGGGGAGGTCAGGTTGGGATAATTCAATTATGTGAGCACCCACTTGGAGTCTGAAGTGGTACAGTCCAGACCACGCGTTTACCACCCCAATGAGACTTAGACCTAAAGTGAAGAATGACCTCTTTTTGCTTGATTCAGCATAGCTTTTCTACAATGGTCAATAAATCTTTAGTACTGCTAAGGTTTTTTTTTTTAAAGTGAACAAGTAAAAATGTAAAGCGTGAATGTTACATGTGTTGTCCAACATGTGTTTGTATCATATTCAGCAGATGGACAGAATTAGCTGCAGCTCCCTACTGACTTTACGTACAGGTTTGTTGCTCTGTCACATGTGACAGAAGAATCACAGCAACAATGAATTTCTATCTACACCACAATGCTTGGTCCCAAACCAATAAAATACCTTGGAAGAAGAGCCAAAATAGTTGCAAGTATGCACACCAGATAAAACCTTGGAGTAGACAAATGTTTCTGAATTATCCAATATGGATTGGCTGGTGGGTTGCAGAGGATGCAGGTAGCTCCAAAGGTCCCAATAATACTGAAGAACAGGAAGACGCTACCAGCTAGAACAGAGAAGTGTGCCACATTCTGAAATTAAAAAACAACAACACACACCACAGTAGAACAAACGGAGTGAGACAGAATCTGCTTCCATTTCTGAAGAACTGAAAGGCAGTGGTACGAGCTCAGAGAATCACATATTCATTCACCATTCCAAACTAGCATTGTTTCCATGGTTCTTAGCCCCTAATGTTTAAGGGTGGGCTCAGGTAACTGTGCTGCAGGGCAGCTGCTTGAAAGGTCACTGTGTGGCACCTGTTAACTGGGGAAGCAGTTGTCTGAAGACTCTACCCATGAGGTTAAGCTGAGGGTTAACCCCCCCTTGCTTCTCCAGATTTCCAAGTGGCCATGGGTGGATGGGCTTCATGTGAACAAAGGCTGCAAAAGCAGCTTCTTCTGATTTGAGGAAGGTCCCATACAGTACCCATCAAAGGTAAGTTCCCACCTATTACATGGCCACGCCCAACGGGGTGGGGGAGGCATGCTACTCACTGAGGTCCAGAGCCAAGGGTCCTCTGGCCGTTCCCTCGCTGCGAGAAGCCAAGTTACAGGGAACCAGGCAGAGGGCCTTCTCGGTAGTGGCACCCGCCCTGTGGAACGCCCTCCCACCAGATGTCAAAGGAAAAAACAACTACCAGACTTTTAGAAGACATCTGAAGGCAGCCCTGTTTAGGGAAGCTTTTAATGTTTAATAGATTACACTGGTCAACAACAAATTTGTTGTCTGCGTTTTTTCAGTTGATTTAGGACGAATCTGATGCGCTGAATCCAAAAATCATATTGGTTTTGCTCAATCAGGTCAAGTTTTTGAACTATGGCCATATGTCGTTTTTTTTACGTTTTTGTTCACATGTACGCTTGTGTGGAGCATTTTAGAAGAAGTTGGTGGGGGTAAAATGCCATGTCGAATAATTGTTTTGATTGGAAATGATTGTTTTAATGACAAGAAGTATTCAGGTCCGATAGTTCTGGGTGATTATATCGAAAAGGGATCAGTTTGAAGTCATAAAACCTCGAAATCTTCCATAAATTGGTGCAGCAAAGCATAAAGTTGGGGGATCAAAACTAAGTTAATGCGGCAGCCGCCCCATGAAGTATCCTGATATTCAATCAGCACGTCGTCCTGTAGCTCATTGTGATGAATACTGTATCCAATAAATTTAGAGAGAAACATGGAGAGTGGAAACTTCAAACTCTTCTCCCACCAAGGTTCCTGCAGGAACTTTGCTTCACGTTTTGTGAAAGGAAGTGAAGTGCTCTCAATCGCCTGGAAGTAACTACCCAAACTGATCGTGTTCAGCTTTCACCCCGAACACTCATTCATGTGAAGGGAACTCACAAACAAATGTTAAAGAATGGACCCTATGGGGTGAGGTGCAAGACAGCTCATGTCCTCAATACTGGCATAAAGGAAGGAAAACACTTTTGGTAAGAATTGGCCCGATTCTCACGTTAGTTTTGGACATGGCAACATCATTCTAATATGATTTTTATTGTGTCCATTTAACATGTCAAATGCTATGCACTCACACGGTTAGAATGGGTATCTATCTCATCAACTACTGAAGGCTGCTGTGGTGCTGAAAATACCACCCCATACTTTGTGCAGGCACATTTAAGCATCAACATCCACCATGTGACAAGATTATAAATGTTAACTTGACCCTGTCCAAGAGCAATTTGCAAAGTGAACCTTAGAATAAACAACGTACTCACCAAAGATTTGCTTTCAATCACGAGGTGTAATAATATTGTAAAAAACATGGAGGTGTTAATAGGACTCCCAAAAGAATAGAGGTCTATATCAGAGCCACTGTAGGTCTGCAAAGGAACAATTATTTAAAGTTTATGTACTCTGTGATTGTATTCCCCCTTTTTTCCTTAAGATTTCTTTAAAGCTTTTTCATGAGACAATAAGGTAAAAGAAACTAATCTAAATAACAAAAACAAAGAAGGAAAGAGAAAAGAAAACACAGTCTTCTCTTAAATGTAGCTCTTAATCCTTGTCACCAACAGAAAATGATGGACCTTCCCAGCTCTCACCTGGGAGCTTTCCTTCCTTCTCCCAGTCTTTCAGCCTGGGAGATCTTCACTTCCCTGCCTCTCACTCAGGGTCCTGCCACTAACTATACACCACCTTCGCGTGTGTGTAATCCTTGGACCCCAATAAAGGCTCAGAGCAGAGGACACAAAAGGGGGAGGGGAAAGAAAGAAAAACAGAGAAAGAAAAGAAGAATGAAAAATAAATAAAAGGACTCCTAATTTTATATCTGCCCACTACATTTAAATATATATATATATTCGTAACATTTGCCCTAGGATGACATCCAACTGTTCTGCTTTCTGTTAATATTTTCCCAATCTTCAGACTCAAATGTGTGAAATCCGTTCGTTTTTCTTTTCACACAAGAAGTTCAAAAGGGATTCTCTATTGTTAATAAAAAATTGTAATGATTTTTCTCCAATCAAACATAACTACTTGGTCTTCCACAACCACATCTTCCACTTGATCTTAAACAATAATAAATCTTTCCATCTTTGTCCATGTTCGAGTCTCTCCACGGTGATCATATATTGAGATATTATTCCATAGTTCTTTTCTTGTTACGTATCCATTAATTTGACCCAGTTCTGTATCTTCAGTTCCCGTTTCCTGTTGTGTTCCATCCTTATCTAAAAAAATTACCTCTTCCATTTACATTTCTTCTATTCTTTTCCCAAAGAAAGCACCAGAGTACCTTTCCCCTCTGAGTTCACTCCAAGTTGTACACAGAGCCCTTTCTCTCTCAGCTCTTATCAATGCCAGATCCAGATGTCTATCCATGTCTCCATCCATGACTTCATTCTACTCCTCCAGAATCACAACACCATATGGCTGTTTTATTCCTCCAAACACTTGTGTAAAGGACTTTTCCAATGCACCATCTATTCCCTCCAACTCTACCATTTCACTCTCTGATTCTGCCTGTCCTTTATCCATATTCTTCTCCAAAGTCTCTGTATCGTCTCTGATTCTGCCTTTCATTTCATTCATTCCTGGTTTATTTTCATTCCCCACTGGATTAGACCCCATTGGAACTTTAGTCAATTTTATTTGCTCATCAAACATTTGCTGAAGCATGCCAACAGTCAGTGGAATGCCCAAATATAGGTATACTTGCCAGACTGAATTTTCATTATCTTATTTACAATTCAGTCTCATTACATCTCCTGTCTCCACCTTAAGATCTTCGCAGCCATATCTCTTATTAGAATAGAGAAGTTCCTTTCCCGTGGAAGAAGTATCAAGTGCACATTTACTTTTGATTTCTAAGCAACATTTACATCGAGAAAACAAAAATAGACAACATGAAATAAAAAATTTTGACACACACAAGTGTCCCGTTCATTTGCAACTTTCTTTTCTCAAGCCATTAAAACAGGCTTTTGGTTCTGCCTTCAACCCTTTAACAATCGACTTCTCTTCCCTTCTACTTGAAGCCAAAAAGCAGCTCATGCATCAAATGTAAATTTCCACTGGCAGATGGATAAATTTCTCTGAGTTATAAATTATAAATTTCCAGAAATAATTAAGAAAGAGAGGCTTTTGCAGATCACACACACATCAGGGCTCTTATGTGGCTTTTGGGCAAGATGTAGACTCCTTGGTTCTTAAGTCACTTAACCCCCACCAGAGCTCCCAGGAGTTGACAACTTCTTGGTCTCTTGACACAGAAAACAGCTTTTTCAGCGCATCAGAGGTTGGACCCCTATTCACTCTTTTTCCAGAGTGAATTTGACAGTCGAAGCTTACGCCTGGCTATCATCAATTATCATGGAATTATTTCCGTGGACTGCTGACAACAGACATTCAATCTGCCATGCCCCACCCACCCACCAGAAGTCCTCTGTGCTTGTATTCCAGATCATGAGTACTGTAAGTCTACTGTTTTCTTGAATATGAAGGAAGTTTAAAGATCATGCAAATAAAAAGGCAAATAAAAGATAGAGACAAAGGAGTAAAATATCCTAACACTTACCCAGTAAGGGATAAAAAAGCAAACTAGACTTTGGTAAAAAGCATCTAATAAGTTCATTATGAAGGTTGTAAACAGGTATGGCTGAAAAGGAAAGACAGAAGAAACACTTATTGAGGGTGGGATTCATCTAATGAGCCCCACACAAGCACTTTTGCAATGGGTCTTTCCCCCCCACCTCTTAAATTGGGTTAAGGGGGTTCAGGAGAACCCCGAGAAGAGGGTTATTTTGAATTCTACTCATAGTTTGGGAAGATACAGATTCTAGTCATTTTGCCTTGTCTGCATGTTTGGACTGAACGCCTTACTGAGCTTCCAAAAGCTCACACATACAGGATCACCATCTAAGATCCAGGTCTCAACCTTCAGTGAGAGAGCCTGAGCGAGTCTGCAATATGCCCAAGTCACAAATGAGAGATTAAAGGGAGGAGGCGAGTCCACTTATAAGACTAACACTTGTTGGTATATAAAAATGCAGCTTTTAAATTACCAAAAATAGCATGGTCAGGCAGGAAGTGTTTGAACCTCTTTGAACAAAAATTGGTTCAATAAAAAAATCTGTTGTATTTTCAACGAACCAACCAAGCAGAAATACTCATTGTCAGAGCTGCAGGGGTGGCCCCATCTCGGGCTGGTGAGACAGTACAGCGATCTAATCTGGAACCCCTCCTAGAGAGTTTCAGCTTGAGTTTGATAGCATGCATATCTAGCACACAGCATACAATATCCCCACATTTCTGCTGAGGCCTTCCTCGCCATGCTGGAGAAACACAAATAAGCAACAGCAGTCTACGTGGTAGAAAATGGTGACAGGGCATCCATCAAATGACTGTTTGTGTATAAACTATGTTGCCCTCCTAAGGCCACCTACATTCATTGGCTGTAAAGCCAGTGAAGAATAATGCCTTTCATCTCCACCAGATTATTTAACAGGAGGGAATGTTCACGTTTAACTGGTAAGGAATGCACAACAGAGAACATGTGAGTCACTTCAGCTTTCAAATATTTGTAAGAAGCCAAGAAATACCTCGTTTCTCTGACTAGCCTTGTAAAGTTCTGGCAAGTGCAACAGGACTTCTGCGGAGACATCTTTGTCCAAAACACCATACATGACAGGTGGTACCGATGTGAAGAGCAGATTGAAGAAAATCAAACTCCAGTAGTCGGTCATGGGTGTTCCTGAAAACCCACAGAAGAACTGGAACCAGAACAGGAGGTTTACATATGCCTGTTAGGAACAGAGGTGGGAATTAAAAGGTGAGAATCTATAAACAAGAGCCAACAGGAATTATATATACTGAGACAGACCATTGGTCTGTATAGCTCACTTGTGTCTACACTGACTGGCAGAAGCTCTCCAGAGTTTTGGAGTTTTCCACCCTACCTGGATTAATCTGGGACCTTTTCCTTGCTCCACTACTGATGTACAGTTCTGCCCCTTTGCGGGAAAGAACTGCAATGTCAAATGGTTCTTATAGTGGGCTACAGAAATGTTTAATGCCAATGATACGAATCTGTTGCCCTAGAAATGGTACTAAGGGCTCAGGATTGCAAATACTGCATTTTCTCAGCACCAAACACTTAAGATAATTTGGTGAAAATGTTGACTACCAGTATGAGGATAGTAAGACACCACTGTTACAAACTGCCTGGAGAGAGGGCTGGCTGTAGCCTCTTGCCTTGTTAAGCTGAGTGCTAAAAGGGATTCCTGCTTTCCCAGAATTTCAAATAGTTACCAATATTTAGTAATGCTTACTTTATTCCATGGTCAGAGGTTACAGATTATCAGCTCTCCAGTGGTTAGAGCTGCAAGGGGGGAAATTTCTTAAGTGAGTGGCAAAGCAGCTGAGCTTTACAGGAGTTACCATGTGGTTACTGCTTGCCTCTGTCCTAACTCTGTAACACAATGAACTCATTTTGAGTTCTTACTGCTCAGAAGTAAACCTCAAAGTTCACGCTCAGCATCGAAACTGGCAAGGCCTGTCTGCTTCAGACACGCTTCCCCAGGCAGAAACGGCGTAAAATAATCCTTTGATAATTTGCAGGTTTTGATAGTGGAGCCAACTTGTCACAATCTTCTTAGTGCTGACAGACAGCTTTTTGGCATAGACCGTATTTAAATTTATTATAAATGCCTCTGGAGCAGTGAACCTTAACCCAAGGCGGGTGGGCAGACGCCATTTCTGCTGCTGTAGATTCAGAGTACAGAATTTACTAGCGCCCTTAGCCTGTTTCTAATCATTAAGAAACTGTCCTTCTGCAAGGTCAAACCCATTGAGGCATCCCCGGAAGCTACATACCAAATTCTTGTAAAAAAAGTAAAGGATCATGTTCGCTAATCGCGTGTAACACCAGTGGCCGTGTACGAACAGCAGCTTGCTGAGGTGTCTGAACTGAGAAAGCGCAAAATCACTCGCCAGCACAGCCTGAAAACAAACATGAAATAATGAAATACAGCAACCGAGAAAATAACTACAAAATGAAGTCAGGAGCTTTCATTGACCACTGAGTTACTTGACACTCCTGTATCCCACTGAAGCTGACTGCACAAGTCCCATTGGCTAAAAATAGAAATAAATGTCTCCACAAAGGTTTCCTTGTAGAAGTCGTGGTCTTGTGTATACTGTTATACTTCTCGCCCTTTCTAACTCATCCTCCACTCATCCTCTCTTTCCCTTGATTTGGAACCACACTCGTCAATCATTATTTATTGAGCAGTCTTTTATATGCTAACCAATCCACCCTCTTAACACGAGGACATATTTTAGTTCCTCACAAATCAAGGAAGTTGTTGATCTTTGCATGACCAACTCATAAATTATTACACTGTTCCCATGAGTCAATGACTTCTGTGACAACTAAAGCCGCCGGAATGAATCCTCTTCAAACCTCTTCAGATATCTACCTGAAACTGCTTCAAACATGCTCCACAACGATGCCCATGGTTGTACAAATGCCTAGGTTCTCTAATTTCAAGGAACATTCTCCTGGTATATAATCTGATTTCTTAGGAACGTATGTCCATATTAGAACCTAATAGAGTGTAAATATGGCTCTCAAGGCCCTTGCAATAGAATAATAGAATTGTAGAGTTGGAAGGAACCAGGAGGGTCATCTAACCCCCTGCAATGCAGGAATTCTCTCCACAGCCATCCCTGAGTGGGCATGAACCACCAAACTTCTGGTTAACAGCCAAGACACACTGTCCCACAGGTTCCCTACAACACCATAGTACTGGTATTTCCAATAGATCAGATCTTCTGACAAAGACCTCTTGCAAATTCTAGAGTTTGGGGTATTCAGCTTTTGATTCCACTAACAATATATTCTGCTACCGAAAAGTGTCATGGCTCTCACAGCCATCAATCTATATGCAACACTGCCTCCATTTACAGTTCTCTCAATCCATCCTACCTGCATGCCTTCTTGGCCAGCGATTCCAATTCCAACATCAGCAACTTGGATCATACTAACGTCGTTGGCACCATCACCTTCCAGGAGAAGGAAAAGAACAATGTTGCAGTGAAACTGGTTTGGGCTGGGGCGTGCTAAAGCACTGCACAGACTTGATGAAAGAGAAAAATATATTGAAATTTCATGGCCTCACAAGATGCGATGTTAAATACAAGTACAAATGTCATCAGCTGGGAGGGCTGGTAATTATCACTGCAGACATCAAAAGAGGAAATGGAGCTTTTCCTTCCCTACTGCTGCACGTCAAATGCAAATTTATGTCTAGTTTGTTCATCAGTTTTAGAATTATTGTCAAGTAATGCACTATTAAAAGGACTCTATAAAGTGCAACATGAAGATAGGGGGGTTCATGTTGGCATATTTAATGTAATAATGTAATATAATGTAATATAATAATGTAATAATGAGAATTTTAGGAGAGCAGATTTATAAAAGACACAATTTTTATTGATAGTTTATGTGGCTATTTAGAGGGCACTTGTAAGTTTGTATTATACCTGTATCTGTATATGTTGGGCATTGTAATAAATGTTTTTATCATATGAAATTGGTGTATCTGATGTAAAGAAACCTTATAAACGAATTACTATTTTTTGAAAAGTGTAATAATACTATATTGCCAACACAGCTCATGATCTACCTCAGAGGCTTGCCGGTTGCATTACTACCCTGCACAGATGGGGAAGGACGACAGCATCACATATTGATGGTCTTCTGTGTGATGGCATCTAATTTGTGAATGCGCTCCCCAGGCAAAGGAAAACAAACACCAATGCTATTCATGTTTTGGTGCCAGGTAAAGCTGTTTCCATGAGCACTTTTGAGATATGAGCCTGCTGGATCAGACCAGCAGCCCATCTAATCTATCTTAATCTATCAGAACGCATCCATCAGGATTAGCAGCCATGAACAGCCTTATCTTCCATGAATTTGTCCAATCCTCTTTTAAACTCATCCACACTGGAAGCCATCACTGCCTCTTGTGGGAGTTAGCTGTGGAATTATCTGTGTGTTGTGTGACGAAGTACTTTTCTTTTGTCTGTCCTGGATCTTCCAACATTCAGCATTACTGTATGTCCACAAATTCTAGTGTTATGGGAAGAATGTTCTGCTGCTACAATTAGGTCCCATGGGTGCTTTTATAATGGGAAGGCGGGCTAAAAATATTTTGAACAAGTGAACTTTATATGGAGGTGAGGGTCATGCTTCTCCTTTTCACCTATCTCCCAAATATGTAGAACATGGGAGGAGAAAGGTTATGTGGTCGCCAGAAATGCATGCTAACCCACGCTCCCCGGTTGCAAATAATCCCAAGAGTTTGGACAGAGGAAGTGTGACTAACTCACAATTCCCACTGTGGTGTTTTCACATAACATATGAAGTCGCCTTGAAATTGTTAGTCTGAATCAGAGTGTTGAAAATATTCTGATGTACATAGAGCAAGCTTCCCTGCTTACTGCAATCGGAAGGAGGCAACTAGAGTGAAAATGCCTGGCTGATGCAGTTGTTACATCAGACTGTCTGTCTGTCTGTCTGTCTGTCTGTATCTATGGAGCAGCAGGGCTTTTCAACTAGCAGATCCCAGTTGGGATTCTACAGCCACGTTCTACCATTTGCCTGCTGGTCCGCTCTGGTTTGTGTCAATAGTTATCCCAAGGAAAATCTAAGGAACGTACCTTTAATGCAGATGTGGGGATCCCGTGGTCCTCCAGCTGTTGCTGGATTACAACTCATATCAACCCCAGCCAGCATGGCCAATGGTCAGGGATGATGGAGATCAGATATCCCCCATCCCTGCTTTACAGTGAAATCAAAGGTGATGCTGTATAGCATATATGCTGCTCCCTTGCAAGAGAGAGATGACTCACCTACAGCCAATGTCATCACCTTCAGTTCCTTTCGGATCTTTGCCACCACTCGGCTCTTCTGCAGAGGGGTAGCTCGGCAGCAGATGACAGCCCGTACACGTGTTGTGAGCTGCAGGAACTTGCTCGCCACACTGTCGTGCAAGGCAAATTCTAATGTTGCTCCATCTATAACTAGGGCCGCAGTGAAATGTGGAATTTGAGCAACCGATGAGGTTGGGATTCTCAAATGGTTTGCCTCATAGCTTTCTTTCCACTTGATGTCTTCCAAAATCTTGTCCATCTTCAACGAACAGGAATCCTGGTTGGGAAAAGGGCATTGGTAGGTTTTATCTGTATTTTTGGTTTCTATGGAAGCCGCCCAGAGTGGCTGGGTTGGCCCAGCCAGATGGACGGGGTATAAATAATAAATTATTATTATTATTATTATTATTATTATTATTATTATTATTATTATTATTTGACATTGCAGTTCTTTTTTATTATTATCTAGGATCAGATTATTTTTTATATTATTATTATTATTATTATTATTATTATTATTATTATCTAGGATCAGATTCTTTTAAGTACGTATTAAAGCTTCGCTTTACAAGTCACATCTCAATGACTGTTAACAGCTTGTCAGCTATAGATGTATCTTGAGTGCATTCATTAATGAAAATGATTCGCCATTTTTAATTCTGCAAAAGATCTGCAAGGCCATGATAGGGAAAGCCTTCTTCACAAAGATTCTGGGCCAGTTTGGATATTACCATAAACCGGTTTATGATGGAAGGGGGAATAAGCCAAAGGAATGACTCTCAATCACAGCCATGAGATCAGAAGCTTTCACTTCCATTTTTGATTTAACTGCAATATGTCCAAACCCTATACTGTAGTCTACCTTAACTATGGTTTGTGGAAAGGAGCCAACTTCAGAACCCATGCCTTGAACTTGGCTTGTTTCAAACATATTTTAAGACACTGTTTGTCAGGTTCAGATGAAGCAACAATATGGTTAATTAAAATGGAAACAAAGGTTTCTGTTCTTTTCATGTTTGCAGCAGGAATGCATTTAAAATTCTGAGGCTCACTGTGGCTTGCTCCTGTTGCAATAAACCATGGCTTAGACAAAGCAGCTCACTGTCACGTGAGCAAGGGTTCGTTAAATGCTTAAGAAATGAGCCACACACAGAGTTTACATTTAGCTAGGGGCAGGAATCCAATGGCTGAAGGAAACACTGGAAAGAGATATATCTTGCAATGTGTTTTTTTAAAAATCTGATTAATGGAAGGGGCTATATTATTAAATCGTGATCCATATGCATGTGAGTAGTTAGTTTTATTATTTAGTTAAAGAAATAAAATAAACCCATCTTACATAATTCAGCTAAAATAAATGGGATCTGCAGAAGTGCAAGGGAAATTTCTGAGAGTTTATAGACACATGGCTCACTAAAATGAATGGGAGCTGTACATGAAGTTGTGTGCTGCTTTCTCAATAATACACAGGGGGTTTGAACTGAAAGGACCTCCCCCCCCCAAAAAAAAATCATAATTAAATATAACCATGCTTTAGTTGAGATTCTTGCATGGCAGGGGGTTGGACTAGATCATTATTGAGATTCTTTCCAACTCTACAATTCTATGATTCTATGAATGTGCAATTAAAAGAAATATAACACCGTCTAGACAACATTTTTACTGTGATTAGTTCATTAGTCTTCAAGTGAGTCATCTGTGAAAACAAAGGCCTTAATTTCTAACAAACAAAATACCCATTCCTGCCATCATACAATATTCTTTTCAACCTGTTGGCTTTTTTTTTACGGCAAAGCATTCTCTGTCCCAATTTTTAAGCAATCTTTAACAAGTTATGGCTAGGATTAGTACTGGATAACGTGAATAAAGATATTTCCATCACATAAAAGGGATCTGGCTTCCCATTTGAAAACACTGACTATTTTTAAGAGAGAACACAAAAACACCAAGATTTTTTCTGCATTAGGAAATGTAAGTAGATTAACTTTCTGGAATGCTGCATGTAATACCATTTTAATGAGATAATTCTTAGCACATTAATGGTAATCAAACACGGCTGCAGGGAGATACGACAAAGAGCAACTTGCAAAAACTGAACTTGTTCTAATTTCCAAGACAAAGCTCCTAGTCCGACATCCGTAGAGCTAGTGTAGTTTAGCATTTAGCCCTTGGAAGCATTTTAACAACGTTTTACAGTGTGTCAACTTTCTGCACAAGGCGGAAGGACAAATGAATTGGTGGGCTGTATTTAAATAATTAACTGCCACTTATGCTTCTGTTCAGGAGTACAATTGTACAAAGCCTTACAGCTTAGACACTCACATTTAAGATAAAATCCTGAATTTATAAAGGTCATCCTACAAAAAACTGCAGTTTTTAGACACGAAGGGAACCGTGACACACTGCCAACACCCCAGCTGCGCAGACCAGTGTGAAGCCATTGGCCAAAAAGGAAAGGAGGAGGAGCAGCAGCAGTGGTGCGAGATGGGAAAGACAACTGCATGATGAATTACCGTATTTTTCGCCCTATAGGATGCACTTTTTCCCCTCTAAAAATGAAGGGGAAATGTGTGTGCGTCCTATGGAGCGAATGCAGGCTTTTGCTGAAGCCTGGAGAGCGAGAGGGGTCGGTGCGCACCGACCGCTCTCGCTCTCCAGGCTTCGTGCACCTCTCCGCAAGCGGCAGAAGCCCAGCGCTGGACTCCCACGGCTTGCAGAGAGCTGCCTGCATGCTGAAGCCTGCGTGCGCTGAGCTCAGTGCGTCCAGGCTTCGCGCACCTCTCCGCAAGCAGCGGGAGCCCGGCGCTGGGCTCCCACGGCTTGCAGAGAGCTGACTGTTCTGGGGGCTGGGGTTGGGGGAAGCTCGGGCTTCCCCCGCCCCAGCCCCGCGCCTAGGGGGAAAATAATTGTTTCCCCTTTATTTCCCCCCCAAAAAAACTAGGTGTGCCTTATGGGACGGTGCGTCCTATAGGGCGAAAAATACGGTAGCCCAAAGCAAAAACCGGAAGAGGTCTGGTGGGTAAGTTTGCTGCTGCTGTCTTTTCTGGCCCTGCGGTCATAAAGCAATGCAAACAGTTCCAGCTACAGAAAAACCAAATGCCACACGCACCAGGCGATCAGACTGCAGGATGAAGATGAAATCACTCGGCGCCAGTAATCTACAGGAATGTGCGATGTTGATGGCTGTCTCACTTTTATCGCCAGTCAGCATCCAGATTTTAATTCCTGCTTTTCGGAGCGCCTCTATGGTTTCTGGAACACCTTCCTGCAATCGGTCTTCAATCCCAGTGGCACCTGCAAAGCAGCAAGCAGTGGGATTAGGTCAAACTGCACTGTTCTGTACTGGCTGCCAATTAGTTTCCAGGCCCAATTCAAAGTGCAGGTCCTGATCTATATATTTTTTTTTTTATAAAATATTTATTAAGATTTTGCATAACAAAACAAGTGTCACAATAAAAAAAAGATAAGAAAGACAATCAAAAACAATATAGTCCAAAACCAAAAGTAGGAAAAAATAATAAAGACAATAAAAAAACAAACGAAAAACAGAGAAAAAATAAAAATCTAATTTCTTGCTTACTATCTTTATCGCCCTCTTTCCTGACTTCCTCACATCTCCCTTTTCTGTGTTCCCCTTTACACAATCAAGTTCAGCAGTTCCTTACCCTCTTTCCAATCTTATTCAATATTATACATTTCAACTTATTATGCCTTTGGTTTCCTTTCCTTTTAAAACCATTTATCACATGTTCTTTATAACTTAATCCCTTATATCATTTGTTTAGTTTCGGCATAATAATAATCTGGTCCTACTCTTTTTTTCTTGAAACATTTTTACATATTTCTTTTTAGTGCAGGTCCTGATCTATAAAGCCTTACAAGGTTCAGGACCTCAATATCTTAACGGGCTGCGACTCCCCATACAAACTGATCTGGGCCCTGCGCTTGTCATCTGAGGCCCTTCTCTGTGCCCCCTCCCCCAAGAGGTTTGGAGGATGGCAACACAATAATGGGCCTTTTCTGTGGTGGCTCCCCATCTGTAGAATGCTCTCTCCCCAGAGAGGCTCACCTGGAGCCATAATTACACATATTTAGGCAAAAACATTGCTCTTTACCCAGGCCCTTGGCCATTCAATAATGTATGGCCTGCTAAATGCGTGGGAGAGGACTGTTATTATTTTATTATTATGTTGAAGTTTTATTGTGTTTTTAATATTTTGTTAGAAGCCGTGCAGAGTTGTTGGTGAAATTCAACCAGATGGGCTGGGTATAAATAATATCTTCTCCTCCTCCTCCTCCTTCCTCTCCTTCCTCTTCTCCTTCTGTCTACCATTAGGCTCTGTATTATGTTTTTATTATTATGCTACATAAATTATGTTCTTAATTTTGTACCCTGCCCTGGGATTTTTAGATAATGGACAGGATATAAATCGAATCAATAACAATAGCATAAAATAATTAAAAAATGCAATTAAGTGTAAATACTACTCAGCAGTTGGGAGCGGCAACATATAAAGCTGAGAAATGCCAAGTTTCTCCTAAGCAAAAATATGCTGAGATTTAAGGTTCATAATTTTTTTACAAGTGGGATTGCAAAAGACTTATTACCATTCCAATTGCCAACGGTTTCCAGGCAAAGTGGCTACAATTCCCAACTCCTAACATGAGGTAAATGATGAGGAATCCGCTTATGTGCCGATTCGCAACCTAACACATTTTACATGTGATAGAATTTCCCAAAATGTTTGAGAAATCAGGAGAAATAATATGGAACCAGGATGAGTTTGTGGTGCCTTGGTCTGAACCGTAAAGGATACGGAATAGTTTCTCTAACAGAATCAAAGACTATGTAATCATGTATCCTAAGAGCAACCTCAGTTTCTTTGAGTGCTGGTCCTTATGTGGGCAACGTGGCCCACCTTATGTGGGCAAGGTGGAAGTAATAAAAACAACCTTTACTGGGGGAAAAATCGCTCGGGATGGAATTTCTCCAACCCTACCGAATCAGCTGGATGAGTACTGAGTACCCTCAGATACCAGCTGAGGGTAAAAATTGGGTGGTAAGAGGGGAAATGGAATGCAATGTTTGGAATCCTGATCAGAAGCACTCCCTGCAGAGGCCTTCCCCTTTCAGCACAGGGGGAATTTTGTGGTATCTGATAGCCCCTGGGATGCCCTCCCAGGCAGGGCCAGCCCAACCATTAGACAGTGTGAAGCCACAGCCTCAGGTGGCAGAAACCCACAAGGAGGCACCCATCAGCGCTGATTTCTGGAGAAGTTTTGCTGGCAATCAGTGGTGGCACAGCGGCACTTTCGCCTCCAGTGAATGCTCCCAGGAGCCACCAGATTGTACCTAAG
This sequence comes from Podarcis erhardii, assembly GCF_964252035.2. Taxonomy (NCBI): domain Eukaryota; kingdom Metazoa; phylum Chordata; class Lepidosauria; order Squamata; family Lacertidae; genus Podarcis; species Podarcis erhardii. The sequence goes on from NC_138512.1 coordinate 20,369,101, forward strand.
TCATCTACTCTTCATTCTCAAAAATTTATGCTCCTCCTTCCGAACTCCATTAAGCAGCAAAAGACATGTTTAGATTAGTTTTGCAACTTCAGGGAATTTAAGTGATACGGGGATACAGTCCAACACAAATGTTAAGCATGTTCAAGCCCACTGGGCTAAGTGCATTTGATGGAGCTGCATTCATTGATAAGGTTTGAGCCTATACAGTGGCTCCTACAGTGGTACCTCAGGTTAAGTACTTAATTTGTTCCGGAGGTCCGTTCTTAACCTGAAATTGTTCGTAACCTGAAGCACCAATTTAGTTAATGGGGTCTCCTGCTGCCGCCGCACCACCGGAGCACGATTTCTGTTCTCATCCTGAAGCAAAGTTATTAACCTGAAGCAATATTTCTGGGTTAGCGGAGTCTGTAACCTGAAGTGTATATAACCTGAAGCATATGTAACCGGAGGTACCACTGTATATTTAGGAGTTTAGCAAAACAACCATCTTCTTCCCAACTCACCAAGCAGTGTTAATTTGTTCTCAAGCTTCTGCATTGACTCAAGGAGCATATCGTCCCGGCACTCTATGTTGTGTTCTGCGGCATAATATCCTTTTAACCATTCGTTGTATTCCTCATCAGTCAACACCTGCAGAATCAGCAAAGAGCCGACATCACCGTACTGATCAACGTCATGCAAATAAAGCCATTTTAAAATAATAAAGAATTCACAGCATTCATCTCTCTAAAGCAAATTATATATCCAGATATATTTTTTTAAGAGTCCCTTTGACTATTTGCAAGCGGTCTTTGGCTAACACAATGTGTGACAGAAGGAGAGGTGTGAAAATTATACCAATAGTTGTGGGGGGGGGGGGAGATAAGGGCTAGAGCAAGAAGACAGCATCATTTGGCACAAGGTGGGAGGCGAAAACTTGCCATCCACTTGCAGAAGCACCAAATAATAATAAAAAATAATAATAAAATTTTATTTATATCCCACCCTCCCCAGCCAAAGCCAGGCTCAGAGTGGCTAACTACAGTAAAAGTAACACAGTTTACATAAAATCACAATCAATTAATTGAAATACATTCTAAAATCAATTCAGAATCAAATTAATGGCAACCATTGGGCTAGAGTTCTATGAGGATTACCAAAGGAGCGGGTCAGACTGTGCCCTGGCCAAAGGCCTGGTGGAACAGCTATGTCTTGCAGAACCTGTGGAAAGATGTCAAGTCCCGCAGGGCCCTAGTCTCTTGTGACAGAGCGTTCTACCAGATCGGGGCCGCAGCCGAAAAAGCCCTGGCTCTAGTTGAGGCCAGCCTAACCTCCCTGTGGCCCCAGACCTCCAAGATGTTTTTGTTTGAAGACCGTAAGGTCCTCCGTGGGACATATAGTGGTGCCCCGCAAGACGAACGCCTCGCAAGACGGAAAACCCGCAAGACAAAAGGGTTTTCCGTTTTGGAGGCGCTTCGCAAAACGAATTTCCCTATGGGCTTCCTTCGCAAGACGAAAGCCCATAGGGAAATCTCCGGGACAGCGGGGAAGCGCAGCGTGTCTTCCCCACTGTCCTCGGACCTCCTCCGAAGGCTGGCGGTGGGGCGGAGAGACCTCCTCCCGCCGCCAGCCTTGGGATGGCTGTTCCGAAGGCTGGCGGTGGGGCGGAGAGACCTCCTCCCGCCGCCAGCCTTCGGAAGGCTCCTCTGAAGGCTGGCGGTGGGGCGGTGAGACCTCCTCCCGCCGCCAGACTTGGGATGGCTGCTCCGAAGACTGGCGGTGGGGCGGAGAGACCTCCTCCCGCCGCCAGCCTTGCGATGGCAGTTCCGAAGGCTGGCGGTGGGGCGGAGAGACCTCCTCCCGCCGCCAGCCTTCGGAAGGCTCCTCTGAAGGCTGGCGGTGGGGCGGTGAGACCTCCTCCCGCCGCCAGACTTGGGATGGCTGCTCCGAAGACTGGCGGTGGGGCGGAGAGACCTCCTCCCGCCGCCAGCCTTGCGATGGCTGCTCCGAAGGCTGGCGGTGGGGCGGAGAGACCTCCTCCCGCCGCCAGCCTTCGGAAGGCTGCTCCAAAGGCTGGCGGTGGGGCGGAGAGACCTCCTCCCGCCGCCAGCCTTCGGAAGGCTGCTCCGAAGGCTGGCGGTGGGGTGGAGAGACCTCCTCCCGCCGCCAGCCTTGGGATGGCTGCTCCGAAGGCTGGCGGAGGGAGGAGGTCTCTCCGCCCCACCGCCAGCCTTTGGAAGGCTGTTCCGAAGGCTGGTGGCGGGAGGAGGTCTCTCCGCCCCACCGCCAGCCTTCGGAAGGCTGCTCCGAAGGCTGGCAGTGGGGCGGAGAGACCTTCTCCCCGCGCCAGCCTTCGGATGGCTGTCCTGAAGACTTGCGGTGGGAGGAGGGTTTTCCTTCCCACCGCCAACTTTCAGAATGCTGTTCTGAATGTTGGCGTGGGGAGGAAAAACCCTCCTCCCACCGCAAGCCCGGGAACAGAGGAGAAGCGCTGCGCGCCTTCCCCTCTGTTCCCGTACCTGTCCTGAAGGCTTGCGGTGGGGAGAAAAGCCCTTCTCCGCACCGCCAGCCTGGCAAGCGGTCTCCATAGGAACACATTAATTGATTTTCAATGCATTCCTATGGGAAACCGTGCTTCGCAAGACGAAAAACTCGCAAGAAGAAAAAACTTGCGGAACGAATTAATTTCGTCTTGCGAGGCACCACTGTACCAGGAGAGGCAGTCCTGTAGGTATGAGGGTCCTAGGCTGTATAGGGCTTTAAAGGTTAAAACCAGCACCTTAAACCTGATCCTGTACTCTACCGGGAGCCAGTGCAGCTGGTATAGAGCCGGGTGAATGTGATCCCGCAGCGAGGACCCCGTAAGGAGTCTCGCCACGGCATTCTGCACCCGCTGTAGTTTCTGGGTCAGTCTCAAGGGCAGCCCCATGTAGAGCAAGTTACAATAATCAAGTCTGGAGGTGACACCAGAGCCAACTCTTTCCTTCCTTCCTTCCTTCCTTCCTTCCTTCCTTCCTTCCTTCCTTCCTTCCGCCTTGTCACTCTGAGCTCCTAGACTGGCCAGCTGGCAGTCAATGCACCCATCCCTGCTTTTTTATGTGTTTTCTGAACTGCACTCAACAAAGACAGTGGCCTTTGCTGCTTTCTCCCTCGCAGCACCATGTACTGGCTGAATTATTTCAGGTTGGATATAAACTGAGTGTATGCCTAGCAATGATACATGCACACCAAATTTACAGTATTTTGGAGGTGGCCCCGTGTCACTTACATAACTACCAAGCTCAGTACAGTGGTGCCCCGCAAGACGAATGCCTCGCAAGACAAAAAACTCGCTAGACGAAAGGGTTTTCCGTTTTTCGAGGCGCTTCGCAAGACGAATTTCCCTATGGGCTTGCTTTGCAAGATGAAAACGTCTTGCGAGTTTTTTCCCTCCCCCCTTTTCTCTAAGCCGCTAATAGCCGCTAATAGCGCTAATCCGCTAATAGGGGTGCTTTGCAAGATGAAAAAACCGCAAGACGAAGAGACTCGCGGAACGAATTAATTTCGTCTTGCGAGGCACCACTGTATTTGAGAGAATGGGGGTGCTGCAAGAATTAAAACATTACTTCATTTAAAGGGAATAACAGAGTGTGTTACAGTGGGGCTGGCTACAGAACTATACGACTGAGACAGGCATCTTCCACTATTACAACAAACCCCCCAAATCAGTCAAGTTCCCTATTTTTTTGTTTCTCGAAGTGAGTTTTTTTCTGGCACAGCACTGCTTGACAAATGCAATTTATGTCAAACCAAGGTTTTGAGAGCAAAATCCTGGGGACCGTTCAAGCTATGTAACCTCCTATCCTCCACTGCCATCTATTGAAAGTAAAATAACAGGCTTAAAATAACAACAAATCCCTCCTAAAAACTTCCAATATTGATACTAAAAAATAGCTAAAGAAAGTCCTGACACGTGCATGCAGTTTACTCGTTCATTTAAATGTTGGGGGTGGCTTCATTTAACCATCCCTTTGTAGAAAAAGAACTTGCCCTTCCTCTGAAATCAGTTTGTGATGGGAAACCATGTGGCCAGACCATATCCATATGCTTTCAACTGTGGTTTGGACACAGATCATGGAGAGGTATGTTTGAAAATTCTAAATATTGCATATATAATCTGCTGACCAGTGCTTTGACTATGTTCTAAACCGAGAAAAAGGTGCCCCCACCCAACTGGGCAAGCCTAAACCCCAGATCTGCTGGCTAAGAGTTAGGAAGAAACAGAGGGGCTTCTCCATCAGCAGAGAAGAGTTTCAAAGGACCACAGCAATTGTGGAGCCTTCCGCTTCACCCGCAGTTAGCTATGAAGGTATAGATGGCAGGTCTCTGGAAGCAGCAGCTGATCCTCCACCCAGTTTAGGAATGCGCTGTAAAATAAATAGCACCCTATTCTTTCAAGAACAGAAAAAACAGAATCGCAGAATTGTAGAGTTGGGAGGGATCGCGAGTGTCATCTAGCCCAATTCCCTGCAATGCAGGAATCTCAACACAATGGCCCCCCATCCAATCTGAAGCCCCACCAGACCCTGCTTAGCTTTGCAAACGTGCTCGCGGTTTTATTGCTGGCACCGAGGTTTTGCCAATTCTGTACCGTTAACCATTAAGAGAAATATCACCTTCATAGCTACACAGAGAGTGCGCAGTCCTTGGGCAGCATAATCATCCAAATGCATCTGAGTTCTCTCCTTAATTCTTTGCATCTGCGCGTCAATCTTTTTAATACCTGAGATTGGAAGATAATGAAAAGCAGGAAATGTTAAATGCTCAACATAGGGGTCATCTATGTAAAAGGATCAAATTCCTGAGGGTGGGCAGCGGTGGGGAGCTATGTAAAATATTCTGAGTGGGATCCTGAGATATAATAGGGGAATCAATTTTGACAGGTGTTACTCGTGCAATCTATGGAGTCCAGTGCCCTGGGGCCCAGTTATGCTAAAATGTACCAAAATATTGTTTGCATTTTTGTGGTGACCAACGGTAAATAAACTCGACTGACTGGCCCTTGCATTTCATAGACTTTCAAAGACCTAAAGGCTTATGCTTATTTGGTTTTATGTTTTCTATTTGGTTTCTCATATTGTTCAATGTCCCGTATAGACTATATTAAAGAGTTTATATTGATACTGCATTGTTGTACTTGGTCATCGTGTTGCCTTGGATATTAGTGGCCCTTGCATTCGGCAGGTCTTCTGCCTGGCGGTGGAGATACCTTGAACATGAACGTGGTTTTCCTACAGCAAGGCAGCAGCTCATGTAAAATGTAGTGGCACAACTATTCCCTAGGGTACAATATCTCCATCAGAATACACCATGGCTAGAGGCCCAAGTGACCTCAGTTGTTAAGAATGCCTTTTACCACCCTTAGTTTGTAAGACCATTAAGGGCATTGAGATAGCCTGACCACTGTTGTCCATGCACTGGCAGCCTCTAGATGGAATTGACACAACACTCCATTGGCTATTTCTCAGATTACGTACATCACTAGCCAGACTCTTGAGGTTTATGAAACATCTGAACTAGAGGTTAAAGGCTTCTGTGTTTGCCAGTGTTTATTAGAAAGCTGACTAGGGCATCCGCCATACCTGTTGGGTCTTTCTCCAGCAAATCCATCATGACAGAGTCTGCTCCTTTGGTGTACACGACGATGTGGTTCAAAATGGGGTGCCTCACGACAATGGACATCCGTTTGCGGACGGAGTCGAAAGGCAAGATGTGTAGCAGCTGAAACGTTAACAGTCCCAAAGGTTCCAAGTGTACCGTCACCAGCTCAGGACTCCTGGACTGCAAACGGCACTGGTAAGCTCTGGCAGCATAAACCAAGGCCGCTTCGTCAGGGCTTTCTGCTTCATAGAACAGATCGCCTTCAGGAGATGACCCAGCCCTGGTTTCGGGTGCCAATTCTTTTGATCTACTCGAGGTCTCCGTTTGGTCGTGCCCTGAAAGTATGGAGCTGGTTGGGCTTCCAGACGAAGAGCTTTGATTCGAAAGAGATGACGGAAACTTCACACGGAAAATGGACAGCTTCTGTGAACGCAAGCTTTCAGACTCTGATTCAGCTATACCTGAGCTTCGAGCAGAGGTGGGGCTTATTTTTCGGGCAGATAACTTATGGAAAATTTGCTTCAGGTCCATAAAGTGTGAAGTGGGAACTCGGTTTTTGGGAGTCCATCGCCTCTGTAAAAACAGGAATAATAATAATAATAATAAATCAGCAGCCACAAAGGATACAATCCAAAGGCCTGTACACAAAACAGACAAGCAAAGCCTCTGTATTATAGCCAACACCTTTTAACATGTTGAAACCAGATCCTAAGCTCCCTTAGAAAAGAAATAAAAATTTAAGACTCCTATATGTTGAAGTATTGTTCTAAGAAAGATATACTTTACATTTTTATTCTAAGCATATTGGCATATGTATGAATGGGAAAAGAAAAGAGTAGTACAAATAATGATACATTTGGAGAATGCAAGGATAAATGTGGAGATAAAGATTTAAAGAAGTAGAATTGTGGCAGAGGGAAGCTGCAAGTGGGTAGGTGAAGTACTATACAAGAAGTATATTTGTTTTCAATGTTTTTGAACTGGGTTTTTTTCCAATTTCATTTTTTCTTTTCTGTTGATGCTCTGCTTTTGCTGTATTATTTAAATAATAATAAAAAAAAAGGTTTAAGACTCCCTGAGGAGAAAGACCCTAAAGTTTCTGAGATGATTGACAGCCCTATGGCTCTTACAGTTTAAAGTCTGAAAGCAGTAGAAAAATATATATAAGTCTGAAAGCAGAGAGAAAGAACAGAGGAAAAGAATGAACAGGAGAGACGAGGGCTGAATACAAGCATTTTTACTTTATGTATCTTAAGACTTTATTTTATAAAAATGACTTGTGGCACTAAAATGACTAAATGACTTATGACATAAGCTTTTGTGGACTAAAGTCCACTTCATCAAATGCACAAAGTGTGATCTTCAGTTGCAGAAGAAATCGGATCGCAATTTGCGTGAATTTAACTTGTGGGATTTCAACTTTATGCTCTTGGCAGCCAGAGTCTGGTTGGAATCCCACAAATTAAATGCACAGAAGGCAGAGAGCTTAAAAGGCTCATTGCCTTGCTTGCCGGACTATGGGAGGCTCTCACAAGATTTCGGAGGGCCTCACGAGATCTCGCACTGACTCCAAGAAGGTAAGATAGCTTTTGTGGGAGCAATTCCAGGGGGTTGTTTTGAGTAAACGCAATTTTGGCTTTACACATTGCCACCTGCAGTATAGGGGAGGGCAGAATTGAAAGCAGTGAGCTGAGGGGACTGAACTGTAAAAAGTATAAACAGTGACTATTTAGTTAGTACTGAAACAGACACCAAATCAGCACAGCAACTCTTTGCAACAGCAGAGGAGGTTTCTGTGGCCTTTTAAAGGCCTCAACAGCCTATTATTCTGACTTACCTGGTCCAGTATATAAAAGTCACTCTATATCAGAGGTTCCCAAACTTATCTGGCCTACCGCCCCCTTTTCAGAATAAAAAATTACTCAGCACACCCCTGGAAATCTACCTTCTTAAAGCGGACAAACAGAAAGATCCAGTGACAAATTTGCATTCTTTTATGTATCTATATTTCTACCTATGTCCTACAACTGGGTATCACCCACTTTGGGAACAACAAAAAAGATCCACATTGGTTCTCATCTAATTTTTACTAGCTGATGTCAGGCTCCAGGGAATCGGATCCCTCCCATGGTGGGAAGCCAAGAATCAGCTAAACAAGAAGAGTTCTTACCAAAACTTTCATTCAATATTCACAGAGAGAGAGACAGAAATGCCATCTCTCATGGGTAATGACATTGCTCTGAGTAAAGTCCCACCCCTCTTTATCTGTCCTATTATACATCATCCCTACATTGGCTGATCTATGCTTTCTGCCTCTGAGCTTTCTGTTCTCCTACTCTCAACGCCTGCCAGGTGCTGGGAGGGGGTGGGTTGGGGTATGGAATGCTTTCCAGAGACACCAAGTCTGTCAGCTGTCTCTCCCCTGGTGCTTCTTCTTCTTCTCCCCTCTGCAGCCTCTGAACTGTGCCCTTCTGCAAGCCACTGTTCTAAATCTATACTGTCCTCCTGTTCTCGGAAAGGTTCAGGAGAAGGGGGTGGCGGTCCCCACCGTTCCTCCTCAGTCCAGCCCCTTACATCTGCACACTATGCATAAACTCACCAGACCACAAAGCACCACCTCTTAAAGCCAGAGGTGCTCAGTCTGTGACTCTCGAGACGCTGGGGGATTTCAACTCCCATCAGTCCCAGTCAGCATGGTGAGGGAAGATGGGAGCTGGACTCAGGCAACATCTGGAGGGCCACAGGTTCCCCATCCCTGCCCCAAGGAAACATGAGAAGCCAACGGTCATCATTTATAAATGACGGCTCGTCTCCCCTCAGTGTAACCAAGGCTGCAAGGCACTAAACAGAGTTATTACTATTCAATAGCCAGGCTGAGGTGTGCTGCAGAGCATCTCTGTGTGCAGGCAGCTGGTTGCCAGCTCCATCTGGTACATGGGGTGACACCCTGTCTGCCTGTGCACTGTCTCGCCAGAGTGGTACATGATCTGGTTATCTCTTGCTTGGACTACTGCAAGGTGCTCCATGTGGGGCTACCTTTGAAGGTGACTCAGAAACTACAAGTAATGCGGCTGCCAGACTGGGAGTGGCTGCCGGGACCATATAACCCTGGTCCTAATGGATCTTCATTGGCTCCCAGTACATTTCCGGACAATTCAAATTGTTTGAAGCCCTAAACAGTTTTGGCCCTGCACACTTGAAGGAGCGTCTCCACCCCCATCATTCAGGCCCAGACACTGAAGTTTAGCTCCCAGGGCCTTCTGGAGGTTCCCTCACTGTGAGAAGTGAGGTTACAGGGAGCCAGGCATAGGGCCTTCTCGGTAGTGGCACCTGCCCTGTGGAACACCCTTCCGTCAGATGTCAAAGAAATAAACAACTATCTGCCTTTTAGAAGACATCTGAAGGCAGCCCTGTAGAGGGAAGTTTTTAATGTTTGGTGTCTTACTGTGTGTTAATTTGCATTATATATTCTGTGTCCAGGGCAGCTATCTACCAGCTCCATCTGGAACGCAGGCTGAGACCCTACCTGCCCGCAGACTGTCTCGCCAGAGTGGTACATGCTCTAGTTATCTCCTGCTTGGACTACTGCAATGCACTCTACATGGGGCTACCTTTGTAGATGACCCGGAAACTACAACTAATCCAGAATGTGGCAGCAAGACTGGTGACTGAGAGTGGCTGCCCAGGCAGAGGGCCTTCTCGGTAGTGGCACCCGCCCTGTGGAACGCCCTCTCATCAGATGTCAAGGAAATAAACAACTATCTGACTTTTGGAAGACATCTGAAAGCAGCCCTGTTTAGGGAAGTTTTTAATGTTTGATCTTTTATCGTGTTTTTAATATTTGTTGGGAGCTGCCCAGAGCGGCTGGGGAAACCCAGCCAGATGGGCGGGGTATAAATAATAATTACTACACACACACACACACACACACACACACAAGCACCAGAAGCACCTCTAGTTTCTCCCCTGCCTTACCTTTCGCTGTGGTTGATCAGGCGTTGAAACAACGACAGTGTTGCAAATCGACAGAGCGATGAAGAATTCAGCGATGTACACTATCTCTGGGGTTAGTCCTACCGTCTCAGATATTGTATAGGATTTGAAAGTGATCTTCCTCAACTTCCTTTCAAGGAGTTCATCTGGCACAACATCAGTCTCCTTGTTGGTCAAGCAAAAACAAGGACGGTAAGGTTCTCGTCAAAATTATCTTCCCCCCTCCCCCAAAGGTCATACAGCAATGAGCCCACGCTGCTGGAAGACCCAGCTTTTCAGAAATTCATTCATAACTCAAGTGCGCAGGCCAGTTCTCCAGCATCTCACAACCGTACAACAACAAAAATGCAAATCCGTACATTGCTACAACAGCAATCAAGTACTAAATTGTTTCAAAACATGACAAGGCAATCCGACAAATAACTAAATTTCATCAAATGACATTTTAAAGTCATCAGAAAACCAATGATCAATCATTAAAACATAGCAAGTAGTGATAAATATAATGAACATTCCAATGTAACTGCATGCCAATGGAGACCGAGGCTGAAAGGCTCGAAGATCTCCCTGCAGAAAAATCATTACTTGCGGCAGATGGATTGCTTAGAAGCGTTTTGTGAAACAGCCACTGCCAGGTCACTTTTGGACTGTGAGAACTGCATAGATATGTAAAGGACCCCTGGGTGGTTAAGTCCAGTCAAAGGCAACTATGGGGTTGCGGTGCTCATCTTGCTTTCAGGCCGAGGGAGCCAGTGTTTGTCCACAGACAGCTTTCCGGGTCATGTGGCCAGCATGACTAAACCACTTCTGGTGTAACGGGACACCGCGGCGGAAACCAGAGCACACAGAAACGCCATTTACCTTTCCACCACAGCGGTATTTATTATCTACTTGCACTAGTGTGCTTTCGAACTGCTAGGCGGGCAGGAGCTGGGACAGAACAACTGGAGCTCACCCCGTCATGGGGATTCGAACCGCCAACCTTCTGATCGGCAAGCCCCAGAGCCAGGGTAGGCAACCTAAGGGCTGTGGGCCGGATGCAGCCCAATCGCCTTCTCAATCTGGCCCGTGGATGGTCCGGGAATCAGCATGTTTTTACATGAATAAAATGTGTCCTTTTATTTCAAAGGCATCTCTGGGTTATTTGTGGGGCATAGGAATTCGTTCATTCCCCCCCCCCAAAAAAAATAGTCCGGCCCACCACATGGACCGCCCCTCAGTTGAAAAAGGTTGCTGCCCCTGCCCCGGAGGCTCAGTAGTTTAGGCCACAGCACCACCCATGTCCCTGCATAGATATGTATGAATAGGTCAGCCAGACGCCCCCACACAAGTCCCGCATAGGCTCAAGGAACACACTTACAATTGGGCTGCTGAAGGCCATTTGTGTCGTGCGTGATATACTAGTTCGCAAGGCGGAGGTGGAGCTAAACAAGCGGCTCAAAGACTTTGTGCTCTGGAAATAACCAGATTTGCAGGTGGAAAACCTTGACGGACGCTTCAAAGAGGAATATGAAGCGCGTATTCCTTCTTCATCTTCTTCATCATCATAATCTAGGTATGATTCTAGCCTCTTAGCTAGACAGACAGAGAGAAAGAGATCACCCGCATGATTCTTTAAAGTAAAATAATGAATCTATGACTGGTCCCATATTCTCAACCCAAGGAATTCAATGTATTTATTAGTTATACCCCCACCTTTCCTGCATCACGGAGCCTAAGGTGGTACGAAATAAACAAATACAGCCATTATGAGCAGCAGCTATGTGCCGCACGCCACCTGCCGCTGGTCTTTGTATTATGACCTTCGAGATACTCACCTGAACCCCCATTTTAGCAGTCCCAAGTCAACAGCAAAAGCAAAAGCAAGGAATTCCTTGTCCTTGTGGACTTCCTCCCATGAATCGTACAGTTGTACCTTGGTTTTCCAACAGCTTATTTCTTGAACATTTTGGCTCCCGAACACCGCAAACCCAGGTGTGAGTGTTCTGGTTTTCGAACGTTTTTTGGAAGCCGAACATCTGACGCAGCTTCCGGCTGTGTGCAGGAAGCTTCTGCAGCCAATCGGAAGCCGTGCCTTGGTTTTCGAACGTTTCTGGAAGTCAAACAGACTTCCGGAATGGATTCCGTTCAAGAACCAAGGTACGACTGTATTTGGCATTTGACATGGGGAGGGGGGAGTCAAAACTCAGATCTACAATCAAAGATCCTCTTCTATTTACCAAGGTACAGGATTACGAAGAGCTGCAAAACAACAAAAACAGTGACTTCCCACCTCTATTTTTTTCTTTCATAGCGGTCAGAAATATTCTGATGTGATCATAATATTCAGGGGTTGGGTTTTTTAGCAGGAACTCAAGGGAATGGAGTTTCCTTCCCTTTTAGAAATTAAATAATTGTTTTGTTGTTGTTGTGGGATGGGGGGCTGGAACGGATATACACCCAACGCCAGAGCCAAAACAACAACAACAATTTTATTATTTAACCCCACCCATCTGGCAGGGTTTCCTCAACCACTCTGGGCAGCTTCCAACATATATAAAAACACAAAATCCATTTATATCTGTAATCCGTACAGTTGTGGCCATTTCTAATCCAGATCAATGTCTGCTTGAGTTTATTAATCACATATTACATTTATAATGATAATAATAATATTTTTTATTTATACCCCGCCCTTCCTGGTTCAGAAAACGGTGGAGGATAATCTGACTTCCTTAGGGCCCGGGACCTCTATTATTATTCATGGACCTTAAGGTCCTCTGTGGGGAATACCAGGAGAGGCGATCCCGTAAATACGAGGGCCCTAAGCCACAAAGGGCTTAGCCACTGCCCAGGGTGGGGTGGGAAGGCACTGTAGATGGGTCTGCAATAAACAAACAAACAAACAAACAAACAAACTTCATAGTGAGTTCCCCCACCTTTTTCTCCAGAAAAAAGCACTGATAATATTTATATGATATGTGCTTGAATCTTCAACAATGCCATCTTTTGCTGCATGCATTTCCTAGCAGTATTACTGAAACGTGTACACAAAGCTTTCCAGAGTTAAATTTCCGGCATTTGTTTGTTTGATTTCAAACAATTTCCCAATGTGCCACTGGAGGGCATCGCCGTCTTCCTAAATGAACAGCCTCAGATACACCGGCCAGTTTACATGGGGACTGCGCAGTGAGTCATCCTCCGTTGTCATGGATTTGGTTTGTGATTTCATGCAGATTTAGGCCTTGCTGCTTGAAAGGGCAAACTTCTTCAATGATCACTGCAGAGCTAGACTGATTTATAAGGTACATCTAGTACATGAACAAGCACAGCTTAATTTACCCAATACAAACCTTACTGATAAATATGTATATATATGATTGAATGGATGAAAACCTGCAGTATGCATGTTTACAGTTTCGTTTCTATGGTTCCATCCTTATCAAGGTTTTATGAATTTCCTTAGCATGCACAGGGCCCCACGGCAAAGCAGTGTGAGCCTACACGGGATAAAAAGGCATACGCCTCATTTTTAAGAATTTTGTGTTTACAGACCCAACATGCCTGTCGCTTTCTAGTGCATCCTTTTATACAGACTACAAGTAATGAACACAGAACATGAAAAAGTGGACTAAAAAGAGGACTATTAAAGAGATGCCATGGGGCCTATATTAAGATGCTTGTCACTGGCTCCCAATACGTTTCTGAGCACAATTCAAAGTGTTGGCGCTGACCATTAAAGCCCTAAATGGCCTCGGCCCAGTATACCTGAAGGAACACCCCCACCCCCATCGAATACCACTGAGGTCCAGCTCCTGGTACAAAAGCAGCTTTCTCCTGCAGCCTTACCGTTCTCTTCATGACCATATTCCATCCCCGCAATGCTGCATCTTCGGAAAACCATTTTGTTCTCAGTGAGGGTTCCGGTCTTATCAGAGAAAACGTACTCAATCTGCCCAAGGTCTTCAGCTATATTCAGCGATCCGCACCGGATCCCGGTGTCCGTCGGTTCATGGTACAAATCAAGATCATTCCGGATAAAATAGATTTGCCCCAATTTGACAAATTCAATGGAGACATAAAGAGAAATCGGGATCAAAACCTGTCAAGGCAAGAAGCGGATTTAGTATGGCTTGCTCATGAGGACAGATCCTGCCCTCAACTGCACCAGAAAACGAACCCGAAATCCTAATATGAGGGGGTAAGGTTGATCCGATAGGGATCACAGAGACTTAGCGGAATGAGACTCACATCTGGAGTCGGCTAGCGGAAGGGTGTATCTTGCTAAAAATCAACAGAACAGACAGTATGGCGTTATCAAAAATAAGTCACCTTAGACCAACCACATCTGCTGTTTCGATAGTTACTTGTCTGGCAGACTGTGAGAATGCCGTGGGCATAGTGTATCTTGATTTCAGCAAATTATTTGAGAAAGTCTGTCATGGGATTGCCAAGATTAATGTTAGGTTAACTCACAGCTGGTTGAACAACTGCACCCAACTACTGCTTGTTAACAGCACTACATTAACTTGGATAAAGGTCCCAAGTGAAGTGCCACAGGGTTCTATAAGTGACTTGGAAAAGGATGTAATATAATAATAATAATAATAATAATAATAATAATAATAATAATAAATTTTATTTATACCCCGCCCTCCCCAGCCAAGACCGGGCTCAGGGCGGCTAACACCAGGTATAAAAATAATTGATCGAAATACAACTTAAAAACAAGATTAAAATGCAACATTAAAATGCAGCCTCATTGCAGTAGAGACTCAAATCAAAAACTTTTTGGGGGATGAAAACGTCAAGTCTTCACCAAGGCCAACTATCCAGACTGGTCCTACATGGGCCAGAAAAAAGCCAGGCAAGTCCCCAAATAGGAGTTCCATCACAGAAGGAGAAAGGAAAAAGGAAAGAGGGGGAGGGGATCAAGTTGATTCCAAGCCAAAGGCCAGGCGGAACAACTCTGTCTTACAGGCCCTGCGGAAAGAAATCAGATCCTACAGATGTTTATCAGATCCTGTAGCCAGATGTTTATCAAATATGCAGCTGATACAAAGCTGGGACAACCAGCTTGGCAGTAGACAGAACCAAGATTAAAATCTGAACTCAAGACTGTTACCCAACTATGATGCAGGTGTCTCCCCACTAATGCATGGGTTACGTTCACAAGTCGTGCATGTAGACGTGAAATCACATACAGTGGGGAACACTGTCTAAAAAGCCTGTAAACATAATCAAAACCTCTGGGAACCCTTAAAAAACACTATTAAAAATGAGCCTGAAAGGTTGGTGCAAATGCTCCTGGATTGGTAGTTGGTTTTTCTGCTCTTTTCAGGTCGTTTTTGCCCTTTTTTGCAGTTAAAATAGATTGATTCAATTATTTCCCGGCACTGCACATATATGCGCGGGAGTCGAACGCACGTAAGCGAGGAGACCTCTGTATATGCAAAGTCCTGAATTTAGCTACAAAAGAACAACGAAAACAAGTAGAGAATGTATAAAAGATCTAGGCCAGGGATTACCAGTGGCGTAGCGTGGGGGGTGCAGGGGGGGCCGGCCGCACCGGGCGCAACATCTGGGGTTAGGGCAAATCCACGGGTTAGGGGGCGCAAATCCACGGGTTAGGGGGCGCAAATTACTTGCCTTGCCCCGGGTGCTGACAACCCACGCTACGCCACTGGGGATTACCATTGTGGTGTCATCCAGCTGTTGTCGACTATGAAACTTATAGGTGATACAGCCATCATTCCTGCCCATTGGCCATGCTGCCTATGACCAACAGCAGCTGTAGTCCACAACATCCCAAGGGCAGCCCATTGGCTAATCCTGATCTAAGTATCTCAGCTGATCCTAAGTTGACCATGAGCCACCCGTATAACGTAAGTGCTGAAAAAACAATACAGTGGTGCCCCGCAAGACGAACGCCTCGCAAGACGGAAAACCCGCAAGACGAAAGGGTTTTCCGTTTTGGAGGCGCTTCGCAAAACGAATTTCCCTATGGGCTTGCTTCGCAAGACAAAAATGTCTTGCGAGTTCCTGCGGGATTTTTTTTCCTCCCCCCCCCTTTCCTAAGCCCTAAGCCGCTTATCAGCTGATCCGCTGATAAGCCGCTTATCAGCTAATCCGCTAAAAGCCGCTAAACCGCTAATAGCGCTAATCCGCTAAGCTGTCAATGGGCTTGCTTCGCAAGACGAAAAAACCGCTATACGAAGAGCCTCACGGAACGGATTAATTTCATCTTGCGAGGCACCACTGTAATCCAATTTCTGGCTGCTTTTCCAGAAGCACAGGGCCCAGATCATAAGAGGCAGTGGGTCCGTTCTATTTATAATTATTATTATTTCTGTACTTTTCAGTTGCATCTGTAGGTCTCTAGGTTCAGTGCACCACATTTTAAGAAGGGCACGGAGAAACAAGGGGGCGTCCAGAGGGTTGGATGGCCATATGTCAGAGAAGTTGTACCTTGCATTACAGATCCTGCACTGAGCAGAGGGGCTGAACTAGATAAGCTCCAATGTCCCTTCCACGGTTCTACAATTCTTTTTAAAAAAGAAGAAAGCTCTGGAACACACCTACTAAATTCAAGTTACTTTGGCTTTCTGGTACGGTAGTATTAAAGAAAGCAGCACCAACCAAACCACAAACTTACCTGCAATAAAATTATCATTGTCCAGAACATAAAAAATGCTCCCATTGCTGGAGCAATTTGCTTTCCGCTACTATAGAGAGGTGGGTCTGGATGGGCACCTAGCCAAAACCCGTGACCTTTTTAAAAAGAAGATAAAGAATCCATTAACAAAATCAAAACTATGAATGGCTCTGCGTTCCAAGGCAGTGACCAGAGTAGTACAGGCTTCCCCAACCTGGTGCCTCCTCCTGATGTTTTGGACAACTCTCATCAGGCCCTGCTGATCTGGAGGGCACTAGGTTGGAGAATACAGACAACAAAGTTATCAATCAGCTTCTAAAATGCCCTGGCCTTTATATTTTAAAAATCATCTAAAAAATAAGCTGATGAAGGTTGCAATCCCAGTCGTGGCCGACTCTGGGGTTGCTGCGCTCATCTCGCTTTATTGGCCAAGGGAGCCGGTGTACAGCTTCCGGGTCATGTGGCTAGCATGACTAAGCCGCTTCTGGCGAACCAGAGCAGCGCACAGAAACGCCATTTACCTTCCCGCCGGAGCGGTAACTATTTATCTACTTGAACTTTGATGCGCTTTCGAACTGCTAGGTGGGGAGGAGCAGGGACCGAGCAACGGGAGCTCACACCATCGCGGGGATTTGAACTGCCAACCTTCTGATCGGCAAGTCCTAAGCTCTGTGGTTTAGACCACAGCGCCACCTGCGTCCCCCAATCCTATACATGCTCCCTTGTTAAAAAAAACCTCACTAGATTCAGCATGACTTTTTTTCCTGAGCAAAAATGCCTCAGAGCACAGGGTACTATTAACTTGCTATACTTTCAGAAACCTATAACACATTCAGATGCTGTGCATTTAAAGCAAACATCCCCCCCAAAAAAAAGAATCATGGGAATTGTAGTTTACCCCTTCACATAGCTATGGTTCCTGGCACCCTTAATGAACTACAGCTCCCAGGGTTCTTTGGGGCAGAGCCATGCGCTTTAAATATACGATGCGGGTGAAAAATCATGGAAGGCTTGTGCTATTCACTTTATTTATACACCAGCAGAACAATAAAATAAGTATTCAAGATTTCAAAGCAGCTGCAGCTATATTTATATCATCTGATGCCTGGTGATAGCAGGAATCAAACCTGGGAGCTTCTACAGGCAAAACATGTGCTCTATGTTACGATGGCAAATGAAGCCAGTGATAGTTTCATAGCAGCCCCATCTGCATTATACATTGAAAGCCGAATCAGGCATTCAGCAAAGAACCCTGGGAACCGTAGTTTGTTAAAGGTGATATGAGAGTTGTTAGGAGACCCTTATTCCCCTCACACAGCTGATTTCCTAGAGGTCCCTGGGAAGAGGGACTGGCTGTAAAGCCACTCTTGAGAACTGAAGTTGGGAACAGGGGCCTCCTAACAACTCTCAGGACCTTTAGCAAACTACAGTTCCCAGGATTCTTTGGGGGAAATCCGTGACTGTTAAAAGCGGTACAAGACTACTTCCAATGTATGGCACAGATACAGCCACTGTAAATCATACAACTAAAAGCGGCGTTTCAGAATAGCGCTCTCCATAAATGGGAGTCAAATAGAGGCCACTTAGGATGCAGATCGAACCCCTATTGTCCCATCTGCAGTGTTGAAATAAGAATCGGTTGCCAGTCTGGTCAACTTCCGTGCATGGAATCCCAGTGGGGAGAGACGCCATTTTGCTTTTCACCTCAGGCAACGTAAGGTCTTGGGACCCAAAAATAAAAATGCTAAACTCCATTAGAAAAACCCTTAAAACATAGAGTCCTAAAGAGACGTATAGAGAGAGAATATCCTATTTGTAGAGTAGATCTTAACTCTTCACTTACCCACGGCCCCTATAGAGCACATCACAACTAGAAGCAGAACACACCAGATGATGTCTTTGTTTACGCTCTTCTCTAGCTTACTTCGCTTGTACCGAAGCCCTGTGTTGTTTAACATTGCCTTGGTTTCGTGACCTTTCGACAACACAAAACACGTTGGAGCTTTTAATGCAAACTGAAACAGTTAAAACTGCACCCTGCCGGGGCCAAGGATAGACACTGGTTGTTATAACTTTTGCAAAGTTTGGCACCCGAGTCCCATGATGCTTACTAGATACAAATGGCCGCTTGGACTGGAGAAGGGTGGAGGAAATCCCAAGGGCCAAAATTCCCTACTTGGACGCTTGATGGTAGCTACGCTGAGTCAGCATATAGCCAGCCAGGCAGAAATCAAAGCTGCAGAAGGCCTGTGCTAGCTTAAGGAAGTAGTTTGAGTTAAATAATGGGCTGGCGAGGAAGTTGTTTCTGCAGCCAGTCACACTGTGCCACCTGCGCCAGACTGAGTCCTTGGGCTTTCCAGTTGCCCATCGCTACTCCCATTTGACCAAGAAGTAAAACCAAAACCAAAACCTGGATGCTATGCAAATAGGGGCAGGCTCTGTTCCCAGTGGCTCCTTGGAAAGAGGGCATTATTGTTTATGGTGCCCTAGTTGTCAAACACACACACTCTATCTCTCCAGAGAAGCTAGCCTAGAGCCTAAGACATTAACATCTGTTACATGCCTGGCAAAATCCTTTTTATTTCCCAAGGATTAACAACTTTGCAATTGTTGTTTTTTTAACCCACTATGATAAAATGATAGCACTGTGTTTTTTATTGCTGTAAACTGTTTTATGGCTATGAAATGCCCAGGACATTTTGAACTGGAGGAAGGCACAGGAATGTTTTAAATATTGATCTTTATATAAAGAATTCTGTGGAACAACCAGGAGGAGGGGAAATTGATGTGAGGAGATACTGATTTTAGGAGCCTTTGCTATTTATTGAACCTCCCTTCCAACCTTCACTTGGCATCATAATGGATTAATCCTCTATATTTAACAGTTACACCCCTAGAATAGACTTTATCGCACGAAGTATTAGGCTGCACCCAACCAAATCCTTAGAGCGTTATTTTTATTATTACTTATTCTTTATTAAAATTGTGTCCCACCCTTCATCTGTAGATCATGGGGCAGTTTACGACATACAATTACAATATGAAAATCATACAACACATAGCAAAAATAAGAATGTTGACAAACCAATAATCCACCCTCCCATTTAAAAAGGGCATCAGATATCAATCAGCCCCAAGGCCTGGAAGAAGAGGAACATTTTTGCCTGGTGCCTAAAGATATGTAATGAAGGCACTGGCCGAACCTCCCTGGGGAGATCATTCCACAGGAGTAGAATCCCTTGAAATTCATTGGCATAAATTAGCTGTGTCTATCATTTCAATGGGTTTACTCTGAGTAACAATGGGGGACAACCCTTTGTGTTTGCCAGGGATGGCAATGAACGACTTCATTTCTCAGGCCCTGCAAACCAGTGACATCTAGCCAGGGCACTGACCTGCATACACCACAATGCCAACAACAACTGTTGTATTTCTGATGGTGCATCCTCTCATCAGCAAGTTGTCCTTGCTCAGGCCCACTCGTTCATTATCTGGGTGCTCCCTGTAAAGACAAATCCAGCTCAAGATGCACTCATGTTCACAAAGGCTCCGCAAATACTGCCAACACCCATGGACAAGACATTCAAAAGGATATATCCTAGAGCACTCTTTGACAACCTGGTGCCCTCTAGATGCTGTTGGGCTGCACTAGCTAGGACTGATGGGACTTGCAGTCCAACCTGTGTCCGAAATTAGCCAGACACCAGACACAGTTTGCATTCAACCACTTGCAACCAAGTGCCTGGGTGCTAGGACATTGCCACCATCTGGGGATCATTGGATCTAGACTGTTTTCATCGACTAATATGCCACCTTGTAGAATTCTATCAGCTATATTTTATCTGCACAAACGGAATGAATTTCTGGAACCAAATGGCTTTTTCTGTGCAGCCTGAGCAGGAGCAGAGACCTTTAAGATAAAGAGGTCATAATACAACAAAATATATGTGCACTGTCCCAGGATCAAGTGACTTTCCTTCTTTCAGTTCTCAAAGCTGTTAACCCAGTTCAAGGTTGCCATCTGAACTAGAACCAGAAGTTTAACGGAGAATCAATCGCAGTCAGCCCATCATTTGAAAAACAAGACTTTAGAGCTGTCTTGCCCTAAAACAGCAACTAAATATTCCGCTTTTGTGACTGCAACCTTGGCTTCAGGAGCCATTTGTTGCCTAGATTATATATCTGATTTTCAACGAATTTGGAAGACACCAGGTTTGTGAAGGCTGTCCTAGAGCATCTCGCCTGCATTGAAAACATCTCCAAGTGAGGAGGCTTGGTGTGTTTGGGCTAGTGATTGAGAGGAAAGCTTGACAAGGGCACTTTCAGTGCAATCCCTCATTGGTGTTTGAATTGTAATACAGTGGTACCTTGGTTCTCAAACGTAATCCGTTCCAGAAGTCCGTTCGCCTTCTAAAACATTCAAAAACCAAGACGTGGCTTCCGATTGATGCAGGCGCCCTGGAAACAATAGCTGACAACTGCATTGACCGTTTGGCTTCCGAAAAACATTCCAAAACACTTACTTCCGGGTTTTCAGCGTTCGGAAATGTTTGAGTACCAAGGTGTTTGAGAACCAAGGTTCCGCTGTAAATCAAATTCATTGGCATACGATGTCAGGCTGTAATGCAAATACTTTGATAATGTAGCCTAATAACGTAAAGTTGCTAATAAGCTTTCCAACTTCAAGCTGGGAGCTTCCCTTTACTCTGAAGCCGAGGGCTTTCCATGGGATCAAGAGCTTGCATAGCTGGCAAACAAGATTTGCCAGGAAACCACTTTGACAAAGGAGTGAAGGCCCAAAAATGTGTCTGTGAAGGCAATCTGCTGTCAAGTCACATCCCATAACCATTTGTGCCTCCCATCCCAGTCCCTTCTGCGAGGGGAATAATCAATAGCCAGTAAGTGGCTAGGTATGGCCTGGAGACTGCTAGCTGCTGCTCTTCACTTTAATACGAGTGCTATAATATTTTATCAAGCAGAGAGAGCAGACAGAGCTTACCCCAAATTACTTACATAAACCCCCGGAACCTGGTAAGATCATTGTTTGGCGCCTCACACTCTATCCTGCTTGCGAAATTTTCCGGATCAACTTCAGTTTCCTAGATACAAATTGGGGGGGGGGGGGGGAGAGAAGGGGGAAAATGGAGCTCAAACGTGGGATGCAGAAACTTCGTTAAAGTAATGAATTATTGCATCAGTTCTTTGCATGTCTATCTACGCTGGTTGGCATGACAACCTGAGGTAAAAATCCAGGTACAGTACTGCTAAATCTAGATTCTCAGAGAACTGAGCAGGTTCACAGGAAGGCCTGCTTTCCTGCTTATTGGGTGCAAGAAAAAGTAAAACCCACTCTGAGGTGACTGAGAAGAGTCTCTTGAATGGCTGAAAAAAGGACAGAAGTTGCTGGTACAGACCTCTGCCCAAGAAAGTTGGTGGCTTATCAGAGGGAAAGAAAATGGCTCAGACAGATCCAAGGCCTCACTCGGTTTAATCAAGCTCCATATGGCATATAAATAAGAATTGGTTGGTTACTTTTTGACATCATGATAGAAATGTAATTGACAAATAAGCACTGAGAAGAGATAGAGATGTATAATTTCTGGAAATTTTGAAGCCATGAGGAAAAAACGTTTCCCCCTGGAAAAAATAGAAATTTTGGAAAAATTGAAAGAAAAAAAAAGTTCCGTGTGGAGTAGTTTTACAAATTGCGTGAAACACATTGTATATAAAAGTATTATGCTTGCAATAAAACAGGTAACCACCACCCTTTCCCTCACAAGCAAAAAACAAAAGCAAGAAACCATCGACATAAAAAATAATCAGATTTGCCCCTTAGCACCAACAGTAAATAAAGTTAAGGTCTACCTCAATATTTAAGCTCCATAGAAGGTCTACCCTTTGAGTAGTGCTTTTTTAAAAAAAGGGACAGAAGACACAACATATACATGCAGTTTATTCTATCTCATTTCCTTAACTACTGCTATCATTTTCCATTTCTTCTTCCTCTTCCTCTTTGTCATTTTTCTCATGGACTTCTAAAAAATGGCTTTGGAAAAAACCCAGTTTCCCCCCCAATTTTTCTGTTTTTTTTCCAGGCTTCCCATCTCTACTCGAGGACAGCCAGGGCAAAGCATAAGGCAATTTTTTTGCATGCCAGGCCCAGAAGTAACCAACATCCAGTTACTGAATAGTAAGTTGCACTAAGGCTCAAACTGTGTTTGAAAGGAAAAGGAGTGTGTGTGTTTTTTAAATTGAATTTGTTATTATATATTAAAAACCGCACGATGGTAAGAGAGCTTTCTAAACAGTTTACAAAAATATACAACAGAATATTAAAATGATTGATAAAACACAGTTAAAAGCAGGTATTTAAGTGTATTCAAAATATGATTAAAGTCAGCAGTGGTTAAAAGGAAGTAAATCACATGCAGCTTCTACGTGTTCTGATGGGCTGGCCCTAACGAAAATGTTTTGAGCAGTTGTCGGAAAGAGTACAGTTAGAACACCTGCCTGATGTCCGTCAGCAGGGAGCTCCAAAGTGTGGGGGCTGGAAGGACTGGGGGGGGGGGACAGAAAAATGGGGGGACGGCAGGTTTTCCCCCCAAAGCCTTTTTTTTCAGGAAAAATTGGGGGGGGGGGAGTGTATGGAATATTCAAACTATATCAAACTTCTTTTTTTTCATTTTTCCCGGGGGAAACGGCTTTGGAAAAAGATCTGCCCCCCCCATTGTTTTCCAGGCCTTCCCATCTCTAAGAAGGGAGTTTTTATTTTTAAGGTAGAAGAGTCTACTTGTTAGTGACTCCTTTGACTATCTATCTAGTCATTGCATATGAGTGTATTAATATAAGGCAAAATATACATGGGTTGATCAGATCCTGTGCTGGACTATTTATTATATTGTACTCCTCTCTCCCTAATTATATAGAATACCTCTCCCTCAGCCGCTGTTCCCCCCTCTGTGAAACGGGATATATTAATAATGCATCTCATAGTTGTGGGATAAATCACCTGTATGGAGAGCTGCTTATACAACAAGAGAATTAATAATGAGGAACATTCTCAGCTGCAGTGAATGTCCAAATTGTGGTGAATGTCAACATTTACCAAGGTGTGTGCGCCTTTGTGTGTGTATGCAGTGGTTTTTCTAGAAAAAAGAGGTGCCGGAACTCACCACGAACACCTCCCTTAATGGCAATGACACCCACTTGAGAGGTGCCAGAACTGAGTTCTGGTGAGTTCTGGCTGAAAAAAAGGCCCTGTGTGTGTTTCTGGAATGACATTGTGAATCACAAGGGTTGCTGCCAGAAGGAAGAAAATTGGTGTTGCTTTTCTGTGTGGTTCTCTTATAATGGCAATGGCAATGGCACCCACCTGAAAGGTGCCGGAACTGAGTTCTGGCTGAAAAAAAGGCCCTGTGTGTGTTTCTGGAATGACATTGTGAATCACAAGGGTTGCTGCCAGAAGGAAGAAAATTGGTGTTGTTTTTCTGTGTGTGCTGGGAGGAGAGGTATCCTGGAGACAGAATGAGTAGAGCCAGGAGTCCGAAATCAGTACAAAGAGAACTGTCAAAAACTATTGAAGTTTATAGGATTTCCCCTGATATGGATTATACACAGACTTTCTCCCAAGAAGTGCCCATTTATACCTGCTCTCCAAATCCTCTCACAACCTGTCTCTGTTTCAGGTTGGTCTCTCCATCAAGGCTTGATGTTTCAATGTGACAGATCCCATCTCCATCACTAGTATATATCAGCACCATGTCAGCGGGAATCTCCTCATTACACAACAGTCGGATAAAATCACCAACTTTAACATCTTTCCAGAACTTCTCGACATATGCCTTTTTATTTCTGGGGAGGAAAAAACAGGAGGGGGGGGGGCGGGACCCATTTTTTAAAAAAACGATGAAACACAAAAAGCAATAAACTACCATGCATTTAAAAATCAATCCGTTTCTCAAGGAACTAAACAAAAGCATTTATAAGGCAGTCAATTAAATTTTGACTTGACATGTGCGTAGGAAAATCTGATATTAACAATCACATCTAACTATGCATGTTCAGAATATTTCCTGCTATAAAGAAACACAAAAGTGTTAATGTTTTAAACCTTTTAAAATGAACTCTGGATTGTCTGTAGCTTGCACACAATAGAGTTTCATTTAGGGGAGGCTCTGACTTTGTGTAGCCGCAGGGGTCAGCAAACTTTTTCAGCAGGGGGCCGGTCCACTGTCCCTCAGACCTGGGGCGGGGCTGGGCTGGACTATATTTTGAAAAAAACAAATAAAGGAATGAATTCCTATGCCCCACAAATAACCCAGAGATGCATTTTAAATAAAAGGACGCATTCTACCCATGGAAAACACGCTGATTCCTGGACCGTTTGTGGGCCGGATTTAGAAGGCAATTGGGCTGAATCTGGCAAGACTCACAGCATTCGTAAGGGGACAATCGGACCAAAAATTATTAGAAGAATGGGGATGTGCTAAAGAGTATATGAAAAAACATTGTTCTGGAATAAACATATCGGTATGTAACGAATGAAGCTTTGCAGGGTTAAAGAAAGAGAAAAATGGTGCAAAAAGTATAAAGATAGAGGTAATCTACATTAGACACAACAATTTAGAAAGAGTAAAAATTCTGAGGTCTTAGAACAAAGGAAGGAAGTCAATATCTGTATATGTACATAATGATTAGACTGATGATATGGTTTTTGTTTGTAGATGTGTGTTTTTGTTTGTTCGTTTTTCTATATATATATTTTGGTTTTTTTAAATTGTTTGTACTGTTTTATTTTGGATTCCATGTTTTTTTATATGTCCATTATATCTACAATCACAGGCCAACCCCTTCCTCCAAATTCTGCCTTAGCCCTACTATCTCTATGGGCTCCACCACAGAGAACTAGTAGACTTCTTACTGACTGTAACACAATTAGTGATAGCTCAACAATGGAGGAACCAGACTGAAATACCCCTGAACATATGGGAAAATAATATCTGGGATACAGCAATGTTTGAGCATCTCGCCAGACACAGAAGACCAATTATAGAGGCATAACGAACAGAGACATTTTCCAAGAAACGTGGACCCCTTTCTTTATGTTAATGACCAAAATCAAGACCTCGTTATACCAACTGCTCAACATCCTCAGTGTTATGTTAAGTAGTATGTCTGAATGTGTGTTTGATTTTTAGAACAAGCACCTCCATATCCAGAACACACCACGCATTCCTACAATCCCCTCTCTGCTCATGTCCCCATCACATTCAATCTTTGTACAACGATTTCAAGGGCAACTCTACCCACAAGACTTGGGTTATGAATGAATGGATGGATTTATTTTGGTCACTGGCCAGGTGGTGCTGTGTTTCAGTGTTATGTGCTTTTTTAAAGCCTTATGTGCCAACTTTTAAATGACCGGCCTATCTGACAATTAGAAGTCCATCCCTCACAACGGTCTACTGAAGTTTTTATTTTTTTTTATTTTTCAAACTTTTAAAAATGATTTGACTGTGTGGTTTTATGTATTTATATCGTTGTAAACCGCTGCAATACATTTCTACAATACAGCGGTACATAATTATTTTAAATAAATAAATAAATAAATAGTCAAAGCCACTTGAGCTCCTGTAGTTTGAATGCTGGAGAGTTTCTTGTCCTATTCTTATTATGTAGCAATAAAGGGCAATTGCATTTAAGAGACCTGCTCCTTCCAGATTTGATTTTCCTGATACTCCAAATGCAACAACTTGCTTAGAAATTGCATGCCACTGCTCTGTCCACCAGAACTTGGCATTTGTCAGCAACATGGAAATAATATGTAAACAAGACGGAAAGCATGTTAATTATACTTAACTAGAATATGAAAACTAGCTGAGACCCAAAGGCTTGTGGTATATTTGTTTGTTTTTAAGAAGAGGATAGAGGAACCATTGCACAAACAAACAAACAAAAAAACAAAACAGTTTTCCCCCCTTGGGGCCAAAAATCTGTATTAGCAAACATTCAACAGACTGCAAGCCTAAAAGGAGAGGCCACAAAGGACAGAGGACATTCCCTTTTTTTGTATTTTCCTGCTCCCCCAAATGGAAGGGAATCAAAAGCAGAGAAAAGGAGTATGGAGGAGCAGCACAGTCTAAAAATATTTAGTACAAGTCAGTTGCCTACTTCCTTTCCTAGATGGTTATCACTGGTTTTCTAAGAGGACATAAAAATCAATGTGCAAAATCGATACAGAAGTATAGGTACAAAACACACTAAAGCTGCATTAATGTCTGCCAAGAGCCTCTTGCCTCCCAAAACAATACCGTTAAACTGTAATTACGACTTCTAAGCAGCGCACATTTCCTAAAACGGATAATGAGTTCAAGGCCCTATCAAGAGCTCAATCTGAAAATATTTTAAATTCAATTTGCACACAGCCAATGTTACGCATGTTAATATACACTCAAAGGCCAAATCTTGGCTTGAAATGTGCAAAGCCAGTATGAAGGGGAATCAAGGGGGAGTGTATCTGTGGTACCCTCCATAAAAAGGTAAAGGTACCTGTCAGAGCTGCCTCTAGGTCCCAGCTCACAGAGGACCAACGCCCGGTTGATGTAATGTACAAGAGTCTTTATTGAAGTTTAGTTTCCATTTCAAACCCCAGAGCGTGCAGCCCTACGTCTTGTCCCTAGACCGGCGAAGTCCCCTCTGAGTCACTACCCCTTCCGCACCAGTTTAAGATCCTAGCCCGGCTCCACCTCCTGCGCTGTTCCTTCCTCCTCTGGGTCCTTCTGCCCCCTGGGGTTTCCTCCCTCCTGGACTCTTCTGACGCTGACCCCCCTGAGTCTTGCCTTTCCTTCCGGCGGGCTTTAGGACCTGGCTCCCTATCCGGGCTACCTGCTGTGCCGCTCGCCTGTACATTTGAACTTGGCGCGCGCGCCCAGCCGGTGACTTTCCTCTTGACCGTTTCCCCGCTCTCCGATGGAGGCGTGGCCAATCCTGACTCATCTCCTCCCTCTGGTGGTGAGAAGACTGGTCCCGATGCCTGGGACTCCTCCCCCCCCCACTACGCTCTGGTGGGGACGCTGGTCCTGATTTCCAACTGCTGCTCAGGGAGTCCCCGCTGGCCCCTTCCTTCTGGGGTTTCCCCCTTGGCACCCCCCTTGCCCTGGCCATCGGCGCTCCTCTCTGTGAATCTTCCGATTCGCTGGAGAGACTCGTGGAATCTCTCTGACCACTGTCACTGCCTACACCCCCCTCGGATTCCTCCTCCTCACTCTCCATTTGCTCCTTCTCCTGTGTCTCTGCTCCTGAACCCCTGACAGTACCCCTGACCGTTAGGTCCAGTCGCGGATGACT
The DNA here is from genome assembly GCF_964252035.2 of Podarcis erhardii. Classification (NCBI taxonomy): domain Eukaryota; kingdom Metazoa; phylum Chordata; class Lepidosauria; order Squamata; family Lacertidae; genus Podarcis; species Podarcis erhardii. Next base: position 20,396,693 of record NC_138512.1, read on the forward strand.
CTGGGGTTGCGGCGCTCATCTCGCTCTATAGGCCGAGGAAGCCAGTGTTTGTCCGCAGACAGCTTCCAGGTCATGTGGCCAGCATGACTAAGCTGCTTCTGGTGAACCAGAGCAGCGCATGGAAACGCCGTTTACCTTACCGCCAGAGCGGTACCTATTTATCTACTTGCACTTTGATGTGCTTTTGATCTGCTAGGTGAGCAGGAGCTGGGACCGAACAATGGGAGCTCACCCTGTCGCGGGGATTCGAACCGCCAACCTTCTGATCGGCAAGTCCTAGGCTCAGTGGTTTAGATCACAGCGCCACCCGCATCCCTTGCTGGTACCCTCCATACCTGGCTGGTATTTCTGCATTTTGCAGCCCAGTGTGAGGGAGACCTGGATCTGGTGCGATGTGTGTTCCCACCCTACCCCAGTGCTAAGGCAGGTTCATTAACGTCTGGGAAATGTAGTACAGCACAGTCATCTATAAAGAGCCAATTACCAATCGCTTCAACATACAGTGGTAACTCAGGTTAAGTACTTAATTCGTTCTGGAGGTCCGTACTTAACCTGAAACTGTTCTTAACCTGAAGCACTACTTTAGCTAATGGGGCCTCCTGCTGCTGCTGTGCCGCCAGAGCCCGATTTCTGTTCTCATCCTGAAGCAAAGTTCTTAATCTGAAGCACTATTTCTGGGTTAGCGGAGTCTGTAACCTGAAGCGTATGTAACCTGAAGCGTGTGTAACGTGAGGTACAACTGTATAGCCAATCTGAATTATGTCTCCTCAGAAACAGATTGGGATTCAAGCCCTTAAACGGCAGCAAGGTGTGGAGCTAGTCAGTGGCCGTTGTGGCATATCTGCTTAAGCACAGGAGGAGAATGCGAGCACTGTTCTCTTGCCCCACATTCCCAAACAGGAAAAGCTGCCTATAAGTTTCCGACAACTATTCACACTGCTATTTTTTTAACCTGCCAAACCTTAAAAGTCTTGGAACCAGGTTTCATGAAAGACTGCCTTCCTTTATATAATCCTACCCAAGAGCTGGAATCTCCTACAGAGGCCTCTCTTGTTGTATGTCCAGATAGTTACAAGGAGACCACAGAATAATAGAAACGTAGAGTTGGAAGGGACGACGAGGGTCCTCAAGTTCCTGGAGGCCAAAACATCTGGAGGGCACCAGACTGGGATAGGACGGCTTATGGCAAACACCGGCAGCTGCACGCCCAATGCACAATCACTCATATACCCACCCATGGTAGATAGGAGTGAAAACCACAAAGAGCCACAGGGTATCACCCTGCACTGAGGAGGGTGGGCGGCAGCATTGTCACTCCTGCTCCCCTACCCTGGGTCAGGCCCGACCCGAGGGTGGAGCTGTGGCCGGGCATGAGCGCTGCACCCAAGGTGCAACTCCTTCTCGCTCGGAGCCAGGCTCCGATGAAGGAGCCTGCTGGGGGGGGGGGTGTGCCTATTTGCACCTCCACACAAAATTGTGCCCGGGCCCACGGCCCCCCCAACCCCCCCCCACGCTATGCCTCTGACTGCACCCATCAATTGTGGGACGCTATCCACTGGGAGCAGTCAAGTGCAACATTCCTTCTTTTGCTAGAGTGGCCATGCAGGGGATGCTGGTCCAGTCACTTGAACTTCCTGTTCCTCTTGGCCTGGAGCATCCTTTCTTGCATGTGACTACTAGGTGGCCGTGACTTTTCAAGACCTGGTAAAAGGCCAAGTCATGCAGCCACCTTCCTCTCTTTGATATTTTTTTCGTCCTGTGAACTTCCTGATTCACCTGGACAGTACTGCTGGCTGCTAGCTGCTAGCCAGCAGTCCCCCAGGTTATCTCCCATATGAGGTAAACTTGTTTTTACACGTTTGTAACTTTAAGCCTAAAGCCTACCTTCAGGGATCACACTGTGTTCTGCCTGATCATGAGTAAAACTACTTTTTGTTACTTATTAATAAGACTGTTGTGTCTTTATTCTTTTAGGATGGATTAAAGGGGTCTTACCAGGAATAACAAAACATATCTCAATCTGGGCAAGCCAAATTGAATTGCTTCTTGTTTTAAGAGACTCACACGAGTTTGCAACCAGCTTTCTGCTGTGTAAAAGGGGGATGCACTCTGCTAAGTAAAGAAGCTTGCTAACGCGAGTTAGGGAGGATAATATTAATCAATATATCCTCTCCTGCCACCCTCAACTTTCCCACATCAATCTCCCAACACAGGTCATCTACCAGGGCAGCCAATGCAGTTTCAGCTTCAAAACTGGACTGGAAGCCAGGATGAAATGGATCTAATTATTTAACTTCATATTTATACAGTGGTACCTCTGGTTAAGTACTTACCGTATTTTTTGCCCCATAGGACGCACCGCCCTATAGGACGCACCTAGTTTTTTTGGGGGGGGGAATTATTTCCCCCCCAGGAATGGGGCTGGGGCGGGGGAAGCCCGAGCTTCCCCCGACCCCAGCCCCCAGAACAGCCTGCTATCTGTAAGCCTAGGGAGCCGCGCCAGTCTCCCCAGGCTTGCGGAGAGCTGCGCGAAGCCCGGGCGCGCTCTTCAGCACGCCCGAAGCTTCGGAATACAGGCAGCTCTGCGCAACCTTTGGGAGCCTGGCACGGCTTGGTGCTGGGCTCCCGAGGGTTGCGCAGAACTTCCTGAAGCCTGGAGAGCGAGAGGGGTTGAAAGCCTGTATTCACCCCATAGGATGCACACACATTTCCCCTTCATTTTTGGAGGGGAAAAAGTGCGTCCTATAGGGCAAATACAGGCTTTCGCTGAAGCTTAGGAATACAGGCAGCTCTGCACAACCTTTGGGAGCCCGGTGCGGCTTCCTGCCGGGCTCCCGAGGGTTGCGCAGAGCTGCAGCCGGGCTCCCGAGGGTTGCGCAGAACTTCCTGAAGCCTGTATTCACCCCATAGGACGCACACACATTTCCCCTTCATTTTTGGAGGGGAAAAAGTGCGTCCTATAGGGCGAAAAATACAGTAATTCGTTTCAGAGGTCCATTATTAACCTGAAGCACCAGTTTAACTAATGGGGCCTCCCGCTGCTGCCGCGCCGCCAGAACACAATTTCTGTTTTGATCCTGAAGCAAAGTTCTTAATCTGAAGCACTATTTCTGGGTTAGCGGAGTCTGTAATCTGAAGCGTATGTAACCCGAGGTACCACTGTATTTGTCAAAGGCAATGGTAATATTATTTCTGATTTTCTTACCTACAATAGACTTGAGTCACTATGTTGTTTATTTTTTTGTCCAACTGGTATTTTGCGTAATCCTCGACACCATCTTTCACAGCAATAATTGTGAGAACCACAATGAGAGGGATCATGGTGATTTCTTTCCTGAAAGCTTCCACCACTGGAACCCAGTTCAGCAGAACTATAAATAAGAAATATAAATTGGCAGCTCTGGAAAACACAAACACAACAACCCACAGGATGTTAGGGTCAGCCATTGACGCGAGTATAAAAAAAAAGTGTCTGAAGCTTGATATGACACACCTAAGTGAGTAGCAGTTGACTTCAGATTAGTATTCAGCTCATTAAGGATGGGTAAGTTGATATTAAAGCAAAGTATGGGTATGCATGTTATGACTAGGCATTTACTTCATGGGGCTAATGGCAGAAAAAATCCCACAACACTAGAGTAAAATCAGAAAACGTGTCCCAATTAATCAAAGCAACATTACACACAACCACAAAATGCAGCTCTTCTCCCACAACCATTATGCTTCCAAATCACCTTTTCGGTTTTCTCTTTTCGGTTTTATTATGTTTAAAATTACAGTCCAAAACTAAGGCTTCCTACATCAGGACGTAAGTGCTTAGGATAGGGTATACCAGGGTTAGCCAACCAGGTGCCGTCCAAATCTTCTTGACTATGGTTCTCACCTGCCCCTACCTAGCATGATCAATGACCAGGAATGATGAGAGTTGTAATCCACCACATTGACTACACCCGGGGGTACATCAACAGTTACATTAAATTCAAAACGTGACATTATGCCAGTATCTCATGCAACTAAGCTATCGCAAATGTTGACCACGAGGGTGCCGATTATTACGTATTCAAAGGGGCCAGCAGATTATTTGGAACTATCTGTCCCCCAAATTATCTAGTAATTCATTACTGTTCATTACTGTAACAAACTACCATTGCTTTCACTCTGAATGTTGCAAACAATACTATCTCATTATCCTTTAATTTCACAACTGCGCACGTTACCTGTGAAACTGTTCGAATATGTTCTTCGGTATAAAGTTCCAAAGTCGGTACTTTGTAGTCCGTATTCTGTTGTTTTGATACAGGTGGGATACTTTTTCGTATTCTTCCTTAAAATGCCCCAGACATGGTATAACAATCCTGTGTTTACTGATGGTCTTGGCTGGCTGCTGGAAGGTGACGTCATTACTGCCTTCTGCAGAAACCATGCGCTGCCATTTGCACCTGGCCCACTGAAGTGACTCTTCCATGTTCTCGTGAAAACCAAGTCGTGTCCTTTACTTTGCAGCATGTTAAGATAAAAAGAGAGAGTTGCAGAATAAGCTGGGTGAAGTTGAAATGCACATGACAAGTGACGACAAACTGCTGTTTTGTGTTGAGAAACATCCAATTCATCCAAAGCCAGTTTTTAACTTTATGATAGCAAATTAACACTGAAGTGTAACTTTAGATGATGGTGGTGATTATTATTCTATTAATTTATACCCCACTCATCTGGATTGGCTTAATGCCCATATAAAACCATAATAAAGATACTAACCGATTAAGAGAGACCAGAAATCATTGATTAAATGGCAGAATGACATTACAGAGCTATTCATTTGGATGGGTTTGTTATAAAAGAAAAGCCAAAGTCTTTGTGCAAGACTTTTTTTCAAAATGTGCCCCCTCAACTTCTGTGTTTGACTGGCGAGCTCTATGTATTAATAGGCAGGGAAAAGGGCGCACTGACCAAGATCCCTAACAGGAAAATTCTCTTATCACTGAGACCAACCAGATACTCTCTAGGCCTATTATCTGCCAACACCCCTACTGACCTCTCACTCAACACATCCCCCTTTCCCTGCAGGAACAGACACAACCTGCTTCTTCCACCAACTAGCAGGTTAGATAGCCTACCAAGAAATCCTTCTTTCCTTGTAGCTTGTGGCTTGACAACTGCTGAAATAAAAAAAAGAGAGAAGTCAGCTGTGCAACCTACTTTTCCAGCATCCCTCTCTGTGTGCACAGATTACAGAGCCTACCCAATATTGCTAGAACTGGAGTGGGTGAGCCATAAGTAAAGGGACTCCTGACCGTTAGCTCCAGTTGTGGCCAACTCTTGGGTTGTGGCGCTCATCTAGCTTTACTGGCCGAGGGAGCCGGCGTACAGCTTCCGGGTCATGTGGCCAGCATGACTAAGCCGCTTCTGGCGAACCAGAGCAGTGCACAAAAACGCCATTTACCTTCCTGCCGGAGCGGTACCTATTTATCTACTTGCACTTTGACGTGCTTTTGAACTGCTAGGTTGGCAGGAGCTGGGACCGAGCAATGGGAGCTCACCCCGTTGCGGGGATTTGAACCACCGACCTTCTGATTGGCAAGCCCTAGGCTCTGTGGTTTAACCCACAGCGCCACCCGTGTCCCGCATGGGTGAGCTATAACCATACATATATCTGAGAGCTCCATCACACATTAGCACTTCATCGCAAGCAGGCACCACTGCATACTTCACTTAGGATAATCTAGCAAGCCTGCTTGTCCTAAGGTCCTGCAGGTGGCTGTGTTCCTGCTTAGATATACCCAACTTGGACACTGGGATGATGCAAAGGGTGACTGAACCGCTGGATTGCCCTATGCAAAGCATGGAAGGGCTCTGCTTGACATAACTGCCTGCAATAAAGTGTGCAGGCCAAAGTCAATGCTCAACCAGTGCTGAAGGGTCCTGCTCAGCTCCTATCGGATTGCATCCAACCTCACAGGGTTGTTGTGAGAATAAAGGAGATGGGAAAAATTGTTAATGACCATGAACCATTAGAAAAATGTAGGAAATAAATAATACCTAGGATGTATAAATAAATAATAGGGACGCGGGTGGCGCTGTGGGTTAAACCACAGAGCCTAGGACTTGCTGATCAGAAGGTCGGTGTTTCGGGTCCCTGCGATGGGGTGAGCTCCCGTTGCTTGGTCCCAGCTCCTGCCAACCTAGCAGTTCGAAAGCACGTCACAGTGCAAGTAGATAAATAGGTACCGCGCCTACGGGAAGGTAAACAGCGTTTCCATGCACTGCTCTGGTTCGCCAGAAACAGTTTAGCCATGCTGGCCACATGACCCGGAAGTTGTACGCCGGCTCCCTCGGCCAATAAAGCAAGATGAGCGCCGCAACCCTAGAGTCGGTCACGACTAGACCTAATGGTCAGGGGTCCCATTACCTTTACCTATAAATAAATAATACCTAGGAAATGTATTATCACACCCAGACTTTTCTCTCTTCTCTCTTTTTTTTGCAAAGCTATTTCCTGTTTTTTCTTTACCCGGTTTGGCTTTTTCCGATACAAAAACAGTGGCGAATGGGGATTTGGTTCCCCACTGCAGAATATCTCCTATCCGCTATAGTCCCCATGAAGAGGTATTGTAATATGTTCGCTTCTGCAGTTGTTCCAATAGCCTGCAGACAGAGCATTAAAGACACCTGGCTTCAAAGCCAACTCTGGATAGCACCACAGTTAAAGCTGTGTGAGCCTGAGCTGATAACAGCATTTTGAAAGAAAAAGCCATTTAAACTCCCAGCTGGTCACCCAAATCCATGAGTCAGCATCAATGCAAGGAACTGCTGTTAAGGGAGAGATGATAACATTGTGCCCCAGGGACACGATCTGTGAAATGTGCACCAAGATCATGTTCCATAAGGAACTTTTCTCAATGAACTGGGGAGTGGGGGCAGGAAGAGGCATAACAAAGTGCTGGCAGTCTTGACACCTTTCTAAGGCCAAAGCCACAATGGAAATGTGGTTTTAACTGAGCTACTCCAGCTTAACCACTGTGGGCAGCTAGGCATCCGGTGAATGAAACCTCGCCATTAGTTCAGCTCACTGAATCCACACCACAGACTATCCATGCCTAGTTTTGACTGAGATAAAGAAGGCAGTGGGGAAAGTCATTTATAATACCAATACCAATACCAATACCAATACCAATACTAATAATTTATTATTATACCCCACACATCTGGCTGGGTTTCCCCAGGCGGCTCCCAAGAGAACATTAAAAACACGGTAAAAGATCAAACATTAAAAACTTCCCTAAACAGGGCTGCCTTCAGAAGTCTTCTAAAAGTCAGAGAGTTGTTTATTTCCTTGACATCTGACGGGAGGGCGTTCCACAGGGCGGGTGCCACTACCGAGAAGGTCCTCTGCCTGCATGATTTCCTTATCTGTACGTCCCAAACCACCAGACTGAGATTCAGATTTCTGGAGAGATTTGATTAACTAAGGAGATTAACTATCTTTAGTTTCCATTCCTTGTTTCTCTCCTCCCTGTGCATGCATTAGTTTATTTATAACAAATCACGAGAGACTGATATTTTTGCTTTTGTTGTTATCGTTACTGTTTCCTGCACCACTTAATAGTGTACAAAACTCAATGGAATCCATTTTTAAAAAAGAAAAAAAAAATTACCTTGGTTTGACCTGGATCTGTTTCAGACTTGGTTCAGGCACTGTTTGGGACTGAATTAGAGAGGAGCGCCACTCTTTTCTTAAGCTTAGCTTCACCACTGTGGTAAGACCCACAGCAGTCACTTAGCTGTTACTAGCTACATTTGCAGAAGCAAAGATGCACTCCTCCTGTCCTGATACAGGTCATTCACTAGGATGACCAAGGCTGATTCAGTACCAAACAATGCCTGAAGCAAGTCTGAAACAGATCCAAGTAATCCATATCCTCCTGAAATGGCTCAGTCACCATTCTCTCCACCACCTTACCTGCAACCGGGAAGTTGTTGTTGTTGTTGTTTTAATAAATCACATATAAAGTTTAGATGGAATGACACTGATAACCCAGTCATTGGTAGCTTCAGTTGCTATCCTACCTGCAGTGTTTGCGCAGAACGATATCTGTCTTGTGTGTGGTTCAGAGGATAGGATACAGTGGTACCTCTAGTTACGAACTTAATTCGTTCCGAAGGTCCGTTCTTAACCTGAAACTGTTCTTAACTAAAGGTAAAGGTACCCCTGACCATTAGGTCCAGTCGTGACCGACTCTGGGGTTGCGGCGCTCATCTCACTTTATTGGCCGAGGGAGCTGGCGTACAGCTTCCGGGTCATGTGGCCAGCATGACTAAGCCGCTTCTGGAGAACCAGAGCAGCGCATGGAAACGCCATTTACCTTCCCGCTGGAGCGGTACCTATTTATCTACTTACACTTTGACGTGCTTTCGAACTGCTAGGTCGGCAGGAGCAGGAACCGAGCAACGGGAGCTCACCCCGTTGCGGGGATTCGAACCGCCGACCTTCTGATCGGCAAGTCCTAGGCTCTGTGGTTTAACCCACAGCACCACCCGCATCCCTGCTCTTAACTTGAGGCATGCTTTTGCTAATGGGGCCTCTTGCTGCTGCCACGTCGTTGGCACACGATTTCTGTTCTCATCCTGGGGCAAAGTTCTCAACTCAAGGTAACTCTTCCAGGTTAGCAGAGTTTGTAACCTGAAGCGTTTAAAAACCTGAGGCGCTTGTAACTCGAGGTACCACTGTATTGCACTTGAAACATCAGGGACTCGAGTTTAAATCCCTGTAACGCTGGTAGGCCTTGCCCAAGTCTCTTGACAGGAATTAATTATCAGTCAAATAGGCATTAAAATGAATTACTTCAGATTTGATCTATGAAAAGAAATAACAAGAATGTCCATTGGAACCAATGGGAGCCATTTCCCTGTTCTTATTGTAGCTTATATTTATTTCCATGGAGCCTGGTCATATCAATTGACACCTGCTGTTCCCATTATTTCTTGTGGTCCTTCAGAACGTCGTATTCAGAAATACAACTGTGTAGCCATCCTTAGTGGCAACGAAGCATTCTGTTTTGGCGACTATAACCCTGGTTCAAGGAGCCATTTGGTATCTACCATATATCTGAGTTTCTAACACTCTAGTACACCCTATCCCAATTGCCACTGTAAGAAGAGGGCAGATGTTGTCTGATGCCTAAAAGATACAGAGGTGAAGGCACCCGGTGAACACGGCTAGGTGTAAAGTTTCAGAGCTTGGGTGCCACCACAGAGAAGGCCCTTTCTCTAGCAGCTGCCCACCTAACTTCTGAAAGCAGGTTATGCGGACAAGGGCCTCTGAAGAAGTATGCAACTGATTTGAAACAACTGCCAATGCAGTCTATCTGCAGCCCATGAACTAGTTTTCCAGATAGCTCATTAGTTACCTTCCTAGGGCCAAATAAGAACCTTTCAAGGAACTAATCTCATTCAGGGAAGGCGGGGCAAACTGCCAGAAACCAACAGCCTTTGCTGCAGCCACGTTTTGTTCAGCCTACTCCAACATCTCAGGAATGACAATGCAACTGAGCTCTTTGCAACTACGAGTATGCCAGCAACAGCAAGGAGGGTGGGAGGAGATGACTTGCCCTTTCACTTCCTGGGCTCTATTCTAGATTTGGCTGTCAATCTTTCCAGTTACCAACTACCACTGTATTTACCAATCTGAGTGGTGCAGGTAGATGTTTGGTTCTATATTAGCATTACCTTATTTGTGAAGCTTAGGATGTTACTATGTCCTATACATTTATATTTTAAATGTGCAATGGATGAAAGTGGAGCCATTCTGTAACTTTTTCTTTTCTTAGAAATTCTGAATACTGTATTAAATGGCATATAAACACTTGAGGCAGAACTTATGCTCATTTTGCAAAGGGGGAGAGAAAGAGATGGCAAGGATGAATGAAGGGATGGGTAAACAGAGGGTGTGTAGGAAGGGAAAGTCGAGATAAAAAAAATGTTACATTACGGGGGGAGATTGAAATCAACTGTTAATTACAAACAGAAAGGTAGCACACAAATATCCAAAATTCATCCCTTCTTAAACAAGTTTTCACCCTTAAAAAGCCCTACCAACTTGTTAGATTCCGTTATTCAGGAAAACCATAGAATCCATTGTCTACAGAAGAGTTCATGAATTATCATTCACCAAACTGAACACACAAGCAAGGTTTAAATAGAAAAGTGCTTCTGATACTGTGAAACATTACAGAGATGTTGGAACCTGTATAAACATCGTGGATAACCTGATCCAGGTCTTGTCTTAACAAACCCCAGAGCTACCTACCATTCCAGATACTAATCAGCATCAATTCGAGTTTATCTCTGCATCTTTCATAGTCACGGCAATCCATATGAACACAAATGATGTCTTTATATAAACCTTGTTAATGCATTTTAAAGGTTAAACCATTAAAGGTTAAAAATTAAACCAACATACACTGAGCAGAATTGAATTATTTTAATGGTGATATCCAAGATTAGTCCTACACATAGTAGTAGTGATTTCCATTTATTTAGATGGGTGTACTCTGAACGGAGGGACGCGGGTGGCGCTGTGGGTTAAATCACTGTGCCACTTGGGCTCGCCAATCAAAAGGTCGGCGGTTCGAATCCCTGCGACGGGGTGAGCTCCTGTTGTTTGGTCCCAGCTCCTGCCAACCTAGCAGTTCAAAAGCATACCAGTGCAAGTAGATAAATAGGTACCACTCCGGCAGGAAGGTAAACAGTGTTTCTGTGTGCTGCTCTGGTTTCGCCAGAAGCGGCTTAGTCATGCTGGCCACATGACCCGGAAAAACTGTCTGTGGAAGCGGACAAACGCCGGCTCCCTCGGCCTGTAAAGCAAGATGAGTGCCACAATCCCAGAGTCGTTCGCAACTGGACTTAATTGTCAGTGGTCCCTTTACCCTTTACCTTTTACTCTGAACAGGACTAATGATGGATATCACCCTAAAAGAAATAAAGTAGCATACTATCTGATCTTAACTGTCATTATAACCTGAGACAAAGCTATAAAGGTAGAATAAAATCAACTGGACTTTCTAAGTACAGTAAACATGGTGTGACTCTGGCAATTAGCATGCATAAAATTACAGTCTAGTAAATACTTATTTATCCACCTTAATACTGTACATGCTTAACCTGTATGAGAGCAACTTACCATGTTTTAAAAGTGTTGTTTTGTCTAACTTAGTCATGTTTTTACATATTGTGAGTGAGTTTAAAATTTGAAACAGAGATCAATCCCATACAGTTCAAGGCCAATTCTAAGGGCTAAATTCCCTGCAATGGTCTGCATTAATTCCAGGGAATTAATGTGATTGTGGTTAAATAATTCCCCCCCACCGACAGTGGAGATCCACTACTCAACACATGCACAGAAGAATTAAGAATAGCAAGGAAAAACCAAAAGCAACATAGCACAGGCAGTGAGAACTGGTCCCACTTAAAATGGAAGATAATACCAAACTCTTCCCAATCACATCATAGTCTCTCAAAGGACAATAATAAAGAGATATAACCTATTAACAATCAACTATAATATACTTAAAAACAGAGACATAATGGCCAATGCCTGTTTCAAGGGGCTCTTATATTTTATTATTACGGTAATTTTTAAAGCCTTTAGGTGTCCTAATCAGTACCTCAGAATTCAATTTCAAATACTAGTCACTCCTTTTGCACTTGAAGGAGTGACTAGTATTTATAATGGGAAGTAAAATAATGAAAGTCTGCCTCTCCCTCCCTCCCACATCCTGAGTGCTCGAAGTCCAAATTCTAATTAGTGTACCTTTTTAATATATGGGTGCGAGTCTTCAAGTAGGTATACCCAAAGCATCTATAGTACTTCTTTACCACAGCTCTGCTTATCTTTAAGGCTACTTAGCAAACAAAACTTGTTTAACAAGTAAAGTGCAAAGCTCAGTGCCTTTCAAAAACTGCTGTGTAGGTGTAACCTCAGCAATATGGATTTGCCAAAATATTCCTTTGGGGTTTTCCTGCAGATTCCTTATATGTTCATTCTAGACCACTCTGCAGTCTATCATGTGTAAGGGAACTTCAGAGCCCTCTAGCTGAGAGGACACCCAGAGATACCACATCAGTACATTTGTCCCTTCTGTTTTATGTACCCAAAATATTTGACTCAGCAAATCTCTCCTGCAATGTCCTGAAATCAGTGGTGCTAAACCAAGGCAGATTCTGTTTCGTAACCTTCTAGCCCTAAGTGTGGAGAACTTTCTCAGGAAATACATACAGGAACTAGAAAGTCAAATTGTTGGTGGGCTGCATTCCCTAACCTGACCCAAATAGAGTTGTTTCTGCCACAATGAACGCTGCCGAATTGCTCTTCAGTATGCAGAGAAAGTCGATAAGCAGCTTACGCAATCTTTCTGCACGAGGAGGACTGGCTCCAGATAACAAACCTCACCATGGAGAAGTATATATAGGGGTGCTGCCTCCCCGGCCCCGGAGGGCAGCTCTGAGCATTCAACAGCTCAGCAACAGGTAGAAAATCAGGTGCAGCTCAAGGAGACGCAACAAAGAGGAAAGCCACCCACTGCTACATTTCTGCCAGAAATGAAAGTGCTCAGTGCATAGAGCCACTGCTGACTAAAAAACGAGAAGCACACCTGAAAACAGCAAAGCCCTTTCGGCCAGCTAATAACACGGTAAGGGCCAACATAAAGTTTTATTTAGTATTGTTTTATTATTTATTAAATCTGCATACCTCCCTATACCCAAAGATCTTGGGGCGGTTTGCAACACGAAATGACAATATAAAAAACAAAATACATAACAAAAATAAGAACAAAAACAAACTGATAATCCCCATGACCACTCTCTGAAGAGTCTTGGCCCTCTTTGCTGTCTCGATGTTTGCAATGACCCAAGTAGTAGAGTTGGAAACTGCCTTATACTGAACCAGATCATTACTCCTCCTAGCTCAGTACTGTCTGCACTGATTGGCAGCAGCTGTCCAGAGCTTCAGATAGGAAATATTTCCTTGCCCTACACCAGAGGTAGGCAACCTAAGGCCCGGGGGCCGGATGTGGCCCAATCGCCTTCTCAATCCGGCCTGCAGAAGGGCCAGGAATTAGCGTGTTTTTACATGAGGAGAATGTGTCCTTTTATTTAAAATGCATCTCTGGGTTATTTGTGGGGCATAGGAATTCTTTCATATATTTTTTCAAAATATAGTCCGGCCTCCCACAAGGTCTGAGGGACAGTGGCTGAAAAATGTTGCTGACCCCTGCCCTACAGTGATGCAAGGGATCAGAATAGCAGATGCTCAGCAGATGTTGTACCACTGAACTGGGACATTCCCCCCCCCCTCTCAAAAGCCTTCTCACAAAACTCAGTACGTAGCTAGAGCTACCAAGGGGCCTTAAGACCTTCACAAGACATCCCACATCCCACCACATTTGGGACAACACCTAAAGCTATCCCAAAGGGACGATGCCAAAGATACCTGGATAGTAGCATTTGCTGAGGGACAAATGGTCTCCCCATCATGGGCATAGCCAGGATTTTTGTTGGGGGGGGGGCAGAACCTCAGTTCACTATGTATTTTTTATTGATTTTTATTTATTTGGGGGCAGCTGCCCCTCCCTACTCCCCCTTGGCTACACCCACGCTCCCCTTACTTATGGGGAACAGTGCCACTTGCTTAGTAAGGCTGAATGCCTTTCAAATGCTTGGCGCCACATTTTAGACGACCAGACACATAACGATTTCTCCAGCCTAGCAACTGCTACAACACATCATGTAGTTTAAGCAAAATAGCACCTTACCTATTCTGGATCCACACAGCTCCAAAGCAAAGTAACATTATTTTCATGCAACAACATTTAGCGACTCTTTAGCCATCGCCGCTGAAGGGATTTGCAAAAGGAGCAGCACAGCAGGCTTTCTAAACATAATTCTTAAATGAAAAAATACTGTATTACGGGACTGCGGCCTAGGCGGTCAAACCGTTTCTCACAAATCATATATGGCTGCCGTGCAGTTCAGGTGCGGCTCCCGACAGGTTTAGAAAGATGAACGAAAGAAGCTGATCTATAAGGGTAAGTCAAAAAATGTGTGAGAGAGTTAAGAGTGCCTTTTCTCCTTCTCTCATCCCTTTCCCTAGCCACACAGTGGCCAAATGGATCCCGGGAGCATGGGGTAGGGCTTAAGGCTCAGGAGGAAGCAGTAATATTGCTGGAAAGCAGAGAGAAAGGAATAGTATTATGCCTGGCAGAAGTTGAGAAAAGGGAGAGGGGGAAGCAAGGCCCTGGCAAAGGAAGGGGGTGAGAATCATAGGCGGAATAAGGAAGCAGTGTTGACAGCCAGGTCCGTTGACAGAGAAGAGATAACTAGGGAGGGTACTGTATGGGGATCGTTGCAGAAGGAGAAACAGCAGCGGGGCTGTGCCTTGCGGCTCTCAACCATTGGAAAATTTGTATTGGCAGGATTTCCTTTGGCACAGAAACTTGGGCCGCCCCTGAGCTGCAACCGCCTTCCTTAAGCTCAGGGACTTCCTCTTCAGAACTATAAACTAACTCCCACTGTTCTCAAATTCTAGAAGAGATGGAAAGAGAGTCATGTGACCCACAAGATGGCTGCTCCAGAATTCCATGGCTCCCACACTTGCCTGCTCCTCTCAGCCACACACACACACACACACATGTGTACAACTGCCAGTCCCTCCCTTCTGGACCCTAAGTATATTGTTATTAGGCTCAGACCACCGATCCTAGAGAACCTGAAGTCTGTAGGAAGTCAGACTCAGAACGTTTCCTCTTTCCCCAGAACCGTTAACTTCAGACTCCCAAGATCCTCAATCAGCCTCATGCTTAATCTCTGACTCCAAGACCCCCTTCCACAGCCTTACTTTGATACTAAAATGTATCAAGGAGGACAGAGGCCTAGTCTCCTTACACAGACAACTAAGAGGAGCAAGCTGATTTTCTGAGGAAAACAGAGAAGCATGTGTACTGCGGGGATCACTGGGAAGACGATTAAATTGGTGGAATATGTGGGGAAGGGGTATGTGTCCTACCTTACAGAAGACAGCTGCCAGAGGACTGTCCTCTATTTGAATGATTTTTCTATTTAAAGTCCAGTCTAATAAGGGAGATCAACAGCCTTGTCTATTAGCAGCAATAGGCAAACAGGTCACCTGGTCACAGTCTTCCTCATGACGGTGAGATGTGCTGGGTTTCCATTTAAATTATAGTAATTACTCACAGATTAGTATATAAACAAAAATAAATTGACATGTGCAAATATGTGGCCTCTTTTTGCCTTCTAATTATGGAATTGAGCGTCCTCTTTTTTGATGTATAAGTGGTCTTTCTTAGATTTAAAAAAATAAACAATCTGCTCATACTAGGTGTCCCACAGGCAGCCCAAGAAAATACCTTGCTTATAGCTGAATTTACAGCTTAAAAAACACAAGAGGACCGAAATAGAGAGAGTGCCTACCAACTCCTGAAGCCCCACCAGTAAAAGGACTATCAATCAGAGCTGTAATAGTACAGTTTTGAAGAAAGACAAACATGGACTTCCGGGACTCCCTTCCATGGTGGACAGCGCATCCCACACTAGCGGACACCGGCTGTGCAGCAAATTAAGGATAATTTAATAATAAGGATAATCCTTGCAAGCCCTCCCCAGGGTTGGGGGGTGAGCTTTCACTTGCAGGTTGTCCGAAACCTGCCTCTCATTCCGATGGAATGCGGGGGGGGGGGGATGGGACAGGACACTGAGTGCATAGCACTGCAAGTAATGGAAACTCTTCAACGCAGCCACCACGAGCGGAGATACTTCTGTTTTTTAAGATGGATCTGAATTAGAACTTAAGAAACAGATGTGTTCTGGATGAAGAAGACAAGATAACCTGCTAAATGAATCAGCCACTGAGTGCCAAGGTTTTGATCTGGAGAGGATTTTCGCCATAACTGGATTAGTATGTAGGTGGAGGGGAGCCTTTGTTCTCTGTGCTGTTTTATGATTCGGCAAACCTTCACTGAAGAAAGAATTAACTACTAATGGAATGCAATTATTAATGGAACGCAAGAGGGAATTAACAAGAACTTCATAATATTTACGGATTAATTGAAAGAATGGAACTGTGTGAAAACATCAGAATGATTTGTGGCATTACCCTCTAAAGAGGACTCTAACTTTGAATTATTATGGCTCTGGTGAGACACCAGCTTATTAACAGATGGGAAAGAAATCAAAGAAGAAAATGCTGAAAGTCTGCCCAGAGCTATGGACAGACACCAGATCTCTTTCAGTTTGGAAAAGCAAGATGGCGTGGAACTGAATCCTTGAAGTGGGGGGGGGGGGAGGAATGCTGCAAATGATAGATTACAACATGAAGGGAAGGACGAATGTTAAAAAAACCCAAAACATTTCACACAGAAAGTTACAAGATATAAACTCTTCTTGCATAGTTAAATACGAACGAAAGTCATCACATCAGTGGCTGTTAAAATAAAGGATTAAGATCAGAACTGTTTTATTTGGATTAAATAAAAGGATTGGAACAGGACGAAGTAACATCATCATCTCCTGAGAAACAGAAAATGGGAAGTCACCCAAAATGTTTAATTTGGAATTGGCTAATTGGCTCTTTTGATTGTATTAAGATTTGGTATTGTATTAATGTGGCTTATATTGGATTGTTGCTAATGAAAAAAAAAATCAATATTTTTTTTAAAAAAGGGAAAAAAGAACACAAATATATAATATATAGTAAAACAAAACAAAAAGAAAACTCCAGTCTTGTGTTTGAAGGTTATAAGGTATATAATTAATAAGACCTTAGCAGATAAATCACAATGTAGCATAGTTAACACCTGTTTATTTCAATAGGACTACAGTATAGTGAGCAAAACACTGAACCCAGAGTGTTTTAAGAAAGGGAAAAATATGATCAATGGCATTACCTCCTGCAAACCAACTGTACAGGAGGAAGAGAGGGGATACTTCATTCAGAGGATGCTTCTTGTGGCACAATGGATCAGTGTATCTGGCTGTTAACCAGAGGGCTGGTGGTTTAAGCACTAAATCATGGTTTAGTATTTTGTGAAAACCAGGCCAGTATATCAAGTAGAAATGCAGGCCTAACTCAATGTCATAGCGAGGCTTATTAACCCTTCCACTTTAAACAAGCTGTGGCACAAACATGGCACTTCAGGTCTCTATGCTGTCATCAGCCATGTGTTAATCCGATTATGATTCTTTCATTGGGGCTGGGAGTGGGGAAGATATAACAAAATCAAAACCCTTTCCCCATGATCTGACAAAATCAACTCAGAAAATGGGAAGCCTAATTATCTTGTGCAGGGCAGCATGGTCTGACGCATAATTATTCACTCAGCATTAGAACAGGGCATGATCCTACATGCTTTACTGACACTCAGCTTATTGAGTTAAGCATCTGGTTTCATTGTTATTTTTGCTACAAGAATCCCATAAGCAAAATACTCAGACAATGCTGATTGCTGCCATTTTGCTAGTGTCTCCTAGTTAAGGTTGCTGTAGCAAGCAGGTCTCTAGGCTACAATGCAACAGGTAGGAGAGGGAAGTAGATGGAAACTGTCCACATGAAAAACAGATGGGAGAAGCCAAAACTCCCTCATCTCCCAGGAGATTTAAAGGCACAAAGGAAATCTCTAGTTTGTAGCTAGGGAACTCTTAATGGCCTCCTGGGTACTCTTTTTCTTTTTTTTAAACAAAAAAAAATATTTTATAGTTCCCTGCCTAATCATTAAAGTAACTCAAGGGAACTTACAATCCAAAACACAGGGCAATTAATAATAATAATAATAATAATAATATATGTAACCATCTCTATTAAAAGTACAAATTAACATCAAAGCCAATCCATTACCAAAAAAAACCCAGACAACAAAAATCTTAAGACCACCAGGCTCAATACACGCTCAATACGTTTAAAGCACCTGACTTCCCCCAAAGAATCCTGGGAACTGTAGTTTATCACTCACAAAGCTACAATTTGCAGCAACCCTAACAAACTACAGTTCCCAGGATTTTTTTGGGGAAATCATATGGTGTGTTCACAGCAGAGAATGATCTACAAGTCAGGAATTCCTTGGTTCAAATTTTGCCTCTACAATGAATTCACCTGCTGGTCTAAAAGCAAGCCACACACTCTTTCTCATTCTTTATCTCTTCCACCCATGCAATATGGGGACCAATAACACTAACTGCTAGTTCTAAGGGACTGCAACAAGATAATGCATGGGAAGCTCTTTAAACGTACTATATAAATGTTCAGAATTCTGTCTAAAAATTTAATTCCCTCTCTTTACTTCACTATGTTCAATAGGGGCAAAACAAGAAAATCCGGCTTGCTTGTGCCATGAGGCCACAGGTTGAACTTTCCCAAAGACCGAATCCTAATACTGAATGCAAATGTTAAAGCCCCAATACCCGGATGGAGAACCTGTGGCATAGGCAGTGGGGATTTGCGGCACACCTGGACAAGTGCAGGAGAGCCTACAGGCCTGCCCACGGGATAAGTGTCAATCAACTCTCCTGCCTTTCATTCCTAAACAGTGCTGCTACCTATTCTTCAGCTCAGATACTACAGACAAAGCCACACCAAGGCAAGTAGTATGGGACACAGTGGTACCTCAGGTTAAGTGCTTAATTCATTCCGGAGGTCCGTACTTAACCTGAAACTGTTCTTAACCTGAAGCACCACTTTAGCTAATGGGGCCTCCTGCTGCCGCCGGAGCACGATTTCTGTTCTCATCCTGAAGCAAAGTTCTTAACCTGAAGCACTATTTCTGGGTTAGCGGAGTCTGTAACCTGAAGCGTATGCAACCTGAGGTACCACTGTACTTTAGATTTGACTTACCACGCATAAGCCTAAAAGATTGGCCATCAAATGTCCTAATGAAATGCAAACGTTGAACTGCAGCTTACAAACTCCACACAGCTCTGCCCTGCATCCATAATTACAAAGATCACATGAGGCTTTATTCTACTTTCCCCAAAACTGTTCTAACTTCCCATAAAGTTCAACAAATATAAGGGCACCAACCTAGTTTGCAAACGCACACCTATACCTTTTCTGGTCTACTTGGAAGATACAAAACTGAATGACAAAACAGAATCAATCATTCTGAGCGAAGCACAGGTTTGCCTCATGTGGCTGTGTTAAAACCTTCCTTAGGTTACTTCTGCCTACTCAGAAGTAAATCCTAAAAGTTCAGTGCGGCTTCCTGTACCAGGTACTGTAATGTTGTAACGTGCCTGCCCCTGGGACATTAGGGTGAAAGATATATACAGTATATTATAATAAAGATGCACAAGACTTGCAGCGTTGGAGAGGGGCGTCTGAGGAATACTTACGTTCGTTTTTCTAGATGAATAACAAGTACAGTAAAATCCTGATTTAATAAAGCAAAGCCAGGAGAATAGAACTTTCTGACTATGTCGAGGGGATTCCGACAGAGCGGGATGGTAAAACGCTCTGGATAGAAAGGGAATCAGCAACGCACCAAAAGGAAGGGGAAGACGAGAGAGAATGAATTCGCACGAGAAGATGCCTCTTACTACCTCTCCCCCTGGGCGCATCACAAAAACGGCCTCGATTCTCCCCGCGCACTCGAAGGATCTCCCTCTGCCGCCGCTGTTCCCACTACGGTCCGAAACCTAAGCTCGCAGCCAGCCGCCTGCAGCTGGGAGCCGATCCCCTCCCCGCCCACTTCGCCGGCTGCAGTAGGAAGAACCAACTAAGGTGGTGGTGGGGGGGGAAGGCTGGGACAGCGAATCGTCTCCACAAAAGCCACTCTTTGCAAGGACCCGGTCTCCGCCCTTTCTGACGCCTCCTTCAGGCATTTCTCTTCTCCCAACTTTAGCGCAGAAATCACAGATCTGCAGAGCTGGAAGAGAACCCATAGGGTCATCTAGTCCACAACCATCCCCCGAAAGCAGGAATCTCAGCCCGTGGTCCCCCAAAACTATACCCGACCCTGCTTTGCAAATGTGCCAGCAGTTTTATTTCGGCACCACGAGGACTCGTTTAGAGCAATACGGCGTTGGCTTCCGTGGCAACTTCTGTGTCGTTGTGTTTACTTTTCTCTTTCACATATTTCTTTTTGCAGCTGCTAACTTCTGTCTAATTTCCCCCTTTTTATTCCTTCTGTCTTCATTAGTTCTAAGTCCCGCTGAGATCCTAGTAACTCTTGTTTAGGATCAGTGCCTTCCTAGGATCAATGCCTTGTTTAGGATCAGTGCCTTACAATACAGTGGTACCTCAAGTTACATACGCTTCAGGTTAAATACGCTTCAGGTTACAGACTCCGCTAACCCAGAAATATTACCTCGGGTTAAGAACTTTGCTTCAGGATGAGAACAGAAATCGTGCAGCGGCGGCGCGGCGGCAGCAAGAGGCCCCATTAGCTAAAGTGGTGCTTCAGGTTAAGAACAGTTTCAGGTTAAGAACGGACCTCCAGAACAAATTAAGTTCTTAACCCGAGGTACCACTGTATTTGTTTGTATTTGAATATCCAGGAGTTCCCATTAGTCCCGTCCCCCCACTTTATTTAACAGCAACTGTGACAGAAATGAGATCTCCGCATTTTATTTGATGTGACTAACAGTCCTGAATGCCCCCCTAAATTGTCTTCTCCAGACTTTTCTGCTGGTGCCTGGCAGACAGGCACTGCACATTGGGAATCACTAAGATCAGGACTCACCCAAGTCATTTTGTTGCCTGAGACAAAAAAAACTCAGAACAACAACCTCTGTTACTAGTTAACATAGAGTACCACCCCTTGGCAAATAAGTGGGAGTCTTCTGGGCTGATTATCAATTCAATCTGATTCCCTAGACACAATCTCCCACACTATTGCTTTCAGTGGTATCCCAAACCTGCTGAGGTAACTGCCTCACCTTGTATCATGACAAGACAGTCTTTGGCTAGAATGCCAAATTAATATCTGGATATCAATATTTATTAAAATATTTCTTAATCAACTCTCAGGGCATAACAATCTTCACACTGTGGTGTACAACTCCAGAATCAATCACAACAACATGAAATCATTTATCTGAAAACTCACAACCCCTTAAAATTAACAGTATAAGTTAAACCAAAGTGCAATTATGAAAAATGTAGATGAAAATTAAAATACCACATTTTTCTGTGTATAAGACTAGGGTGTTTTTTACTACAAAATAATGTAAAAAATTAGGGGGTGTCTTATACATGGGCCCCCCACATTTTCTTAAATATGACTCCCCCCAAATAGGGGGTATCTTATACAGTACATGGAAAAATACAGTATGTTTCTTTAAAAACAACAACTAATAATGATGGAGCAGAGCCAGATGGATTTCCAGGGAGAAAAAAATTCCATAAATTTGGAACTACCACCCTAAAAAGCCATGCTCCCAATACCCATTGGCCTTCAGACATCAATCTTAATGCACAGGCAGGCTCATATTGGTACAGATAGTCCTTCAGATAGTCAGGCTCCCAAATCAGTAGTCTCTGATGCAAAAAGCAGAAGGTCACACTCTTATTTATGACTTTAGAACGAAAGTGACTACCATGCTAGTTCCACTTCTAATATCATTAATGCACTTTAGAATCTTCAACCATTTTCTTTGGATGTACTATGAAGATCCCCATCTCCCAAACTTTATAGACTGCTTTAACCACCTGGCACAAAACATATGCCACATTTACTGTATTTCAGTTAAAAGACCGTTTGGTGTGTCTTGCCTGGTTGGGAATATCATAAGGTACTAAGTTTGTTAAGTGATAATTAACCAGAAGTAATTGAGCATGAGAGTATGAACCCAAAAGATTCCCGACCTTTTGCCTCCCACTGAAACCAATAGGACTTTCCTAGAGTTTCATGCCGGTGGCCTGTGGCATGTCCCCATTAAATATCCACATTGATTTTTCATTGTATTCCGATTACTTCTTTTAACTCTTATAGTGTGTTTTATTATACTGTAATTTGAATTTTATGGAATGAAACATGCAATACAATAAAATACAATATAAGAAATAAAAGAAGCAATGAAATACAATGAAAAATAATATAGCACCTGGCACAGCACGTTACAATTGTGACAAGAGACATAAAAATCATTAAGTGGTCCTCCAAGACCACCAGCAATTTTCAAGTGGTTGGCGCGGGGGTGTGGAGTTTGGGAACCACTGACATAGGAATACCATGATACTTGAAGCACCAAAAACAACTCCTTGGACGGAAAAGGATGCTCATGCATCTCAAAGGGCGCAAACTTCATGAATGTGTATGATCTGGGATTGTTCAAAGTTTAGCGGTATTTGGGATGGCAGAGGAGCTGCTGTCTGTTGGACAGGAAGAGCTGCTGTTTCAGATGAGAAACCAGGCACCAACTTCAGCCTTGCAATCTTGAACTAGATTGCAGGCAAGCAGGCAGGGGCTGTTGTTTGTTTTTTTATCATTCACTGTACTGTAACTTCCAGTTTCATGCAGCAGCATCTTATCACTAAATAAAATGCAAATTGGTGATGCCACGTCACATTTGCACTCAGCTTGTTGTAACATTTTGTCCTGCAATTTTAATTGAGAGTTTCTCTGCTTAGCTGGATGGCCTTGAATTCTAGAGTTATGATGAAGCAAAACTTCTCCATATCCACTTCCTCTGCACTGTGCATGATGGCTGGAACACTAGCAGAGGGAGAATGAATGAAAAATGTTTCATGGTCCAGGGTGAAAAGAACCCACTGTTGTAGATCTTACAGAGGAGACAGGAGTGGGTGCTATAGGTCAAGTTTGTACGATTTCTCACCCTTTTTTCACCAGCCTCTGGTTATTCTAGTGTGGGGTTAATGAGAATTTTGTCTGCTAGCTGGTTGGCTACAGTGAGAGGAAAATGCGGTTTCTGCCCCAGGTGAGAGTGTGGGTATAACCTGTCCTTCCAGGAGAAAGACCCTAGGTGAGAGAGATGGGGTGGCTTGATTGATGCTTTTCTATTTCTTGTCACAAGGTTAATTGAAGTTCCTCGCATCATCTAATGTGATCGACTAGTATATTGTGATTTTGTTAATTTATATTGTACTTTTATTATATACCAGCTGTCTTTTGACCTGGTTTGCAGCTTGTTCTGCTGAAACATAAACACACTGATATAAAGATCTGCCTAAGGGCAGGACCACTAACCAACTGCCCTCCCTTCTGGAAGTGCCGGGTCCGGATTAGCACTTCAACTCAAATATAAGGAGAGCCACGCCTTTGAAGCTGGGAGGGGGCATAATGCGTTGAAAGAGTGGGGCGGGGCTTCAGTCGCTGCGCAGGCTCCTGGCGCAGCAGCAGCAGGAGGAGGAGGATGACGCAGAGGCGGAAGCGGCTTTATTCGGGCGCTCTGATAGGGCGAAGCCTGGCCAGCGCGCGGTCACGTGGCGAGTCCCCCGCGCGTGCGCAGCTTGGATGGGTGGGGCAGAAAGATGAAGCTGACGGAAAAGTTGCCGGCCGAGGAAAGGCTGAAGGTGAGAACGCGGGGAGGAGTGGGGGGGGAGGGGGAGAAGGCTGGCCGCTGATTGGTTAAAAAGGGCGCGCTCCTTTTTGCCTGCGTTGGAGGGTTTGCTCTGAGGCAACGAGCTGGTTCTGAAGGAGCGACTGCGGTCCATTCCCAAACTTAGCCCTCCAGATGTTTTGGGACTACAATTCCCATCACCCCTGACCACTGGTCCTGTTAGCTAGGGATGATGGGAGTTGTAGTCCGAAAAAACATCTGGAGGGCCGAGTTTGGCCGTGCCTGAAAGCCCAGAGTTTTGCCTCCAGCATATGTGTGACAGTTCACAAGCAGGGCGTGGAAAAGATGGGCCGTCCCCTTTCCCGAATGACCCCCAACGCCCCTCGGGTTTCAGAGGAGCGGCGCTGCTCCTGTTCATGGAGGCTCCATTTGCTTCATGCCAGCAGTGCTCCAGCTTCTGAAGGGTTGATGGCAGGCAGAAGCTGCCATGCGGGCTTCTCTGGTGGAGCCCTGAACTGACTGCATGGCCTCAGCAGCATGAGCTGGTGCTTTTGCCCTTCGCCATAGGAGTCAACTCCTAATGGCCGAGGTCCCTTCGCCCCCCCCCAAATAAAATATGTTTTAATATTGTTGGGCATTGCCATTCAAGTTGTGTGTGTGTGTGTGTGTGTGTGTGTGTGTGTGTGATGTGATCAGTTATGTGGGCGGGGCTTACCTGCCCCCCACATATTTTATTCAAGTTGGCACCCCTTGTTCTTCACTAATGCACCTGAAAAGGCTCAAAGATAGTATGTTTATAGCACAGACTTGGGCACAGAAACAACAGGTGATCTCACAGGCAGGGCTGGCCCACCCACGAGGCGACCTCAGGCAGCAGTTTCCATAGGGACGGCAGATTCTGCTGTAGATCTTTATGGTCCCTCCTTGTTCCCGATGTAGATCTTCACTCACCTCTTCTTCCCAGGTGGGGAGGGGGGTTGCCATTTTGTGTTTTGCCTCCGATGCCAAAATGTCTTGGGCCAACCCAAGTACCGTATTTTTCGCTCTATAAGACGCACCTAGTTTTTGGAGGAGGAAAACAAGAAAAAAGATATATTCTGAATCTCAGAAGCCAGAACAGCAAGAGGGATCACTGTGCAGTGAAAGCGGCAATTCCTCTTGCTGTTCTGGCTTCTGTGATAGCTGCGCAGCCTGCGTTCACTCCATAAGACGCACACACATTTCTCCTTACTTTTTACGAGGGAAAAAGTGAGTCTTATAGAGCAAAAAATACAGTAGGCTATCATTTGGGAGTGATCAAACTGTTGATTGCAAATGATGTGGTGTTGCATAGCAAAGTAGATGTGCAAAGATCCTGTTCGCTACTTATAATTACAAACATCAGAAAATATAACATCAATAAAACCAACAAAATGCAACATCAGTAGAACTAGCTGTCTCTTAAAGCTTTGTTTATACTCATTTCTCCCAGTTCTTTCACAAAGTAATTGATGGGATTTGTGGCCGGGCATACCCTCGATATCAAGACTATAACACTATTTGGAATTTAACAGAATGGATGGAGGTTCTAGAACAAACCTCAGCATATTTCAAAAGTACCATTGCCGAAGATCGCTCAGATGAAGAGGTATCCATACTTGTTTTGTGACTTTGTAAATAAAGACTCAGTATTGCTATTCTAATTTATGTAATAATATAAACTGTTATGAGAAAGTTATAAGCAGAGCCTTTGTGTATCTGCAACAGGTATCTGCTTCAAAATTAAGCAGAGTTAAATTCAATTTGCACTTTTCAATTAAAACAGATTCTGCATTAGTACTTCATTAGTACTTCAGCCAGTGTATTCTGTAATTCTTGTAGATTATGAAAAGAATCTAATGAAGTTTAATATGTCTTAAATCTTTCATTTTGGATAATGTTCAGTTAAAGACTTTTCTATTAACCTACAGCTGGTAAAAGTCGTTGAGCTGCCTGTACTTGATTTTTATTCCCGAAATGGTTACCATTTTTCTGATTTTGATTTGATGCTCTAGAACATCTTTTACTCTGATAGCGAACCCAGTTGGTGAGTGCCAACATAAACGAAGCCAAAATGGGGGCACTGAGAAACAAGAGGGAGGTACTAACATGCATGGGGGACCCCCAAGGTTTTCAGAAGTAAAAATAATAGTATGTATATATTTTAAGAAACCCAAAAATGAAAGTGGGGGGAGGGAAATTACCCCAACAAGGAGTGTATTGCTATAATTGTACAGCCAACAACCACACAGTCATTCCACTGCTACATGATTAAAGGACTCGTAATCAGATGATCAGGGATGATGAAACAGCTGGAAAGAGGGGGCCAGGTGCAGACACCTGCAGCCAAACCAAGCAGCTTTGCGTTTGCCTTCTCCCAAGTTGGAGTTTTGCCATGCTGCTGGATGCCCTGTCATTCCTAGCCTGCCTTTCTTACAGTTTGCCACATAGTCATTTTCTCTTTCAGGCACTTCCCTACACCATAGCTTTGACAAATGGGAGGCAGTTTATGATTTCACAGCTGAGCACATGAAGGGTTTTGCGGGCCCAGCTGCTTGTTGCTGGTTATCAAAGCAGTAGGAGCTGCTCTTGCCTGCGTATCGGTGGTACCCAGTTGCATGTGGTCCTCAGCTGCAAGGCTGAGGCCCATATTTTAGTCAGTACTTATAGTGGCAGTAGAACTGGCGTAATATAGGCATTCTGGTGGTTTTGATTGTGCCTACAAAACAGACGCAGAAATGATGTGGTCTTTAAAAAATAACTCTTGTATTTACAAGTACAAACAATGCCAATTGTTATCGTACAGCCTGTTAGGTTTACATGTTTTTTTCCCATTTTGTTTTGTTTTGTAGGCACTTCAGCCATTGGACGAGCTGAGTTCTGACTCTCAAAAAGCTGTGGTGACTTGCTTGAAAGGCAGAAAGCATGACATCAAGCATGCCCTGATTGAAAGAACAAACGGCATCTGTTCGGCACGCCTCCTGGATTTTGACTGGCAGCTGAAGGTTAGGCTAACAGTTTCATTCCTAGCTGTATAAGACTGCTAGATCAAGGGTAGCCAAACTGTGACTCTCCAGATATTGCTGAACAGCAACTTCCATTAACCCTGAGCATTGACTACAATGGCTGGGGCTTATGGGAGTTGGAATCCAGCAGCATCTGGAGGGTACCATGCTGACTATCTAGACAAATATGTCTGGCCTATGAGACTTTGAAACAGACTATAGCAGATCAGCTGAGGCGAGAGGAGGCAGCCTGAGGTTCCCCATCTCTGCTGTATAGTATGTAGTAAAGATTCCAAACAATTGTTATTAAACAGTTGGTATAATCATGAGAGTTTGTTTCTCGTAAGATTGAGACGAGCCATAGAAAGGAAGTTGGCTGTTATGTCTTATGCCAGGGGTCAGCAAGGTTTACCTTGCCTGGGCCGGTTCACTCAAGCGGAGATCCCTCTGTGGCCTGGATCGCGCACGCCTGCAATTTCCGGCATCCGCGCAGACGCGATTTCTGGCACTGCGGAAGCAAGTCCCTGCGCCGTGCCTGTTTAGCACAGTGCGCGGGGACTCGCTGAGTGGGCGGCTCTGTTCGGGGGTGGCTCGTGGGGCGGTTAAACAAACCCCGTGGGCCACTTGTGGCCCATGGGCCCTAGGTTGCTGACCCCTGTCTTATGCAATAAATGAACGATGTACATAATGCAGCATTTCTTCACTCTCCTGAATTGGACTGGTTTACAGCATATTTACTGTATGGCATAATACGTTGTAGCAATGTAACATGCCAATATAACCTACAATTCTGCTTGGATTATATATAGAACATTCAGGTTGTTTATAAGATCTGCATAAGAGGATCTTTGTTAAATTTATTATAGTAGTTTGGTCACGTTAATGAGAATTATGCAGCTGGTAGTTTGCAGAACATCTGGCCATCATGCAAAATGTTTGCTCAGAAGAGTGATTACTCTTCTAATGTGCTTCTGCTTGCTTCGCTGTGGTTATAAATTGCCTCTTGCTTAAATTTGTTCTGGAAGCCATTAGATAAAGAGAGGTGTTTTTTGTGTCTTATTGGAGTTCTTAAAAGCATTATTTGTTGAATTTGAATATTTCAGTAGGAACTTAATTGAGAAATTGTGAGCCTTTAATCTGTAGCCACATGTGGCTCTTCATTTCTGAAGGGCTTGCAACTTTTCTTTATGGCTAAGGTTTAATTTATACTGTAAATCTGGCTAATCTGCAGTTCTCGTTCCCCTCTGGCTAATTTGAGTTCATTATGTGTGCATATTTTCAGCCTTTGTGAACAATACCTACAGCCAGACCACCTTCTGTACCTTCAGGTATATATGTTGATTATAAACCCCACCCAACATGTTTGCATCCAAACCCTAAGAATACCTCCTTAGAAGTGAGACCCTTTGAAGTCTATGGGAGTATTTGCTGGTTTTGTGTTCTTGAAAGCGACGGAGCAGGCTGGAGAGGCAAATATGGTCTGACAGGTTGTATTAGCACTGCCAGTGAGTACTGTATTAGTACTGCCAGTGACAAATCGCATTGAATCCTGGAAACCAAAGAATTACTCTGATGGAGTAAGAATGTTTTCTGAATAGATAGTCTTGCTTTATTATGGATTATTCCCTTGCTAGGTTGGGATAAGCAATGTATTACACATGGACAGCTTCTGTCTGGCCAAGGTTTCTTTTCTGAGTGCTTCTATACTGCCTTGCTAAGGACATAGTATCCAAGCCCAGCTGATTCCATAATGTGTGCAGTTTTATGGGTCACACTGGGGATCCCACCCCCTGCTATATTTTTGGCAGTTCTACTTCACAACAATCTATATGTATAAATATGAATTAGTGTATTTATTTAGGATACATACTGCTCTTCAACAACAAGGCAACACATTCTCACACTGTACAAGGTGGCTTACAATCTTATTTCAGTAAAGTTTTCATAGCAGGGGTGGGCTTCCACAAGTGTATTTCCCACCCTAGAACAAAGGAACAGATCCATTTATGATACTTGGGCACTGGCTGCTTTGGCCTTGGTAGATCTGGGGGCAGATCCCTTTCTGCAAATCTGAGCTTAATAACAGTGTCTGCATTGAGGGCTCTCTCACCACACAGCTCTTCCTAGACAAAGCTCACCTGATGGCAGCTAGAATTTTCCTAGAAGAAGACATGTTGCAGTTGCTCTCCTCCCTTGCCAATATCAGTGGGGGAACTCTTGGCCTCTGTTTTATTGTTGCTTTTCGAAAGTCAAATTCACATCCTTTAACTGGGTTATTTCCAGAGGAAATTTCACTCCAGCTGATTTGAAACCTGTGCATTTGCTCCATATAGAAAGCTGCTCAGATCTTTGTTGTTGTTGTTTCTGATTAAATATTTTTGGTCCAGGGTTCTCAGTTACAGGAGGATACCCTGAATGTACATCTTCATGACTATATAGTTAGTATAAATAACTTTTTATCAGCCTTTCAGAATCCGCTCACTTTGATGTAAAAGTGCTATCATAACTGGCCTAAGCTGTTTTTTTCCCTAATTATTCTCCTGTATAGCTTGCCCTCTCTAGTGATAAACTATCCATGCTGCAAATGCCACTTCTAAACCTTGATCTGGATTTGACAGAGAATGGTAACCTCAAGCCGTACTCCATAGAAATGAATAAGGAAGAGCTACAGAACCTAATAAGTTCACTGGAAGCAGCCAATAAGGTGTGTATCACATTATTTTAGAAAGCTGAAATTACCCAAATGATTTCCCTGATAAAACTAGCAACAGTTATTTGTATGTAAAGAGTATGGGATGTAGCCAAGAAAGTTGTCCTGTTTCTTGGTGCAAGGACTTCTGCCTGTGCAACAGGATGTCCTCTCCCTCTCCTCTTCCTGCCTGCCTCTTGCCCTCCCCATTTGCTCTGGAGGGCTGGAGGAACCCACATAACAGAGAGGGCACAGGGAGAGGAAAAGGAAATCCTGTTGCACAGATTGAAGTCCTTATTATGTAATAGAACCTTATCTGGGGCTAGGAGAGACTTCTTTAGGTCATATCAGTTAGAAGATATTTGTCTTAGGACAAGGATGGGGAACCTGTGGCCCTCCACAACTTAATTCAAATGCAATGGGAAGGCTTGCTATTGTTAGCAGTGGGGTTATTCAGCTGTCCTTAATTCAAAATACTTCACTATGGGTGGCAAGATCTTTGGAGTCCCTTTCAGTTCTGACTTCCTGCCCTTGTTTGTTGCCTTGGAAATGTCTCTTCTGGCAGAAAGTGCTATGAAAGTGAAAGCCTGCTATTTTTCATGTGCAAGAAGATTACCAATCCACCCCTTAGTTGTGTGAAAGCCATTAGAGACTTATTTTATCCTTTAGATGAGAAGGCAAAAAGGCAAAACATGTGTGGGTGTAAGTTTGAAATGTATTCAAACATTTTAAAAGGCTGTGTAAGCCGTTGTCTGAGCATGAGAACCTGCATGGTTGTTACACGTTGCTACTTAGACTTACTGCTTCCAACTTTTGTATTCCTCTTGAAGGTTGTTCTGCAGCTGAAATGATTCCGCTATCAGACGTGTCAGTGATAAGAAAATAGATGTGTATTCTTCAAATCAAAAGGAACTGAAATGCTTCTGAAGTGCTGAGGTTGACGCATTAAAGTGAGAGACAGAAAGATGTTATTCATAATCTTACTGAGAGAACAACTCTTGATCTCTGCTAGGCCAAAATAAATGCAAAATCGCATTGTGGCTAACCGGTGAACATAACTTTGATAGACTGCTGCATTTCTGAGAAGTTTTGAGTGCCATGTTAAAGCATTTGTTGGAGATCCTGAAGAAAGGGCGGACTTTGCCTTATCGTGTTACTAACAAGCAGCCAACAGTTACCTGAAATAACTTGATGCAAACATTCCTTTTCTTCTTTTCACGGGATTTATGTAACTACATTGCAGACCAGGACTGTGAAAACTATTTTAAACTCAAAGACACAATTTGCTGTTATATTTTGGAACTGCATAAAAAGAGGTTTTGTTTTGCAGATTGAGCTCTGTTAAACACAATAGAATGTGTCTACAATTAAGTGTAGTGGGTTGAACATGCCTATCACCAGACCATTTTAAGCATTCTACCTAGCTGTAGCTTGTAATGTGCTTCTGTGTGAAATAAATTGATTTCTCTTAAATATTAAAGTCAGGCTGTGAAACAGTACAGTTTAAGCCAACACAACTACCCCTGATTGGTGTGATCTAGCTTATATTTGCTTATCAGAATAATTGCTGGTAGACTGTTTAGGTGAGCACATGATGTCAGCCCATGATTGCAACCAACGATTGCATACTTAGAGTTTGCTCTATAAAGTACATGTATCTATGTAACCCACTAAAGAAAGTTATTGAAAGAAAACTTCCAAAGCACTTGACCTTTCGCCTTACAAAACACCCTAAACCATTCTGAACTAGTTCAAAGAAAGTCAGTACTTTTTTGTGGATTGCAAGGCCATGGGAATTTGCCTTGAAGATCTCTGTCTGCAAGAGCCACCATCATAGGATGGCTTTTGATATTGCACTTGTTTTGTTGTCTCTGTAAACCCTAACTTACCTGTGAGCTGGTCTTTGGGTTGGCTGCAAAGGTATCTGGGTAGATGGATAGTGCCACACTTCTCTTAAGATTTTTATTTGTGCATCCATTTTGTTGAGAATTGGAGAAAAGACTCACAAATTGGCGAATAGCTATAGAATCATAGAATCATAGCGTTGGAAGAGACCACAAAGGCCATCGAGTCCAACCCCCTTAGTATAGTATTGCTGGAATAAGGTACAGTGGTGCCCCGCAAGACGAACGCCTCACAGGACGGAAAACCCGCTAGACGAAAGGGTTTTCCGTTTTGGAGGCGCTTCGCAAAACGAATTTCCCTATGGGCTTCCTTCGCAAGACGAAAATGTCTTGCCAGTTCCTGCGGGGTTTTCCCCCCCCTTTTCCTAAGCCCTAAGCCGCTTATCAGCTGATCCGCTGATAAGCCGCTTATCAGCTGATCCGCTAAAAGCCGCTAAACAGCTAATAGCGCTAATCCGCTAAGCTGTCAATGGGCTTGCTTCGCAAGACGAAAAAACTGCTATATGAAGAGCCTCACGGAACGGATTAATTCCGTCTTGCGAGGCACCACTGTAATATATCATTTCCTATATACAAAATGCTTCTGAGTTATGGAGAAGATCCATTATTACCATTACTTCAATGCCAGTATGGAAAGGAGTATTTTTCAAATGCTTAAAGTGTCTGTATGACTGACTGATAAAACATGACTTGAGAAGAGATGTAGCAATATCATTTTTTTCATGAGTTTTTTTAAAAAAGGTATGGGGAACAAATTTTTCATTGTTTTATTTTCATATACACACAGCCTCATAATGCATGCTTGAAATCTCCATACAAAATTTCAAGCTGTACAATGGAAAAGTTTTTTAAAAAATGTTTATTTGGTTACTAGGAATACATCAGCTAATGAAATTTACATTTTATTACATTTTCAGAAGCTATGAAAACTGGTTTAATGATAAAACGTAAATAATGCTACTTCGTTTGCATCTCTCCCCCGTCCCCCGCTCATTCCTGCGGCATTTAAGAGGAAAGTCCGGAAAACAAAATACTGAGTAAAAGAACAAGGGGATGGTAGTTTCTGTACTACTGTAAAAAACAAAAGACCCCCACAATTTCTCTTGAGTACGGTGTTTCAGAATTGTTTTTTTTTCTAACATACATAAAGACTAAAATCAAAATATGTGAAAAATCAAAGTTGGGACTGGGGAAGGGGAGTGAGAGACGGCACCAGGCATATTGACACTTTTAAAAGGAGAGGCTGAAAAATCTCCATAGTTAAAGGAACAGCCATATATGTGAACCTGAATGTTATGTTGCATCCGATATGTGGATGAACAAATAGTCCATTGTAAATGAAGAGCGTGATATAAAGAAGGATGGCTCTTGTGCGGCTTATTGGATCAGAATGATGCAATCCTGGGCCATTTTAAAGATCTGCAATCTGACTATGCCCCTGATCAGTCTTTGATGTTGCAGTGAGTGGTCAGTACTGTTGAGACCTGGGTCCATATCCTTCCGTGGTCATGAAGGTCACTGGATGGGTTTGAGAAAGTAAGTTAGTATTTATCAACCTGGCTTGTCTTGTAGGATTGCTGGTAGGATTATCCCAGGTGTACACTGCAAAAAGGTAAAGGTATCCCTGACCGTTAGGTCCAGTCGCAGATGACTCTGGGGTTGTGTGCTCATCTCGCTATGTAGGCCAAGGGAGCCGGCGTTTGTCCGCAGACAGCTATGCTATGGCGGACCAGAGCAGCGCATGGAAATGCCGTTTACCTTTCCGCTGGAGGAAAGGTATTTATCTACTTGCACTTGATGTGCTTTCGAACTGCTAGGTGGGCAGGAGCTGGGACCGAACAACGGGAGCTCACCCCGTTGCAGGGATTTGAACAGCTGACCTTCCGATTGGCAAGCCCTAGGCTCAGTGGTTTACACCACAGCGCCACCCGTGTCCCTGTGCACTGCAAAAGTGTATACTAAAAATGAGAGAAATAGGTGAACACAGGCCATCATTTTAATATAAGGTGCAATTTAGGATTGTTTTGTAAATAAGCAATTCTAAACTACAAATGGCTGTCATTACAAGGAGACCCAGTTAGCCACATGAAGATTACTTTGAATGCCACTCCCAACTGCGTGTTGGTTTAGAACAAGCAATAGGGAAGAATGGCGTCGAAGAGTGAATACTGTCTGCTTAACAAGGATCATGATCCATTAATGTTTAGGGAGCAAGCAAATGTGCATTCACTTTGGTGGCAAATAAGCAACATATGAAAGGTGGTGAAGAAATATACAGTGGTGCCCCGCAAGACGAAATTAATTCGTTCCGCAATTTTTGTCGTCGAGCGAATTTTTCGTCTTGCGAAGCAAGCCCATAGGGGAATTCGTCTTGCGAGGCAAATCGCGGACGAAAAAACCTTTCGTCTAGCGAGTTTTTTGTCTTGCGAGGCATTCGTCTTGCGGGGCACTACTGTAGCTTGTTTTTGTCTTGGTTGAACTAACTTCTGTTCACCTAAGGCTGTTAAAAAAGTGCCCTTTCTGTGCAGATTCATATTTTATTGGATATGGGCGCTTAGCCTGTTTATCTACAGACACTAGATACTACAATGTTAAGTACTTCACACAATGTAAGTTATGGGGTGATAAATATGATAGACATAGTTTATTGAAAAGGATGATTCCTCTGTCACACAGCTGTTATTCTTGTGGGTTTCTTTTGCCATGATGCATGGCTTGCAAAATATGTACAAAATACGCCCCCCCCCAGCAGTGTTTTGAATGAAGGCTGCAAGAACAAGGTCACAAACCAGGGAGTTTTCTGGCACCAGTCCTCCTTTGCTGGACAGAAAGGTGTGTTTTCCGCACGTGTGATCATTTCTCAGGAGTGTCGTCTTGGCCAAATCACAGCACCTGCACACTGAGTTTTGTTATAAACAGAGTCCAGTATGCATGCCAAAGGCAAAAATCTAGCACAAATATTAAACATTGAAAACTTTGTTTAAACAAAGGATGGTGATAACACCTTTTTAGCTGTTGCAAGGTTTAGAAGAAAATTTCACAAATGCTGCTATGGAAAACACTGCTTTTTCTTGTTTTGCAGTTTAACTTTTAAGATCGCCAAGAATGAACTTTGCACCTCACAGTAAAAAGATGCCACTGCTCTGTTGCAATGAATGAGAACTCAGCAGGAATAAATGGAGCTTGTAGAGGACGCCTTCCTGGTGCCCTTTGTCCTATACTAGATCAGTTGAATCAGCGTATGAAAATAATCACAGTATTGTGGGCTTTACAGGTTTCTTTTTCAAAACATACAAAAATGTACAGTTACTCCCAGAAAACACCTTTGGAAAAATATTTGAAAGAACATTTGTGTTGACAGCAATAGAGTCTAGTGCTACATTACGCAGGATGTGCAAAAACAAACAAACATGCAGTTATATACAGTAAGGAAACAGAAGCCTAACAAAAATTATAAAATGTGCACACTCTAAAAAGACGTGGGATGTGTAAAAAGCAAGTACATAAATTCACATTGCATTAACAGATCAGGAATTTTAATCAGAAAATGCAGCATATCTGTATACAAAATAGAAAAGTTAATCATAAAAAATTAGTCTATTTTTCCTCTCTTGGCATTTTGTTGATTTTATTTCCTAGAAATCTTTCCTTTCGTTTTAGAAAACAAATATTTAAAGGGATCCTTTTAGCAAGTGAACTCCAGAAACTGCATGTATAAAAGCTCTTTCATGTCGAATAATTGGTTTCAAAAATGTGTTTGCAATGAAAATTCAGCTGGAATTTATAAGTTTTTATGAAAAATTATGTCAAAATATTTCTTTAAAATACGTAAATGAGATTGAAACGAGCCACAGAGAAAGGCTGCCCCCCCCCACCTTCTTAAGGAGATCCTGTAATGTGTGTAATTGTATTAGGGCCTTGCTTTTATTAGACAAATTCAAAAATGAAAAACAGTTACTTGGAAATAGTTCATTTGTTGCTGGAAGTGCGTTTTGATGACCACATCAAGCTGGTCAGGAACAATAGAAAGTTGTGAAACTGGCTTGGGGAATGTAATCTCAGTGTGTAGATGTTTTAGATAGATTTGAACCACCGTATCGTGGTTCATCTTTGCCTTTGGATAAGAGTTTCACCTTGATGGCCTCATCCTAATAGCAGCCATGGACACCTAATATTCTAAATTGTTTAGGCCAAATTTTTAGATTTCTTGTGGATTGAGGCCTGTAGAGTTCAGATACGTTGTCTCAGATTCCATCCCTGATATATTTCCATTATTAATCAGCTGCTCAAGCCACAACGGCAATCCTCCCCATTTCATTTTTAATTAGTTGGCAAGTTTATACACAAAAGGTTTATGCTATTGTTCTTCAAGTTACTTAGCAAGTACTGTACAAGGTCAACCCAAGCTATCCTGGCTAACAAGAGGTTACACCAGGCTGATTCACTGGTGTCTGAAGGCACCAATGGTAGACCAAGAGTAGTGATGGAAGACCAAGAAAGTCTCCACCAGGTGCAAATGCAACCAGGTGCCAAATGGGCAGCTCTATGCTTATGCAAGGAGGTCCTGATTGCTTAATGATACGACTTGATAGGAATATAAACCATCATACTGCAACCTGTCTGCATAACTTGTGACCCACCAACCTGTTTAGCCAAGAACCTGATAGACCTCAATTTTTGCTGCCTGCCTGTGACTGCACAAAAGGGTGGCATTATTGATACAACCAGTAGGCTTAGCAGAACACAAGCTCTAGAGACCTGACTGCAGGCCAAGCCAACGTGGTGCCCTCATTTTTGGACATTGGCAACTGGGGGGCACTGTATTGGTTACCACCACCCTACCCTACCATGTTCTTCTGTGTGCATTCATGTAGACGAAAATGTATTTTCAGCAAAAGGAATACAGAGCAGATTATTGACCAAGAACAAAGCTTCATTTTATTGTTCCTTCCACACGCTAATAAAACTATATAATCAATGTTTTCGTATATTCTTTCCTCCTTCAGTTCTACTACCCTATATTTAATGTGTCTTGTTCCTTTTTTATGCAAGAAGGGTAATTTCAAACGTGGGACTCTCACAGTCAAGCAATGGTTAAACAATTTCACAGAATGTATGCTGTAATGACTTGCTGGGTTTACATATTGGGTGAATTGCCACCTGACTCCCCAATGACTCATGCAAGAAATGGCACAAGTAGATTTACCACCTTGTTATCTGTGGAAAAATGATGTATCTCTCATGGAATTAGCTGATAAGATACACACTTTTGTATGATTTCATATCTGCAGAGAAAATGTTAGATAAAGCCCATTAGTGATTCTAGTCAGGGTAGACTTTTTAAAAGGACATTTCTGCTATGTAATCCATTTCCATTCAGAAGCAAATCCTGGTTAAGTTCATTGGAACTTACTCCCAGATGAATGTGTTTAGGATTTGCAGCCTTACAATTGTATAAGCAGCTAGCTAGGAATTGGTGGAAAGGGGGATTGAAGAGACTAGAAGGTTAGCAAATGGTGATTAGTGCTTCATCTTAATTTTAAAGTGTTTTGACCCTGATGGTCTCTTGTTCCATAAACTTCTGCCCCTCATATTACAGTTAGAGTCCAAGAGATGGAATGTATAGCCATGCTCCTCAAACTCTTATCACTCTTATCAACCGTACAACTTGATGGATTTCTTTAGTTGTTGGTGGCACTTTGCTTTTAATCTTAGAGTGTGGCACCCGAGACAAGCTTTGGCTCTCAAAGGGGTGGTAAATAAAAGAGGAATGAAAGCACACACTCTATCATGGTAGGAGAGCATTTTTCATTTGGAAATTCTAAAGCAAGCCGTTAGTGCCAATTTAGCTACTTGTATTCTTCTTTTTTTTTAAGCTCCTTGTATTGATTATATGTACCCCAACTTCCAAAAGCTGACAGCAATGGTGAATCAAGCTATAGAGCTATTTTCCCTGTTGCTGAATCTTTAATTCAAAGCCACTGATTAGGTTTTTAGAGGTGTATCCAGATGTATGAGCTAACTTTCTCAATGGCACAAGAATTTAAGCATCTCCATATTCGCAAAAAAAGAGAGGAACAGATGAAAGTCCAGCATTTGAGAACTAGGAAATGGAGAAGAATTCGTTCCAGTAAATGTCAGCTTTAGAAGATTAAGATGCTGTGTTTTCATGCCTATTTGTACAATCGTTTTGGAAAAGAAGCAGGCTTTCAAAAATAATAAATTGAAACTGAAATTCCAGCAAAGCCTCAAACTGTTTCAACATCAAGAATATTGGCGTTACTTAGTTACTTCATGGGATATCATCCAACCATTTTCCTGAGTCTGTCCTGTATTATCTATCTGCATATACGCTCCAAACTGACAGCACATGGCAGTAAATTAGCTTTTTACATTAAATATTTCAGGGTCCATTTGCGTAAAACATTTTTTTGGGGGGGCTATCTTTTTAGGAATCAAACCTCCTCCAACCCCCTGCAATTACCCTCATTTTAATAATAAAAAGTTTGGCTCAGTTCAAAGAAAATTGAACCAAGGTTTGTATGAATAAGGCACTTTGAGGATATGTTGTTTTCATGGATACTTTTTTCATGGATTTAGATAATACTCAAGCATGGATGCATAGAAAGGCACAATGTGAGTGAAACCTCTTGGCTCAAATTTAGTGCTACTTTAAAAAGGAGCTTAAGATTCTGCTTCCCGTTTGGCACTTTGGGTATTTCTTTAGCTGTCAGGGTTTTAGGAGAACATTATAACAGATAAATAAGGAATGGGAGTCTTGCTGGGATAAAACTACAAAACCAGGGCTGGCCCAATGCATTTTGGGAGGGAATTCGAAATGCAGCGGAAGTGTTAGATGTCTGTTGGGTGTGGTTTGAGAGAGGTGATGATGTGTCTTGTTACTCTTGGCTCTAAGGAGATCATTCAAGTCACATACGGAAGGCCTCCTATTCTAGACATTACAATTTCAAAATGTCCTTTCTTTTTTCTTTTTCTTTTTCTTAAAGTTCTGGTCTAGTAACTCTAGGTCTAGATGATGGTAAAGGTAAAGGGACCCCTGACCATTAGGTCCAGTCATGGCCGACTCTGGGGTTGCAGCGCTCATCTCGTTTTATTGGCCGAGGGAGCCGGCGTACAGCTTCTGGGTCATGTGGCCAGCATGACTAAGCTGCTTCTGGCAAACCAGAGCAATGCACGGAAACGCCTTTTACCTTCCTGCCAGTGTGGTACCTATTTATCTACTTGCACTTTGACGTGCTTTCGAACTGCTAGGTTGGCAGGAGCTGGGACCGAGCAACGGGAGCTCACTCCGTTGCGGGGATTTGAACCACCGACCTTCTGATCAGCAAGTCCAAGGCTCTGTGGTTTAACCCACAGCGCCACCCGCATCCCTCTAGATGATGGTAGCACTGCATTAACCCAAGCTGTGGTTTTCACTTCTCTGATAAGATGTTCACTAGTGAGACTGAATATATGGAAGTCCATCACTTTCTAGCAAAGAGGCTCAGCTAAAACAAATGTCCTGGGAGACAGGAGGCGAGCAACATCGTATATTTGTTGATTCTTGCTTTGTTTATTGGGAACAATTTATCCATTGTCAGTAAGGCACTTTCAGCCCCATCCCCATGGATGCTTAATAAGAAGTCCTGCTTATTTCAGTAGGATAGCATTTTAAGTAACACAAAAAGTTGTGAACGACTTCAGCTTAAATTACGCATGGGAAGAGCTGGTGATTCATTTTGAAGATCCAAACTATTACCGAACATTCCACCTTCCTGAGGCACAGAACCCTGGCATGTTCATGATGCATGATTTATATGTGATATCAAGCACAAGGGACTTTTGATACTACACCTGGAAAAGAGTAGCAGTACCAAAAATTGGGCAGGAGTAGGTCTTAAATGCTCATGAACTGAAGGCAATATTGGGCAGGAAAATGGCAAGCTTTGAAACTGATGTGCAAAAATAGCTTTTGACTTAATCGAAAGTGTCAATAGAATCTTGGGAGACTGTCCGATCATGTATTCACCAAACTAATGATCCTCCACATTGGATGAGTTATCACCCCCCACTGCAAATAACATGCATGACTAGGTGCATATATGGGTATATGTCCATCCTACTAAAAAAGGGTAGTAATGGTAAAAGTACTGTAGGCATTGGGTATATGTGTATACACACATACTTGCCTTTCCATCAGTCCCACATAATGATGAATGCATGATCTGGGCGCATGTGCATGAGTTCACTAAAACAACAAAGAACAGAGATGTGAAATTTGTAGCTCTTCAGATGTTGATAGACTCCAGCTCCCATCAGACCTAGCTGGTGTGAGATAAACAAGTCAGAGTGAGCTACCAATGGTTCTACCACCGCCTTTGGGCCAGCCTGTAAAAGGCCTCATACTACTTGGAAAAGCTCTGCCAGATGACATAATGAAGATGCAATGAAGGCAGCAAATTATGCCTTTTTTGCTGCCTTCACTACCACTAGGTATGCTCAATATTGAGCTCTTACCAGTGTTCAGTTGCATTTGTTTGGATCTTTCCTTCACTTGCTTTCAGGCTGTCTCCCAGCTTGTTTCCTCGCCCTAAACTCTGAAGTATACCAGGGGGGCCAAACGGGCTCTATGAAGTGGAAGAGGGCATTCAGGGGTGATTGTGTCAATAGCCTGAGCCATTTGGATGTTCAAGAGGTCAGCCAGGGCTTGCACAGGGGTGTCAGTCATATCAGCCAGAAACACCCCCTGAGCTATTTGGAATCCCACTGGATCCATCAGCCTCCGAGGGCAGACTTTCCTAATAGGTCCCCCGTCTCTGTAGAGGGGGAAAGGTACTGACAGCCTAAATCTCAATAGGAAGTTTTAAGGCACACTAGCCTGGGAACTTCCTCTCTGCCCAGAACATTGGAGGCTATACACCACACCCCCTCTACAGTATTTATAGGAACTCAAACACTGAGATCCTGCTCTGTTCCAGTAACAAGAAGCCGAAAGCACCAGCCTGAAGATGACGAGTGAGACCTCGTCGAAACGTCGCCTAGACACCCCAACTTTTACACGGGAAGACACCCGAGGACACCAAAACCTGCATTCCTGTACCCGTGAAAATCTACGAAAGCAAATATATATATATATATGCTTTCGTAGATTTTCACGGGTACAGGAATGCAGGTTTTGGTGTCCTCGGGTGTCTTCCCGTGTAAAAGTTGGGGTGTCTAGGCGACGTTTCGACGAGGTCTCACTCGTCATCTTCAGGCTGGTGCTTTCGGCTTCTTGTTACTGGAACAGAGCAGGATCTCAGTTTATAGGAAACTCAAATATTTTTATATTTATAGGAACTCAAACACTGAGATCCTGCTCTGTTCCAGTAACAAGAAGCCGAAAGCACCAGCCTGAAGATGACGAGTGAGACCTCGTCGAAACGTCGCCTAGACACCCCAACTTTTACACGGGAAGACACCCGAGGACACCAAAACCTGCATATATATATATGTATATATATATGCCAATGTCCCCTCAACTTGGTAGGAACTAGGTAATCAAGTCACTGTTGTCTTCCAGTCTACCTGATGAACTCATCATGTGAAAAGGTTTGAGCTGGTTACTCCAGTTTAGCCACATGGCTCTACAGTGGTGCCTTGCAAGACGAAATTAATCCGTTCCGCGAGTCTCTTCGCCTTGCGGTTTTTTCATCTTGCGAAGCACGGCTATTAGCGGCTTAGCGGCTTACTGGCTATTAGCGGCTTAGCGGCTTAGCGGCTATTAACAGCTAAGAAAAAGGAAACAAACTCGCAAGAACTTGCAAGACGTTTCGCCTTGCGAAGCAAGCCCATAGGGAAATTCGTCTTGCGGAACGACTCAAAAAACGGAAAACTCTTTCGTCTTGCGTGTTTTTCGTCTTGCGAGGCATTCGTCTTGTGAGGTACCACTGTATTCCTTTAATTTTTTATCTAAGCCAAGTTTTAATGCCTGTGCAACTTTCTAAAGCAGGTGAATTTGATCTTTGGAGAGTTTGTAAGCAAACCATTTTTAAACTTACCAAGTATGTGGCCTTTTCCTATGCCTGGGGGAAGAGGGACACGTTGAAAAGAGATCTGTTAAGGGGACATTTTAGAACCCTGCCATGCCAGCAACCCCACTCAGCCATGAAGCTCACTGGTGACCTTGGGCCAGTCACAATCTCTTAGCCTAACCTACTTCACAGGGTTTTTGTGAGGATGAAATGGGGAGAGGAGAACTACAGTGGTGCCTCGCAAGACGAAAAGAATCCGTTCCGCGAGTCTCTTCGTCTTGCGGTTTTTTCGTCTTGCGAAGCAAGCCCTTTGACAGCTTAGCGGATTAGCGCTATTAGCGACTTAGCGGATCAGCTGATAAGCGGATTAGCGGATCAGCTGATAAGCGGTTTAGCAGCTTAGCTGATAAGCGGCTTAGCGGGTCAGCTGATAAGCGGCTTAGCAGATCAGCTGATAAGCGGCTTAGCGGCTTAGCGGATCAGCTGATAAGTGGCTTAGAGGCTTAGCAGATCAGCTGATAAGCGGTTTAGCGGCTTAGAAAAAGGGGGGGGGAGGAAGAAAAACCCGCAGGAACTTGCAAGACATTTTCGTCTTGTGAAGCAAGCCCATAGGAAATTTGTTTTGTGAAGCACCTCCAAAACGGAAAACCCTTTCGTCTAGCGGGTTTTCCGTCTTGTGAGGCATTCGTCTTGCGGGGCACCACTGTATATACACCACCTTGAGATCTTGGAAGATAAAGGTATTATATAAATGTAACAAATAAATAATGAACTCACTTGGAGGGTCACATATTTTAAAGGTCTAACAGCCTATATCGCCACATTTAATTTTGAGGCATATTTTGTGATAATAAATCCCTGCTTGGGTTCTCTCACCAAAGAGTACTTGCCCCAATCTTGGATCTTGGCACCCAGGAATTCTCCTTTAATCTATTTCTATCTCTGCACCAACATCCAGCATGGCCAAAAATAAAGGGTGATGGAGTTTGTATTCCAGCTCGGGTTCCTTGCATCCTGGGGTGGGGCTGGGGTACCATGGAGTTGCAGAGGGGGCATTTAACCCTTTACTGGATTGCACCCTGCACCCTGTGACTTCCATTTGCACTAGGAGGGAAACTCCCACTGGTACCAATGACAGCTTCCCTCCTAGGATAAGCAGCAGCCACGGAAATGGGGGTGACTATCCAGATCGGCACTGCAAGCTTCCTCCTTGCTGACCCTCTTCCCACAAGGCCATGGATGCCTATTAAGTAAAGGGGAAAAGGAACCCAAGCAGACAGTGGCCAGTTGTGTAATTCAGGGGTCACCAACCTTTTCGGGAGCATGGGCACACCCACATACCAGAGAAACTGCTACAGGAACCACAAACACACATTACAACAAAGCACACACCACAGGCTGTTCTATTGCCTATGTTAGAATGCTTTTATCAAGCCTAATTTCAATTGGGGGTGGGGAGCAGGGAATCCTTTGGGCGCCTGTAAGTTGATGTGTGCCCTCAGGCACCGGTCATTGGTGACCTGTGATGGAATGCCACATCTACTTTAGCTCCTAAAAAGAGAGAAAAATGTCCTCTGATAGGGGCCAGGAATTGCTAATAAAGACTCCAGTGTGTTCTCACAAAACTAACCCCATGACAGAGCAGGAAAGGCAAAATCTGAATTGGCACTTATTTTCTTCCAGCAACCCTTAGTATGTAATGTTGGTACAGCTTGACTTGTGCTGTAGACCAGCCATCGAGCCCAGATCCCAAAGACACACATTAGGTGTTCTGTCTAGACTTGTCACCTAACCAAACAGAGATTTCCTTAAAATAATTGTATGAGATCAAATCGATTATTGATTAAATCCGCATACATCTGCATATAAACGAAGCTATAGTTTTGAAGAAAGAAAATGGTTATGTTGTAGCAGGCATTCCTGCAGTTTTGAAAGAGGCTTTGCCTTCACAGAAGTCTGTTTCTAAGATGCCCCCTGCTAGCCATGATTTTTTTGTTGTTGCAGTAATTTGTATTAGAATTTATGAACAATTTGAAAAAGCTACCCAATTCATCGACATGTTTTTGATCTATGAATTAACAGTTTAAGTGATACAACCCTAAATCTGCCCTGATAGTGTCAGAAGCACTCTATATGGGAGTTCAAGCTATATATCAGTTCTTGATCTGGGAACCTATTTATGGTGACATGTGTACAGTGCACTTCTGTGCATGTCTACTTGGAAACCACTTTGTTCAACGGGACGGACTACTAGATAAGTGTGATTAGGGCTGCATGCAGCTGTAGCTTTGCCTTTTCTTGAATAACACTTGAGCTTTGTTTGGCAAATAGTATGGTGGTGCTAGGAATGTTCACATGTTACGTTTCGTGAGTGTACAATCTGTGTACACAAATAGTTGAGCTGTACACGCAAACATGTAACATTCCATGAGTGTATGTATACCTGTGCCGAGATGTACAAATCAACAAATTAGCTGCACACTCTTTTACACAAGCACTTGTACATGTGTTAGAGAGAGCTGGTATCTGTGTTCAGTGTAATGTGTGAACAAGCCTACGGTTAGGACCAATGTATGTGTTTTGGAAAATAAGGCAGAATTTCAACGCCATGTTTTAAATGCTAAGAAAAAAGAAAGGAAAGATCACCAGAAATAACCTTAGAACAAAACAGAGGGGTAGCACTTGTGTCTTCAGTGTCGCTCTTTGAAAGCAGATCTAAAAGGATGAGCGCATGTTCAAATAGATACTGTCTTCTTTTTTGAAGTAAACATG
The DNA here is from genome assembly GCF_964252035.2 of Podarcis erhardii. NCBI lineage: Eukaryota > Metazoa > Chordata > Lepidosauria > Squamata > Lacertidae > Podarcis > Podarcis erhardii. The sequence goes on from NC_138512.1 coordinate 20,440,614, forward strand.
GTTTGATTTTTGGGATATGGTTAAAAGGGCACCCTAACCCACAGAATGGCTGAATATTGTACCTTGAATATGTAGCACTGCGGCTACAACAGTCTTTAAGGTTGGCAAATTTGAGAACAGGAGTCTGGGCTAGGCAGGTGGAGGGATCACAGCATAACTCAGTGCACATAATAAAGCCAGTAGACCACATTGAAAAGGATAAAGGTGATAGGAAAAACCATCCTGGACCATTTGTCTATGGAATTGACATCAGTCAAATCTGGGATTTTGACCTTGAGCTGCGACGCTCTTCTCCGTAGGCGTCCTTTTTGATGAGTTGTCTGTCTATCCAAAGTGCTCCTGTTGTAGAGGTCCCTTGTGGTGGCAGGCCTCCTGTAATGGATGCTGGCGCTGTCGTAGGAGTACATGGTAGCTCTCGGGTCATTCAAAGTTGCCAGCACATTGGCGCTGCTGACTTCATTTCTCATTTCCAGGGTAGTAAGAAGAATATTCCCACGGGCGTCAATCTAAAGGAGGAGCATAATAATAACAATAATAATAATAATAATAATAATAATAATAATAATAATAATAATAATTTATTTATAAATTATAATTTATAATAAATTATTACTCTGGGCGGCTCTCAAGCGAGTGTTAAAAACAATACAGCATTAAATATTTAAAACTTCCCTAAACAGGGCTGCCTTCAGATGTCTTTTAAAGATAGGATAGCTGCTTATTTCCTTCACATCTGAAGGGAGGGCGTTCCACAGGGCGGGCGCCACTACTGAGAAGGCCCTCTGTCTGGTTCCCTGTAACCTCACTTCTCACAATGAAGGAAACGCCAGAAGGCCCTCGGCACTGGATCTCAGTGTCTGGGCTGAACGATGGGGGTGGAGACACTTCTTCAGGTATACAGGACCAAGGCAGTTTAGGGCTTTAAAGGTCAGCACCAACACTTTGAATTGTGCTTGGAAACGTATTGGGAGCCAATGCAGATCTCTCAGGACTGGTGTTATGTTGTTCCGGCGGCCACTCCTAGTCACCAGTCTAGCTGCCGCATTCTGGATTAATTGCAGTTTCCGGGTCACCTTCAAAGGTAGCCCCACGTAAAGTGCATTGCAGTAGTCCAAGTGGGAGATAACTAGAGCATGCATCACTCTGGCAAGACAGTCCGCAGGCAGGTAGGGTCTCAGCCTGCGTACTAGGTGAAGCTGGTAGACAGCCACCCTGGACACAGAATTAACCCGCGCCTCCATGGACAGCTGTGAGTCCAAAATGACTCCCAGGCTGCACACCTGGTCCTTCAGGGGCACAGTTACCCCATTCAGGACCAGGGAATGCCCCACACCCGTCTGCCCCCTGTCCCCCAAAATCAGTACTCCTGTCTTGTCAGGATTCAACCTCAATCTGTTAGCCGCCATCCATCCTCCAACCACATGGCTTTAGAGAAGGTCTCTTAATTCCTTAGTGATGCTCAGTGGTGTAGCGTGGGTTGCCAGCGCCTGAGGCTGCACTAAGTAGTGGGAGGGAAACTAAGTATGCATGCACATTCAACTGCCTAACGCTGTCTACATCACCCAGGAGATCACAGCTGCAGAGATAAGAAAAGAAGAGTAATTCCGTTGTCTGGAGATGTCACTTCCTGGTTTGCATGGAGAAGCCGTTTCCAATGCAGCCCAGCAACAGAAGCACGCATCTGTATTGAGGCAGCACTGGGTATTGAAGTTTTGCACCCCCTAACAATTTTGCGCCTGGGGCAACTGCACCTGGGCTCCCCACGCTACGCCACTGGTGATGTTTGGCACACTAGCAAATGAGTGAGATGATAACGAACAAAATGCATGATAGGAAATGACAACGAGGGCAGAGAAGGGGAGTTGATGAGGAAATGAGAAAAAGGAATCAGAGAAAGAACCTGGAGATTGTTTTAGTTAATGGGAACACTTGTATTTTGTAACCTTCCTTAGGATTTCCAGTCCCCACCCCTTTTTAAAGCTATTTCTGTCTGTAATAATACTGATTATTCTGTTGTTCCCACTGCCTATCTTCACAGAACATCAGGAAGGTACTAGTGCTTCAGAACGGTCAAATGGCTGATGAAATCTTTACTTGTATTTCTTATGTGGGTTTTTTTCTTCATTAAAATTTAAAAATTAACAGAAGTTGCTAGAAGTAAGTGAAGTGGTAGGAAGGTGGTAAGTAATATTCACCTGTGCTACGCATGTAACCTACAGTAGTGTCTTCCTTAATGGCCCAGTGTAATTGAACTGTTTACTGTTGCAATTACAGTCTCTGTGAGGTTCACAGTCATTATCTCCCTCGAAGAAACGGGACCTAGAGTCACCCAGCAGCCTCATAGCCCTTGCCAGGTATCCATTTAAGGATTCAGTCTAAGGAAGGAAGGAATGTGCAGTGAAATAAATGTTGTGCTGGTTGAAATGCAGAGAGGTGTACTGGGCTGAGCAGCCATTATTGTTGACCACAGGCCAGTAACTCAACCTGTAATTATTGCAGCGGTTTTCCAGACTGCATTTGGGAGTCTCTGGGATTCCTTGGAAGCTAATCAGTGAATATTTGCAGAGAATATCGGTAACAATGGCAAGCTTTCCTGAAGAATGGCTGGCCCAGTACCGGTGACCTCCCAGCTGTGTTCAGTCACAGAATTCAGTGTGCATTCTCAGTTCAAGAACAGCTGCCCAATAAGCCTGAAAGGGAAACCTGCTGGTGGGTGTGACGCTAATATATGAGAGTGCTGGAGGTGAAATAGTTAAACAGGTTACCCAATCAGAACCCAGGGGGGTGGAGTCAGAGGGACTATAAAACCAGCTCTGGGAGGGGCAAAGGGAGGAGTTCGTTGGGAGTTGGGTGGTTGGTTGGAGTGGGAGTGAATTGGGATAGAGTCTGTGGGTAGGTTGAGTTAGTGTAGCGAAATAAGCTGAGTCAGGAACAGTTAGGAGCTAGGAAGACAAGTAAATATCTGAGAGGTGGTTTAGTGAGTGAGAGCAGGTAGTGGAAGTTATAGGTCTGGATAGGCACCCCATGATTGTAATTGACCGATACCATTTATGAAACCACACGCTTGTTAAACTGCAGTAAATAAACAGAAGTTTATGTTCCAATTTAACCCTGACTGGACTCAGTATTGTACCAGGTAGGGCCTGGGTGGTGGCAGCGAGAAATAAAGTGGTGGCACAGGGATCAATAGATGGTGAAATGTCCGGGGACCCTGTGTGATCACCACAGTGGGTTGGTGGCACTTGCCCAAATTCCCATCACCAGTGCCGCTGTGGCTTAGTAGGAGGGAGAGGGGTGAGGTGGTAGCGAAGCCTGGGTATGCTGGATTGGGTCCACCAGTGAATTTGTACCATGCCAACCACACTGCCATCTTAGCCCTTTCCTTCCCAGGAAGCCACAGTGACACCAGTGATGTGAGCTCATGTGAGCGTTGCTGCCCTGCCAACAGCTGGATGCTGCTGAAGTCTAACTCTCATCACTCCCAGCCACCAGAGCCAATAGTCGGGGATGATGGAAGCTGTAATCCAATGACATTTGTAGAGCCACAAACTCCCCACCTTTGCCCTATAACCTTCCTCAGAATCTTCTGCAGGAACTTCATGGCAGATAATTCAAGGTGGAAGGGATTTTTTTTATATATAGGAAAAAGTCTTAGTGATGGTGTCGAGCTTTAGAAAAAGATTCAATGAATTTATGGATTGAATTTATCAATGCCTATTAAGCCATGATAGCTAAACTTCCATATTCAGAGAAACTACATTCTGGAATATAAGATGCAGGGAACGAACAACAAGAATACCGTAGGCTGTTGTTATTATTGCCTGATGAACTGCACATCTATAGTCTTTTAATTACTGAACAATTCAACTGGCAAATTCAAGGCCTTCCCAGATTTGTTATATAGTCACCTGCAATAGAAGCGCAAATAGCATTAATATCTCTCTGTTGTTTTTTCTCCATTGTAAAGACTAATAACTGACAAATGCTAATGGTTTATATTGATGATTCATGTGAGTCCCCTCATTTAAAGTACTGTGCACTCATTGCTTATTACAAGGCAAGTGTTGGATGAATTACTGCTTTAATTTAAAGTGTTATGAATGAGCCTGCTACATTTTAAAATGAGTTTCTAAATCACTTTGAGACCCCTGTTCTGGATAAATCACCAGACTATTCATTTTCTCTGAATTATAATTTTTGCAATTCATAACAAAGAGTTTATCATGATTGCTAACAAATTAACACATTCACCCAAACGGAAGGAGATAATAATCTCTATTTTTCTTCTCTGGTGGTGCACCTTTTTTTGCCCAAATTCTCTGCTTGCCCAGTGTTACAGACTCGGCAGTGGAAAGTGATTCAGTAGATAATGTGGTCCTTTTCCATTGTGAGGAAACACGTACAGGGTGTCCTACGTTCAGGATAAAATTGATACGGATAGAAAATTATGTGCCTAGCTAAGGCTAAATGGCCTGGTGACCAAAAGAACAGGGAGAAATTATCATTCAACTGCCCACATACCCACAAATGACTGCCCATCTTCCTAGAAGAACTATTATCTCCAACCTTAGGTCAGTTGATAAATAACTTGCAAAAGGAAAGAACATCACAATTATCCAGCATGTGACATTTCTGCGCAGGTTAAGGGTAGGGAGATCCAACCCACAGAGCTCTTTTCAGATCCCATATTTCGGAGACTTCTACAAAAGTAGAGTGAAGGAGAAAGATGAATGGAGACAAAAGGGGAAGGCCAATCTAAATAGAAATGGCAATAGCAAAAAACAAATAAAAATAAGGCAGAGGATGATATTGTCAAAATGGCCCCATCTGGGAGATCAAAGGGCACCAATCCAGTCCATTTCAGAATCTACACTTAAAAGAAAATGGCCCTATTGGAGGCTGGTCCATTAGGGGGATGGGACACTGACCCACCAACCTCATGCTGCATTCAACCAGCCCCCCACCTGCCTGTCTTCTTAGTTATAACCAGCACAGAGTGCGGCAGCATTAGCTCTTAACTACGTCCTCCTTAGACTCAGACTGGCCCTTGTAGAACTCAGCAGGGAGGATTCTGGGGAACAACCCAGAATTCAATGGTTCGATCTTGCATTGGCTGCTGGTCTCCCTGCCTTTTGCCCTACTGGTCCGAATGGGTGCCAGTCACCACTGCTTCAGTGTATCTTCACCAAAGAGTAAAGTTGTCGGGACTGGCAACTGGTGAGAATTCAGCCTGTGGTTACACCACTAAGATGGCCAGGAAGCATTTCAACAGCAAAAAGGCCAAATGGGTAATGCCCTACTGCCTGGCTGATATGAACTTACAACTCTGTTGTGGTCTGCCTTCACCTTTGCTCTGCCCTGACTTGCTTTTGCATTTTCTCTTCCTGCATGATAGCAGCTGGGGTTGACAGCATGGTCCACATGCATATTCCCTGCACAACTGTTTTATGTTACTAGTATTATTTGAGGGGGTATGTCTCCATCCAGTTCCTCCATGCCATACACAATTCTATAAACTATCATGTCACCTCTTATTTCCCTTTTCTTCAAACTAAGAAGTCCTAAAGGCTGCAACCTTTCCATATGGGAGGTCACTCCTTCCCCTGGATCATTTTGACTGTCCTCTCCTGAACCTTTTCCAACTCTGCAAAATCCTTATTGAGCTGAGGTGACTAGAACTGTACACAGTTCTCCAAATATGCTTGCACCATAGAGTTATATCATGGCATTATGACCTTAGCAGTCTCATTTTCAGTTCCTTTCCTAATGATCCCTAGCATGAAATTTGCCTTTTTTGCAGCTGCCACAAGGTCCAGGGCCAGGGCCCGGGCCCGGATCCGGCCCAATCGCCTTCTAAATCTGGCCCGCGGATGGTCTGGGAATCAGCGTGGTTTTTACATGAGTAGAATGTCTGATTTTACTTAAAATGTACCTCTGGGTTGTTTGTGGGGCAGAGGAATTCGTTCACCCCCCCAATATAGTCTGGCCCCCCATAAGGTCTGAGGGACAGTGAACCAGCCCCCTGCCGAAAAAGTTTGCTGACCCCTGTACTAGGTCAACATTTTCATCGCTGTCCTGTCCTGTGCTGCATACAAATATTCCATATGGAATTCTCTCATATGGCGCAAGTGAGGATAGCTCCAGAAGGGTTTCCCGAAGTGCTGCTTCCTTCCTGCTTCTCAACCTCACCCTGATATACGTAAATGGAAATATATGAAAACTCAGGCAACCAGTTACCTGAACTTTATTCATCTCCAGTTTCCTCTTGTCACTGCTGGCCTTCTCAGCTGCTTTCTTCTGATGCTGTGGGCCTTTGCCGAAGAAGGTGTAGTTCACAAACGCGTATTCCAACAAGGCAAGGAACACAAACACGAAACACCCCATTAGGTAGATGTCAATTGCCTTCACATAGGGAATCTTTGGCAGTGTCTCCCTGAGATGAGTGCTGATGGTGGTCATAGTCAACACAGTGGTGATCCCTAGGAAGAAGGAAAGAGCTTGGTACACAAGGGAACTCTTCATGTGGAAAGATGCCACCAACAAACCTGCTAAAATCCTATATACGAATGGCAAACTCCACCTGGTACGCAGGCTGAGACCCTATCTGTTTGCGGACGGTCTCGCCAGAGTGGTGCATGCTCTGGTTATCTCCTGCTTGGACTACTGCAATGCACTCTACATGGGGCTACCTTTGAAGGTGACCCAGAAACTACAACTAATCCAGAACGCGGCAGCTAGACTGGTGACTGGGAGCGGCCGCCGAGACCACATCTTGAAAGACCTACACTGGCTCCCAGTACATTTCCGAGCACAATTCAAAGTGTTGGTGCTGACCTTTAAAGCCCTAAATGGCCTCGGTCCAGTATATCTGAAGAAGCGTCTCCACCCCCATCGTTCTACACTGAGGTCCAGCACCAAGGGCCTTCTGGCGGTTCCCTCACAGTGAGAAGCCAAGTTACAGGGAACCAGGCAGAGGGCCTTCTCGGTAGTGGCACCTGCCCTGTGGAACGCCCTCCCACCAGATGTCAAAGAGAACAACAACTACCAGACTTTTAGAAGACATCAGAAGGCAGCCCTGTTTAGGGAAGCTTTTAACGTTTGAAGTATTACAGTATTTTAATATTTTTTGGAAGCCGCACAGAGTGGCTGGGTAGCCGCGCAGATGGGCGGGGTATAAATAATAAATTATTCTTATTCTTATTCTTATTCTTATTCTATGCTGGCTTGGTCGTGTCCACAGAATGGAAGATGGCAGGATCCCCAAGGATGTGCTGTGCAGGGAGCTGGTTTCCCATTGGCAGACCAATTCTGCGTTACAAAGATGTACGCAAACATGACATGAACAGGCTGGCAACATCAACCCTGCTGCGTGGAAGTCCCTTGAAGATGACCGCAGTGCCTAGAGATAGGCTGTCAGGTCATGTATCCATAGCAGTGACCACAGGAGGAATGACCGCTGGGAGGAGAGCGGAGAGAAGGAACAATGCATCTGCAGCAACACAACCATACTCCTTCATTTGGAGTTATCCCCTATTCACCAGAAACAGCTAAATGAGGATAAGCATATAATGCTAACTATTGAGAGGGGGGGACAAAACTAGGGAGGGGTGAATGGAATGGAGCATCCTGAATCCTGCCTGGCTATCTGGGCTGAATCCTGAACAGGTCCCACCTGTACATTGCAAATGTATTTTACAAATATATAGACACCCAATCCCTGCATTCCTACACCACTGTAGCAGCATAGTTGCTACATCCCATGGCACTTTCATAGGGAGCATTGGGTGCAGACTTTTGGAAGTAGTAACATTGTTAAGGCCAGTGTGGTGTAGTGGTTAAGAGCGGTGGACTTGTAATCTGGTGAACCGGGTTCACTTCCCCGCTCCTCCACATGCAGCTGCTGGGTGACCTTGGGCCAGTCACACTTCTTTGAAGTCTCTCAGCCCCACTCACCTCACAGAGTGTTTGCTGTGGGAGAGGACGGGAAAGGAGAATGTTAGCCGCTTTGAGACTCCTTCGGGTAGTGATAAAGCGGGATATCAAATCCAAACTTCTCCTCCTCCTCTTCCTCCTCTTCTTCTTCCTCAACCTCGGCCCTCCAGATGCTTTGAGACTACAATTCCCATCATCCCTGACCACTGGTCCTGCTAGCTAGGGATCATGGGAGTTGTAGGCCAAAAACATCTGGAGGGCCGAGGTTGAGGAAGCCTGGTTAAGGGTAATATAAGGTAGTTTCCCATACTGCCATCAGCTATCGGTTATTGTAACTGGAAAAGCTTTTTGTTTGGTCAGCCAAAGAAGCATTGCCAACATAGCACATTATCTTTTATGACTCCTTTTCAGAGTCACCATCATTTTCTCATGAGATCCAGGCAGAGAGATGGTCTGCAACTGTATAAATTATACAAACTAAGCTTGTTTTGCGCAATAACTAGAAGATAGAACACAATGACTAGAACTGGGAGGGTATGACTCATATATTATGGCTCTGGAAATCTTATTTACACCCCCCTCCCTTTCCAGTTTCTGGGATACACTGAAATTCCCCCATACTTTCAACCGCTATCTTCACAACTGTAAGGACTTGAAGTTTACTTTAAAAAAAGAGATACATGACCAGTAGTATAAAATTGCCAGGATGTTAGGTGCCATTATGGGTTTTTTTAAAAAGAAAGAAAGAAAGAAAGAAAACCAAAACAACACAACACATGGAGCACATAGAGCCCTCTAACATGCTAAAATGAATTAATAAATGAAAAGAATAAATCTCACACACCAACAGTTGCGTAGCGTGGGGGGTGCAGGGGGGGCCGGCCGCACCGGGCGCAACATCTGGGGGTTAGGGTTAGGGGGCGCAAATTACTTGCCTTGCCCCGGGTGCTGACAACCCACGCTACGCCACTGCACACCAAGGATATTTAAGTAGCTTCATTGTCCAAATAATAAATTACCTAGTGCAACTCGTGCGGCAGATGCATCATAGTTGATCCAGAAAGATACCCACGACAGAATCGTTATCAGAGTAGAAGGCATGTAGGTTTGCAAAATGAAGTAGCCGATATTTCTTTTAAGTCGAAAGCTCAGTGACAGCCGAGGGTATGCCCCTATTTAAAAAATAAAAAAGGAAAAAGTGAAACCACAGCATGTCTCTTTTCTACTGCCATTCCCAGAGTATGTCTCGGGATGCTCACTGCTTACCCGTTGCAAACTCTACTCTTTTTGAGATCATCTTGTAGTCGATAATTGAGAATTGAGGGAGCTCAATTTTATTAACTCCACTTACAGCAGATTCCCCTCCATTCCAGTAGAACTCAATATCATCCGTTGTGTATCCATCTGCAATAGGAAAGATATACCCAAGCATGTTAGTTGGTTGACCAAATGTTTTATAAATTAGTTGAGGAGTAAAATTAAATATCAAAGCCAATAAAATGTCAATAAAATGAAAATAAGAACAAACATTACTGACCATTACTGTGAATGTCCGCCATTTTTATTTTTATTTTTATTTTATTTTATTTCTTGTTGGGCAATTTCTGATGGTTAGAAATTATAAACAAGCTTTCATCACCAGATTTTATACCAAGCCACTTATTTTCCATGAGAAACAAATGAAAGATTAACAAAAGTAACAAAATATTATGTCTGTGCTTTTATATAATGTTTATTGCATTTTGATAAAAGAAAGCATCCGTTCCAAAGTTGAAGACTACTGTATTTATTTAAGTGTTTCTCCAGCTCTCTATCAAAGGCAACATGAAGATATTGGAGAAGTTCTGACTTGGGCTTTCTTATTCTTCTTAATTTAAATAATATTTTTTAAAATGGAATTTCACAATTACAGTATAACAAATTATAAAATTATAGATCTCAAATTGTATAAAATATACAAAACAACAACAATAATAAATGGAAGAAATATAATTGATGAAGAACAGATAGCCCTGTAAAATATTACAGAGGAACTGTTGTGGGCTTGGGGATTTAGGCCTGAATCATAAGTTGTCACTGGAATGATGGGCACTATGTCTATAAGGCTACAATCCTATGCACACTTTCTTGGAAGTAAGCCTCACTGAATGCAATTGGGCTTTACTTCTGAGTAAACATGCATAGGATTGTGCTGCGCCTCTCACAGATTTAACAGTGAAACCATATGCATATCTACTCAGAATTAAAGCAAGGCTTTTCTTAGTCCCGGTAGAAAAGTGAAACACGTGGCTCAGGTAAGCAGTAAGGAAAGGTTAGCAAACATGCTGCAAAATAAGCATTCCTCTGGCTGAGCAGGATCTGAATGAGCCCTGAGACCAGCTGCAGGGGGCAGCCATGACTTGCAAGATACCTCCTTGCTTTGTGCAAGAACTATCTGACTTAAAAATAAAATCAAAATCCCTGCAGTTTTCAATTTACGGTTTGCTTACGCTTCACACCTATTTTTCACTCATCCCACATGTGAATGTTGCATCACTACCATTTGCAAACTTTGCATCTGAAGGCAAGATTCATGTTAAACTCTGCAACCACAGTGAAAGTAAATAGCAGCCAGATTGAATCAGGTACCGGTGGATTGGGAAATGGCTGGTTATAGAAAAGGGCTTTGACTGGGTTTCAGACCCAATCCAAACACAATACATATTCGTTTGTTAGTTTGTAGAGTGCAATATTTTAGCTGCCCATCAAGATATTCACCTATCAGGATTTCATACCCTCCAACATTTCAAAAATTGAACGTATAAGGTTGTCCCTGGAACTTCCCACTGCTTAGGAAACTGGGGAGTACAAAACATGATTAAGATGTGAGCATCGCACAAGCATTGTACAAGAGAACGAACATCTTCTGAATGTTCAATCATGATGCCAAACTATGGTTTGGAATTGAATAAAACAAAGTGTATTTCACATGTCCCCCCTTCCACACGGAAGAAGACGGAAATTTTTGTTTTTAGTAAACTGTGTTTAATGTTATTTCTGAACCCTAGACTGTGGTTTATCTTCTGTTTTGTTACTGAAACAAGACAGCTTTATAAACTATGCTTTGAAGTTGGCTTATTTCAGTAAACCGGAGCTATCCAAACTTGGTTAGAATAGCAATAGTTTGTCTTGGTTTGAACATAATTCTAAACTGCAGTTTGTAAAAGTAGAAGTGAAAGCTTTCAATCACCACATTGCGACCATACCATAGCAGAGGGGAGGGGTGAGCGGGCACATTCAGGTAACATTAAGCAAGGATTGCTACAAACACAGCATTACTGCAAACACAGTGTGTTGCCTCACTCAGACATGTTGTTAACTGGTTGCTATATCATTTGTATTTTTTTAAAGAGTGTTTATAATTGTGGATACATGTTGAATTCATTAAGTAAGAGTTGAGGATAAAAATGGAGGATGAAAATGGAGTTCCCATTGCGGCGAGGACTGGAATAATTTATCATATGCTGCAGCAAGCTCACTAACAGACAAAGAAAACCTTTAAATTAATTCTTTGCTCAGAGAGTCTGTGCTTCAGGCAGCTGTTCACACATTGGCAGAAAACCAGTAAATGCATAAACTGTGCCAAAGGCCAACAGTGTGAGGATGAATGCATTACCATCAAACAGTCCTTGCCTCTTCTCCCCACAAAAAAAAAAAAAGTGAAACGACAAGATTCACAATTTCAGCTGCCTGCTCATAGAGATTTAATTGTGAGCTGACTGAATAAAAAGTTGCTAAGGGCTATCACACAACAGACTGGAAGTTCCAAGGTTCTAACAGCATCACATGCTAGGGCCTGTCTGCAACATCTGCTTTGTTTGCCAGAACTTTATGAAAGACCTGGGTTCTTAGGTACGGCTGGGAAAACGTAGGCGATTCAGTCTTTGGAGTTTAGGAGTATGGCTGTCGTACCCTGAGAATGAATGAACATCAAAGCAACTAGAGGTTCAGCGTGTAACCTTGCACAGGACTTGAGTTGAAATTTAATGACACATTCTTTCAAAGGTTCTTAAATATTTTCTAACAGGAAGTTCGACAGCTGATTCATATTGCAAGAGTGTCAGCTCACAAACCAAAGCAGTCTAGTGGGCACATCCCGCAAGAAACTTAGTCCCAAGCAGCTGAGGGCTTCTAATACCATTATTAACAGCTTGAACTTGGACCAGTTACAAATCGGCAATCAGTGCCGATCTTTGAGCAGGTCTCACTCCTGCCAGCAGCCATGCTGCAGCATTCCAGTTCAAGCACAAGGGAACCTGCAAATACAGAGCATTGCAATAATCCAGTCTTGAAGTCACCAGTACCTGGAGTCAAGTTCCCCTGGTCCATAAACAGTCAAAACTGCTACCTGTCCCCCTCCCCCAGACCAGTCCGGATCCATAAGCCCCCCTGGCCTCTCCTCTAAGTTCATTAACACATCACTTGACAATCCTTATCTGACTGCATTAGATTTTCGTCGAATTTACAGGTCACTGAGCAGCACTAAAGTGCATTGAGAGACACTCAGAAGTTAGTTACAAGTCATAAATTCATAGTTTCTAAGCTCATGACAAGGTTTTTGATGAGCTGCCTTAAGCACTTGTTTTCCTGAGATGGCTGTGATATCTGTCAGGTGAGGGATTGTCACAGTCCTAAATTCAAATCTCCACTCACAGAGTTGTAAGGAAAATATGAGAGGAGGGAGAATCTTGTGGGCCACCTTGAGCTCCTTGAAAGAAAAGTGGGATATTTATGTAATAAACAGACAAATAACATCTGTTTATCCTTAAGCCTTTTTCCAAAAAGAAGAGGAAGAGGAAGAAGGAGGAGGAGGAGGAGGAGGAAAGCTTAGTTATGTAGACTGGTTCATATTATTCCTGAGCTATATGGCTGTTGTTGTTTCCAAGTTCCCCATAACTAGATATCAGTGCTCACGGGATTCGAACCACCAACCTTCCGATCAGCAAGCCCAAGAGGCTCAGTGGTTTAGACCACAATGGAGTGAGCTCTCGTTGCTCTGTCCCAGCTCCTGCCAACCTAGCAGTTGGAAAGCACGCCAGTGCGAGTAGATAAATAGGTACCGCTGTGGTGGGAAGGTAAACGGGGTTTCCATGTGCTCTGGCTTCCGTCATGATGTTCTGTTGCGCCAGAAGCGGTTTAGTCATGATGGCCACATGACCTGGAAAGCCGTCTGTGGACAAGCGCTGGCTCCCTCGGCCTGAAGCAAGACGAGCACCGCAACCCCATAGTCGCCTTTGACTGGACTTAACTGTCCAGGGGTTACCTTTACCTTTTTTAATCAGTGCTCTTGGACTGTATGGGTTCTAGAATACCACATTGGCGGTAGCCAGTGTAGCGGGAGTGAAAAATAAGGTAGGTCATCAGCCACATCCACTCTTTCCCAAATGCCCAGATAAACAGTTGGGGTCTTTAGCTTCCAGCAGAATTGGCCTTCCCCAATAATATGCAGTGTGTTTTCATGCTTCAACCCAAGGTATTGTATATGCAGCCACCGTAACAGTGCAGTATATTGTCTCAGGAAGGGAGTGATAATGATTCTGCACAAATCGGTCAAAATGCTTTTTGCCAATGTAAGTGGCAATGACAGTTCAAATAAGAATGCAGCTATTGGAGTGTCCCCCCCCCCCCGGCTTCCTGTCAACCAACCACTGAGCACGGGGCTGGAATATTTTTCTATTGATGCATACCAATGCCTCTTCAAATTGACCCCTGTCTTTGTTCAGCCATTATGTACATTTAAGATTGCATCTATTTCCGCAGAAAGAAGGAAAACACAGCGACGGGCTTTTCCAGAAACATAAATGCCTTAATGAGACATTTTCTATTCCTCCCACGATCTCTTATTTAACGTGGAAGCCAATTCTATGGCGACACCCGCTGAATGCTCACAATCTGATATTTAGTGTTTTACATTTGGCAATTAGTATTCAGCGACTGCTGTTCTATGTTTGATAGTAATTGACGATGGTGGATAACATTGCGAAAGATGGCAAGGATGCTAAAAGTGTTGTAAGCAGAAGAGATACCAGTCAGGGCAAAAAGAAAGCCAGAAAATTGCTTATGCAGGAATGCACAATTTGTGACCCACTGAGCCTCATGTAGCCCAGGACAACACCCCCAACTCTGTTCTTGAAGTCCTAAGTAGGTATTATTTGTACAAACTGCATTTTTATTCTATCTTCCTTCAGAGCTCAGGGTGGTGCACAAAGCACACACACAAATGCACAAATGCACATATCATCTCATCAATGCTGTGGAGTAGATTCAGCTAAGACACTGCAGCTAACAAAGTCACACTGTGCTTCATGGCAGAGTGGAGATTCAAACCCAAGTTTCCTAGTCCAACTAGTGCAAGAGGTTTATTGAGACCTGGGGGGGGGGGGCTCCGTATAAGGATGGTGGGCAGTGTTTTTATCTCCTTTTCATAGTAATCTAATGGTATTGCAGCCAATGAACAAATACACACAGGTGCAAGATACCAACCAACCAGGAAGCAAAGCTATATTCGCTGCTGTGGAGCATTAGATACACTGAGTCTGGAGTAGGAATTCTCACAGCAACAGAGGAAGTTGCCTTGGACAGAGTCAGGCAATTGGACTGTGTAGCTTAGTACTATCTACACATGGTATATTTAACTGATTTAAACTAATCAGTACCGTAATTAATCTAGATGCACCACCATACTGTATATGTGACCAGCTTGTTATATTCCTATTTTAAAGATACGGTAAAGAGTCAGCATAATGTTTCAAAAATGTTTTAAAACATTAATAGTCAAACTATACTTTATACTTTAGACAATATTGCAAATTAGGCAAGAGATATAAGCAATTTTATTTGGGCTCAGAAATATGGTAGCAATTTAGGTGTAGATGGCGGTATACATTGTAAGATTCCTTGCCACACATTGTACAAAAGTACAAAACAAGTTTGTGCTTTTATATAAGCAGTAGAAAATGGGGAGACAACTTACAGCTTTCAATTTCCAGCGTGCAGTTTTGTTCATCCAGAGGGTACCTGCGTAAATCCATCATGCAGGCAGCCGTGGTAGTGATCCTGAGAAAGAAGGAAGAGGAAAGAGAGAGAGACAGGGAGAGGGAGAGAGAAAGGAGGAGAGGGGGAGAGAGAGAAGGTAGGATCAAGAAAGAAGGATACGTGGACTTGCAGCTCAGGTCAAACATTTTAACAATCTTAAAAAGCTTTTTGAATTATTATTGCCAACTTTATTGAATTTCTTTAAAAACAATTACCAAGCATCAAGTGTTGCCTTGCAGGACAAATAGTCATTCACATGCCATCAAAATAGACTTTAAAACAGCAGTCAAAGGCTGTGTGCAGTGGGTGGAAGCAGGACCAGATTTAGGTTTGATGAGGCCCTAAGCTACTGAAGGTAATGGGGCCCTTTCTATGTCCAGCTGTCCTTTGTCAACAACAAATTGTCCCTGTTTTTTTGTGTTGAATATATGCTATATGGTAATTTATGGACCAAATAGGTATCTAAAGCCATTTGCACATAACAAAGTATGTATTTTATCAAAGTAATTGTTGAACTGAAATACAATTATGAAGAACTATATTAATAGTGAAATACAGTTAAGAAGATAGTGATATTTTAGGGAGCAGGCTAGCAGGTGGGGCCCATTACTTACATCAGGCATGGCCAAACTCGGCCCTCCAGATGTTTTGAGACTATAATTCCCATCATCCCTGATCACTGGTCCTGTTGAGGCATCTAATCATAAGCCTGCATTTTTATCAAAGCTTCTATATGTTTAATCAGGGCTTGCATTTTAAAATAAGCTTAAGGATTTTCAAATGTTTCATGCCAGGCAGAAAGAACCTTGGCAAGATGTTTTTCCTCCTAAGACAAGGGGGCCTCCTGATTTATAGCAGGAAAAACAATTCTCAAAGTCATAAAAAAAGGAATTACAGACAACTGACCTTGCAGATTGCAAAACACCATTAGGAATGGGGAAAATAATACCATTTGCCTCCCAGTAAAATGAGCCATATCTTCTTCCTAAGGTTGAAAGGCCAAGAGCAATGGAGAAGCATCTAGCTGGCTGTGAAAGGAGGGGTGCAAACTGAAGAGGCTTCTTTTAAAAGCTGTTTTTTTTTTACTGAGTTCCTTCCTTTTCACTTTGAGAAGCTTTATTCTTTTAAAAGGCTACCTATGACAAATGTATGAAATATATTAGCTTAAATATATTGGCTTAAATGTAATTATGCAAAGGATTTAAGAAATGCTAGATTCTTATTTCATAGAGTCATATTGCAATAGGAGACCAGAGGGGCAAATGAGCCTAGCCCCCCTGCTAGACAGGAGACGCCATAGAGCACTCTTGATATATAGTTGTCAGGCATTTGTTTAAAAACCTTCAATTGAAGGAAATCTTTCAATGTTGATGTGAACTCAAGATCCTTGACATCTGTTGAAGATAAAAATGTAAGATTAACCATTTGTTTTAGAAGGCAATAGGGCAAGGAGGGTAAGAGGTGAGCTGGTAATTAAGATTCCATGTAAGATATATTATTACTTATTTGTCATTTATATATAGCTCTTTGTCTCCCATATAAGGACAGAAGGAAGTGGGTGTATCTTTTGTGATTGGTTCTAGCAAACAGCCAATAGGAATTTCAACCAGGCTGATTGGACAGAGGCAGCCACAGGAGGAGCAAAGGGGGCTGGATTAAGGAAATATAAGTGCTGGCCAGGATGGCAGGAGGCCAGGCCAGAGCTTGGTAACCATGTACCACTGTGCCTCTTATTTATTTGTCTGACAAATAAATTACTATTTTAATTTCTCTATTGCTGCGTTGAATATTTCATTCCAGCTAAGCGTTAACCACAAGCAGGGTGCTACACTGTTAGCTAGGGATGATGGGAGTTGTAGTCCCAAAACATCTGGAGGGCCAAGTTTGGCCATGCCTGACTTACAACATAGGAGCCTACACAACACAAAACACTGTTAGGCTGGCCTCAACTAGAGCCAGAGCTTTTTCGGCTGTGGCTCCGACCTGGTGGAACACTCTGTCACAAGAGACTAGGGCCCTGCGGGACTTGACATCTTTCCGCAGGGCCTGCAAGACAGAGCTGTTCCGCCAGGCCTTTGGCCAGGGCACAGCCTGACTCCCTCCCTCGGCAATCTTCGCGGAGCTCTGGCCCAATGGTGGCCAGTGGTTTGAATTTAATTAATTTTATAATAAATGATTTTAGAGTGTTGTTGGTGCTGTACTTTTGTACTGTTTTATTGTTGTTAGCCGCCCTGAGCCCAGCTTTTATTTATTATTTAATAATAAATAAAAATTATTATTATTATTCTCATTGGTTTTATTTTATTTGTTTTTTATCTTATATTTTGGAAATGTACATCCAGTTGTTTTTTCCTTTAAATTTTTCGGGGGCCCGCATGAGACTGGGGCCCTAAGCTACAGCTTGTTTAGCTGATACGTAAATCTCGCACTGGGTGGAAAGGTGTGACCTCCTCACAGCTTTTGTCCCTCTAGCTGGTGCCCTGGCCAGGTCGCCCTTCCCTTTCTGCTTTGAAATTTTTTCCTTGTCTATGCCCTTTGTTGATTTCTTCCAGCCCAGCTGTGTGAAATGCTACTGGAATAACCCTTGGTGCCACGCAAGGCAGCCATTTCTCAGGTAATTAGTTGCATACTGCACTGTGTGAGTGTGGGCTCGTTATTATTAATTTCTATGGAGTGGCAGCAGTTCATGTATCAATCTGTGATTCGGATTCTGCCTTTGGGCTAGCACTGTCTCTGCTTGCTCTGCATATCCCTACTGTTTCTTTTCAACCTGCACATTTTTTAAAGCAAACAAATGAAGCTATAAGCATCTCCCATAAATCTCCAGTTCTTGCTCCTCTAAAGGAAAATGGACTACAGTGGTACCTCAGGTTAAGTACTTAATTCGTTCCGGAGGTCCGTTCTTAACCTGAAACTGTTCTTAACCTGAAGCACCACTTTAGCTAATGGGGCCTCCTGCTGCCACCATGTCGCCGGAGCACGATTTCTATTCTCACCCTGAAGCAAATTTCTTAACCTGAAGTACTATTTCTGGGTTAGCGGAGTCTGTAACCTGAAGTGTATGTAACCCGAGGTACTACTGTACACAAATAGCTCCTTCGGATTTTCTACTGTGTGGGAAAAGGTAGAGAAGCACTAGAAGAGCCAGTTAACTTAATTTAAGATCCCTAGCCTTTTGGGACCTGCGGGTATGTTTGGAAACCTAAGGTACTGTTTTGGGTACCATAAAAACAGAAAATTAGCAGAAAAACTGGGAAACCCCCCCAAACAAAGGGCAACCCACCCATACCCCCCCAAACAAATAAAACCAATAATAAAAAAGGAGGGTCCCCGGAAGGCAAACAGCAGCAGCAACAAAGGACCAAACCCTTAATTAGGAAAAAAAATCGGCAGAAACAGGAAGCCTTGGTGGAACCCCTGTACGCCACATTGGGGATATTAGGAGCAATTGGCTGTTCAAACTGAATTATGCATTAAGACTTGCTCAGAAAACAGCCCTCTCTAAAGAATTAATAATTTTTATTCAGCATTGACAGTATTGATTTTTTGCGTAATATCTCTTACAAGTTTGCTAATGGATCAAAGGAGCCAGGTTCCCCTCACCCCTCAGGTCTATAAGGCACGTTGAGCTGTATTTCTAAATGGCTGAACTAAAAGCTGTAGCTGAACTTTTTCAGGGTGAGATCTATTTGAATTTAAAGCTTTTCATAGTCTCGTTCTTCCTCTCTCTCTCTCTCTCTCTCTCTCTCTCTCTCTCTCTCTCTCACACACACACACACACACACACACACGCATTTTAAATGCAAAACACCAGGGGTAGGGAACTACTGGCTCTCCAGATGTTGTTGGGCTACAGTCCTCACACTGACCATTGGTCATACTGGTTGAGGCTGATGGGAGCTGGAGTCTAACCACAACTAGAGGGTTGCAGGTTCTCCATCTCTGCAATGCCCCAGGCAAAGAGAGCAGGCAGAAGCCCATTTTTTATGTGTGTGCAGAATGAGCCCATAGCTGGGTCAAGATAAATTATTTTGCAAGGTACCATAAAGGCTACCTACCAGGTGTTCTGAAGATGCCAAACACAAAGTAATGTTGCACTGTTTTAATTTTTAATTTTTATTTTACCAAATATTCTATGGGACTGAGATCTATTGAAGAAACTTCAGCGCACTTAGCCCTTTTCACTGCGAGGCTATAAATACAATCAAATAAAATTTATAGCAGAAATTCTGACAATGCTATAACTACACTTCTGCAAACAAGCGGCAGTAATAAAGGTTGTCTGCGAATGGGAAGCACAATTTATTGCAAACAACAGTTTTGTTTGACAGAGCAAATAGACTGTAGAGATGTATGTGTGTGTTTTAAACCCAAAAGGGAGTGGGAAATGGCAAATTTAAGAAAGCAAGAAGAGAAAAGCAAGCTTTGAGGACTGAACAGGCATTTCAGATGTGAAAATGAAGAGGAACCACAGATTAATTTTAGTGGTTCATTTTTTTTTTAAATTTTTGTTCATTGAAAGATGATTTCCTCAAAAACCAGCTCATGATGGATGCTCTTCCCCTCATTGGCACCTGGAAATGGCACCAGTTTATTTTTGTAGATACTTCTGATCTATTGCAGTGGCATAGCATGGTTTGCTGGTGCTTGGGGCTCACACAGGTGCATGCATGCCAGGCCAGTGTAGACCGCGGAGCGTGAACATAGCCAACCATGCAAGCCCAGCCCTCACTGCTGATGCCGCCACAGCAACTTGCACAGGGGGAGCCCAGCCAGTCAACGTGTGCCTTCCTCTCTCTGTGTTCCTGCATGAGTCACGTGACCCTTATGAGATCATGGAGCCCAAAGGACACACTTGGGGGGCATGCTCTTATAATACCCAAAAATGGATACTATAAGTAGAGATCGTGGCCCCTCCGAAAAGTGCTGGGGGGGGGGCGAGATCTTGGCATGAAATCACGTGATATCACGGTGCCCAAAATGACCATTGTGTTCATTGTGTTTTTCCGGGACACTTGCGGGGTATGTGGTACATGCCTGGTCTGTATGTGCCGCAGAATGAAGTGACAGAATTCTGAGGTGGCAGAATCTACGTTGCCACTTGCTGCGAGTGTGTATGTGTGTGTCAAGTGCCATTTCCGAATGCCCAGAGAGCCAGTGTGGTATAGTGGTTAAGAGCGGTAGTCTCGTAATCTGGTGAACCGGGTTCGATTCCCCGCTCCTCCACATGCAGCTGCTGGGTGACCTTGGGCTAGTCACACTTCTCTGAAGTCTCTCAGCCCCACTCACTCACAGAGTGTTTGTTGTGGGGGAGGAAGGGAAAGGAGAATGTTAGCTGCTTTGAGACTCAGAACGCCCTCCCATCAGATGTCAAAGCGATAAATAACTACCTGACATTCAGAAGACGTCTTAAGGCAGCCCTGTTCAGGGAAGTTTTTAATCTGTGATATTTTAGTGTATTTTTGGTTTCTATGGAAGCTGCCCAGAGTGGCTGGGGAAACCCAGCCAGATGGGCGGGGTACAAATAATAAATTATTATTATTATTATTATTATTATTATTATTATTATTATTACTACTACTACTACTACTACTACTACTTAGGGTAGTGATAAAGTGGGATATCAAATCCAAATCCCCTCTGCCTACAAGATTCCATGCAAGGAAAAACCCAACAAAGTATCAGGGAGAAAAATCCTAATCCTGTTCTCCCCTGGCTGCTTTTTACACACAGGGATTTTCTTTTTCTATATAGGCATAAAAAATTGACCCTCCATCAGTAGTCTGCGGTAGAGCAGTCCATTCTGCACCCCCGCAAGACAAGTACCACTTCATCCCCATCTTCTTATGCTCAGTGTGTAGGATCCAGACTTTATTGACAAATGTGATGGGCTACAGCAAACTAGAACAACCCGAAAACGTATACCTTGGGTCATTCATTTTCATCTACAGTTGAAAATATAAGCAGTAATATAAGGCAGAACATAGCAGGCAGGGTTCCCCTTTTCTTTCTAGTAAACAATAAATAAGACAGGAGTAGTACGCTGAGCAATTTTCTTCTGACATTTATGATAGCCTGAATTTTAGGCAGCAAAAACAGCCATTTCTCTACAACATTAAAGCACAGAGTTTATTAAGTTTTTATAAATAGCCTCATTTATTCTCCTTTCAAAATTATCCATCACCTCAAGGAAACTCTTCAAATAAAATCAACAGAGAGGATGTTTGCTATGTTTAATTCTCATTGGGCGCAGCTCCATTATGTCTATAGTGATATTTCATGCCTCCCAGATGTACGAAACTGATATTTAAAGGATTTCATTTTCTCCCCCCCTCCCCAGTTCAAGACGAAAATGAGTGCAGCAGAAAATGGAAAGCTGCTTACCAACCATTAAACATTATTATTGCCCTCCTGTGGCTTTCTGGCTTTCATACATCTCTCTAGTCATCCGTGCCATCTTTTCCTTCCAATTGCTTTGGGATACTGTGGAAATGTGTGTGTGTGTGTGTGTGTGTGTGTGTGTGTGCATTCCAATATGTCAGGTGGCCGGCTAGTTTAACTTGCTACAGTTATAGCAGCTTGGGAGTCCAAAAATGGATGAAGCCCAGCTTCAGATGCCTGTTTTACTACACATTTTAGCACATCTCTGCATGGGATGTTGGTAAGCTACTTTGGCCTTCTGAATAGGCTCTAAGTCTGGCTTCTAAGAATATACTTCAAGCCTTCCGGAGAATTTGTTGTTTAGTCGTTTAGTCGTGTCTGACTCTTCGTGACCCCATGGACAAGAGAACGCCAGGCACCTCTGTCCTCCACTGCCTCCCGCAGTTTGGTCAAACTCATGCTGGTAACCTCGAAAACACTATCCAACCATCTCGTCCTCTGTCGCCCCCTTCTCCTTGTGCCCTCCATCTTTCCCAACATCAGGGTCTTCTCTAGGGAGTCTTCTCTTCTCATGAGGTGGCCAAAGTATTGGAGCCTCAGCTTCACAATCTGTCCTTCCAGTGAGCACTCAGGGCTGATTTCCTTCAGAATGGATAGGTTTGATCTTCTTGCAGTCCATGGGACTCTCAAGAGTCTCCTCCAGCACCATAATTCAAAAGCATCAATTCTTCGGCGATCAGCCTTCTTGATGGTCCAGCTCTCACTTCCATACATCACTACTGGGAAAACCATAGCTTTAACTATACGAACCTTTGTTGGCAAGGTGATGTCTCTATTTCTCAAGATGCTGTCTAGGCCTGTCATTGCCCTTCTCCCAAGAAGCAGGCGTCTTTTAATTTCGTGGCTGCTGTCACCATCTGCAGTGATCATGGAGCCCAAGAAAGTAAAATCTCTCACTGCCTCCATTTCTTCCCCTTCTATTTGCCAGGAGGTGATGGGACCAGTGGCCATGATCTTCGTTTTTTTGATGTTGAGCTTCAGACCATATTTTGTGCTCTCCTCTTTCACCCTCATTAAAAGGTTCTTTGATTCCTCCTCACTTTCTTATTCTTATTCCGGAGAATAAGAAGCATTAAATGTTCTGTCATTTATAAATCACTTGTGGAAAAGCTCTACCCACTGTTTCCCATTTTTATCTTCACAGTGATAATAGGATCATAGAATTGTAGAGTTGGAAGGGACCCTGAGCATCATCTAGTCCAACCCCCTGCATTACAGGAATATGCAGCTGTCCTATATTAAAAAAGACAATAATTCAAGTGCTATGTGTGAACCACTTCTATATGAAATAACCATTATGTGTGTCATTTCATTACTCTGAGAAGGTAAACTAGCTGGAGTACAGTTTGGGAAAGTGGGGCATCTTTGTTTCCATGACAAATAGCTTATGTGGGAATGCCTAGATTTCTATTGAATGCCACCTCGCCATTTAGGACGATGTGTGTATTTGTTCTGGAAAATGTGGCACCCAACCATGTTACTGACAATTGAATTATTTCACTGTTCTTGGCATATGCTGTCTGGATCTGGTTTGACACCATGCGCTTCACCTAAACAATGGATCAAAGCCTTTCTCTTTTCTGCTCTGCTGTTGCAGGAGCTATTATGTCGTCAGATGCAGGTTGTATGGGGAGAAAAACACACAGGAGTGCATTGTGCTCTCTCAGCAGGCTGACACTCTGGCTCAAGAAAAGGTCATTTTTGCTTTTGCAAAAGGTGTAGCCCTTTTGTGGATCTGTGCGAGAGCATTTCTAAGAGGGTCTATAACATTGGCTCCAATCCGTGTGTGTCAGAATAGGCCAAGGCATTATGGTTGTAAGATCCAGCATGATTCCTAATTTGGGATGGATGGATGGATCCCTATATAACTGTCCCGAGCTGGTTTCATTACCATTGCAAAAGACAACAACTCTGTTTTGCCTCGTTTATGGGTGGACTTTTTAGGAACCCCCAAAATTGGCCCACATTTACAAAAAGGGAGAGAAGTATTTACGTTATGAGGTGTTGGCCTGTTGAGAGAACACAATGCACGCCTGTGTGTGTTCCTTCCCAAACAAGGCTGAAGGATAATTACTTTCAGAGGCCACACAGAAGTCTGGGAGGTGCAGATCAGGTCCATTTTGCAGCAGAATTCACAGGAACCAAATTCTTCAAGCACCTTTAGTCCATATACTCCCTGCTCTCTGTCTATGTTCTAGGGATCAGAAGGGTTGGGGCGGGGGGTTAAAGTTGGCAGAAGAGAGGAAGTGTGTGCCATGCTCTCAGTGATGGGGAGACTGTCTCAGTGCTTAATGAGGGGCACTACAAGTTTCTTAAGGACCCTCCTGCCCTTCTGAAATAAGCAACAAGTGCTCTGACAGTGCTGACAGCTTATTGTGCTGATGTCTGGATTAACTCCTGACCCTACCCGGTTCCTATTTTATACTATACTATACAAGGTGGAGGGACGTGGGTGGCGCTGTGGGTTAAACCACAGAGCCTAGGACTTGCTGATCAGAAGGTTGGCGGTTTGAATCCATATGACAGGGTGAGCTCCCGTTGCTCGGTCCCTGCTCCTGCCCACCTAGCAGTTCGAAAGCACATCAAAGTGCAAGTAGATAAATAGGTACCGCTCCGGCGGTAAGGTAAACGGCGTTTCCATGCGCTGCTTGGTTCGCCAGAAGTGGCGTAGTCATGCTGGCCACATGACCCGGAACCTGTACGCTGGCTCCCTCGGCCAATAAAGCGAGATGAGCGCCGCAACCCCAGAGTCGGTCACGACTGGACCTAATGGTCAGGGGTCCCTTTACCTTTACACAATGGTGGAAGATTAGTAATGCTAACCTGCCACCCAATTATGTGTGGAGGTTTATAATGCTGCTGGTGTTGGGTAGCAATTTCTACCCTCCCTTCCCAACAGGTCGGTGGGGTTTGCGACACCGAGCGAGCTTACCTGGTCGGATGCCTCTCACCTGTGATAGGGTGGCCCACCCCCAGCCTGGGAGGACAATAGACGGCCAGCTGGGGGTGGGGTGAGGGCCAGGGGAAAAGAGGCCGACCCCTTCGGCCAAACCTCACTTTGTTTCCTCCTCTTCCAGGTTCACTCACCCAACCCTCCCAAATTAATAATATTTTCTTGCAGTGTAATAGCTTGCATTCCAGGTCAGTGGGCGCTGCTATGGTCGTAAGATGGTTGCTATATTCAGAACCGGGAAGGAATTTTCCCTGCATTGGCAGGTTTCGCCTTCCCTGTAGCCTTTTGTCACAACTTTGGCGGTTTTTAGGCCTTGGCAAGGTATCCTTTAGTCTATCTTCGAGTGTGTGTGGGGGAAGCATTTCTTGCACCCCCCCCATGCGGTGGCGGCTGCAGGGCCCGGTAAAGGGTTGATTGTGGGAGTCCCTGGCCCTAGAGTGGTGGCATGTAGGTCAAACTCTCGGCTGAGGTAAAGTGGGAGGGCACGCTGTGTAAGTTCATGCTTTATAGTCCCCTCCCACTGCATCTCATTGCCCTGTACATCCTCAGTCCCAGTCGGACTGAGAGGGTTACATGCCCTTGTTCTCTTTTGTATGAAAATTATGTATAGATGGTATATTACATCAGTACAGATAGCAAAAATGTACAAAACCAGGTCAAACACATGTTGGAAATGTAAAGAAAAAGAAGGGACTTTTTACCATATGTGGTGGAAATGTAGAGAAGCTAAATATATAATGAGTTGAAAAAAAATGTTTAAAATGACATTTGTAAAAAAAACCAGAAGCATTTCTGTTAGAGACTGTAGGACAAGATCTGTCAAGAAAAACAAATAACTTATTTATGTATGCTATAACAGCGGCAAGAGTCTTGATAGCACAAGGATGGAAGAATGAGGACATCCCAACGAAAGAACAGTGGCAAGAAAAATTGATGAGTTACGCAGAGTTGGCTAAATTGACATACGAATTGCGGGACAAGGACAACTGTGACTTTAAGGAAGAATGGGAGCTTTTTACAATTTATTTAAAAATACAGCAAAATGAATTGGACTCCTTGGCAGGTTTTGAATAAACATACACAAATTTATTGGTTGATAACATGGTAGATAGATAATGTAAGGATATGTAAAATTTTATAACATGCAGAGAATAATATGTGCCGAGAAATCAGAGAGAGGAGCTGAGGGAAGTCTCAAAAATAATGAATATAATATGTTTTGATAATTTGTTATGTTGAAATTGTTAATATTGAAATTGTTAAAATTTCAATTGTGAAATTGTGCTAGCAATAAAACTCTGTAAGCAAAAGTAACCTATTATTACATTTCACCTGGAAAGGCTCCAAGAGGCTATATTGATTGGCTGTATGTGAACATCAGAACAATCCCTGTTTCCCATTATATTCATTCTGACATTTAGCATCAAGGTGTATCACCGATTTGTCACCTTTGATTGTTGGTTGATATGGATTTGTTATATGAATAGCAAATGTTTTCCTTTAGCTCAGTTTGCTCTTCTTAGATTCCTTACTTTGGAGAAGACCATTTATTGCAGTGGATTTTTCCTCCTCTCCCTCCAGAGTCAGTGGCTTAAGGATTGTGGCTCTAGAACTCATTAAAAGCATTGGGGGGGGGGGGAGAAATCTATTGCAGACTTGCAGAAATAAAGATGAAAGGGGCAGTAATTAAAGTTGTACCTTACATTGGATTTCCAATTTGCATGCAATTACCTGACATACTGGTGACAACACTAATATATATCAAGAGAAATCTAGCAGCATGGATTCCAGTGTGAATAAGCTCGGCCTGATTTTTCTTTTCCCCTACAGGCAGGGGGATTAGGGGGAACAGTCAAAATTCAAAGGAGTTGTTAGTGCAAAATTGGGGTTATTATTATTATTTTTTTAAATGCACAAATGAACCCAGCTGTCAGAAACAACAGAGAACTAGGAGATGTGTTGATGTACAGCATCGCAGAAGCATAACTAGAAACTACTCACAAAATGCACTCCAGGAAAGCTGTGATGGTATACTGAATTTATTTCCCCCTTTTCAGATCGTCCCTGGATCAGGAACATCAGAGGTGACTGTTGGAAAACTGTGGGCTAGGGCTGTGCAATAAATCGCTGTATCGCATTGAAATATCATTGTGATAAGTGTTTCAACAAGGCAATATACTAAATCAACTGAACTGATACTTTGCATATATACTTTGCCTTATGTTGCCTTATGTTGTAAACTTTGAAGCTATGAAATGTTTCCCCTCCTAGTACATTTTTGTACACTTTTATTTATCAAAACCTTTCTGTGCCAGGATAACAATACCATTTTAATGTCATGGCCAGAAATTTATGAGCTTCCCATCGCACATATCGGAATAATTGTATGGCTGTCCAGCTACAGCAAGGCAGAAAAGGCACCCCAACATGTTTCCAGTGCTTTTTTCTGGGTACGCAGAGGTACGCATACCCCTAAACATTTTGTGAATCTTTGAACTTTTACATTATTTATTTTTCCCAATTTGAACTATAAAATGGTGATTTTCTAATGAATGTTAGAATGATGTTGGATAGAAATTTAGTGGTTTCCAGCTGTAATGCTTAAGAGATATTGTCAGAGCTGCCTCTAGGTCCCAGCTCACAGAGGACCAACGCCAGGCTGATGTTATGTACAAAAGTCTCTATTGAAGTTTAATTTCCATTTCAAAGCCAGAGCGTGCAGCCCTACGTCTAGACTCTAGATCGGCGAAGTCCCGTCTGAGTCTCCGCCCCTTCCACACCAGTTTAAGATCCTAGCCCTGCTCCACCTCCTGCACTGCTCTCTTCTCCTCTGGGTCCTCCTGCCCTCTGGGGCATTGCCCTTTCTGGACTCTTCCGACGCTGAGTTGCTTAGCTCCTCCCCCTGCCTCCGGCGTGCTTTAGGACCCGGTTCCCAATCCTCACTCTCTGCTGTCCCGTGCTCCTGTACATTTGAACTTGCTTCCCGCGCCAACCCAGTGACCTTTCTCCTAACCGTTACACTACTTCTATCACTGCTTCCCTCTTCCGTGACACTGGCCGGATCTGACCTCCCTTCCGTTGTCCGACTCTCCGAGGGAGGCGTGGTAGACTCTGCCTCGTCTCCTCTCCCTGGTGGGGAAAGCACTGGCCCCGATGCCTGGGACTCTTCCCCCCCACTCTGCTCTGGTGGGGAAGCTGGTCCTGATTTCCAACTACTGCTCTGGGAGTCCCTGCTGCCCCCTTGCTCCTGGGGCGTTCCCCTTGGGACCCCCCTGCCCCTGGCCACTGGCGCTCCCTTCTGTGAATCTTCCGATTCGCTGGAGAGGCTCATGGAATCCCTCGGACCACTGTCCCCTCCTACGCTCCCTTCGGATTCCTCCCCCTCGCTCTCCATCTCCCATCTTCCCTGTGCCTCAGCTCCTGAGCCCCTGACAGATATGAAAAAAAAGGTTTAGAAATAAGTAAAAACTAATGGTGAGGATTTGCTGAACTAACAATTTGAATTGGAATACAAGAAAGGGAGGTATGAGGAGGTCTGGAAAATAAGTTAAAAGAAAATAAGTAATGGAAATTCTATGTGTTTTTAGTTGTTTTTATTTTTGTATTTTTGTTTTTTTTCTTTTTGTTCTACATTGTATTATTTTTGAAAACTTTTAATAAATATTCTATAAAAAATAAAAATAAAATGGTGATTTTCTTGAGTCAAAATGAGAGTACCCCTAAACACCTTTTTAAAGAAAAAAAGGACTGCATATTTCCAAAAAGCATCTAACTATCCCTCAAAGTATACAACGGCTTATAAGCTGCTTTTCATTAACCAGTTTGATGGATAGGAGCCGCAGTCATGAAGACTGAAGGTAATTAGAAAGACACATTTTCTGCATGCTCTGTTTAACAAATAATAACCACATTCTGGAACTTATCAGCCATTTCCCCAGTGCCCTGTTTTCTCTTTCACTGCTGAAACACCAGTTTCCCTGCTCCCCTGAGAAAAGTCATTTATGCACACCAGTGTGGTCCACCATTCCCCAAGAGAGACTTAATAGCATTTTTTTTTTTTTTGCTTGAATCATTCACAGAGGAAGCAAGAAGTGTGGGGCAAAATTAATGAGAGTGCAGTTCTTCTTCTTACTATTGTGGCTTCAGTTTGTTTCAAGCTTCCATATATTTGCTATCCAGAATTTTGCTACTGCTGCAATGACTGCAGACACCTGTGATTGCTCACACAACGATCTAACCATTGAATGTCACCATCCTGAACAGATTTCCTAAGCAGTAAGTTTGCAGGACACTTGCCCCATTCCTTAAATCACAATTTGCTAGGACTACCAAGAGCCAGATAAAACTGCTTGGCTGTGCGTCTGTGAGGAGTTTCTGAACAGGTTAAAGGTAAACATTTCCCCCCGGATAAATCATCAGGCAGGGTCGCCGATTTGGGCCCCAGGTTATGAGTGCCCAGCTCGCCGATATGATGCCATGCACCCTGTGGCCTCAGAACCTGACTTCCGGTGGCACCACAAGGCCTCGGATTCGACTTCCAGTGCATCGCGAGGCAACAGAAGGTGCGTCAGGGGCCCTGCGGTGTGGACGCTGAACACCCAGAACAAAAAGTTTTGAGGGTGCTCAGGCCTCCAGGGCCCCCTAGAGATAACGTCCCTGTCACCAGGTTTTCCAGTTCCCATGATGAGCTACACCCCAGTACGTAGCTGCACAGTAAGCGTAAATAGAGCATTACCTACCGCAAACCGTAAAGAACAGTTCCATCCGGATGTAGCCGAATCATTCGATTTTTCACAGTAACTCCATGAACAAAGGACTTCTTGTCATTCAGGAAGTATGTATCTGGTACCCAGAGATAGTCAGCCACTCTGTTATCTAACGTCAGATTCAAAGGTATTCCAGAGTACGATAGTCTTTTATCCCTCCAGGACTGCTGGAAATACATAGTGAGTGTGTAGTCCTGGGAACAAAGAAGAAAAGAAAAATAGTAATTCAGTGTGTGTGAATTTTGCATAATTTCTAATACGTTTTATGATCCGAAGAGTGCAATTATTGCCACTGTACAATGAGATTCACTGAAAAAACAAACAACTGTGAGGGTCATGAATGCTGCTTCTGTTGGCCTGTTGACGCGAGCTTTTTTCTTACAAGTGGTACGGTGAACAATCTTGTGTCCACCTTTTCCATGAGGGACTTGCTTAAACTCCAAGATGTAACTGAGAACATCCTGTACAAAGGTGTCACAGTGCCTTAAGCGTGACCATACAGACTTTGCAAAACAGATCTTCATGTTCTTCAGCTTAAGGTCAAACCTACACGGCAGGCTTGACGTCATTGTTTATCCAAATCTTATATAGCCCCAGATCCCAACGCAGAGAATGTCAGGTACCTTTGAATTCAACTAGATAGTTAAGATAGCCAAGCTTCAATAAGACTTATTTAAGGATGAGGTCCTAATATGGGTGCCAGCCCTCAAAAGATGTATGTGTCAGTGAGTGTCATGGACTGACTGGTTGCACCAGCAGGGGAAAAAGGCTCAGAGCCAGGGGGTTGCTGGTGGGATGACCATGAGTGGTCAAAGGGAGAAGAGAGAGCAGACTGGAAGGAGGAAGTGTTGGAAGCTTAAGAAGTAACTGGGTTTAGTGATGAGATGCTAGAACAGCACTCGTATTTTGGTAAAAAGTGCCGTGGGTGTAGGGCTGCCATACATCCGTCGGAAATAGCGTCCAGGCTAAAAATGGCAACCTATGCTGGAAGTGTTCACTTTTTTGGCGAATTTCCTTAAAAATAGCTCAAAAACTTTATTTTTTGAAGATTTTGCAAAAATAGCTCAACAACAGATTTTCACTTTTTGAAATATGGCAACCCTACGTCGATGCTAGCATGAAATGGCTGCCATGGGTAGCAAAAAAGGAGGAGGGGGGGCTGTTATTCTCTACCAGTGAGTACTGTCACCTCCACTAACCAAAACCCTGGTCTTATGTATGTTGTTAATAAAAAAAAACCAATGATGTATTTTTAAACTACCTCTAAGCGACATAAAATGTAAATACAGTTATGTTGGTCAATAGAAACCTTCCCCCAACATCCTGAAACTTTATACTTGGGCAATGCGAAAAATATCACAGAACTCAAAAAGCTTGTCCGGTATTTTGTAACATTTTTTGGTCACCCTAATAAACTGTGGATTTTGGAGTGAAAACTTATTATTTATAATTGTTTTCCTTCATAACCATTCCTCAGTTCTGGAGGGTGTGTGTGTGTATGCTAAGTTTATTAGGATCTCCTAATTTGGGTTATATAAATGGATATGCTTAGTCGTCCAGGGATAAACTGTACTTGTAGGCCCAGAGGAATCTGGATCTACAAGTGGTAAGGTCACTTATTACAGTGACGCTAGGCCTCCTTCCCTGGAAAGATGTCAACTAATGCAACCATGATGAGCTTTTTAATTGCTTGCAAGTGCACCAAACATGTGTATTGCTGCCATATGGTGACTCTTCAGGTTTTCTCAGAAAAGGGACTTCGGTGCCAGCTCTTGCCGCCCTGACAAGCCTCTCTGCCTCACTAGATGTTGTGCCGGCTCCATGCCAGCTTGCCTGGGGCAAGAAAAGCAACTGGGAACCAAAAGGCAAAGAAATGAGAACAGCTGGGCTCCTGTAAGGACTTTAATGAAAAATGCAGAGAGGATTTGAGAGCCAGTAGCATCCATTGCCATCAAACCCATTCTCATATGTAAGTAGATCCTGTTTACTTCATTAAGAGGTTACTTCATATCTTACTTCATGATTGTGTTTTAGTTCAGGATTGCCTGTTACTAATTCACACGTCCCTACTTTCTAAAGCTGCCATTTCCAGCGCCTCTGCCATGTTTTAGGGGCAGATTTGTAGTGTAGATGGCCTCTTCTGACATAGTCTTTGTCTCTTTTGCAATTCTCTATTTCCACAGAGACATATAAAGGTTGTGTCTTCAGAAGGCAACATTCACTTGAATTCTGTCCAGAAAAGAAATGTGATCAGAAGGTAGCATGTGGATCTAGACTCCTGCTTAGGAATAGTTCCCAAAAAACCTTTGTGAGTGACTAATTCTGACTGAATTTCTCATACTTGTGAACTGGAGCAACCTCTTCAAAGGCAACCATTGCGGACAAACAGCACAATTTTGCACGACAGCCTACAAAATGCGTCAGTTGTTTTTACCTACTCTGCCTACATAGGCCATTTATCTGTCCTTTAAATTACTAAAGACTCAGCTACATTGGCAAAGAAAAAGCGCTTTATGTGCGTTGTTTATGCATTCTAACACTGTGTCAACAGATGACGCTGTGGAGTTCTATTTTTGCCAACCTGATTTCTCATACAAGGTTTAAAACACCTTTAACTGAAACACTTCTTTGATGTGTCTAGATCCAGCCTAAGTCTTCAATTTTGCTTACACACCTTTTAATTTTACTTTATTTTATCCATACCAGTATTAGTTGTATTAAATAGAATACACTTGTTTTTAATCATATAATAAATTATAAATATACATAGGTACTGAATGGATTTTGCAACTCTGATGGGCTACTCTTCACCTGCTTTCCACATCTAAAACGAGTTCATGTGAGGTTGGCATAATCTTGCCAGATGGCATCATATTGCCAGAGGCATCCCTTCAGTTTTTTTTCGGACTAGTATTGATGTTCAGTGCCTCTGGCAACCGGAACACAGATGCAGCTGCTATTAAGATTTGCTCCCTCTGACAGAGGTGGCATCCAACATCTTGGGGGGGCAAATTGGGACCCACCCACCCACACCACGCCCTTGTCTGCCTGCCATCACTCCCTGCCACTTCCCATCCACCCCCTCTGCCTTAGCTTCACCGGCACATGCCATGGCATCCTGAGTGTAATCTTCGACACCTCCCTTTCCATGGAGGCGCAGATTGTAGCTCTAACAAAGGTGGCATTTTTTCATCTCCGCCAAGCTAAGCAGTTGGCTCCTTACCTCTCTCGCCCTCAGCTAGCCACTGTGATCCACGTGACGGTCACCTCCAGACTGGATTATTGTAACTCGCTCTATGTGGGGCTGCCCTTGAGACTGACCCAGAAACTCCAGCGGGTGCAGAATGCCGCGGCGAGAGTCCTTACAGGGTCCTCACTGCGGGATCACATTCACCCAGTGCTATACCAGCTGCACTGGCTCCTGGTGGAGTACAGGATCAGGTTTAAGGTGCTGGTTTTAACCTTTAAAGCCCTATATGGCCTAGGACCCTCGTACCTACGGGACCGCCTCTCCTGGTATGTCCCACGGAGGACCTTCAAACAAAAACATCTTGGAGGTCCCGGGCCACAGGGAGGTTAGGCTGGCCTCAACCAGAGCCAGGGCTTTTTTGGCTGTGGCTCCGATCTGGTGGAACCCTCTGTCACAAGAGACTAGGGCCCTGTGGGATTTGACATCTTTCTGCAGGGCCTGCAAGACAGAGCTGTTCCACCAGGCCTTTGGCCAAGGCACAGTCTGACCCACTCCTTTGGTAATTCTTCACAGAACTCTAGCCCAATGGTTGCCATTAATTTGATTTAAACTGATTTTATAATGAATTGATTTTAGAATGCTGTATTATTTTACTGTTGTCAGCCGCTCTGAGCCCAGCTTCAGCTGGGGAGGGTGGGATAGAAATAATATTTTTGTATTATTGTTATCATTATTAGAGTGAGTGCACTATGGCAACTGCATGGGGACATCCTGGGTGGGCATCTCAGAACCAACAGTGGGTCTCTCCTTCCCTCCCTCCCTCCCTCCCTCCCTCTCTCCTGCTCCCTCTGCTGCCATGGCCTCTGCCTCCTCTTCTGCCATGGCTGCAACATCCACTTCCTCCTCCTCCGCTGTACTTCCTGCGCATCACTTCCAGAACCTGGTGCCTATGGAAGTGTGGTGGCAACTCCTGAAGTATGACTGGTGGTGGCATTGGTGGCAGAGGCTACAGCAGAGGAGGAGGAAGAAGCCAAAATGGGACATCTGGGATTGCGTTCAGATGCCGTCATGGCTTTAGTAAATCTTGGATGTTCCACTCAAAATGGGACAGTTGTGTGGTATGGGGTGGGACGCCTGTGGCTTTCCAGAAGTTGCTGGACCACAACTGCAATCATCCCTGGCCACTGACTGTGCTGCCTGCAGTTGATGGGAGTTGTTGTTGTTTAGTCATTTAGTCGTGTCCGACCCTTTGTGATCCATGGACCAGAGCACGCCAGGCACTCCTGTCTTCCACTGCCTCCCGCAGTTTGGTCAAACTCATGCTGGTAGCTTCGAGAACACTGTCCAGCCATCTCGTCCTCTGTCGTCTCCTTCTCCTTGTGCCCTCCATCTTTCCCAACATCAGGGTCTTATCCAGGGAGTCTTCTCTTCTCATGAGGTGGCCAAAGTACTGGAGCCTCTGCTTCAGGATCTGTCCTTCCAGTGAGCACTCAGGGCTGATTTCCTTAAGAATGGATAGGTTTGATCTTCTTGCAGTCCATGGGACTCTCAAGAGTCTCCTCCAGCACCATAATTCAAAATTGGAGTTGATGGGAGTTGGAGGCCAACAATCTCTGGAGGGCCACATTTTCCCTATCCCTGCCTAAGATAATGTTGCTTTAGTTTCAGGCTTCTGCTATTGCAAGGGGTGGAGGCTGCTTCAGTGACATTTTTGATGATCTGTTGGCCAGGGCATGATGCTAGTCTTATCCCCTACTTGTATTGTCCGAATAATAAACCCTTTGCATGACACAGTGGTGATATGAGGGGGCTGGTGGAGAGGACTGCTGGGGCAGATGAATGAAAAGCTACGTCTGTTCCAGCTTTAAGGCTGGGCCCACAAGCCTGTGCAAAATAATGAATTGTTCCGGTCCTGGCATCCTTTCACCCTGTTATTATAAAGCCATTAACTGCAATGGCCTTAAATGAAAAGATGCATTTACATATACCTATAGCAGTGCAATTAGCACTGAAACCCATTCGTGGGGACTTGCTGCAATGCAGAAGTCAACCAAAACTCCATATTCTTTATAAAATTATGATAGATCAAAAAATCTATTCATGCATTCGGCCTACCCAGGGTGCCTACCTAATTACACCTGTTCTTGCCTAATTTTTATTAGGAGTTTTTAGGAGCTGCCTGAAGTCTCTGATTCAAGCCAGCAGCACAACCTCTGATATTTATTTATTTAGCTTGATGTATTTATAGCTTGGGATGCAGGTGGCGCTGTGGTCTAAACCACAGAGCCTAGGGCTTGCTGATCAGAAGGTTGGTGGTTTGAATCCCTGCGACGGGGTGAGTTGCTCGGTCCCTGCTCCTGCCAACCTAGCAGTTCAAAAGCATGTCAAGTGCAAATAGATAAATAGGTACCGCTCCGGCGGGAAGGTAAACGGTGTTTCCGTGCGCTGCTCTGGTTTGCCAGAAGCGGCTGTGTCATGTCCTCTAGTTTGCCAGAAGCGGCTGTGTCATGTCCTGTGTCAGGCCCTCTCCCTGGGCCACATCGTTCAACTGGGAGGACAGATGAGATGACAATTTGTGCATTTATGAGGAACGGCTAAGGGAGCTGGGCATGTTTAGCCTGGAGAAGAGGAGGTTAAGGGGTGATATGATAGCCATGTTCAAATATATAAAAGGATGTCACATAAAGGACGGAGAAAGGTTGTTTTCTGCTGCTCCAGAGAAGCGGACACAGAGCAATGGTTCCAAACTACAAGAAAGAAGATTCCACCTAAACATTAGGAAGAACTTCCTGACAGTAAGAGCTGTTCGACAGTGGAATTTGCTGCCAAGGAGTGTGGTGGAGTCTCCTTCATTGGAGGTCTTTAAGCAGAGGCTTGACAACCATATGTCAGGAGTGCTCTGATGGTGTTTCCTGCTTGGCAGGGGGTTGGACTCGATGGCCCTTGTGGTCTCTTCCAACTCTATGATTCTATGATTCTATGATTCTATGATTCTATGATTCTATGATTCTATGTTTGCCACATGACCCAGAAGCTGTCTGCGGACAAACACTGGCTCCCTCGGCCAGGAAAGCGAGATGAGCGCCCAGAGTTGTCTGCAACTGGACCTAACCGTCAGGGGTCCCTTTACATTTTATTTATTGCTTAATCAAATGAATGATCTCTAAGTAATAATATTAAATATTCATTACAAATTGATGAAAATAAGCACTTAAAATAATGAATAGACCAGTTAAAGACAAGTTCTTAAAAAAGCAAAAGGCTGCAGAAATATGTATCCATCACAGATTTCTAGGGTCATTTTTCACAGAGTCTCTTAGGCTTCATATTAGATTCCATATCAAGGACATAGTCACCTTCCTGCTGGTAGAGTTCTAATATGCTACCAATCAAGTTGTTTTGATGTGTCTGGTGATTATTCTCTCCTCAATACAAGCTGACACCTTTGGCTAAGGAAGAATTTGTTGCCCCATTGGCAGAACGATTTCACATGGAGAACTGTGATGAAAGGAAGTTGAATAGTGTGAGGGGAAATGTTTCATCCTCCAAAACAAGCTATTAGTCCTTTCTGGAGTTACAACCTACTAAAAATTGTGCAATTTTTCACATGTGTTGCTTAAATGTCATCAATAGCATGGACAGGTCTGCAGGTTGCATCTGAGCATAGCTGTCAACCTTCCCTTTTTTTGCGGGAAATTCCCTTATTCCAGTGCCGTTTCCCACTGCTTCCCGCTGCTATCCTGGATTGTTAGATATCCCGTAGACTGTCCCTGGGACAGGTGAGGCTGCTGATCCCTTATTTTCGAGGCTGCTGATCCCTTATTTTCAAATCTGAAAGTTGACAGCTATGCATCTGACAGATGAAACTGTAAGCAAAGTCAGCCTGTTCTGCATTTAGCCCTGCTTGCCCTGCTCATCAACCATCAAACAAACACGACCCATTGTAAAATACTGCAAATATATTTCATAGAAGAATCAGATTGTGTTACAGCGAACAAGAGTGATTTAATTAAAGCAGGAATAGAAAACCTGTGGCCCTCTAGATCAGAGCTTTCCAAACTTTTCATGTCGGTGACACACTTTTTAGTTATGTATCTTTTCACGACACAGTAATTTAGTTTTGCATCATTTTGTGACGCAGTGATTCAGTTTTACTAGCCAACCGGAGGTTAAACTAGCCCCTTTCCAGCCCTGGGAGCAGTGCGAGGAGCATTTGTGCGACATACCTACACACTGCAGGCGACACACTAACCTGTCACGACACACAGTTTGGAAAGCTCTGGTCTAGATAATGAGGGACATTAACTCTCAACAGCCCTAGCCAACATGGCCAATGGCCTAGAATGGCAGTTAAGAGTCCAAGAAGATCTCCATAACATTCTAGAGAGAAGATATGCAAAAAATTATAGCTAACATCCAACTGGCCTCCGAAGTTCTTAAGAATTATCAGTAAGCATTAATATTCACAAATTTTATAACATTTATCACTGCATACATATTAGCTGTGGATGGTGACTAAACTCATGCTCTCTTTTAAAACACATTGGCAAAACTTGCTTGAATTTTTGAAGAAGAGAAGAAGAAGAGTTTGGATTTGATATCCCGCTTTATCCCTACCTGAAGGAGTCTCAAACTGGCTAACATTCTCCTTTCCCTTCCTCCCCCACAACAAACACTATGTGAGGTGAGTGGGGCTGAGATACTTCAGAGATGTGTGACTAGCCCAAGGTCACCCAGCAGCTGCATGTGGAGAAACGGGGAAGCGAACCCGGTTCACCAGATTACGAGTCTACCGCTCTTAAGCACTACACCACACTGGCTCTCCTAATGACAACTGTTAAAAACCCCTGCATATTATACCAGCCTGCCCCTTTACATTCCATATAACACCAGACCAGAAGAAACATTTTAGATCATGTTTTTGAAAGGAAGGAATCATTTTCATAAAGTATATATGGGGCCTGGATGAGAAATCTGTAGTTTGAACTAGAGTTCACCATTTCCAATTGATAATGCTACCAACACTTCATTGTTCTTTGAAATCTGTCAGTGCTTGAAGATGAAACTAAGAGAACTTCAGAGGTTTCCCTCCTCCTCCTGAGAAGGGAATGCATTTTAATTAACTTGTGGCACGCAGAAATGACAAAGGAACAGATCAGATTTTCTTTAAAACCAATGCCTCAATGATGAGAAAATCCTGCAACTTGTTTTCTATGACCTGGAAACTGGTGATTTCATTTGATGTGATCCAAAATCAGTACCCCTCTTTGAGTTTAAATGAAGATGCCATTCTGAGCTTGCCTCCCAAACCTATTTTGATATTCAATGCATTGCCATCCATCTTTTATGCCTTCATGCCAATGCCGTCTCATATCAAAGCCCTAGCAGATGAATTTCCACAAACACTTGAAAGCTAATTCTCTAACGCTTGACGTGTTCATTGGATTTTTCGATGCATAACAAGCTTAGCTTGGATATCAGTATTCACCTGTACCAGTGCCTTTAGCCTTATGTCTGAGTGTCTCCTTTCTCCATAATAACTGAGCTGAGGCATAGACGGGAAAGGAACAAAAACACATTACACTGCATCAAAGCTCGTAAGTTTGCGCAGAAACATTTGCAGTGACAAATAACAGAACATATCAAAGGCAATGTAATAATTTAGTTGCCGTTGCAAAACTGCAGCCTTTCAAAACCTTTCATTGCCATATAAAGAGTCAAAAATTCAAAGCAATCATAATAAACACTTCCTTGACAGCCCTTATACTTTTGGAGTACAATGTAAGGCAGCCTATTATACATTCATCCTAAAGGAGTGTGATCCAAAACTCATCTAAGTCAACCAAATTCTTTTCTACTGCTTTTGTGAATTCGGAAGATTTTCAACCCTGCAATAACTTCCCATTCTTATAAAAGCAAAAGTGGTAACAAATACTTAGAGAGTACTTTGCTCTTTGAAAGAGGAGAAAATGAATGTCAGCATATCAAGAAATTGATATGATCCATGACTAAGGGTCTTCTAGACCGGGGGGGGGGGGGGCGTTAATTTGCAAACTGGATGCTGGCAATGGAGGGTTTGTTTCTTTGTTTGTTTTCCTATTCCCCAGAAAGGGTGAATATGGATTACACGAGGGGATGTTGTGTGGATGGTGGAAAAAAACGACCCCGATCAGCAGCTATTCTACAATAAACACCCATCTGGAGGCACCCTTTGAGCTGAACCTCATTTTATTTCTTTACTTAAAAATATTTAATGCAAACAGATGCCAGGGCAATGTACAATGGGCACGAAAGAAACTTGGTTCCAAATACCAATACAGTGGTACCTCGGGTTAAGTACTTAATTTGTTCCAGAGGTCCGTACTTAACCTGAAACTGTTCTTAACCTGAAGCACCACTTTAGCTAATGGGGCTTCCCGCTGTTGCTGCGCCGCTGGAGCACGATTTCTGTTCTCATCCTGAAGCAAAGTTCTTAACCTGAAGCACTATTTCTGGGTTAGCGGAGTCTGTAACCTGATGCGTATGTAACGTGAAGCGTATGTAACCTGAGGTACCACTGTACAACAAAACAAAACAATAGCACATCAGCATTAGTGATAAATTAGCAAGATGAGAGGTGACAACAGAACAACAATGCAGCCTAAACATAACCATTTAAAATGCCTGGACATTTTAACATCCAGAATAATAACCATACCATGGTTCTGTGCAAACTTCTTATATATAATTTTCTCTTGGTCAGCATATTTTGTGAGCCACCAACTCCTCAGTCATGTATAACTGAATAGCCCAGCAGGTGCTCAGTTTTGCTCTTTGCCCTGGACTGCAGCTACGAGCAGCTGATAAGCAACTGACTACGATAAACTACAGTTTCCAGGATTATTATTAATTTTTTTGAGGAGTGGAGTCCTGTGATTTAAATGCATAGTGTGTATACAGCCCAAGACACCAGGTGCCCCGTGTTCATCATAACTGTAAAAACTGCAACGAGTATTTAAAGAGAGAGAAGGAGAGAGAAATAATTCAAATGTGCTCCCCCCGCCATTGTTGGCAAGTTACACAACAAGCAGCCATTGTAGGATCACACGCCGTATTTCTAATAATAAACCAAATTCATAAAGTCTGACAGTGTCCTTCAGCAAAACTGCGTTAAGTTGTTATAACGTCCATTATTATCCGGTTGCTATGGCAACTGTGTTTCTAAGACAACTTTCCAACCCCACTGGGAAGTTGCGGAGATGAGGCTGGTGTTGATAACATGACATTAATGACATGCTAGGTATTAAGAAAGCTCTGTTTAAAATCTGAATGAGAATAGAAAATGGGAGACCAAGTGTATGCAAAATTAGTTCTTCTATTGCACTAAGTAGGTCAAGGTCTCCCAAATGGCGGATGAAGTGGTACGTTGTAACACTTCAGACTGCTTATTGATGCGGACTCATATGATTGAATACTCATATTTTAAAAACACCCACATATAGGGGCGTAACGTGGGTTGCTGGTGTCCGAGTCGGAGCAAGTATTGTACCCCCCTGGTGAACTTTGCAGTGGTCAGTCCCTTCACTGGCCAGCATCTAATCAAGGGAGTCTCTCCTTACAAAGTACCATATTTTTCGCTCTATAAGACGCACCAGACCACAAGACGCACCTAGTTTTTGGAGGAGGAAAACAAGAAAAAAAAATATTCTGAATCTCAGAAGCCAGAACAGCAAGAGGGTTCGCTGCGCAGTGAAAGCAGCAATCCCTCTTGCTGTTCTGGCTTCTGGGATAGCTGCGCAGCCTGCATTCGCTCCATAAGACGCACACACATTTCCCCTTACTTTTTAGGAGGGAAAAAGTGAGTCTTACAGAGCAAAAAATATGGTAATCCAAAACTGTCACTCTGACAAATTTTTGTCACAGCATATTTTGTAATTAAAAACCAAAGTGTTCCTATGTCCATGCTGCAACATACAGTGAAGAAGTAGAAGCTGAACTTATAACCTTGCTCAGTGAAAGGGACAGGATTATTTCTACCTGCTGAAATATAATGCCTACCACTTTGCTGACTCCTTCACAGTTTATTCAACAGGAGGAAATCTAAGAGTACTCTGAAATATTGACTCACCTTTTCACTACTAATGATACAATAGATAAAATAGCAACTCTACTCATAAGTGTGGGGGCTTGCACTAACAACTCAATGAGAATGTTGCTACATTCCTCAAAATCTTGAACTTTTGAAGAGTTACCAATGACATGTGTTATGAAATTTAAATGTAACTCACAACTGAGAAGGTTTAGAGACAAAGTAGTAGAGTTTGTGCCAGAACTGACCAAGCTTTCTTAGAATTGTCATTATGGTGCAGTTATGGTACAACAGACATACTGGAAGTTCTTCTGGAAAAGAAATGGCAGAGAATACTGTAGTTTGAATGACAAATAATCACTGATCCTACTTTAAAGCTAGACTGGGCTGTTGAATTAGGAAATAAACATGCATCGAATTTAAAGACATTACTGTGGAGAAGAAGAATAGTAGGCTCACGTGGTGATTATATATTTGACTGCAAATAAGGTTTTGCAAGCCTGACAATTAATTCAATCCCCTAAATGGTTCTTTTTGCAGTCTTAGCAGAAGTGCACCTTTTAATACAACTCATTCTTATCAACAGCTTATACTGGTTTAGGATTCCTAGTAATATGTTACCATCAACACAAACAGAATATTGTTGCCTGCCACCCCAATCTCTGAGTGGTGCGAGATTCAAGAGGTTTCTGGTGCTTACCCAGGGTTCGTGTTTTCTTTGGAATGAAGGACAGCAAAGGTTGTAGTGGCTTTATAATACAGTCATACCTCGGGTTACAGATGCTTCAGGTTGTGTTTTTTTGGGTTACGGACCGCCGAAACCCAGAAGTACCGGAACGGGTTACTTCCGGGTTTTGGCAGTTGCACATGCACAGAAGCGCCGAATCGCAACCTGCGGGTGTGCAGACACGCCACTGCGGGTTGTGAACGTGCATCCCGCACAGATCACGTTCGCAACACGAGCGTCCACTGTATATGGTTTATTTACACCTATATACAACCTGAGCCTACAATAGAGGGGTTCACAGCATTAACACCCCAAAAGGGACTTGCTTGTCCCATAGCCAGAGCCTTGGATTCCCAACCAGGTTCTAGCTCACATTGCACCACTCACATCTTATGCTTCTTAAACATATGTGCTCACAGATTTTGGCATGCTGCCTCTCTCTATTCTCTCTCTCCCTCTCCCTCACTCTCTACACACCTTAAAAATTGTGTGCATGGGGGGGGGGGGAGAGGAAATGATGGGATAGGAGAGCAGGAAAAAATGGCCAACAATCCTAGCAGCCTTCATGGGAGTGTTTGGGTGAGGAAGAAGTGGTTGGAGAGGAGGAGGAAGACTAGGAACCACATTTGTCCCACCACTGGTATGTGCAGCGATCTAAAAAATGGTTTTGTACGGGTCATTCTGGCTGTACCCGATTTTGCTTATGCAGTGGTACCTTGGGTTACAGACGCTTCAGGTTACAGACTCCACTAATCCAGAAATATTACCTCAGGTTAAGAACTTTGCTTCAGGATGAGAACAGAAATCGTGCTCCAGCGGCGTAGTGGCAGTGGGAGGCCCTATTAGCTAAAGTGGTACCTCAGGTTAAGAACAGTTTCAGGTTAAGAACGGACCTCCAGAACGAATTAAGTTCTTAACCCGAGGTACCACTGTGCGTGTAATAGCCAGGAACACAACCCCGCTATTTTTGCTGGGGCTGATGAGGACAGTTGGTTTCACATCCTTGCCTTAGGCTATGATTTGCACTGGCTTTACACTATTTTTGTGTTACCCCTTTAAATGGAATTTATCATGTGGGAATCAGCTGTGATTCTTAACTATCTTTGCAGAGAAAAATTATTCTAGTTGAGCTTGCCTATCACTTTCCATACATCAGGGTCGCGGGGTGTACTGACTGTACTTTTTTTGTTTATCCTTTTCAAAAGACTGAATAATAATAATAATAATAATAATAATAATAATAATAATAATATATTTATACCCTGCCCATCTGGCTGGGCTTCCCCAGCCACTCTGGGCAGCTTCCAACAAAATATTAAAATACCGTAATACATCAAACATTAAAAGCATCCCTAAACAGGGCTGCCTTCAGATTTCTTTGAAATGTCTGGTAGTTGTTTTTTCCTTTGACATCTGGTGGAAGGGTGTTCCACAGGGCAGGCGCCCCTACCGAGAAGGCCCTCTGCCTGGTTCCCTGTAACTTGGCTTTTCGCAGTGAGGGAACTGCCAGAAGGCCGTAGGAGCTGGACCTCAGTGTCTGGGCAGAACGATGGGGTGGAAATGCTCCTTCAGGTATACTGGACTGAGGCTGTTTAGGGCTTTAAATGTCAGCACCAACACTTTGAATTGTGTTTGGTTTGGTTTAAAAGCCACTATTATTTAGCCAGAAGTGTCTGATCTGTTCGCATGCTAATCAGAGTTGTTAATCATTCCCTTTTCAGCAGGCCAGGGAAATGGCATGTTCATGCTACTGTATACAGTGATAATTAATTTCACATACATCTTCTGCTGTTCAGACTGAGTGGTAGTGAGGCCATCCTAAAGCTATTTATTCCAAACATTTGATTGAAATCTTTATGGACAGCTCTTAGCAAAGAGCAGAGTTCAGTGATAAATGGTTGCTCAAACATCTACCATGGCACAGCAAACCAGCAAGAAGATTACATAATGCTTTAGTAAATGTCTTGTTTTGTGGCATGGCGTGTAGCTATTCCTTTTACTGCTCTTCAAAGAGTCAAGCTGCATGGTCAAAAGTACTGTGTTGATGCACTGTACAATTTCCAGTTACAGGTGAAGGGCCAATGTTTTGATCTGCCACATCATCATCAACAACTAATATATTTTATTTATTGAAATTATATTCCACCCTTCCCCTCGAAGGAACCCATTTGTGTGTCAGAGAGAAGACTAAGCTAGAAAATGCAGAAGCTAGAAGTGAGTCAATCAGAACCTAAAATTGCAGATAAAACTATGTGCATGCCAGCAATATTGCAGGCTTGTTCACAGCGGGTTTTCCTAGGGAAAGCGGTGGGAAAAACAAAAACCGATCAGACCTGTGCCTAGAAAGCATGGGGCAAGTGGAAAACCTCCTCAACCTGTGCTTTCTAGGCATGGAACAAGCAAAAGTGTGGACGAGCCCTGAGTCTCGAACAAGAAACTTCTGGGGTCTGAAGCTGGAATATTTCTCTTTTATTCTTATTTCATTCCCTAACATGCACAATTCCTTCCTTCCTTCCTTCCTGTTAAGTTGTGGGTGAACATATCAGACAACACAGCGATTCTTCAAACAGCTCTTGTTTATTCACAGGCCAGGACAGAACTGAACTGAAAGGCTCAGTCAGCCTGCTTATATAGAGCTCCAGTACCACGTTACTGTAACAACTTTCTAAAACTATCCAATCACTGAAGATCACTTTCGATCCTTCATTTGCATAACTATCTACAGTATCCCCCTGCTGGCCCAGAGCGAGAACTTCGGTACATAACACCTCCTTCCTTCCTTCCTTCCTTCCTTCCTTCCTTCCTTCCTTCCTTCCTTCCTTCCTTCCTTCCTTTGTAATTGCCACGGCAACTTCGCTAGGCCACACATACTGTGAAAATGTATAGCATTTAGAAGGTACTGAGCGCTAGGATAAATGAGCATCTTCAGCC
Organism: Podarcis erhardii; assembly: GCF_964252035.2. NCBI lineage: Eukaryota > Metazoa > Chordata > Lepidosauria > Squamata > Lacertidae > Podarcis > Podarcis erhardii. The sequence continues at coordinate 20,484,696 of NC_138512.1, forward strand.
TACTAATAAGCACCTGTGGCGCTGTAGTCTAAACCACTGAGCCTCTTGGGCTTGCCGATCAGAAGGTTGTCGGTTCGAAACCCCACAATGGAATGAGCTCCTGTTGCTCTGTCCCAGCTCCTGCCAACCTAGCAGTTTGAAATTATGCCAGTGCAAATAGATAAATAGGTACTGCTGTGGTGGGAAGGTAAATGGCGTTTCTGTGCGCTCTGGTTTCTGTCACACCTGCATATTTGTGGAGATTTTCTTTCACAGGATAATAGCAAGACCATCTCTCTCACCCTAACCCTACCTGTGTTCTAAGATGTGCATGCTACTCTGGTAGACCGGAGCCTCTCAGGTTGTCTGCCTTTCTCTTTCTGTTCAGGTTAATCATAATCATAATCATAATATCTATATTTGTGTCAGCCACAAGCCATAGTAAAGGAATCAAATACAATCCAATACAGATATAGCTAGATGGTCGTCTATACAAAATGCATTCTGAAAGTTTACAACTGTACAAATAGAAGAGTTAATAACTGTCCTTGACCGTAAGTAAAACATATGAACTAGTGGGCTTTCTTCTCCAGGCATTCAACGGGTTAGTCAGGTGGCAGGTGTAATTCTAATTGCCCCAGCTAAAAATTTTGCTGTGTTTGCTGTCACCTGGTAATCTTCAGGAAGGAAGGAGACTGTGGCAATGGATGAACAACCTGGTATGGATGATGGAAGAGGGGTAATAACCTCGTCATACAGATCTGTATAAAGAGAGCAAGCTAGGAGTACATGCACTACAGATTCGATACTGCCATATCCGCATGGACATAATCATTTTTCAAGCAGAATTTGAGGGAAGCCACCCTTGAGTACTGCCAACGGCAGTATGTTCAGTCTTGCATAGGTGAAGTCATGTCTGTATTCCAAAACTGTTAAGTTTTGCAGATAGGATACGGATGTGTGGAGGAGACTAAGTGCGGAAAAAATGGTACCAAGGACAAAATTTTCTTATGGTGGCTGAATTATTCTGTTGCTCAATGTCGTTTAGGCGTTGCCTAATTAAATTCTTTGCTTTATCAAAATCCAATGTTAAACTGTTGGGGTGATAAACCAGAGGAATAGAGCTTTTGAATAACAGTTTTTGTCTAAGCACTCTGGTGACGGTCTTGCAATATTAAGGGCAATAGACCGGTGGGGGTGAAATTCAGATGAAGCTAATAAGTAAATTGTCCTGTACGGAATTTGTAATTCAACTGAGGGAAGGTTGGCCTCCAACTGCAATGAAGCATTTGGAACACAAGATGGCACTGAGAAAATTTGCCTTAAGAACTTGGACTGAACAATTTCTATAGAGTCAAGGTGAGCATTAGGCCAAATCTGTGCCCCATTTAGTAGCTGGGCCAGGGGTTTAGCTTTGAACACTTCTAGTGCTGAGGGTATGTGGCTCCTGCCTTTTGTGTGGAAAAACCGTGATAAGATTTTGCCACTTTGAGATGCATTTTCCTTTATATAATTCAGATGTGCTACCCAGGAACCTGTTGACTGAAAGTCCAAGATATTTCATGACTTTGACTTGTTCAATTGTCTCAGTATCCATTTGCCATCCATAGGCCCTATAGTTTCTTGAGAACATTGTGACTTTGGTTTTATTGTAATTCACAGCCAGTTGGTTTTTTTGGCACTATCCTGTGAATGCCCTCATCAATGACTATGTCATCTGCACATAGTAGGACTGAGATGGCCTTTGTGGCCAATTTAGAAGCATGAAACTTGGTCAGGTTAAAAACATGGCAGGTGCATAAGCAAGAGTTCACTATAGTTATTACCTTTTTTTGCCATACAAATTGTGGGGGGAACCAGGCCATTTATCACATTATTGAAGCAAAAGTGCCAAGTGGCTTACTGTGAACAAATACAATTATAGGTATCTCGTAAGGACCAAAGCACAAGGAAGGTCTGTGTTAGTGAGTTTGTTAGGGCTGTTGTATAGTTTCCTTTAGGCAATAAAAGAGTTACTGTCAATTGACTGTGGTCTTTGGCATTAATTAAGCAACAAGTTTGTTATGTCTCCACCAGGCTTATGATTCTACCTTCAGTTCCTTGACTTGTTCACACAGGTCTGGAAAACAGACCTGTTTGCATGCTTTCCAATATTTATTCTATTCAATAATAATAGTAGATGTAATAATAATAATAATAATAATAATAATAATAATAATAATAATACCCAACCCATCTGACTGGGTTGCTCCAGCCACTCTGGGCAGCCTCCAACATATATATAAACATAATAAAACAGTTAACATTAAAAAAAAAAACCTTCCCTATACAGTGGTACCTCGGGTTACATACACTTCAGGTTACATACGCTTCAGGTTACAGACTCCACTAACCCAGAAATAGTGCTTCAGGTTAAGAACTTTGCTTCAGGATGAGAACAGAAATCGTGCTCCAGCGGCGCGGCAGCAGCAGGAGGCCCCATTAGCTAAAGTGGTGCTTCAGGTTAAGAACAGTTTCAGGTTAAGAACGAACCTCTGGAATGAATTAAGTACTTAACCCAAGGTACCACTGTAAAGGGTTGCCTCAGATGGATTGGGGATCTGATAACTCCATACCCTCCAACATCTCCCATGAAAATAGGGACATCCTAAGGAAAAGTGATACATTCCAGGATCAAATCGGAAACCTGGGTGGCTTCTGTAAATCCGGGACTGTCCCTGGAAAATAGGGACACTTGGAGGGGCTGTGTGTGGTCTTTCTGGTCACCACTGTGATAGAAGAGCACTTTTAAAACAGAGGACCAAGTCAATTAAGGTGCTCAAAGAAGCTAATTCCAGAAAGAAGCTTTCATGTCCTGTTTAATAATACACTGCCAAGAGAATAATTTCTGTGTAAACCTGTCAAGTGCTCATCTGGGCCAGAGAACAGTGCACCACTCTTAATAAATCAAAAGGCTCCACCCTACAAGAAGGAATGTACAGGATACAAAGGAATGACTTGGAAAGCTCAGCAGGACAGGCGGAGCCTAAGAAAGAGTTACCCACATTTCAGCCATGGGTAACAAAGAGTTTTAGGGTGGATTTGATGACCAGCCTGTAAGAAGTGACTTAGCATTGCCACCTCTTTATGTTGGTCATATTTTGGAAGCTGTGTCCCATTTATTACAAGTAGAAAGCACAGATGGGGCAATTGATTCCGTGCGCTCTGGTTTCCATCGCGGTGCCCCATTGCGCCAGAAGCGGTTTAGTCATGCTGGCCACATGACCCGGAAAGCTGTCTGCGGATAAACGCTAGCTCCCTTGGCCTGAAAGCTAGATGAGCACCGCAACCCCATAGTCGCCTTTGACTGGACTTAACCGTCCAGGGGTCCTTTACCCGTATTTATGGGACCACCTCTCCTGGTATTCCCCGCAGAGGACCTTAAGGTCCATGAATAATCATAGTTTAGAGGTCCTGGCCCCTAAGGAAGTCAGATTATCCTCCACCAGGGCCAGGGCCTTCTCAGTGATGGCTCCAACCTGGTGGAATGCTCTGTCCCATGAGACCAGGGCCCTGCAGGATTTAACTTTCTTCCGCAGGGCCTGAAAGACAGAGCTATTCTGCCTGACTTTCAATTTGAACTTAGCCTGATCTTTTATTCCCCTTCCTTCCCTATCCCTCCCCTTTTTATGAAGATTACCCACTCTGGGATCCCACAGCTAATTCTCCCCTGGTCTCCTCGCTGGCCCAAATAGGACTAATTTAGCCAGGTAGCCCTGGTGATCATCTAATGTTTATTGGATGGATTTCCCCCCTAAACTGATTTTTGATTTTTGATTTTTGAATTCTGAATTTATTGTTATTCACGTTTTATACTGTATTTTACACTGTTTTCATTGCATCAATTAAGTGTTTTAAATTTGTTGTTAGCCTCCCTGAGCCCAGTTTTCTGAACCAGGAAGGGCGGGGTATAATAATAATAATAATAATAATAATAATAATAATAATAATTACTACCACCTTCACCTTTTTACCTTAATTGCACTTTGCAGGTAGATCTAATACTATTTTTCTAGAAAAAGAGGTGCCAGAACTCACCATGAATGCCTCCCTCATTCTTTTAGAATGGCAATGACACCCACCAGGGAACCCACCGCAGAGGTGACAGAACTGAGTTCTGTCCAGTTCCAGCTGAAAAAAAGCCCTGCGTAGACTTATCCAAATACTGTTTTCTTACAGGGAAATGTGCCTCAAATAGGATTTTATGAACAGAGTTATTACACGTCAGGTTGCTTTCTGAAGTTCAAGAAACGGGATCATGGCAAGTAGAGGCACAGTGAGCCTAGTCACAAGATGAGGATTGTCACCCCAGAGTCACATCCTAATAAGAAAACAGTTATAGGAACCCATTCTCATGCTACTCACATTCCCAGTCCTGGTGTGAAATGGCAGCAGCTGAGGGCAAATCTCCATAGTTTATGCTAATCACTTTTACCCAGCTGTGCTGTAATTTGAAACCTCTGGAGCTGAGTTCTCTCCCTCCCCCATCCTTAATGCCTTCTGCTGAAGAGGGTACTCTAGCATTACCAACAGTATGATGCAGCAGACGGATTATTATAAATATAGTATGCAAATATACACAAACTCTCACCTGCATATGCGATAAGTCCAAATTGCTTTTCATTCTATCTACCGCTAGCAGATAGAGGGTGGCAGGCAGCTCCTGCTGTAATATGCATTATGCAGCAGGCAGATTATTTTCTGTTAGTTATGAGAATGGGAGCAACCTGCTGGGGTCTTCTGCTCTGATTTTTATAGGTAATGAGCAGTTCACTGAGAAATGTTTCTCCATTTGCCTTCCTTCCGCAGTCACAGGGACCTAACTTTACATGGACGCGGGTGGCGCTGTGGTCTAAACCACTGAGCCAAGGGCTTGCCGATCAGAAGGTCGGTGGTTCGAATTCCTGCGATGGGGTGAGCTCCCGTTGTTCGGTCCCAGCTCCTGCCCACCTAGCAGTTTGAAAGCATGTCCAAGTGCAAGTAGATAAATAGGTACCACTCCGGCAGGAAGGTAAATGGTGTTTCCGTGCGCTGCTCACCCAGGAGGACTCCCCTGCTCAGTGCCTGAGGGCCCCAGTCCTGCCACTCAACACCAGGCCCAGGGTGGGGCCTGATGGGCTCTATAAAGGACTGCTGCTGCTGCTGCTGGGCAGAGAGGGCTCTATTTTGTTTTGATTTTTTGGTTAAATTGCTGTTATTTTTACCTATGTCATTTTAAACTGTGATAATGCTGAATTCTTAGTTTTAGATTTTGATTTATGTGGAAGTTGTTTCCCATTTGGTTGTGTACTTTTTGACGTGGTTTATTTATTGTTTATGACTTTTGTAATTATGTAAATCTTGTTATGCTGTAAGCCGCCTTGAGCATGGTTTTGTAACTGTGGAAAGGCGGCATACAAATAAAAAATGATGATGATGATGATGATGATGATGATGATGCTGCTGCTGCTCTGGTTTCACCAGAAGTGGCTTAGTCATGCTGGCTACATGACCCGGAAGCTGTCTGTGGACAAATGCCAGCTCCCTTGGCCTATAGAGCGAGATGAGCGCGCAACCCCAGAGTCATCTGCGACTGGACCTAACCGTCAGGGGTACCTTTACCTTTAACTTTACATGGACAAATGGAAACCTAGATACAGTGGTGTAGCATGTGAGGGGCCACAGGGGCAGTTGTCCCCGGCACACAATAGTTAGGGGTGCAAAATTTCAACACCTACTGCCACTGCTGCTGTACGCTTCCATTGCTGGGATCTGTTGAAAATGGCTTCTCCATGCGAACCAGCAAGTGACCTCTCCAGACAATATCCATCATCTCCAGGCAGGACTGAGAGATACCCATGCCTGAAATCTTGGAGAACCGTTGCCAGTCGGATGGACTAATGGTCTGGCTGACTTAGTATAAGGCGGCTTCCTATGTTACTATATCTAGGCAGTGGTGTAGCATGGGTTGCCAGAACCTGGGACTGTGTGAAGGGGTAGGTGGGAGGGAAATGGATGGAGTATGCATGTGCATCACAACCACGGATTTAAGAAAAGAAGAGTCATTCCGTTGCCTGGAGAGGTCACTTCCTGCAGCATTCTGCATGCAAAGCAGCTACTCTACCACTGTGCTGCAGTCCTTCTGCATACCACCTCCACTGCTTCCCTGATAAACCAAGGGGACTGAGCCACAAGAAACAGAAAATGAGACATATCTTACTGAGTTGAACTGGACAAGATCAGGCAGATTTGGTGTTTGCATCTTATTGCTTACCTACTCCTGATACCTGCCCTGACATCAGCCATAGGAGCTATGAAACTTTGCTGGCTTCAAGCAGATTTTAGGAGCATATAGCAAGTTCTAGCAAAAAAAGAAAGGAAAGAAAAGGAAAGGAAATACAGTTACCTAAAAACTGAATGGGAATCCTTAAAAAAAAAAGGAAGACAACCAATGATGCTAAATTAATCCAGCAAACGGAGGAATTATTTGTGAGCAGACTTTGATTTTTCACGAATGGATTCACGATTGGGAAAAGGCTTTAATAATGTATTCAGTGACCAATTTCAGCCCATGGGATAGTCACAAACACTTTGAGATATGTCGTGAGCGCCATGGCCATTTCAGTCATGTAGTATTATTTCAGTTTCGTAGATGAAAGCCTTAAAATAATACAAAGAAGAGGAACTTTCTGTCTTCACAGGGGGATTGATTTTGTGGGATTTATGATCACATGAATTTCCCTGCTCTGCTGTCTTCAAAGAAAATTCAGTGGGAGGAATCAAGATTTACAGTACACTACACAGGCCTATTCAGTCCTAAGTCCCATTGTGTTCAATGAGACATACTCCAAGGTAGGTGGGTACAGTGGTACCTCGGGTTAAGTACTTAATTCATTCCGGAGGTCCGTACTTAACCTGAAACTGTTCGTAACCGGAAGCACCACTTTAGCTAATGGGGCCTCCTCCTGCTGCCGCGCCACCGGAGCATGATTTCTGTTCTCATCCTGAAGCAAAGTTCTTAACCTGAAGCACTATTTCTGGGTTAGTGGAGTCTGTAACCTGAAGCGTCTGTAACCCGAGGTACCACTGTATGTGGATCTAAATATAAAATCTAGGGTATGCATCTATTTAGCTTCAATATTCCAGATGGTTTAAAGATCGATTTATCTGAGAATATGCCTCAATGGAATTTTCTGGGTAGACATATATCTATAGGACTCTGCTGTTATTCTGGTGGTTTATCTGTACAAGTTGGGTGGGTCATTTGCACTATTGATAAGGAAAATACAGAATATCAAGTGATGATGTAAGGATGATGTAAACTTGGTTTGTGTGCGAAAAGAACAGAAGCAGTTCTGGGAACAGAGAGACGTGGGAACTACAGTCTTAGAATGAGAGGCAGAGGGAGGGAAGCTGAGAAGGTGAGCAGAAGGCCAAAAAAAAAAGCATTTTGGTACTCTACTCCACTGCCTCTCTCTCTCAAGATCTGACGTGGACCTATGCTCAACTTGTGCATTTGTAAATAAACATGAAACATTACAAAACGCCACAAGTCTCCCAATTACGCCTCCTTCCAAAGGAAACGAAACCTGGGGAAGCTTTGCCCCAGGTACTTCTTGCCATCTGGGGAATGCTTAGCAATATGTCAATAATGGAAACGGTGCAGTTTACTTTAGGTGAAGGATGGAAGAAACGCCAAAACCAAATTATCTATGCCTTCTCATTTGGGGGAGCCAGCTATTTTGAGCTCCGTTCGCTGGGACTGTCTCTTGAGGCAGCCCTAGTTGAAATGAATGAGAATTCATCATGATTTTGTGAGTCTCCTGTTAATTTCAATAGCACTCATTGAAGAACAGTTCCCAGTAGAATGCATCTTCCTTAGTAAGTGATTTTCTCTTACCACACTGCATTTGTTAAATATTTAATACCAAATCTGAACAGTGATTAGCAGGCTCATAAAGCACATGTTTAGGATATGTCAAATCCTGCTACAGAGGCAGTTGTGTATCGTGGGACGTATTTTCCAACGAGCTTTATTTATTTTTAAATCCATCTTAAAAACAGCAAGTCCCCTGATGTCTCTTTTCAACATTTTAAAGGAATCCATAGCCATTAAGGCTAGTATACTGAGCAGATACAAATGTTCTAAGTGGAAACAAGCAAAAGCAAAGTAACTCATATTTTAAAGCTAAAAATCTGTTCTGATAAGATTGCATATTTTTAAAAATAAAATTTCATCCTTTTCAACCCCTCTGGAGGCCTAAGGGAACAGTGGTGCTTCTGCAATGAAGAATGGAAGCAGTGGCAGGTGCAGAGCATTAAATATTCCCATTGATTTTTAAATGTATATTTATTGTTTCTTTTATTTCTTATTCATTCTTATTCATTTCTTAATGCATTTTGTATTGTATTCTGTGGAACTGAGCAGCTGGAGGGTACCTGGAATTCAAATCGTAATATCATAAAATACAATATAAGAAATAAAAGAAGCAATAAAAATACAATCGAAAATCACATTGCATCTTGCATAGTGCATTACAATTGCTAAAGAGGAGAAAAATCATTAGATGGTCTGCCAAGACTCTCAGAGGTCTAGGGGGGAGTGTGGGGACCACTGGTATATAACTTAAAGCAGGATTGGGGAACTTTTTTCAGCTAGTGGACAGTTTCTAACCTCCCCCATGGGCCACTTTATCAGGTGGGTGGGTCTGCTCACTGTCAATCACTTCATGCCATTATGACATCAGGTGAGTTCAAAGGGTCTGGTTGCCCGCACTGACCAACTGATTGGTGCTAACAGATGGGATCCTCCTTAATGAGGGTCCTGGTTGCGTGTGGGCCCCTAAACCACCCCCACTGGGCGAGTTGTTGCCAGGCATGGCCCAAGCCTTAACTGTTGGGCCCCGAGATCGCGCCAGGTTGTTTGGGCCAATCGGGGAAGTTGGCGTGATTCCTGGGGCCAATAAAAGCGGCAGCGCGGCGTAACTGGGGGAACTTGCATCGCGCTGCCGAACACCTGCCCTCCCTCCCTAATTTTAGGTGCTGCTGCTTTGGCCTTGCTTTGCATTGGGTCGCCTGCTTTGGAGCAGGAGCTGGGTAGGAATTTTTCCATTTGGCACATTGGCTGTAGCCACTTGGTTTTCGCCTACCCCCTTAGCAATCGTCACAACTTTGTAAGGTTTGGCTGTTAGGTATTGGCTTATTGAAGTGTGTGGGAGGGGAGGTGCGGCCATCAATTGCCCCTCCAGAAATAGGGTATTCCGATAAAGGAATCTGGGGATCCTGGTTCTCGTCCGAAGTCCGCTTGAGGGGCTAGGGCTATGCCAGGACCACAGGAACCCTGGGGTGAGCATCATTGGTCTTCATCAATGTTGCTCCCTCATTTGGAGTTTACCCTTCTAGACTTCCAGCCGGAGAGGCAGGAGTCAGTTATAGTCTGTTGCCAATGCCTAAGCCAACACCGCTCACTTTGCTGTAATCAATAAAGTTCTGGCCTAAATTTTGCCCAATAACTTAAACTAAAATTACGTGTCAGTGTGAAATTATTTTCAGGGGAAGGGCTTGGGGGCCTCGGGGCACAATGAGCCTTACATTATTTACGTATTTGCAGGTGCTGTTTGAATCCAAACCCTGCCTGCAAAGGGATATTTTTCCTCTGCAGATTGGCATTTTCCTCTGCAGGCATGGTTTGAATCCAGGGATGGGAATATGTGACTCTCCAGATTTTGTTCAACCACAGCTCTTATCACCATTGACCATGCTGATGGGAGTAAGAGTCCTGCAACCTCTCCAGGGTCACATCTCACTGCTCCCCATTGTTGTAGACCAGGGACGGCCAGCTTCTAAGAGACTGTGATCTACTCGCACAATTAAAAACTGGCAGTGATCTACCCCTTTTTGGGGGGGCTCACATCAAAGTTGTTGAGCTTTTTTAAGGGAGGAAAGCCCCCCCCCCTTTTAAGGAAAATCCAGGGTTTTTTTTGGGGGGGGGGACAGGGCGAAGGAATAAAAAAAAGATCGCTAATGATACAGTCAGCATCGCAGTGAGAGCTTCATCTTCCAGTATAGTGATCTAGAGGGTAGGGCGAGGGGGCGGGGCCAGTTAGAGGAACCAGCGATCGACAGGGACCTACCGGGGGATCGACCAGTAGATCGACCTGTTGGACATCCCTGTTGTAGACTATGTGTGTGTATGTGTGTGCAAGACGCATGGTCCCAATGAAAGCCTTGTGCATGCAATTTTTTCAGCCACTGAGTCTGTGAACCAGCCCAGAGTTCCACAATTTGGACATATGTGTGAAAATTATGTATGCAGGTCTTGCAGGGAAAGTGGAGATGAGCTTAAAACCCCCATGTGATGTATCTGTCGCGGAGCTTTATGTCCCATTGCAGATCATGGATGGGGAAGTGAATGTTCAAACATGCCATTACATCAGAATACTCTTTACACCAGGGGTCACAGCTAGCATGGCCGGGGAAAACCTTGCCTAGAACTTTGATATGTCAAATTTGCAGGTGCAAAGAATATTTTATGCATGAATCATTTAAACATGCAGTATCTCATCTGCAGTCTCAAGTGGTACAGCTCAGTGACCATTATATCCTATAAGGCCTCTGCTCACCTGGTTTTGCTCTAACTGGGAATGGATTTGTGCAAATATTAAAAATGCTAGGATTCTGCAATAGGTGTTTGACCAAATGTGACCCTTAGAAACTGTACAGATTCCTACCCTCCTCTTGCTCTTCTAACTATGGTGGGCGGGCTTAACATTTGGCCCCTCAAATGTTGCTACAGCTGATGGGAGTTAGAGTCCACCAATATATGGGGATCAGAGCTTAGCCACTCCTAAGCCAATGAGAGGAGGACTAGGCAGGTATGATCCTAGCAAGTGATTTAATTTGGACTGAACCGCAAGAAGCCCCACCAATCTGAAGTCAATAGACAGGCACTTATATACAGATCCAATGCCAAGTTACATTTTGACTAGCATACAATCCCCTCTCCCTACCCGATTGATATTTGCATTGTTGCTATAGTTATCAGAACAGAAAGTTATGCTGATGAGTCACCCGCTCCCTCTGATATTATTTATTCATTCCAATCCTATTCTTACACAATAAGCCCACAGCAGATACATCATGAAATCTGGCAAGGCTTCTGTTTCCAGATCGAAAAACTGGACATTTTAAGAGCAGAATAACTCAGGCCTAGGCAAACTCGGCCCTCCAGATATTTTGGGACTACAACTCCCACCATCCCTAGCTAACAGGACCCGTGGTCAGGGATGATGGGAATTGTAGTCCCAAAACATCTGGAGGACCGAGTTTGCCTATGCCTGGAATAACTGTTGGCTAGTTTGAAGGCTATCCCACTGAAGGTTTGGAATTCAGCACCACAGATGAAAGTTGCAGGTGGTGCTTCTCTTTCTCTGCCCAACACACTCATCAGACCTATGAACACATACAGGTGAAACTCAGAAAATTAGAATATCGTGGAAAAGTTCATTTATTTCAGTAATTCAACTTAAAAGGTGAAACTAATATATGAGATAGACTCATGACATGCAAAGTGAGATATGTCAAGCCTTTATTTGTTACAATTGTGATGTTTGTGGCGTACAGCTGATGAAAACCCCAAGTTAACAATCTCAGAAAATTAAAATATTAAATGAAATCAGCAAAACAAGAATTGCAAATAGACCAATATTGGACCTCTGAGAAGTAGAAGCATGCATATGTACTCAGTACTTGGTTTGGGTCCCTTTTGCATCAATTACTGCCTCAATGTGGTGTGGCATGGATGCTATCAGCCTGTGGCACTGCTGAGGTGTTATGGGAGAACAGGAAGCTTCAATATCAGCCTTCAGCTCTTCTGCATGGCTCAGTCCCATGTCTCTCATCTGTCTCTTGGCAATGCCCCATAGATTCTCTATGGGGTTCAGGTCAGGCGAGTTTGCTGGCCAATCAAGCACAGAAATCCCATGGGCATTGAACCAGGTTTTAGTAGGTTTTAGTACTTTTGGCAGTGTGGGCAGGTGCCAAAGTCCTGCTGGAAAATGAAGTCAGCATCCCCATAAAGCTCATCTGCGGAAGGAAGCATGAAGTGCTCCAAAATCTCCTGGTAGACGGCTGTGTTGACCCTGGACTCAATGAAGCACAGTGGACCAACACTAGCTAATGTCATGGTTCCCCAGATGAACACAGACTGTGGAAACTTCACCCTGGACTTCAAGCATCTGGCATTGTGTGCCTCCCCATTCTTCTTCGAGACTCTGGGTCCATGGTTTCCAAATGAGATGCAAAAGCTGCTCCCATCATCCCTAGCTAACAGGACCAGTGGTCAGGGATGATGGGAATTGTAGTCCCAAAACAGCTGGAGGGCCAAGTTTGCCCATGCCTGCCCTAGACGAACTGGTGATGCAGTCAGAGAATCATAGAACTGTAGAGCTGGAAGGGACCCAAAGGGTCATCTAGTCCAATTCCCTACAAAGCAGAAATCTCAAGTATCTCAGTGACAGATGACCATCCAACCTCTGCTTAAAGGTAAAGGGACCCCTGACCGTTAGGTCCACTCACGGACGACTCTGGGGTTGCGGCGCTCATCTCGCTTTATTGGCCAAGGGAGCCGGCGTACAGCTTCCGTGTCATGTGGCCAGCATGACTAAGCCGCTTCTGGTGAACCAGAGCAGTGCACAGAAACACCGTTTACCTTCCTGCTGGAGCGGTACCTATTTATCTACTTGCAGTTTGACGTGCTTTCGAACTGCTAGGTTGGCAGGAGCAGGGACCGAGCAATGGGAGCTCACCCCATTGCGGGGATTTGAACTGCCATCCTTCCAATTGGCAAGCCCTAGGCTCTGTGGTTTAACCCACAGCACCCCAATTAAGGAGAATCCACCATATTCCGAGGGAGTCCATTCCACAGCTCTTATTGTCAGAAAGTTCTTCCTGATGTTTAGTTGGAATCTCCTGTTTTGTAACTTGAAGCCATTAATTCAGGTTCTGTTCTCTGGAGCAGGATAAAGCAAGCTTGTGCCGTCTTCCATGTGAATTCATTTAAAGTAGCTAGGTGTTCCCTTGCCATCTCTGTGTCAATAAAAAAGAAGACCTTGAGATCTGGGATTCTTATAAACTGTGCTGTCAGAAAGCTTTCTGTAGTTCATGTCAACTTAACACAAAGGTGCTCCCTATTTAAAACAATCATGCTGGTAATGTGCTCATTGTAACCATTTGATAATGAGTAATTCATTTGATCTTATAACAGGTGACATGAGTCCTACCATAGGAAGTAATGCATTTTGCAGCTGAGAAACATTCCCAAAGGTCACTGGCAAATTTCTCTCCCTGTGTCCCATTGTGCACTGAAAACTGTCTCCACAAAGTTCACCATGTCTATTTTAATTGTCTTCCAGCAAATACCCTAACAGAGAGACAGACTAATTGATGTATATTGATGTGCATAAGGAAGTGTGAAATTAGGCAGAGGCCTTCGAGAAGAAGTAACATGGCTTATGTCGTTATGAAACAAAGAGATGCATCCAGCGGGAAGAGGTCTGTGCTTGCTAGCAAAATGCTCATCATTTTGAGGGATAGTATATACCGTATTTTTTGCTCCACAGGACGCACTTTTTTCTTCCTAAAAAGTAAGGGGAAATGTCTGTGTGTCTTATGGAGCAAATGCGTGGTCCCTGGAGCCGAATTGCCCAGGGGCAAAAAGCAGATCATGCTTTTTTTTTTGAAAGAGGGAAGTGGGTGTTGAAACAAAGCCGCTGATCGTTTGCTGATCAGGGAGAAAGATAAGGGACACTAGAGATAAAGGAGGCTGCCTGGGAGGGGGAGGTAAAGACAGCAAACTTGCAAAGGGGGGGGGAACAGGAAGACTAAAGCAATCAGGAGAGAAATTAGAAGAAAAGAAGGAGCAAAAAACTGCTCCAGCTAAGGAAAAGACACTAAGGCAAACAAGAAGGAAGGGAGTGTTGAAAGGAAACAGCTGATCGGTGGGATTGGGAGAGAGATAAGGAGCGCTAGCCATAAAGTAGGCTGCCTGGGAGTGGGGAGGTAAAAGCCCATGGATCCTCAGGATTTTTACATTGGGTCACCCCAAATTCACCAACAGATCACATAGCATAGCACCAAAAAAATCACGCATCCACTGTTTCCTGGGCTGCAATGGTGCAAGAATGTGGTTACAAAGCACGGATCCACATGGATCCTCAGGATTTTTGCAGGATTTAGGTGCGTCTTATGATCAGGTGCGTCTTATGGATTGAAAAATACAGTATGTGGAGGGAAGACTCAGATTATAGGAACCCTAGAATGTGTGAGCAGATACGCATCACACTTCTCGTGGATCTCCTGTTGGTGAAAGCTGAGTAGAGCAGCCATTTATGCCTCTCCAAAAACGGAGGGTGTGGAGTTGCATAACATTTGCATGTGCTAATTTATATGTATAGGTGTTTAAAAGAAACACAAAACATCTCACCATTGTGGTGGAAGACTGCGACCAAGTAATGAGTGTACCTGCTTGCTCTGCTGTCCAAAAGCTTACTGTTGGTAGGCAACCACCGTGCTCCCTCTATATCTTTAAACTGGATGTGGATGGGTGTTCCTTCCACTAGAACAGACCAGTCAAATAGATCACTGCCCTCTGTTAAGTAGGACTTGTAGCTAGCTACCCTAGAACAGAGCCACAGAGTGCTGCAGGTAGTAACAGCATTGTCCTCCTAGCATGGCATTTTACTTTCTCCTGTAGGAATGAATGGCAGGCATTTGCTGATATGTGGGTTGAACTAGATGTGAACAGCAATGGACCCAAGATTTTAAAAATTGCTCTGGCATTTAAGACACAGCAGCCCCAGTTCAGGCTATGGGCAGTACATGAAGGATACTGGGAAGTCGCAGCTTCAATAAGCCCGTGAGAAACTATATAGAGGGCTGCTTTTATTTACGAAAGCTACCACTTAAGGGTGTTTATTTGGAAGCAGGTTTCATTGGAGTCAATGTGATCACATTCATAGCTGATAAGCATATCAATGGCTACCAGCCAGTACAGCTACATTCTACCTCCACTGTTGGAGACAGCTTGCCTCTGTATACTAGTTGCTGGGAATTTACAATTGGAGAACAGCAACTTACAGTTGTTTTCAGGCTTCCCATAAGCACCTGGATGGCCACTGTGAAAGTAGATGCTTTGGATTTAAAGTTATAGTGGTACAGCATGAGTGGAAGTAGCAGACTACTTCCATATATGGAATCATATATGGAAGTGGGAGCAGAAGTTACAGTCATACAGCTAAGACTTTGAGCGAACATGTCTGAGGCTCCATATCCTAAATAAAAACAATGAGTTTGTTGTTGTTGTTTAGAACTAGGGGCTGAATCAACAGTTATTTAGGCTTCAGTGTGTCTTGACTTACATGTTGTTGTTGTTGTTGTTGTTTAGTTGTTTAGTCGTGTCCGACTCTTCGTGACCCCATGGACCAGAGCATGCCAGGCACTCCTGTCTTCCACTGCCTCCCGCAGTGTGGTTAAACTCATGCTGGTAGCTTCAAGAACACTATCCAACCATCTCGTCATCTGTCGTCCCCTTCTCCTTGTGCCCTCCATCTTTCCCAACATCAGGGTCTTTTCCAGGGAGTCTTCTCTTCTCATGAGTGGCCAAAGTATTGGAGCCTCAGCTTCAGGATCTGTCCTTCAAGTGAGCACTCAGGGCTGATTTCCATCAGAATGGAGAGGTTTGATCTTCTTGCAGTCCATGGGACTCTCAAGAGTCTCCTCCAGCACCATAATTCAAAAGCATCAATTCTTTGGCAATCAGCCTTCTTTATGGTCCAGCTCTCACTTCCATACATCACTACTGGGAAAACCATAGCTTTTACTATACGGACCTTCTTGACATGGCAGTTGGCTAATTAGTTAATTAAATAAATAATTCAATCTATCTATCTATATCTATCTATCTATCTATCTATCTATCTATCTATCTATCTATCATCTATCTATCTATCTATCATCTATCTATCTATCTATCTATCTATCTATCTATCTATCTATCTATCATCTATCTATCTCTATCTATCTATCTATCTATCTATCTATCTATCTATCTATCTATCTATCTATCTCATCTATCTATCTATCTCATCTATCTGTCTATCATCTATCTATCATCTATCCTCTATCATCTATCTATCTATCTATCTATCTATCTATCTATCTATCTATCTATCATCTATCAATCAATCATCTATCATCTATCATCTATCATCTATCATCTATCATCTATCATCTATCAATCATCTATCTATCTATCTATCTATCTATCTATCTATCTATCTATCTATCTCTATCTATCTATCTATCTATCTATCTATCTATCTATCTATCATCTATCTATCAGACCTTTAATATTCTAGACAACCTATTTATTATGCTTTCATCTTGATTTGTTTGCACGGAAATTAGATGTTGCCATCTGTTTATTCAATTTGATTTGTTTGTGGCGCGGTTAGAGTTTGTTGCATCAAGCATGCGCTATCCTACAAACTTCCCAGTGCATTCCCCCATCAATTTCCTTATCATGAGAAGTCTGATTTGGAGAGAAACAGGATTGTTGTTCAAGAGTACTAATAAACTTTAATTGTGCAACCTGGATTTGCTGGTATGTGATTGAACCACACCCATACAAAAGCAACAGCCTGGAAGTAACTTAAATACGACTGCTTCCATTTAACTGAAGCATTGGGAAGCAAATTGGGCTTTATGGGGTATATCTCCCCTTTCCACCTCTGCTTCTTCTATCATCACCAGATTCTTTTAGAATCTGTAGCAAAGGCCCCTCCCCACATCTCTGTCCGCCTTGTTACAAACAAGTTAAGATAATATGCGTTTGTGATCTAGGTGCCAAATACACATGTTATGGTCGTCTGTGATATAAGGCAAGTAAGCTGAGGGCCAGATCTCTAATATGAATGCATGACCAAAAGAAGGAGAAGCATCATTAGAGCATTTCCACACTCCAAAACAACAAGTGAGCAGTGTGACTTCAGACTTGGTCCCCAAATTTATTCTGCTTAGAAAAAGAATGATGTGCCACAGAGAATTCTCATTGATTTTCAGAGAAATGGTGAACAGCATGCCTGTGCTATCAGACACCATCAGAAGTTCCAATGAGTCACATTACAGCTGAAAAGCGTTGGGAGTAGATAAGAGCAATCTTGGTCCCCCTGCAAGACAGCACCTCTTTGCACCACTTGTGAGTAATGTCTGACTGAGAGCAAAACTATGAACTGTGAGAAGCCAGAGGGCGAACCAGGGCACAACAAGCTACACTTAGTGAAATTCTCCCTTCTGCACAACTGTGGCTAGATCTAGAAACATCAAAAAAAAAGTTTCAGGGAAACGTGTTGTAAAGCTCATAATGGAAAATCCCATTGTCAAAGGATCAAACTCTACAGCACCATCTGGTACTTTGACACATTTAAAACACTTTTTTTATACAGTCGTATCTTGGAAGTCAAACGGAATGTGTTCTGGACGTCTGTTCGACTTCCAAAACATTCAGAAACCAAGGTGCGGCTTCCGATTGGCTGCAGGAAGCTCCTGAAGCCAATCAGAAGCCGCATAAGCCACGCTGGACCTTCGGGTTCCAAAAACGTTTGCAAACCAGAACACCCTCTTCTGGGTTTGTGGAGTTCAGGAGCCAAAACCTTTGAGTTGCAAGGTGTTCATCAACCAAGGTATGACTGTATTCTAATGTAGCTGAGTCCTGTCAGTGAAGCAAGAGGCCTGTCCTTTTTTGTGTAAAAGGTAAAGGTAAAGGGACCCCTGACCATTAGGTCCAGTCGTGACTGACTCTGGGGTTGCGGCGCTGCTCTCACTTTATTGGCCGAGGGAGCCGGCGTACTGCTTCCGGGTCATGTGGCCAGCATGACTAAGCCGCTTCTGGCGAACCAGAGCAGTGCACGGAAACGCCGTTTACCTTCCCGCCGGAGCGCTACCTATTTATCTACTTGCACTTTGACGTGCTTTCAGACTGCTAGGTTGGCAGGAGCAGGAACCGAGCAATGGGAGCTCACCCTGTCACGGGGATTCGAACCGCCGACTTTCTGATTGGCAAGTCCTAGGCTCTGTGGTTTAACCCACAGCGCCACCCGCATCCCCATTTTTTGTGTACCACCATCCTAAACATAGCAATTCAGTTAGCTCCAGGGAAAAAGCAGGGAAATTCACTCTATTTACTTGCAGAGGCTGGACCATTAGGGTACATGGAGCAATGCTCCAACAACATCAGTCTGCCCTTCATCATCTCCCAACTTCCTACTTTCTTACTTTCAGACAGTCCAGAGGGTGGCTCTGGCTGCCAGCTTCCTCTTTCTTGGTCTCAGTGTTGCCTCTGTAGAACTCAGCAGGTAGGCAGATAGGGATAAAACTAGAATTAGTGGCTCTGGCTCCATGTTCTGTTGATCTTCCACCCTTCTGCCTTCCATCCTTCTGCCTCCCTCATTGCTGTCCACTATAAAATAACTTTTGACGACACAAGCTTGAAATGGTGGGACACATAGTTGTGATGGGAAATCAAGTAGCCTTGCAAATACCGCTATATGTTTCGAACAGACAGATATGTATTCACTCTTCATTTGCTAAAGAATGTTTATGTATATCTGTTGAAGATTCATTCCCTGTGCTTGCAGTCATGGGATTGTTGTCTATCACATGACGGTGTATGCTTCCATTCCACAGAGTGGAAAGTGACGGAGACAGGATGTTTGTGTTTCTGTGTTCCGTGAAGTGGGACTATTGTCCTTTTTCCTTTCTCTTTGCTGTCTGATGAGAAGGAGGAAGGAGCTAAGTCAGAATGCTCCGAGTGTTTTATACGTAAATAAAGTAGATTAGCCAAAATGCTGAGTTGCTGAGGTCTGTTATGTAAACTGCGAAAACTCTGCGGATCCGTGAGTGTGCTGATGTCAGTTTGTTCGGGCAGAAGAAAGCTTTTGAAGCTCCTGAATGATTGACCAGGAGGGAGAGAACATGCCAGTCGGGCATGTGTCTCTGCCAGGGTCCTACTTGTGAGTAGGATGGCTCCTGACAATATCTACATATAAACAAACTTTTTTTTAAAAAAAACACCATTAATGCCAGTTGTGAAATAGATTGGAAGTTTGTCCCTTGGCCTCTGTAGCGTCACAGGTGCTAGCCTATAGGTGCACGCAATAGCCACCAAACATTTGATGAGTCAGCATTTGTCTTTTTCTGCAAGAAGGAACTGGAGGTTTTCCTAGTGGAGTTTGGAGGGTGCTGGAAACCTGTAAAAGAGCTTGCTGTGGGACCAGAGAGGTAGGTTGGGGGGTACATTTGTTCTATATCTAGTCTCAACAATCTCATGCCCTCCAGACACAGTATCAGTCCGTATTCTGTACCTTCTATCCTTTGATGTAAATCCTTTCATCCCTCTTATTGGCAAACGTGGACAGGATTTGTGAACCACCTCCCTGCCACAATTCTACATCTAAATAGCGTGTCAACAAATATAAGCAATATAGTTTTATTGGAAACTCTTTCCCCTTATCATGCTGTAGCATGTAGAAAACGAGAGGTGGTTTTTTTTATTATTTAAATGAAATGCTCTTATTAGTCTCTGCTGCTGCACCATGTGTTGCTTGCTAATCTTAAAGCTTATTTACCATTTGTCTTCTTCGCCTCGACTGCCATTTTAAAATGTCATCAGTCTTTTCCCCCTGGCCAAATAAAACCACTGAACGTCATTCAAAATGTCTCACAGGAGGCAAAGCATCGCTGCAAAAGCCATAACTGAAATTCATGCTGAGCGTTTCCCCTACACGCTGCCAGGTTTTCCCCCTCTCTTCGCTTGCCAGGCAGGTGTTCATGCCTACTCCCCTCTAAGCTAATGAGGCCAGCCACCTGGAAACCAATCTCCCAGCTTGCCCCTGCCTCTGCACTGTCTATAATTCCCTCCTCCCAGGAATGCAGGAAGCTGGTAATTGGAGTGCCACTTACGCACCCATAACGACCACTGGGGCTGGGTGCCCCCACGATGGTTAGTTCTGCAAAGAGAAAGCGCCCAATCTAGGGCAAATGGTATGGTTCGTGCCCAACAGTGCGAGAGTCAGTGTGGTGTAGTGGTTAAGAGCGGTAGACTCATAATCTGGGGAACCGGGTTCAATTCCCCGCTCCTCCACATGCAGCTGCTGGGTGACCTTGGGCCAGTCACACTTCTCTGAAGTCTCTCAGCCCCACTCACCTCACAGAGTGTTTGTTGTGGGGGAGGAAGGGAAAGGAGAACGTTAGCCGCTTTGAGACTACCAAGGGTAGTGATAGAGTGGGATATCAAATCCAAACTACTACTACTACTATTCTTCTTCTTCTTCTTCTTCTTCCTCCTCTTCTTCTTCTTCTTCTTCTTCTTCTTCTTCTTCTTCTTCCAACAGGGTTAGGGATGGGAGAAAAGATGGATTCTACTCACATTTGAATGTGAATATACCCAGTTAACACATCCCACTGTAGGTTAAACCACAGAGCCTAGGGCTTGCCGATCAGAAGGTCGGCGGTTCGAATCCCCGCGACGGGGTGAGCTCCCGTTGCTCATTCCCTTTTTAAAAAATGAATATTTATTAGCATTTTCAATAACAACACAAAAACAAAAATAAACAAAAAATGACAGAAATACAAAAATACAAAAGTACAAAACTTAAAAACAATTAAAAACACATAAAATTTCAATTGCTTATTTTCTTTTAACTTGCTTCTCAGACCTCCTCGCACCTCCCCTTCTTGCATTCCAATTCAAATTATTAGCTCAGCAAATCCTTATTACTTATTTCTCAAATTTAACTTGATAATTTATTTTAACATGTTATTATTTTATTTTTTCTCTTTCATCCATTTCCTCAATTTATTTTTACAAACCTTATTTTCATTTAATTTAGATCGTTTTAAAGACCAGTTTTAGCTTATCCAAACTTAAACATCAATACTTATACATCAATACTCATTCTTAAACATTTTTCCTAAAGTCGACCAAAAATCCCTTCCATGACTTTCCCAAGTTTCGTCCGTTGCTCATTCCCTGCTCCTGCCAACCTAGCAGTTCAAAAGCACGTCAAAGTGGAAGTAGATAAATAGGTACCACTCTGGCAGGAAGGTAAACAGCGTTTCCATGCGCTGCTCTGGTTCGCCAGAAGCAGCTTAGTCATGCTGGCCACATGACCTGGAAGCTGTACGCCGGCTCCCTCGGCCAGTAAAGCGAGCTGAGCGCCGCAACCCCAGAGTCGGTCATGACTGAACCTAATGTTCAGAGGTCCCTTTAAAAGGTAAAGGGGCCCTTTAAAAGGTAAAGTAACCTTAATACCATGTGTGAACTGAAACACACCCACTCTTCTCCAAACTTTGCAGTTCCGTTCTCCAGCCAAGTGACATGTACAAAAATGCTTATATATTAATAATAATAATAAATAATAAATTTTTATTTATACCCCGCCCTTCCTGGTACAGAAAACCGGGCTCAGGGCAGCTAACAACAAATTTAATTAACACTTAATTGATGCAGAAAAAACAGCATAAAATACAGTATAAAACACGAATAACAATAAATTCAGAATTCAAAAATCAAAAATCAATTTAGGGGGAAATCCATCCAATAAACATTAGATGATCACCAGGGCTAGCTGGCTAAATTAATCCTATTTGAGCCAGCGGGGAGACCAGGGGAGAATTAGCTGTGGGATCCCAGAGCGGGTAATCTTCATAAAAAGGGGAGAGGGAGGAAATGAAGGGTAAAGTGTGACTGTATATGCATATATTAGTGAAAATAGCATACAAAATTTATTATATTGGGGGAAAGTGCTTTTCAGAAATGTGTATAGTAGGAGAATTTCATACTAAAATGCTGATGAACTTTCACTAGGTTTTGGGGTTTTTTTAATTGCAAATTTGTAAACAAGGAACACTAAACTGAAGAAACATGAGGAACTGAAATGGATATATTCACCGATTGCTAGGCATGAGTTGTGGGCTAAGTCAATTTAACAGAACATCTTTCTTCTGTTTTTTTCCTGTTGTTTTTAGAATGCAATTTCTTTTAATGGATTTTGATTCTGTATTATTGTGTCGTCGTATCCTGTCCTGGGAACTTGTTGTGAAAGGTGGGCAAGAAATCGTATAACTAGCTGGGTAAATAAAACCTTCCACACAGTTGTGTGCCAATGCGCATTATCTTTTTTTTTTTTTTTTAAAATAATTTTTATTGGGTTTTTACATTTTATAACAACAAACACACACACAAAGACAAAAACACACAAACACACAAATACAATTACATATCCTAATTTTCTTTACCCACTTTCATTGACTTCCCCCCACCCCCTCCTCTTACATCCCAGTTCCAAAATTAATTCAGCAAGTTCTTACCTAACCTCTTAAAGATATTCATATTGTTTTTAAAAATTAAATTCTTTTTGTTTATCTATATTCAACTTATCCAATTCTCTTATAATCATTAATTTCTTTTTTTTAAGGTCGATCTAACTTCCCCTCCACAAATTTTCCCTTTATTATATTAATTATAGGTCACATTGACCAAGTAAAACAAAACATAACATTTTATAGTTTTATTCTCTCCCCCCCCCCGCCCCGGTTTCTGTCCCTTCCCAGACAAATGTCCAAAAAACAAACAAAAAATAGTTCTTAGTCCGGATTCCTCACGTCCGAGGCGTCTGATTCTCTGTCAGTCCCTCTCTGCCAACTATGTTGGTAATCCTCTTTGTTGGTCCTAAGACCCCGAAGGAGTTCAGTCAGAGTCACATCATATTTTCTTTCATCCAGAATGTTAAAGAGTGTTTGCTGCGAAAGACCATCTAGTTTTCCATACTCAAGAGGAAAGTCCCAATCATGTTGCTTTATTCTTTTTAGTTTTAATATTCCAAGTACTCCAGGGACTTCTCTCTTTTTCTTTCTCATCTTTCGCAGGTTTGTAATCCAAAGGTCTTCTTGCTCATACTCTAACAATGCAGATTCCTGGTTGATATTTTCCACTTGTAGTGTCTGAACTCCTTCTTTCTTCTCTGTCAATTCCAAAGGCATCTCTTCCTGCTCAGCTGCAGAGTTTTTATCATGCGTCTCCTTTGTGCATTCAGCAGAGTTGTTTGTTTCAGAATTCAAGGTCATAAAAACTTTACTCAAAGCCATACTCTGCTCCTGCAGGATTCCCACGAGAAAGAACATTTTTTCTATCTCCGCCAGTAATTTTCCCTCTGCAGCCATTGTAATGTCACTAATTCCCCCTAGGGGGCTTTCAGTTATTTAGTAGTCCTTTTCCAATAATCTGTTACTTTGTTATTATCAATACTTTGTTTCCAATCGCCTCAGTCCAAATGTATCAGCTTTAATTCCAAGAGTTGTTAAATAACAAAATTCTTTACTTTGTCCGCCCGTTTGACAGCTTCTTTGACAGCTGTCAAACTCCTTTCACTTCTTCCTCCGGCACCCAAATAGGACACTCCCGGGTTTTTGGGGGGGATTACACACAAAGTTCCAAAATTCCCTTTCTCTCCAGCACAAAATCTTCTTCTATCAAATTTGTGAAAAACTTTTAAATCATCAAAACAGTATTCATTCCGCCTTAATTCTCCGTTCCTTGCTTTAAATCGTCTATAAGTAGAGGGGGTGCGGACTTCCCTTTAACACATCCCCCGATCGTGCCGAATTCACAGGATAAAATTTTTAAAGTCCAAATTCCACTACTCGCGGGTCCTTTGTTATCCAGTCCAAATTTTGGGAAGAAAGTCAGCGCTCTCCGGCCATGGCTTGCGGCTTCACTCCACCGAAGTAGCGGTCTACTCTCAGCACCACGCCACTCTCCGTACTCTCTCCGCAGCCTTTAAAAAGGCTCTTCGTGGGTCGGGGAGGGCGCTTAAGGTGCCCACCGAGTCACCAAGTCCGCAGGCTTCCGCGCCTGCGGTTTCTGAGGGTCCCCGTGTCGCCGGCACGGCAAGACCCGTCTTCAGCAGAGCCGATTCCCTCCGGAGCTCGGAGGGAATCCGCCATTAGCCGTTCGCGCTAACCCGGAAGTCCCGCCAATGCGCATTATCACATGGAGTGACTTGACAGCCTGCTTTCATGCATAGTTCCTGGGCTGGCGCTACATTTCTCACCAAGCCTGGCTTTTGTCAAAGAGAATGACAAAACAGCTCGTTTATCAGTCTTGTCTTCCCTATGAAGGATAATAGATTTAATTATTAGGCATTTTAGGCTGCACATCCTATAAACACTCACCTGGAAGCAAATCTCTTTGAATTCAATGGGGCTTACATCAGAGACTGTGGTAGTGTGACCAGTATGGCCATACTGGTCAGGACAGCTGTTTACCAGCTCCATCTGGTACGCAGGCTGAGACCCTATCTGCCCGCGGACTGCCTCACCAGAGTGGTGCATGCTCTGGTTATCTCTCGCTTGGACTACTGCAATGCGCTCTACGTGGGGCTACATTTGAAGGTCACCCAGAAACTACAACTAATCCAGAATGCGGCAGCTAGACTGGTGACTGGGAGCAGCCGCCAAGACCACATAACACCAGTCTTGAAAGACCTACATTGGCTCCCACTACGTTTCCGAGCACAATTCAAAGTGTTGGTGCAGACCTTTAAAGCCCTAAACGGCCTCGGTTCAGTATATCTGAAGAAGCGTCTCCACCCCCATCGTTCTACCTGGACACTGAGGTCCAGCGCCTAGGGCCTTCTGGCAATTCCCTCACTGCGAGAAGCCAAGTTACAGGGAACCAGGCAGAGGGCCTTTTCGGTAGTGGCACCCGCCCTGTGGAACATCCAACAGATGTCCAAGAGAACAACAACTACCAGACTTTTAGAAGAAGGCAGCCCTGTTTAGGGAAGCTTTTAATGTTTGATGTATTACGGTATTTTAATATTTTGTTGGAAGCTGCCCAGAGTGGCTGGGGAAGCCCAGCCAGATGAGCGGGGTAGAAATAATAAATTAGTATTAGTATTAGTATTAGTATTAGTATTAGTATTAGTATTAGTATTAGTATTAGTATTAGTATTAGTATACTGGGTGCCATGTTGCAGGGGTCACCCCAAAAATGCTGTAGAATGGAGCATGAGAGGCAGGGTGGTGTGCAGAATTTTAGCCTCGCACAGGACACTGCTGAAATTTGAGAGTCTAAAGTCTGCCTTTGCTTATGTCTAAGTAGGCATGTGTAGGATTGTGTTAGTATAAAGTATTTGGATTCCCTTCTTCCAATTGTGTAGACAAATAAGAGTCTCTCTATTGGTCTTGCTGAATGATACCGTGGGACGTGACTCAGTGTGATTTTGCCAAGCACCTAGCAACAGCTCTTCTTCATCTCCATCTTGCCAATGTGCTCACTTGTAAACATGCTGCGGCGGACAGCTGAAGCGAGCGAAGCTAAACCTTCACAGTTGCCTGTTGCTATATCTCAGCGTGTCAGTCAGCAGCCCCGCTGAGCGGAGTGTAATTATTATGCGGCAGGAATGCACTGCTTTGGAATCACTTGCAAGGTAAAGCCGGGAGTAAATAGCTGTCAGGGAAAAGGAATATTGCGTGCTGGAGCTTGTGGAAACAGCCATGCTGAGCCTCGTGAGCATTGCTGAGTGGAAGATCATTGGGGCAATTTGATGAACTGCGTTCTGGGGCAGCCTAACTCCCTGACCAGTACACCCCCTGTTCTTTTTCCTTTGTTTCCGGAATTTGCACCAAGGTGCAATAAATAGGATCCTCCTTACAGAGGGTCCTGGTTGCGTACGGGCCCCGCGAATAACCCTACAGGGTTAAAATTGTTAGGGTTGTAGCTAGCCCCAGCCCCCTCAGCCCAGGGATCACGCCAGGCTGTTTGGGCCAATTGCATGAGGCGGCGTGATCCCTGGGCTCAATATAGGCGGCTGCGTAATGCAGGTGGGGTACTTGCTTCACGCTGCCAGACACCTGCCCTCCCTCCCTCTTATGTTAGGCTGTGTTGCGTTGGCCTTGCTTTGGATTGGGTTGCCTGTTTTGGAACAGGGGCTGGGTAGGAATTTTTCCATTTGGCAGATTGGCTTTGGCCACTTGGTTTTCGCCTACCCCTTCAGCAATTGTCACAACTTGTAAGGTTTGGCGGTTAGGCATTGGCTTTTGGAATGCGGGGGAGGGGAGGTGCGGCTATCACCTGCCCCTCGAGGAATAAAGTTATTCCGGTAAAGGAATCTGGGGGTCCTGGTTCTCGTCCGAAGTCCGTTTGAGGGGCTAGGGCCATGCCAGGACCACAGGAACCCCGGGGTGAGCTTCGGTCGGTCTTCATCGATGTTGC
The DNA here is from genome assembly GCF_964252035.2 of Podarcis erhardii. NCBI lineage: Eukaryota > Metazoa > Chordata > Lepidosauria > Squamata > Lacertidae > Podarcis > Podarcis erhardii. Next base: position 20,511,025 of record NC_138512.1, read on the forward strand.
TCCCTCGTTTGGTGTTTACCCTTTCAGACTACCAGCCAGAGAGGCAGAGTCAGTTATAGCCTGTGCCAATGCCTGAGCCAATACTGCTCATCCTTTTGTAATTAATAAAGCTGTGGCCAAAATTTGCCCAATAACTTTAACTAAAATATGTGTCTGTGTAATCTCCCATGATGTAATGAAATAGGGTCTGTTTGTTACTCATGCTGGACAGACCATTTGTTTCTATCTCTCCCAGAAGAATTGAATGCAATCATTGCCCCTCCTTGCCAAATAGCAGAAAAACAATCTCCATCTTGTTTGATATCAGAAATGGACATAGATTTACTTCCCGTTAATAACGCTAGAAATTACAATCTGTGTCAATGCTATCATTTGAATATGTGGCTGCCGTTTCATATTTCTTGTGTACAGTGATGTAAAATGAGTTTAAATGGTGGCCTTTGATTTGGTAACCAATTCACAAAGGTAAGAGAGAGCCATATAGTTTGTGGCCAGACTTCAGAATACTTAGCAGAGATATTGCACACATCACAATGTGATCTAGGTGCATTTTTGTCCACCAATTGCTGAAAGACTATTTTGAAGTGCAAGCATGGATATCTGAACTGGAGCTAGCCTGTCTATTAAAGGACTGAGATACCTTTTCAGGGGACTTGATCTGAAGGATCAATTTGTTACATTTCATTCACGGACAATCTGGCATTATAGACTAAGTGCCTCTGAGCATATACGCAGAGTTCCTTTCTCCAAAGAGGGGAAATATTAAAAAAATTATTAGATGGAATAAATGTATCTTCACTATGTGCCCCCAACCTAGAACTGGTTATCTCCAGAAGCAATTTTTGGCATCTGGGCATGCGCAGAAGTGATTTTCAGCACCACAAACATGTGCATACGCAATTTCTGGTGTCTGGGCATGCGCAGAAACAATTTCCAGAGCCGTGGAAGAGAGTCCCTGTGCTGCGCTGCACCGCTTTAGTGCAGCGTGCGGGGACTCACCGAGCGGGTAGCTTGGTTCGGGGTTGGCTCATGAGCCGGTTAAGTGATCCTCATGGGCCGCTTCCAGCCCATGGGCCTTAGGATGCCTACCTCTGGCATACACAGCCCAGCAAGACAACAACACGAACCCACCGGCAGCATACAATTCAATATGGCTAACTTAACCCAAGCATCTTAAAAAGCAGAGACATCACCTTGCCAACAAAGGCCCGTATAGTTAAAGCCATGGTTTTCCCAGTAGTGATGTATGGAAGTGAGAGCTGGACCATAAATAAGGCTGATCGCCAAAGAATTGATGCTTTTGAATTCTGGTGCTGGAGGAGACTCTTGAGAGTTCCATTCTTAAGGAAATCAGCCCTGAGCACTCACTGGGAGGACAGATCCTGAAGCTGAGGCTCCGGTACTTTGGCCACCTCATGAGAAGAGAAGACTCCCTGGAAAAGACCCTGATGTTGGGAAAGATGGAGGGCACAAGGAGAAGGGGACGACAGAGGACGAGATGGTTGGATAGTGTTCTCGAAGCTACCAGCATGAGTTTGACCAAACTGCGGGAGGCAGTGGAAGACAGGAGTGCCTGGCGGGCTCTGGTCCATGGGGTCATGAAGAGTCGAACATGACTAAACAACAACAAAAACTTAACCCAACAACCCACCGCCCTCACACAGGCACAAACAATTCCCACTGCAGCCAACCAAAGACAGTCAATCACACCCTAGACCACCCCAACCTCTCTCACCACCAAGGAGACATAACAAGCGAATAGAAAGAGATCCTACTCAAGTGACGCTGACACAAAACCACCACACACACACACACACTAAGTAAAAGAACACAAAACAAATTCCTTCCAGTAGCACCTTAAAGACCAACTAAGTCAGTTCTTGGTATGAGCTTTCGTGTGCATGCACACTTCTTCAGATACACTGTGTATCTGAAGAAGTGTGCATGCACACGAAAGCTCATACCAAGAACTGACTTAGTTGGTCTTTAAGGTGCTACTGGAAGGAATTTGTTTTGTTTTGACTATGGCAGACCAACACGGCTACCTATCTGTAACTAAAAGAACACAGTCTTTACCACCCCTCTGCCTCCCTCCGTTTTCTTCCCAACCCTCTACTGCATATAACACAAGTGTCTCACGACAAATGTAACTGATCTGTAGAAAACAGAACCTGAAGAAAGAGACGAAGCATATGCTTTTGTGAACGAGGAAAATAATTTATTTATTTTTAAAAAATGATGAGCAGCATTAGCTGACTGAGCAGCACAGTCCGTTCTGTCTTTATCTTTGAACTCTTGATATCTTTTAAACTCTGGATACAGTGCCACATGTTGAGCTGAAATGTGGGCTTGGGAAAATAAGAGGCAGAAAAAGGCACCTAAATGCCTGAGATTCAGTTAAAAACAAAGCCAGCATTTAGCAGGGCTTTGTCAAAATCGATAGGCATAAAATCTAGCCTACCTATCACCCCCTGTCTGCTTTTCTTTACACAGTGCTGTTGATGTAACAGGAGGACAAATCGTTCTGATTTGGCAGCATTCCATTATATCTTATCATTTCTGTGCATTTTATTCTGCCTGCATGTGTGTGTGTCCCCACCTAGCTCATCACATCCAGAAGTTTGGTGGAATTAATTAATGCTGGAAAGCCAATTTCTAAAAGCAGGTGGGGGGACTGCAAAATGCATAAATGAATATTTTTCTATGCAGTTATTTTTGTATTTCTGAGACAGACTGTGTCATGTAATGTAGCTGTTTCCATGGCAACACTTGGTGACTCACGATGATTATGAAGCACAGCCCCAGGTAAGTGGTTCAGGTTCCAGTGCTACCCTGCTCTTGGTTGTTTAAACGGATAAAGCTATTTCCATTTCCCCTTTATTTCCCCCCTTTTCTCCCTTTTTGACATGTGGATGGTCAGCTTGACATTTGAACTACCATCCATAACCAGCAGGTTCATTTCATGTAATTTGCTGCTGGGCCTTTAGCTTGCAAGTGGGGGATGAATATTTGAAACATCCTCCACATTAAAAGAAACAAGCAGCCCATTCTATTGTGCGTAACAACCAAATAACCAACCAACCAACCAACCAACCACCATCATCACAACAACCACCAACACCATGCCCATGTTCTCCCAGTAGCGTTGTCTGATGGCCACCTAGAGATTTGCTCTGCCCCTTTCCAATCACCATTAAAAAGAAGTACGTGAAGACAGAAGGAATAAGGTAGCCACAGATTCAACTGGCTGAAATTCAAGAAATCTGCACAACTATGGTCATGAATCAATGATTGGTAGTAGTAAAAGTGTGTTTAGAACTGTCCTCTAAATCAGTTTACTCCCAGAGAGATGGAAGAGACTGCACTCAGTATTCTTTTAAGGAGAGGATGTGATAGGACTTAGATGAATTTGTCCTTAGGGAATACAAAATGCAACATACACACGCGATAGCTGTTGAAATCTGTGAAGAATATGGGGAGGTTACATATGTACTTGGAGTGGAGCAAGATATCATTCTTCAGAATCCCAGCCCCATATTTCCAGTTATCTAGCTTTTCCAAACAGCCCTGTCATTCTTCCTTATAGAAGGCACCTTTTAGATAAAGGTCATTTATTAGATTTATTTATTTAGTACATTCATATTCCACCTTTCTTCCATCGTGGAACTCAAATTAACTTAAATTCCAATGACATTATTATTATTATTATTATTATTATTATTATTATTATTATTATTATTATTTCATAGCTGTTTTAACAAATGTGAAGGCAAAGAAACAAGTATAAAAACAAGGTTAAAAACAACCTAAAAATTTCACCGACACATGTGTGTGTTGTGTATGTATACATTTCAATGTGCATGACAACTAAAAACCTCACAGTAACTTTCTCACTTACGCAAGGTGGAGGAGGAGCACTGAATTAAAGAATGACAAACTTAAACTAAACCACCAAATCCAAACACTGGGCAGGAGCTTCTCCTGCACTGACGCTACTCATTCTCCTTTTCAACGCAGCCACAACAAAAGGCCAACCCCTTCCCTTTCAACAAATGCTCTCCTACGCCAGTAACCAAACTGCTCACCCCTCCGTCAGATATTGCTGTGGCTGGTTATTCTGTGTTATATCATTTATTGAATGTATGCAATTTATTGAATTATGTGACAAGGACAGCTTTCATGATTAAAAATGTCCACTATTTTGGGGGAACTCTGTACACCAGTGGTTCCCAATTATGGGTCCGGGGCCTCCTAGGGGTCTGCAGAACGCACCCAGAGGGTCCATGGCCCCATCCCTTGCCTCCCACTACAACTATTTTTTTGTCATTTTTGCATGGTAATATCACAAATTTTATGGTCTTTTTTTTTTAACTATACCTAAAATCATTTGCTTATTAGGGGCCAGCCCACATTTCGTTTAAAAAATTGCTTTGCAGAGGTAACTACCATAGAGCATGAGCGTAGCCAGGACTTTTGTTGGGGGGCAGAACCTCAGATTTGTATTGATTGGGGGCAGCTACCCCCCTTGGCTACACCCATGCCATAGAGTTATCAAAACTTTCAAAAGTAGGGGGTCCGTGGCTTGGCTTTTGAAAAACAGGGGGTCCTTGGTAATTAGCTATAATTGGGAACCACCGCTGTACACAATTACTTTCTCTTGTGCATAGCAAGATTACAAGCATTCACTGGCTTCTCTTATAAACAGCCTGTTTAACTCAAAGCAAGTTGCTTCCAGAAAGCAGACAGCTCATGTTGACGGAGTCTAATAGATTTTGTCGTAGTCATAACCCTGCTGCTAATGGACTCATTTCCGAGTCTTGTAAATGTTTCACAAGCCTTTTGTTACTGCTAAATTCTGTTAAATTGCTATTAATTGATGCTATGCCAAAGGGTCACCTTGTAGATTCCAAAGATGCTCTGTAAATGGCAGCGAGAGTGTCCAGAAAGCAGAGGTGAAATAGACTCACATTAACATATGTCTCATGGTAGTCTAGGACACAGGGTGTGTATATTGGCTAAAGCAAGGGATAGTGACACCTGAAGTTCATGCTCATGTACTGTCTTTGATTTTGGACATGCCTTTAATCATTTGGCTGCATGGAGCATGCCCATGAAGTGCTTTGCTTTATTTTTCAGGTTGACTAACTGAGGGGATCCAGTGCCAGCATGCCATGTAGCAACTGTGCTGACATTGCCCTGATCTCATGATGGTTTGCTTGGCATGAGTCACCTTGGCTGATCAAATCAGAGGATGGGAAGATGTGCAGAGCAACAGGGTACTTTCCCCTAATCTGCTTCTAGTTTCCAAAGAACCGAAGAACCATGCATAAGTGTCTAAGGCTGCACACCTGTCACGCATGCTTCCAAGGGTTTGCCACATTCAGAAAACAAGGGGCGCACATGTGTCATATTTGTGAAAATCACTTTACAAAAATGCAAAACGTTTGGTGAAATTCCTTGCACAAATGTGTACATTAGTCAAAGCGGTGTATTAAATAGTAATAATAATATATTATTAATACCTCACCCATTTGGCTGGGTTTCCCCAGCCACTCGGGGTGGCTTTCAACAGAACACTAAAATACAATAACCTATTAAACATTAAAAGCTTCCTTCAGGGCTGCCTTCAGATGCCTTCTAAAAGTCTAGTAGTTGCTTTTCTCTTTGACATCTGGTGGTAGGGCGCTCCACAGGGCAGGTGCTACTACCGAGAAGGCAAAGACAAAAATTCAGGCTAACATTCTGAAGAATTTTCATGAGGATTTAAAAAAAATAAAAATCCACAGATTTCTGCAGAACCTGTTTAAAGATGGGAAAATCAGAAACTGAGAGGACTGAAACTGGCAGACTCTTCCATCCCTCCTACTGAGCAAGGCTGCCTGAGAGTCAGGGTGAGATGGAGGTCAGAAGCAACACAGGCTACAGAGTAGGGATTTGAGGAAGAGGCAGCGGAGGGACCCATGGCCCTTAAGAATGAAGGGACCATGGAGAAACTGGGGCTGGTACCAGCCTTCTTATACAAATAACTTTGCTGTGCAACATCTGACAAACTAGTGCAGGGATCTCTAATGTAGGGGTGGGGAACCTGTGGCCCTCCAAGTTGTTGCTGGACTCCAACTCCCATCAGCTTCAGCCAGCATGGCCAGTGGTCAGGGGTGGTAGGAGCAGAAGCCTAAGAGTACTTTGTTCTCCCACCCTGATCTAGTGACCGTGCATTAGAGGACCGCAATAGAGTCTCATGTGCCAAACTGAAGCAGAACATGAAGTAGAATATGCACGCATCAGAATAGAAAAGTTGATTAGCTGCTCTCTACAATCCCTGGAACTTTTAGAGCATCAATTTGACTCCATTGTTAAGAGTGCTCCAAGCAGCTAAATGCTAATCAAGTTTATTTGAGATGAGAGATGCCATAATCATGTTCCTTGTCAAAGGAGAAGTGATTGGTTTTGGGTTCTTTGGATTCTCTCGGCCTTCCGTGTTGGGATTTATCCATTTTTCATGGACTTTCCTGAAGGGATTCCTTAATGCCTTTACTAACTGAGTCACTCGATCTCGTGGCAGCTACGCAGCATTTCCATCAATAATTTTAGCATGCCATCATCCCCAGGTGGCTTTTATGTATGTCAGCCGTGCTGCAGTTTGATTGCCCATTGTTACCAAGCCTAATTGAATCATCCATGGAAGTCCAACATTGCTTTCTTATTTCTTAGTTCTAGTAGAAGAGCATATTCCTGCCATCTCATTTATGTCCACATCATGTTACTGTACACAAAAGGTCCATATAGTTAAAGCTATGGTTTTCTCAGTAGTGATGTATAGAGGTGAGAGCTGGACCATAAAGAAGGCTGATCGCCGAAGAATTGATGCTTTTGAATTATGGTGCTGGAGGAGAGTCTTGAGAGTCCCATGGACTGCAAGAAGATCAAACCTCTCCATTCTGAAGGCAATCAGCCCTGAGTGCTCACTGGAAGGACAGATCCTGAAGTTGAGGCTCCAATACTTTGGCCACCTCATGAGAAGAGAAGACTCCCTGGAAAAGACCCCAAGGAGAAGGGGACAACAGAGGACGAGATAGTTGGATAGTGTTCTCGAAGCTACCAGCATGAGTTTGACCAAACTGTGGGAGGCAGTGGAAGATAGGAGTGCCTGGTGTGCTCTGGTCCATGGGGTAACCAAGAGTCGGACATGACTAAATGACTAAACAACAACAGCATGAGGTATATCGGGGGCAGCATTTCATTAGGGAGGGGAATGAACTTTTTGAGGCAGACAAGGTTCTCAGTAAGTTTTCAAGGGTCATTCTTGGACCAATTCAAAGGTGAAAAAGAAGAGTAGGGTAACCATGTTTGTTATGGCTCTTAATAAGTAAAGCAATTAACTAAATGGTCACCTTTCTCTTAAGCAAAGGTATTTTGGAGTTTTTCCCCCCATACCTGATACGTACACCCATTTCTGTGTTTATAATAGGTACTCCATATGCTGGACCAGTGAGTAGGCCAAAAATAAATTTGCTTCCAAGATAATAGGTATTGTTATGCTTTTATACACGATATTGGAGTGGATGTTTTTTAAATCGCCTAGTCTAAATGGAGGTCCTCTTTCATAATAAAAGAATAAAATACAGGTGTGTATGCAGGCAAAGTACTAGAAGCAGGAAGACCTGTTATCAAATCTCCACTCAGCCATAGAATTGTAGAGTTGGAAAGGACCAGAAGGATCATCTAGTCCCATTCCCTGCAATGCAGGAATCTTTTGCCCAACATGGAGCTTGAACCCACAAGCCTGAGATTATGAGTCTCCTGCTCTACCAACTAGTACATACTCAGCTAGTACAAAGTGGGTGACCTTGACTAGTGTAACCCACCTTGTAGGGCTGTTGTGAGGATAAAAGGGAAAACAGGGAGAACTATGTGCACCACCTTGACTTTCTTGGAGGGAATGTAAGAGGCCAAGGTAAAGGTAAAGGGACCCCTGACCATTAGGTCCAGTCGTGGCCGACTCTGGGGTTGCGGTGCTCATCTTACTTTATTGGCCGAGGGAGCTGGCGTACAGCTTCTGGGTCATGTGGCCAGCATGACTAAGCCGCTTCTGGCCAACCAGAGCAGCGCATGGAAATGCCATTTACCTTCCCACCAGAGCGGTACCTATTTATCTACTTGTACTTTGAGTTGCTTTTGAACTGCTAGGTTGGCAGGAGCAGGGACTGAGCAATGGGAACTCACCCCATCTCGGGGATTCAAACTGCCGACCTTCTGATCGGCAAGTCCTAGGCTCTCTGGTTTAATCCACAGGGCCACCAGCACCCTGATCTCACAGAGGCCAACCAGATGCCCATTGGAAGTCCACAGAGGAACCTGAGTGCAAGAGCACTGTCCCAACTTGCCATTTGCAGCAACAGATGTTCAAAGGCATACTGCAATGAACATAAAACATGGCTATCATGGCAGGCAGCCATTGGTAACCTTATCCTCCATGAATTTGTCTAACCCTCTTTTAAACTTAAGTTGGTGGTTTTACTTGGTATAGTGGGGGGTGAAATCCCCAAAAAGGATGTCACTTTTTTCTGTATGCCACAACATACAGCTGCGAGAATATTACTAGTGAAGAATGGGAAGAAACAAGGTTTACCAACTATCAAAGAATAGCAGATGAAGATGATGGACTATATGGAACTTGCTGAACTGACTGGGAAACTCCGAGACCAGAGAGAAGAGACGGTGGAAGAAGATTGGAAGAAATTTAAGGAATATTTGAAAAATATGTTAATATTTAAATCTTAGAATAGCTTTGGAAGTGGATATAGGCTGTAGGGTTAGAAGTAGAAGATAGTGTATTTAAAAATAGCATTATCTGTAAGTAATAAAATGTGAAGATTTTTATGGTTAAAGTAAGTGTGAGGGGAAAAAATTAAAATGGTTAGAAATTATGATATATGTAACTGCTAAAGATGAGGTAAAATGAAAATCAGATGGGGGGATTTGGGGAAGCCCACCTAACAATGTTTGGAAAAAAATAAGGACAAGACAAGAATTTGTTTGTATTGTTTGTTTTTCTGTTTGTGTTGTTTATTTGTGTTATAAAATGAATAATTTTTTTTTGGGGGGGGGAAATAAACTTAAGTTGGTGGTCATCACTGCCTTTGTGGGAGTGAATATTTCTTTTGTGTGTCCTGAATTTTCCACCGTTTGGATTTGATATCCCGCTTTATCACTACCCGAAGGAGTCTCAAAGCGGCTAACATTCTCCTTTCCCTTCCTCCCCCACAACAAACACTCTGTGAGGTGAGCGGGGCTGAGAGACTTCAGGGAATTGTGACTAGTCCAAGGTCACCTGCATGTGGAGGAGCGGGGAATCCAAACCGGTTCACCAGATTACGAGTCCACTGCTCTTAACCACTACACCACGCTGGCTTCATTGGATGTCTCCGAGTTCTAACTCTATGAAAGCAGGGGAAAAACTTTTCTCTTTTCACTTTCTTCTCACCATGCATAATTTTATATGCCTCTTACTTGCTTACATCCTTTCTTACTTGACTTTTCTCCAACCTTAAAAGTCCCAAATGTTGTAATGGCTCCTCAGAGGGGACTTGATCCATTGCCTCAATCATGTCGGCTATCCTTTTCTGAACTCTTTCCTGCTGCCCAATATCTGTTTTGAGGTGAAACGACCAGAACAGTGCACAGTATTTCAAGTCTGGTAGAACCATAGATTTCGAAAATGACATTATAATATTGCCTATTTTGTTTTCAATCGCTTTAAAAATGATCGCTAGCACTGAATTTGCCCATTTCACAGCTGCCACACACTGTGTCAACATTTTCATCAAACTATCCACTGCAACACCAAAGTCTCATTCTTGGTCAGTTACTGTAACTACAGACTCCATGTGTGCATATATGTGAAATTTAGACATTCTTTCGCCCCCCCCCCCATGTGCACTACTTTATACTTGCTTACATTGAACTGCATTTGCCATTTTACTGCCCATTCACTCTGTTTGGAGACATCTTTTTGGAACTCTTCACAGTCCCTTTTTGTTTTAGCCACTCGGAACAATTTGATATATTTGATATCATCAGCAAACCTGACTGCCCATTCCTAACTGTAGACCATTTATGAATCAATCACTTTCATCTGCTCCTAAGTGACAGATTAATTATTTTGATGAGTAATAGATAGTGTCTCCACTTTTATGATGCATTGTTCATAAGGCAAATATTCTGTGATGATAACTATCTATTACTGCAGAAAACCAGCTTTTTGGCTTTACACTCAATAGCAGTTGTGAAGAACCTATCTGCCTAGTTAGAACATAGAAACATTTAGCCCGCAGCTCTTAAATTCTACTAAAAATTGAAAAAAGTCACTATAAAATATTCTGGCTGAACTTGGCATTTCCTGCAAACTGGAAGTGAGCAGGTATCACCTGTTAAATGCCATCTGTAGTCTAATCCAAACACTTAGAGTTTGCCACTCATTCCAGTGGAAGACTGGCTCTGGCAGTACAATGAGATACATGCAAAAGGATACATAGTTGCTCCTCCCATTGAAGGGGGTAAAATGAGAAGCCTTTTCTTAGGGAATGCACGCAGGGCTCTCAATTGTACAGCAACATATCTTCTTAGCATCGTTTGGTCTAAGTCTCTCCAACTGAAACAATCAGGAACACCCATAAAACAATTGGGTCGGTTTAGGGGAGAGAAGGAATGAAGAGTGCTGCTTGTTGCATAGACTCACAGAATTGTAGAGTTGGAAGGGACCACAAAGCCCACCTAGTCTAACCCCCTTGCAATGCAGGAATCCTTTGCCCAATGTGGGGTTCCAACCCATGATCCTGAGATGAAGAGTCATGCTCTACAAACTGAGCTATCATTCCCACTCGCCTGTAGACCAGAAATTCACTTGAAAGCATGGACCTCTGTACAACCTGGAAGGGCGGGGTATAAATAAAAATTTATTTATTTATTTATTTATTTATTTATTTATTATTACAAAATGCCAGAATAGTTAAAATGATGCAGCTGGTTGACTCATGGGCCTGCTGCCAATTCCCTCTAGAGCAGGGGTGGAAAACTTTTGGGCCTCCAGGTTTTGCTGAACTACATCTCTCATCAACCCGAGCAACCATGGCCAATAGTCACATGGTCCAACAACACCTGGAGTGCTACAACAGCAGCAAGAATACTCATCGCAAAGTACTGGAAGACACAAGATCTACCCACCGTGGAAGAATGGCAGATGAAGGTGATAGACTATATGGGCTTGGCAGAGATGACGAGCAGAATCCGAGACCAGGGAAGAGAAACGGCGGAAGAGGACTGGAAAAAATGTAAAGACTATCTAAAGAAATATTCCAAAATTAGTGAAAGTTAGATTGATGCTGGATGAGAAAATTAGGGGTTAATAGCGGTAATGGATAAGTTAAAAGAAAATGAGTGTTATTAAAATTAAGTTAAAAGTAAGGGAAGGATTTGCTGACCAATTAATTAGACATGAGAATGCAGAAGGGGGAGGTATGAGGAAGTCGGGAAAGTAAGTTATAAGAAATTAAGAGTTGAAATTATATGTGTTGTATGTTTTTTATTGTTATGTTTTATGTTTTGTTTGTTTTGATTAAAAAATTGTGGAAAATTTAATAAAAATTATATATATAAAAAAACAAAGTTATCCACCCATGTTCTAGAAAGAAATATATCGAAGCGCTGTCCCTCTGAAGATCTCTTCTGGCTCCTTCATGCAGTATCTATGGGACTTTGGGGCCAGGTGCATCTAATATTATCGACAGGTGTGCTTCAGGTGTATCCAGTAGAAAAGGCAGGCATATCCATTAAAAGATGTATGGACGCTCCAGGAATATTCAACAGCAAGGGCAGGGGCAGAGCTTTGCCTAATGGAACAGGGAAGAGTGAGCTAATTTTGTCTTGCTTGAAACTCAATTGCACCCAGCTGTGGCGGAAGTGATGCGCTTTGCATTTCTACTAGTAAAACTAATCTGCTAGCTTGGGCAGCACAAATGTTATAAGTCCTTTTAGACCAATTTAATTGCCCTAGGGTGAACACATCCTCAGATGCTACAAGGCATGTTTCTGCCACCTCAGCAAGGAGTAATGTGAAACCTTGGCATAGGACAGGCATGCTATGAATCATGCTGTCCTGAAGACCTAGGGGAAATATTGCTGATGTAAACAACACAAATAAATCCCACAGTGACATTCTGAGTCCCTTCACCTCCCAGTGAAGTTAACAGAGCACTCCCAATGCTTGGAAGTTCACAGGCATCTCTTATAACAAGGCCTTTAACTCTGCTAGGGACAGCATTATTTCACTGTGCAATTACACACCCAGGCAAGGAGGTTAATACAAACTCATGTCAGGCTTGACAAAGCATTGTTTACAGTCAGAAGGAGCCAATTGCCCTGTTCAGAGATCCTGACCTTTGTCAACCAATCATAATTTTGCTCCTTAGAAAGGTTGGGATAGTTTCAAGCCCTGTCCTTTGGGAAACATAATTCTATCTAGATTGGAAAATGTTTCAGCTGTGACCATTGTTTTCTTAATGAAAGAAACACTGGGATGTACCACATGACATGTGGCAAAACATACAAGCTATAGCAGTCAAACCTTAACCCTATGAGATTTTATAGCTAGAAAACTCTAGGTAGCTTTTCTTGTGAGTTAGGTAGTTTGTCTTGTATAAGTGCTGGTATACAATAGATAAGTTGTATGTATGTGTGCATGCACTGTGGTACCTCGGGTTACATACGCTTCAGGTTACACACTCCGCTAACCCAGAAATAGTACCTCGGGTTTAGAACTTTGCTTCAGGATGAGAACAGAAATGGCATGGCAACAGTGGGAGGCCCCATTGGCTAAAGTGGTGCTTCAGGTTAAGAACAGTTTCAGGTTAAGAATGGACCTCTGGAACGAATTAAGTACATAAACAGAGGTACCACTGTATAACCAAAGCAACAGGCAGCTAGGACAGATTTCTGGGCAGGAACATGTAGAAGAGATGTCCATGTGCCATTTTCTGCAAAGGCGTGTGCTGCTTAGAATTAGGAACAGCCAGGGGATAGGGACCTGATGATATAGAAAGACAATAAAGATGGGGTGGTGGTGGTGGTGGGAGACTGTGAATATCTATATCTGTAACCATGACTGCTAAAAATAATCTTGGATTAATTTCAGCACTGACAAAAAAAGAGTAGTACAAATTGGCCCTCAAGACTTCTTTGTGCAAAGCTATTTACTCAATGCAGGAAACTAAAACATATGGAGGTAGGCAGGCAGGAGACAGGCAGGCAAAGTAAAACACCAGAAGCCTGCTTCTTCCCCAGCTGGACTTCCTCTTCCCCATCACAGGGCCATCTAAGGCCAACTGGCCTGTGATAAGGAATCCAGGAGCAAGAGTCATGCAAAATGCCTGGGTCTGTGCCAGCTGGACTTTCCCCTCCACTCAATAGGGGGCCATCTGACCCAACTGCCTTGTGGGAAATAACATCAGCTGTTAGCTCCTGCTCAAGCAGAGTGGGGCAGTCTTTGTTTTCAAGTGCATGCTTCTAGCTGCATCAGTTTCATACTTGTAACAAATAAGGTCGGGGAGTTGGCTACTAGGGAACACCCCAGTGGTAGCAGCCCAGATAGTCTTGCTTGGTGCATATACTCTGGCTTTTGAAAAAAATGGAACCAGGTGAATACTTTTTTCCTTTCCCCATGCCTTTCTTTCCCCAGGCTTTTATATCTTAAAACTGTTTTGTTGTTTATAAATTTGTTGTTTCTGGAGTTTTTGAAATCTGTGAAATGTTTGGTGCTGCTGCTGATCTTTTATGCGATATTTAATTATTATTTTTAGGTTTTAATTTTGCATATAATTGTTTTATTGTAAGACACCCAGAGAACTTTTGTCACTGAACAGAGTATAAATACTGTAAGCAAATAAATGTGAGTTGATTTGAGGACTGTAGTCATAAAGCAGCATATACATCTACTAAATCGACAGTAAATATTGCATGGCCCTCATTTCCCAGCTGCAAACAAGACACACCAAGGGACATATTCTAGTAAGCTTTCAAATCCATAATCTGAGTTGTCTCTTGAATAAAGTCATCCAGACCTTCAAACTTAATTCTTGTCATTGTTTTTTATTACTTAGCAGGAGTCCCTCAAGTCAGCACTGATATTCAGCAATCATCACTCAGCAGTTACTGTTCATCTTCACAAGAGACTGTCAAAACACTGCGGGGCGGGGGGTGGAATCAACAGGCTTCTGTATCTCCAGTAGCAATTCAGCTGCCAACCCTTCCTAATGAACCAAACACTGATTTAGCCCATCACTGAATGGCAGCAAGAATTTGTTACCTAAATAAGATCAGCACAGTCTTAAAGTAAAATAAAATAAATATGGCTTCTTATTATAAATATTCCCCTCCATCACTCGCATGCCAAGTTAGATCACTGCAATGAGAGCCGCAGTCGGTAGATTAACAGGAAGCTACCAGTTGCATACAAAGTCCTATAGGCGCTCCATGCTTGCACCCCTTTTTGCGCTTGCGCATCCTTTCAGCATTTGATTCCGAACGATCAACTGGCTATTCATTCAGCACCCCTCTTTTTATTCTATTTCACCCCAATACAATTGCAGTTTAATTCCTTATCCAAATCAAACGCTACAGAAGGAGAGAGCGGAAGAAGCGTAGAAATACCATTTTAAAAGCCTAGGCACAGGTCGCTGTCCGCGGTGCTGAAACCAGTTCGTGACCTGCGGCGGTCGGCAGGTGGCGCCGTTCCACATTTGGAAAAGGTGAGGCGAACGAGGGGGCAGCAGCCAAAGTCTTCCCCAAACTGATTTCTCCAGCACACCTCAGAACAGGACGCCACGACATTAAACTCGACAAACGGCCAATCTCTCCTGAATAGCCCTCTGCAATCTCAGAGAGCGCCTTGCGTCCCCTCCGCCCAATGCTATTTATTCCAAGAGAGTACTCACCATGTTGACTTCCGAGACCATATCTATACTGGCAATCTCTATTCTCATGCCAACGTCAACGGGAGAGCCTGGAAACGGAAACAGGTGTTTGTTTTTAATGGCCAGCAGTCAAAAGGGTTGGAAGGTCAGGACTTCTGAGCCTCAACGTTGGCGTGCTCTTTTTCATGTCTGAAGAAGAGCTCTGTGAAATTTGAAAGCCTACCACCAGACCCCAGCAAAATCGGACATCGATTTACTGAATCAATTTAGAGCCCACACGTTTGGAGCATGTCTATAGATGTCCGAATGTGTATATGAGGGGAGGGGAGGGAAGAGAAAAGAGAACGTGCCCATTTTGAGGGAAAGGAATTGGTTACCAAAGGGACCCCTTTCCCGGCTGATTAGAATTCTAAGCGGCCCTTGCCTCTGACCCTGCAGGGACCGGCACGCAGCCTGGTGATTTCCCCTTGTAAACAAATACGAGGAGACTCACCTCCGAAGTCTGGCCTCAGGCGAATGTCGTATCCTTTGAGCAATTTGTCCACGGTCTCTTTCACGTAGGACATGTTGCTGGGCTCATTCAGGCTGAGGGAGAGGAAATGGATTCAGAGCGAGCGCTTGAACGCACACACACAGGCACTGACACAGCCACAAGCAGGATCCCGACCAGCCTCCCAGCAGAGGAAGAAATCCACGGAGCTGAGCTCTCCGGAAGATGAGGTCCATCATTCAGCCCATCACATACACACATACACACAGACGCACACACACGTCCTCTCGCGCCCAAGTGCCAATCTCACCTCTTGGCATAGCAGACCATGGCTATCATCGCAGGGAAGAGCAAAATCCCCACGCGCTCCCGCGGCCGAGCTGCCCACATTCCTTCCTCCGGGTGGAGAGTTGCTGCCTCTTTCTCCCCCTTCCCTCTCCCCACCCCCTCCCGCGAAGATTCAAGGGATGTAACTTTCAATCCACAGGCAGAGCTGTGATGCCGGAGAGAGCGGCGCATGCGCCGAGCTGGCCCAGTCTCCGAAGGCACCTTTGCGCCTTGCCAGCAATGTCCGGCCAAGCGAGCAACAGCTGCGGCGGCGGGACCTTGGGGTGTTCCCTCGTCCTGCGCCCTGGGCGCACCCAGCGCTTTCCCCGCCTGTCTGGGCAGGGTGGTCCGGCTGGTTCCAAAGGGGAAAGCGAGCTCCCTACGGAGAGCCTCGGCTGCTAGAGGTCGCCGATTTCCGAAAAGCCACGGGGGCAAGGGCGGGGGGGAAGTTGTCCAATGGCAGCAGCCGCCCCCTCCCCAACCTTAACCCGCAGCCTCCTCCTTCCACATGCCATCATCGCCTCCCCTGCGCGCCCTCCAGGACCTCCCTTCCCGTAGCAAAGGGATGCCCAAGGAGGCAGGCACTTTGAACCTGCAGCGTTCAGGTGTGACCGTGAAAGGAGGAGAAGAACATAGCAGACGCCACCCATTCACCCAGCGGAGAATCTAGCCTAGGACTGGCGGGAGGTGGGGCGCGTGGCAAAGGTCTTTAGCTGCAGAGCCAGACCTTACTGTCAAAGCCAAGTCTAGTGGCAACGAGTAGGACTAACAGCAGGACGCTCCCGCTTTTGTGTGGGGTTGTGTGCGCTTGCTTGCTTGCTTAGAGAAGCTCCAAATGAACTGTTTTGGGGTTTTTTTCTTGCTCCAAGGGCTCTTGGTGGTTTCGTTTCCAGGGGAAGGATGAAGGAATGGAACACACTGGAGTTCCATTGATTCCAGCGGAAACTTAAGTCATGCCTAGCATGCCCCATTGCTTTTAATGAGACCGCAGGTCCACTCACTTTGCCTGGTTCCAACCCAGAGAGTTTTGTTTCTGAGACAGGAGGAGACAAGACAATGAAGGGTTTCATGCGTTATAAATGGGAAGTTGTGGAAATGGGGAAAGGTGGGGGTCTTTCCAGAAGAGGGTTTGCAGTGGAGGGGGGCATGGGCGTCGTGAGGATTTATTTTAGGGGGGCAGGATTAATGTTAGGGGGCAGGGTTTATGTTGGGGGACAGTACCGAGTTATCTGCCATGCAATTTTCAGTTAGTTACATCTTTTTATTTATTTACTTGATTTAGAGGGGACAGCTGCCCCCCTGCCCCACTGGCTATGCCCATGGATTGCATTGGGACTGAAAGAGTGCCTTGTAGGAAGGTTTGTGTGTGGGGGGGGGAGTGGAGAACAGCAGGTAAGCTGCCACAGCTGGAGCAAATTCATGTTGTGATCTGGAGTGTGGGCTTTGGGGGGGATGGGGAAAGCGTAGGAGCCAAATCTAGGGGCCAAGGTCCCTTCACTCCCCAAAATAAACTAATTGAGGGAGCTGGGCTGGAATCCTCCCCAAAGTTAATGGACAGATGGTGTATATGCATGTTATGTACTGAGTTGAATAGGATTCAGAATGCAGCAGTCTGATTGGTCCTAGAACAATAGGATTCAGCATGCAGCAGTCTGATTGGCCCTAGAACAATAGGATTCAGCATGCAGCAGTCTGATTGGTCCTAGAACAATAGGGTCCAGAATGCAGCAGTCTGACTGGTCCACAGGAGCCACCCAATCCAGCTCCAGGTGGAAGTGAATCCGCAACCTGATTGGCCTACAGGTGAATCCCGGAATTAGCCAATCATGTGGGGCCCATTGTGTAAATAATAGTGTAAATATAAAGCAGACATTCTGGGGGAACTTCCATTCCTCCTCACCACTATGAGCTGAATAAAGAGCATGAAATCCACTCTTGACTCCGAGTACATTTCAATGCACCACATCTTGTGATTGATTATGCGGGGTGGGGTTTACCTCCCCTCCAATATTTTATTCAAGTTGGGTCCCTGGTGGGAAGGTGATCCCTTGGGAGGTTAAGGGAGTTTGCAGAGAGAGAATATTAAATACACACTGAAGATTACTCAACAGTAGGGCTGCAGCATGCAATTGATCAATTTGTTACATTAATCAATTAAAACCTTTTAATGAACTAAATCAGGTAGCAAGCTAGATATACATACAGTTTTATGTGATTTCTTTATTTTAAATATTCCTTCAGCTCCCTCTATTCAAAAAGGTGTGTGTGCACAAAAGTGAGCATCAAATGCTTCTTCCAACTCTACTCAGAGTAGGCCCATTAAAAGGAGGGTCTGTTTCTGCTGAATGCTAAGTGTGCAGAACATACACACCAAGAAAGTATGCTTCTCGCTTCAGAATTCTTTCAACCCATCTGCCAATTTAATCAACCAATCAATTAAGTGACTTAAATCATATGATTAATTGGCTAAGATTTCTTCAATATGATGACAGCCCATTTGGACAGAGATTTGTTACTCTGTATCAGTTTATTTGAAAAAGGCCACTACACTCGTATGGCTAGTACTAAGAGCTTATAAAATGATCTGTAGCATCAAATTAAAGCCAGAAAATTGCAACATCCTGATAGAGACAAACTTGCTCTAAGCATCCCTCTGATACAGTGAAGCCTCATTCATAATTTGAGAAAAATGCTAAGGCATTGTACCAAGTAAAGAAATAGAAACTTTTTTTAAAAAAAATAAAGAATCTAATAGCATACAATGTTTCTTTAATGAGCATTGATGGCTAGTAGAGATATGCTAAAATAATCATTGATGGCTGATGATTACATGATACTGACAACCCACCGGCTTAGGTGGAGGCTGGTGAGAAATTGTTTGCTGTTGAAGGAGACAGAAGTGTGAGTTTTGCAGCTGGCAAAGTTGGCAGATAACAGCTTGGAGGCAGGGGAGGTTGTCAATGCATGTTGCTTGCTTGTGGGAGTGAGGTTTAGGGATGATGCTACTTTAAAGACCAGTATTGGGGTTTTTTGGAGATGTTTGCTTATATGAAATTGATATCACATCTAGCTTGACCCAGGGTGGTGGGGGAAGTAATTAGTATGCACATATTTTTATTTTTTTTAAAAAAGAAATAGCTGTGCTGAGGGCCCAAATAGGATCAGGGCCAGAAAGGGGCTTTAACTCTTTCCTACCACCATGGTGTCAGTGAAACTTGCGCCACCTGAAACTACTGTTAGCCCGATGAGTGAAGCTTCCTTTGGCACAAACGTTTTTACTGACATTCAAATTTAATCGATAACAAAATTGACTTAAAATCGATGATTTCAAAAGTTAAAAATCCTTTGAGTTTCAGCCTGATTTTTTAAAACTTTTATTTTTTAAAAAAACTATCTACTTGGGGAACTAGGAGCACAAAATAGCTCCCACACATGGGAATATATGTATCAAGCCTGAAGGTGGCTTCAGATGAGCATTTGTGGTGGGATGACAACAACTGCTTAAAAAAATCACATTGTTGAAGCTGCGTAGAGAGAAGCAGGAGTGTGAAGCCATTGGCCATGTGGTAAAACTGACCAGTCATCCATTCTGGCCATCTGGAAAGAAGTGGAAGCATCAAAATGCTTGCCTTATTGCTTGGCCAAAGTCTACAACCAATTGGCTCTCCATTAAAACAAGCCGCTGTTTCCAGAGTGAACTAGAAAGACAAGCCATTCAGCTAAGTTTTAATCAGCGGAACCCTACTGAAATGAATGAGCATGGCTAAATTATGTCCATTAATTCCAACAGGTCTACAGTGAGTAGAACTTAGTTGACTGCCACCCAATAAATTCATCGTACACCCAGTGGACTCTGTGTGGCTCTTATACTCTTTCCCTCCAGCTGTTGGGTTCATTTGCCCATGCCCCCTTCACACTTGGTGTTATCTTGATCACAGGTTGTCTGTACATGGTCAGAGACACAGCAGTGACCCTGTATGTGCCAGCCATGGGGTGTTCTTCCAGGCAGATGTTATACATGCAGGTGTGGCTGAATGCTGTTTCTTACGATTCCAAGGGCGTTAGGCATTTCAGGCTTAGCCATGCGTCTGCAGCAGTTTTGCTTTGCGATATTGGAATACCAACCTATGTGACAGAGCTAGCATTGCCTGTTGCTTCTTTCCTGGTGGAAAAGAGTCCTTTTGTGTGCTTAAACATGCACGTCTTACTTACACCATTCAAAACTGACTCATGTTGCATTGAGGGCATTGAGAGCCAGTGTGGTGTAGTGGTTAAGAACGGTAGACTGGTGAACCGGGTTCGCTTCTCCGCTCCTCCACATGCAGCTGTTGGGTGACCTTGGGCTAGTGGCACTTCTCTGAAGTCTCTGAGCCCCACTCACCTCACAGAGTGTTTGTTGTGGGGAAGGAAGGGAAAAGGAGATTGTTAGCTGCTTTGAGACTCCTTCGGGTAGTGATAAAGTGGGATATCAAATCTAAACTCTTCTTCTTCTTCTTCTTCTTCTTCTTCTTCTTCTTCTTCTTCTTCTACACTTGAGGACAATATTGAAGGGAGGTAAAGGCAGTTTACAAAGAAAATGTGTGGAGTTTATACTCGGAAACTGGACTGGAAGGATTAAAGGCCTCTAATAAAGAAAGAACATACATGAATTCTTGACATGAGTACCTGTCTCATAAAGACATACTCAATATAATGTGTCACATGTCTATATGTCATGGTGTTTGCTTCTTTAAAGATGGGGCATGGCCATAGCTGGACTGAGATGGTGCAAAGTAGACAAGGAAAAAGTGAGAGGTTACAAGATGAGGAGCAATTATACCTGCAAAGAAGTGCCTGCAACGTTCAGTCTCCAGGAGGAATGTGAGGAAGCCATAAAGGACTCTTCCACATGGTTTTTGAGAGCATGGAGGAAGAATGCATCCTTTGGAAAGGTTAATGTATTCTTCTGCTTCCAAACATTGGTGGAATACTAATGAAGAGGGAATAGATAACAAAAAACAAGCTGTCTTTTGCCAGGATACCAGATGTTTCGATGATCCATGACCACAGTTGGTCCTCAAGGACATGTTCACTTACCTCCCTGTCTCTCCTAAAGCAGAAGTTGAAAGGGCAGAATAATATTTGCAACAAAGGGCAACAGAGTACAGCCTTCTGCAACCTGGCATTCTCCAGATGTTTTGGACTACAACTGCCATCTGCCCCAAGCAGCACAACCTGCAATGACTTGGGTTGAAGGAAGATGCAGTCTGAAGCATCAGG
Source organism: Podarcis erhardii (assembly GCF_964252035.2). Lineage (NCBI taxonomy): Eukaryota > Metazoa > Chordata > Lepidosauria > Squamata > Lacertidae > Podarcis > Podarcis erhardii. Next base: position 20,532,067 of record NC_138512.1, read on the forward strand.
AAGGCACTGGATTTGTGAAGTCTGGTCTGGAGATAGCATATTGATCAGAGCCAGAGCCTTGGGACAAGCAATAGGCACTGGACATCACCTTCCAGCTCTGTCAAGTGCTTGACTAAGTGGTCTGATTTGGAAATGCAATCCCTTATGCTGATATATCACGTAGGAGATGCATCACCTGGGCTTCACTAAGGTCCATATACCACTTTCAGAACATTCACACCTTTAAGAACAAGTTTATCAGAGTGAGTAGCACAACATCCACTTAGACAATGACACAGAACATTATACAGTGGTACCTCGGGTTAAGTACTTAATTCGTTACGGAGGTCCGTACTTAACCTGAAACTATTCTTAAGCTGAAGCACCACTTTAGCTAATGGGGCCTCCTGCTGCCGCCGTGCTGCCAGAGCACGATTCCTGTTCTCATCCTGAAGCAAAATTCTTAACCTGAAGCACTATTTCTGGGTTAGCGGAGTCTGTAACCTGAAGCTTATGTAACCTGAGGTACCACTGTATTTTAATTTTCTTGAGCTTTCAACTTCTGGATGTTTGATATTGCAACACACCTGAATTTGGCATTGTTATTTAACATGGATTTCTTTCTTCAAGCAACACTCAGTTTTTTGAATGCAAACTTGGATATCTTGGATAGGTGACTAAGATAGTAAAATATATAGACAGGTTTATAACTCATTTTATTTAAAGATATATTGCATCCAGGTGGTTTTCCATCTAGGCCAGACCTTCCAGGGCTTTTAAAAATTTTGCTTCAGGCATGCATATTTATGGTATGACAAGGTAAAAGTTCATAGAAATTTTAAAAATCATATTGTCAGGAAAGCATTGTACAATGTATGGATTAGATATAAAGATTTGTTGGAAAGTAAAACCCCCAGGTGGTTGTCACCAATGGAAGCCAAGGCGGTTAAAAAGCTTAATATGGAGTCAGATTGGCCAAAATATTGTGAAATTATAGAGTATGATGGTGAAAAGTTGAAACTACAGAGTTTTGAGAAACTAAAGCCTAAAGTCCGTGACTGGTTACATTATTACCAGATCAATGAAACTTTCAAGCAGGACAAGAAACTAGGTTTCCAGAAGGAGAGGTCAAAATTAGAAACAGAATTGCTAGAGCCCAATACTAAGAACTTGTCTAGAATGTATAATTTGCTGCTAAAATGGAATACACAGGATGAAACGGTTAAATCAGCAATGATTAAGTGGGCACAGGACATTGGACATGATATTATGTTTGCTGATTGGGAGCAGTTATGGACCACAGGCATTAAGTTTACGGCATGTACTGCCCTAAAAGAGAATATAATGAAAATGATCTATAGATGGTACATGACCCCAGTCAAGCTTGCAAAGATATATCATTTGCCCAATAACAAGTGTTGGAAATGTAATGAATGTGAAGGAACTTTCTATCATCTTTGGTGGACCTGCCCTAAGATTAAGGCTTACTGGGAAATGATCTATAATGAAATTAAGAAAATCCTTAAATGGACTTTTGTAAAGAAACCGGAGGCCTTTCTCTTGGGCATGGTTGGCCAAACAATTCCAAAGAAAGATAGAACCTTTTTTATGTATGCAACTACAGCAGCAAGAATCCTCCTGGCAAAGTATTGGAAGACGCAAGAACTACCTACTCTGGAAGAATGGCAGACCAAGGTGACTGAATTTATGGGGTTGGCGGAGATGACCGGCAGAATTCGAGACCAGAGGAGAAAGTCGGTGGAAGAGGACTGGGAAAAATTTAAAATTTATCTTAAGGACGTTTGTAATATTATGGAATGCTAAGATGTCAAGGGATTAGACACAAGGAATTACAGTTGTAAAATTTGAATTTGATAAACTTTAATAAGAAAGATATTTAAGAATTGGATGAAAGAATGCTAAAAAAATTGATAAAATAAGGATGCAGCGAAGGGGAGGTTTGGGGAAGTCAGTTTATATGTTTTTGTTTGTACTTTTGTTTGTCGAAAATTAATAAAAATTATTTTAAAAAAATAAATAAATAAAAATTTTGCTTCAGTAGATGAACCACACAGGTACCAACTTCACACCAATAAGCTGTGTGCATCCCAACGTCTCTTTGAGGAGCTCTGAAACACATATGTATGTGTAGGATTGAATTATGCTTTTCTCTGGGATAGCAGTAAGGCTTGAGTCAGCCTTGAATGCATCCTTATAGTTCAGATGGATCTAGAGATGTGTGAGCAGTTTCTAATATCTGGTACTTAATCCAGCTGGGGATTCACATAAGGAAGCCTGCTTCTGCACACTTAGGCCCATAACTAGACCACAGTCATTAATGTTCTTAATGAGCAGGCTTTACTTCTTTCACTGAATTTGGGGGTTGGACCATCAGTGGGTGTTAGGCTGCTGCAAGTGACTCCCATGGCCGGTTGCCCAGGAACATACAAAGACAAGGAATGTTCTTACCGTCTGCTTTTTATTCAATATTTACAGAGAGAGGCTGTAAAACCCAGCCTCTTGGATAATGGCGTTGTCCTGAGTGAATCTCCATCTCTTCCACTTCCTCATTTGTCAAGGTCAATGTCTCTCCTATGAGTGCTGAGAAGTGCCCTTTGTCTTTGAGCTCTTTGCTCTCCTACTTTCAAGGCTTGCCGGGTTCTGGGAGATGGGGAGTCTGGAATGCTTTCTAAAGATACTGTGTCCATCAGCTGTCACCCCCCCCGTGCTTCCTCTTCCTCCTCCTCCTCCTCCTCCTCCTCCTCCTCCTCCTCCTCCTCGTCTCGTCTCCTGTTATTTCCCAACTTTTCCTCTCATCGGCCTCTGAGCTGTGAACCTCCCTCAACCCCCTGTAGTTAATCTACTGTCTTCCTCTTCTCTGGAAGGGTCAGGCTGGGGAGGTGGTCTCCAATATTCCTCCTCTGACCAGCCCCTGACAGTGGGTCAGGCCTTCCTGTATAGGGAAGTTTTTGATGTTTGATGTTTTACTGTGCTTAATGTTTTTAATTTATTCAAAGTTGCCCAGGGTGGCTGGGGCAACCCAGGCAGATGGGCAGAAACTGAATGAAGGAAAGAATGAGTTGCCTGTATGGTTTTAAGCTTTTGTCCCCACAACAAGGATTGAAAACTAAGTACAGCTTGTTGAGAACAGCATCAAGAGAATGATCAGAACCTAATAAAAAAAGCATTGTGAACCCGGTTCACAAATCCACCTGTTAATTATCAGATGTTTAAGTGACCCAAGTGAGTTCATATATAGCCTTGCTTCCTTCGAAAACCAGGATTCCACATGTACTAAGAGTGCTCAAAGGCTGAACCCTGGTAAACCCTTAATTTGTTGCTGGGTTGAGCCAGTTTCAAAGCTGTAGATTAGAACCTAACATCTTTTTCTCAGGCAAAAAATGACCTCCTGCCTTCAAGAGCAAAAAACCCACCACCAATATATAGCATTATGCTGTTACCTATTCCGACCTCCTACAAGCAATTTTATACTGAGGCTTCCATGAACAATCTGTTATGTTGCTGCCTCTTTTCCCCGCTCAGTAGCTCTAAAGAGATACCATTTATTCTTCTCAGTTTCAGCCTCCCTGATCCATGCACCATATACTTCCTTGCACATTAACCTGAGAATGTGTAATTGTGATTTTGAAAGATTTCACCTTCTCCAACACCCACCTCCCAGTCACCTAATGATTGATAATATTTTCTTTATCACTTTCAAGATACAGCATATGCAACAACTCTTTTCTTCTTCTTCTTGTTTTAGGGAAAGATACAAATCCAGTCAAACCCAGTGCTCCAAATTCCAGGTTTATATTGTACTATATTTACTTCTATGTACTTGCTTGTGTGGTGTGCTGTTTTGGGGAAAATTAAGAGCAGGACTGAATTATAAGCGGAGTCAAAGTTTTCAAATGCTTAGTTCCCCAAACCTATTTTTCTCTGAAAGTACTAAAAACATAGCTTTTCAACATGGACATGATGCCTTTTCCCCACTAATATAAAAAAAATAAAATACTGTAGAGCATGATACATTCCTTTTTAGACAGGCTCACTTCAGATGGAGAAGGTGGTAAAACAATATGTTTGAAAGCTCCCCTTGTTTTTTAAAAGGACCTCATGTACAGTGAAGGCAGTTCTCTCAGGGCATTTTTTTATGTGAGAGCATTTAAATATCCAACTCCCCCTCTAAAGTGGTTCGCTCCAAGAACAACTGTACCATATGTTATTTTTGCACATTTTAAAGGAGAAGCTATGAAAAAGGTTTCTGGGGAAGTGGGCTGATTTTCAAGCAGGCATGACCTCAGTACCTCTTTCCTTCTTTCTTTTTTAATTAAGCTCTGTAACTAGATGCAAACAAATTCAGGGTTTTTCTAAAAAAGAAAAGAAAAAAGGAAGTTGAAGCCTTTTCAAAATAAAAGGATATCAGCAAATGGTTCTTCCAGGATAAATGTATTTTATTTATGCGGTTGCTGACAAGTTGATAATTGTCTGTGTAGTCGTGTGGGAGGGTTGGCTGCGAAAGATGAGACAAAGCCTTGATTTCCTTCCCCCTTTCAGACTCTTCCTTGGAACAGATTTATTTAATAACACATAGTGCTCAACATAAATGTCTTCCAGCCACATCAGAATCTCTCTCTCCAGAATATTTATTGCAGGGCATTATCACACAGCTACATTCAGACCCAGATTGACACAATGTGGTGTTTTTATGAATCTGATGGTGTATCTTGCAAATGGATCCAACACACATTTGGCTATCCTTCTACTACACGCCTGATTCTCCCCCCTCCCCAGTTGAACTTACTCCTACGCAAGCAAGTATAAAATTGTAGCCATTGTCTTTCTCAGCAGTGCTCAGGACCACGTATAAAGCCTTCAACAGCTTAGAAACTCAATACCTCAAGGTGTCTGGAATGGGAGCCAGGAGCAGGTTAGTGATAATTCACACAGAGAAATCAACTCTTTATTCGAAGAAACAAACCGCTCAGGAGGCTAGGTCTATTGAGCAGAGGAACTCTTGCTAGTAGTCCTTGTCCCAATGAGGCCATTGTGAGGACTGAAGGTCTCTACCTTCCCACAGTTCTCTATGTCTCTTCCTCCCTTGGTTCCTTCCCAAGCAGTCTGAGACTCCTCACTCTCTTGGTCCCTCTTTAGGTTCTGAGACACCAGTGGGGAGTGGAGCTAGGCACCACAGGAGGGGAGACAGCCTGGCTTCCTCACTAGTCTTACTCATTGCTGCCTCTCCAGCCTCTGCTTCTGCCTCTGGTTCTGGACTGCTCTCTGGCACAGACTCTTCCTGCTCACTAAACCCTGTTACCTCTTCAGCTTCTGACACCTCCTCCTCCTCTCAGTCTGCCCCCGCTTCCCTCTCTGACCACTTATCTTCATTTCACACCATTCCCCTGACTCTGAGCCTTCTTCCCCTGGGGGTTCCCTTGGGGGTTCCCCAGCTGATGTTTCTCACCACTCCTCTGCATCCAGCCAGTCCATGACACAAGGACTGCCTTTGCCTGTATGAATCCTATCTGATCTCTTATATCAACATTCAAGGCCCTTCCCTATGTGGTTTTGAGAAATGTTCATAGGGTGGCATAGGGTGGCAATGAAAGAACAGGTTTTTTCTCTCTGGTGGTCCCCCAAATTGTGGAATCGTCTTCCCAAGGAGGGCTGCCTGGCACTGACTTTGCCATCATTCTGGTGCCAGGCAAAGACTATTTTATTCTCATCGGTGTTTCGGTTGCTTATTTCTGGTGTTCATTCTTACGCACTTTTCAGATCCGTCGATTTCAATATTGCTGAAATGAATAGGACCTAAAAGTGTTGGACATGGGCTAGATTGAGCTCCTTATATTTTCCACTTAAATAGAAAAAAGGGTTAATAACTAGCTGACGTGCTATATTATTAACAGAGCACGTAAACTTCTGAAGGCAAATGCAGTTGTCTCCATATGAGAAAGTGTGTCACACTTCTATTTAGTCCCTGCCCCAGTTTTGTTGTCCAAGGCTGATTAGCAGATGGCAGATTGCTTCCTGAGAAGGCCTGTATTACTCAAAGTATCACTTGCAGAGAGATGTTTCCGACATAGCCGTCAGAAGCTGGAGTGCTTAATAGAGCAGACTAATATTTTTTTATTTTTTGCCCTCGAAAAACTGCAATTAGAATGAAACTTCCTCTATGTCAGAATTATCTTGAAGGATACTAGTTAAAGCCGGGGATATGGATACCCCAGCCAAGCAATCAGCTGAAGGTTGTGCGTCTTTCATTGGCTTCCTAACAAACTACAGTGGTACCTCGGGTTAAGAACTTAATTTGTTCCGGAGGTCCGTTCTTAACCTGAAACTGTTCTTAACCTGAAGCACCACTTTAGCTAATGGGGCCTCCTGCTGCTGCCGCGCCGCCGGAGCACGATTTCTGTTCTCACCCTGACGCAAAGTTCTTAACCCGGGGTACTATTTCTGGGTTAGCGGAGTCTGTAACCTGAAGCGTATGTAACCTGAAGCGTATGTAACCCGAGGTACCACTGTAGTTAAAACAGAGAACATAAGAGCATAGGAAGAACATAGAAAATCCCACCTAATTCAGCAGCGGCGAAGCATGCTTTAATGGTGCCTGGGTTGCGTGCACAACCAGGTGGGTGGGGCATGGGGTGCGGAGGGCGAAAGGAGCGCAATACCAGCCAGTTCAGCTCTTGCCACCCGCGCTGCTGCAGCTACACCAGCCCTGAATTGCTTTGCGAGGCTGGAATGACCCCAGCCTTGCAAAGCGGCTCAAGGAGGGCACTGCGAGTAGGACCCTGTCAGGGAACTGCCATCGGAGCCAGAGGGAGAGGGAGGGCTCCAGAGGGATTACGGAGAGCGTCCCAGGAGGGAGAGAAGCAGCCCATCTTTTGGGGAGGGAAATCAGCGTAGCACCAGTGGAGAAGGGGGGCAGATGGGGGAATCGGCGAGGTGGCTCCATGACTCCTCGCCGGAGACCAGCGGGGAGAGCACGGGTCCTCCGCTGCTCACACCCTCCCTGCGCAGAAGGCTTCCGCACAGGGAGAGTAGGCGGACACTAGGCGTCAAAGAGCTTCTTTGCTGGAAGAAGTTCAAGAAATGACCACTGACGGATTCTGCCAGTGACTGAGTGGCTGTCTGGACAGAATAGGGTTCACCCAGGTAACTCAGCCAGGTGTGGCGACGACTTACGCATGAGCAACCCCTAGAACCATTACAGACCCCTTGTGCCCTTCGATCACAATCTCAAGGGGCTGGGATTGAAGGGTGCATGGCTCATTCACACCCTCTCACGTTGCGCTCCCCAAGCCGGCCCCACTTTGCAAGGTTGGGGTCCAGGGAAGGCAACGTGAGAAGGATGCAACAGCAATGCGACCTTCGATCCCAGCCCCTTGGGGTGAGGCTGGGATCAAAGGGCACAGGGCGGCCTTCGTAGGCTGCCCTCCCTGAGGGATTTTGCCAGGTCCCAGCCTTGCAAAGCGGCTTGGGGGCGGCAGCATGAGCTGTGTGTGCCCCCAGGAAAACGTACCTGGAGCAATCGCCCCAGCAGCTTCCCACACTGCACTACTGTAACCCAGCATTCTCTTCTCAAAGTTGCCAACCAGAAGATTATAGGAAGCCTGCAAGAGGTATCTAGGTGCAACAGTGCTCTCCCCACTTGCAATTCACAGTGAGTCATTAGCTACTTACTAGTCAAAGATTCTAGGGACACAGGTGGCGCTGTGGGTTAAACCACAGAGCCTAGGACTTGCCGATCAGAAGGTCGGCGGTTCGAATCCCCGCAACAGGGTGAGCTCCCGTTGCTTGGTCCCTGCTCCTGCCAATCTAGCAGTTAGAAAGCACGTCAAAGTGCAAGTAGATAAATAGGTACCGCTCCGGTGGGAAGGTAAATGGCGTTTCCGTGCGCTGCTCTGGTTCGCCAGAAGCGGCTTAGGCATGCTGGCCACATGACCTGGAAGCTGTACTCCGGCTCCCTCAGCCAATAAAGCGAGATGAGCGCTGCAACCCCAGATTCGGTCACGACTGGACCTAATGGTCAGGGGTCCCTTTACCCTTTACTTAGGGTGGGTGATGCTCTGCACCAACTGTGAGGGCTGCATCGGCAGGAGCCTCCTTACCCGGCCCCCCGGATCCGCCCCCCTGGCCACCGCCGATTGGCTAATTCAAAGCAGGGCCAGGCGGGAACCCTGCAGCCTTAGTGGCCATCCCAGGTGATGGAGCAACAGCCAGCCAGCCAAGGTGTGTCTCCAGGAGCCCGTGGAGCCCGTGGTGGGTCGCAAACGCTGCCCCCCTCGATGGGCAAGGTGAGCAGTCATTACTGTTACTTGCAGTGACCAGCCAGTGTGGAAGTTAACTTTGAAGCTGGACCTTCCTTCTCTATTGTTAAAAGGGAAACGAAGCAGGAAAAGAGTCGTCAGCGGTTCGAATCCCCGCAACAGGGTGAGCTCCCGTTGCTCGGTCCCTGTTCCTGTCAATCTAGCAGTTAGAAAGCACGTCAAAGTGCAAGTAGATAAATAGGTACCGCTCCGGCAGGAAGGTAAATGGCGTTTCCGTGCGCTGCTCTGGTTCGCCAGAAGCGGCTTAGTCATGCTGGCCACATGTCCCGGAAGCTGTACGCCAGCTCCCTCGGCCGATAAAGCGAGATGAGCGCCGCAATCCCAGAGTCGGTCACGACTGGACCTAATGGTGAGGGGTTCCTTTACCTTTACCTAGTCAAAGATTCAGGTCCAGCCCTACCATTTGGCAGTGAGACAACCATCTCAGGTGGCGGATGCTGGGTGAGCATGCAGGGGCAGCGAGAGGTGTTGCAGAAAAGGGCTGTGTGTGCCACATGGCCTGGCCTGTATCCCTTTAGGTAGCCCGCAAGCATGGTGCTCGAGGGGACTGGCATTTTATATCAAAAGTTGGCAAACCTACTGACAGGTCCATGTATGCAGGACTCTGCTGTGCTGTTAAAATTCATCCTGTTAAAAGTTTGCCCAAGGCACTTCTAAATGCATTTTTTAAATAGATTGGCATAATTTACTTGTCCTATATCCAGTACCCTGTGATTTTTTCATCTTTTAGAGAGAGAGAGAGAGAGAGAGAGAGAGAGGCAGCCAGACCATTTCTTCTATCTCAGCAAGCCAAGTAATCAGCGAAGTGGCAGAGTGTTTTCTTCTAGTGCAAGCAGCCTGGTGACTAAGCTGTTCCAAGTCTGCCATTTCAGCCCAAGACAGTTTATTTCCTTGCACAGCATTAATCTCATGTGCTGTGATGGCCTATATCCATATAAGAAATGTTTAGAAAGCCGATTACGGATTAACCAACCAGAGGGATGGCACAAAACTTGTAATATGGAGAGTTTGGGTTCAATACCGACCTTTATGGTAATAGCATTTGTAACGCGCTTTACATGTTTAAGTCACTCTACAAATATCACATGATTCTGATTTCATCCTTACAAATTATGTAAGCATAATTTTTTGGTCTCCAGTTTCAACCTGTAGAAAGCCAGGCATAGGAAAATATTTTTTTATTTTTTTCTTGGATATGTTTTGCCTTTATATATTGTGTTTTTCTTTGTAACCTTTTAAAACTTGAATAAATATTATTGAAAAAAGAAAAGAAAAGAAAGCCAGGCATAGGATATGGATTAGTTGAGAACTCCATCAACACTATGACATTCTTGGGCCACTTCTGTGGCCTCAGCACATTGGTAGGTTCCATCGCTGGCCCCTGCCAGCCTGGCACTCTAAACAGAGGTGGGTGTCCAGTTCCGGCTGCCATTTTGAAATTCCCACAATGCATCAGAGAAACCCAGAACCCACTGATGAAGAAAAAAAGGGACCCACCATAGAGCACTTTGTTCAGGATGCTCTCAAATCTGGAGCCAGCCCTAAATTGATTAGACATCTATATTTACTAGAGCAGGCAAACTTTTAGAATTCTTACAGGAATTATTAGGCGTTTGGGATTGTATCCAGGGGTGGCTTTGCCCCATTTCTGCTCGTGTGTTCGTGCCCACAATGGACCTCAGGTTTCTGGATCTGAGGGAGACCGAGGCAATACTAACTGAGGGAAGTGCCAACACTACCCATTAATGTGGATGGGAAACAGTGAGATAAAGCTCAGTTGAAAGTGTTAACGTGTGTGTGGCACTTAGAGAGAATTTATTGAAAATGATGTATCGTTGGTACATCAGACCAAGTAAACTTGCCGAAATGTATAGAAATCAGGACAAAGCTTGTTGGAAATGCAAGGAGGAGGGGAATTTCCTCCATATGTGGTGGACTTGTACTAAGGTCAAAGCCTTCTGGGACATCATATATAATGAATTCAAAAAGGTATTTAAGTATAATTTCAGTAAAAAACCAGAGGCTTTTCTGTTGGGGTTAGTTAGTGAGGAAATGAAAAAAAAGAAGATGTAAATTTGTTTACGTAGGCCACAACGGCTGCAAGAATACTTCTGGCCCAGAAATGGAAGCAGCAGGAACTTCCTACACTGGAAGATTGGCAGATAAAGATGGTTGAATACGTGGAGTTGGCAAAGCTGACGGGGAAGATCCGGATTCAGCGTGATGAACTGTTTCAAAAGGACTGGAGCAAATTTATATTTTATATGAAAGAAAACTGTAAATAGTTGAAAACGTTTGTAGGTCTGAGCTGAAATGTTTGGTAATGTGAAAATAAGGAGCTGATTTACATATAAGGAGGTGAATGCTAAAAGATATAAGGTAAAAAGTGGTAACAGAAATGTGAAGAATTGGTAAAGATGTGTGGAAGTCAGTTAGAGCGAGGGAAGGAGGTCGATGCTTTGTGTAAGCAATGTCTTAAGTTATGGATTTGCGTTATGAAAATGTAATGAAATATGGAAAACTCAATAAAAATCATGTTAAAAAAAAAGTGTTCATGTGCACATGGAAATAATGGATCTGTGTGACCCATGTGTGCATTAACACTCAAGGTGCTCAAGAAGCAGAAAAGAGTCTGCTCTGGTGTATCAGAGTGCTGGAGATGTGTGTCGGAATGTTAAGAAAGGTAGGAGAGGATATATTGTTTTGATATTATCCCTCCTCAATCACACTAGTGAGTAAACAACAGAGCACACCCCCTTTGAAACTTATAGGAAGCAAGTTGATGATGCATTAGTGACCTTTAATTAAGCAACCCAGTCTGGATTGTTCCTGGTAAGTTTCCCCTTTATTTTCCTCTTATCTTAAAATAATAATAGCACAACACAGTGTTCTTTAAAGAATAAAGTTTTACTCACATTCAGTTCACAGCAGTGATCTGAAGGCAGGCTTTATTTTGTGGTTAAAGTGGAAAGAAGTCTGAGCTACATGTCAGACTTTCTGGTTGTGGGCTCCATCCTATGTGAAGGTTGAGCCATGTGCTGTCTAAGAGCCAGGAGAGCAAGAGTCCAAGAGTAAGAGTAAGAGAGTAAGGGTCCAAGAGAGAGATGGTTGTGTGGCCATCACTTTTATCTCGTCAGCTAGGGTCATGCCCATCTACCTGGTTGCACACAGGGCAAGGAAGCTGTCAGAGATGAGTTGTGAATGGTAGCAGAGATAAGAGTCCGGGAATCCAGCCATATTTACAGAGATTTATTGGATGCTTCAAAGTATTTACAAGAGTTCAAAGAACAACACCATCACAATCGGTCAGTTGCCTCAAATGGCTCTTTCCGCTTTCCCCCCCAACAGATCCACCTCCTAAGCCCGGCCCCCCTTCTTCCTCTGCTATGAGAGTGGCTGAGTCCCAGAAATGGCTCTCCCCTCTCAGATTCATTGCCTCCCAACAGCCCTTTGTCTCCTTCCTCATCCAAAGAGGAGCAACTACTAATTAAAGGCACAGGATCTCTGTAAGTGCCCATTCTTTCCCCCTTCTCCTCCTTCTCTGCCTCCAATTCCCTGACAGAAGCTCCAGAGCAAGTATGACAGGAAGTCCTCCCTGTCTGGAGCCACATTCCCCTGTGTGTCCGTTCTAGGCAACAGAAAAATGTTGTACTTGACTGCTCTAGTAATAATACACCCCACAATGTGAACATCAGAGCACTCCTTCTGTTTCCTGACTGTGCAAATGTGCTTAGTTCCTGGGAATGAAAGAGGACAGTGCCAATGGCAACTGCATGCAAAAGGCACCATTTTTACATGCTAGGCTTGCCATACATCAGGAAAATTCCTAACATGTCCTGGTTTTTGGGTGTAAAAATGGTGTCCGGGGGAAATTTTGCTGAAATGGCAAAAGGTCAGGGAAAACCTGGATGTATGGCAATGCAATGGAAAAAGCAGCAGATACAGCTCAAAAAGCTTAAAATCACTATTTTGGGGGTAGGCTTCCCTCAAAATATTCAATTTGGGTTTGTTCCCCCCCCCAAAAAAAAGCTTAACAAAGCTCAACAACTTTGCGGCTGTCAGGAAATTTACTTTTTGAAATATGGCAACCCTATACATGCTGCAATCACTGCACTGCCAAATTCATAAATGCCAGAATGGGGGAGGGACACCTGCCCTATGGGTCAGCGGCTTACAACTGTGGGCTTAATGTGACCTAAATTCTGAGCTTCTGCAAGGAAATGCATGAGACACATAAGAAGCTGCCTTTTACTGAGTCAGATCAATTGGTCTATCCAACTCAGTACTGTACACTGACTGGAGTTCAGGGTCCCAGACAGGTTGCAATTCCTAGCCCTACCTGGAGATGCCAGGAATTCAGACTGGGACTTTTTGCAAGGCAGATGCTCTTTCACTGAGCTACCACTTTAGTGGACTGAGGAAATGAACCTATGCTGCCAATTCTCGTAGTAGACCAGTATAAAGTAAGCTTATCAAACTTATCTTTGTTGATATCTACAGGCGCCTGACTAAAGGAACTTTAAAGACTGAATCTTCCTTTTGGACACAATTTGAATGAGTTTTCTGTTTGTGGCTTCTGTAGTAGATCTTCTACATTGCTCTCTCAATTTTTGGATTATTAATATAAGATTTAGAATGTAGAATGGTTTGGTAGTGTTTCATGTGCCGCTTATGTGCTGCTTACTTTATACTGGACCACTTTAGCTGTGGCTTTTGGCTGCCTTGCACCATCACCCAAAGCCTTCTATTTTGGTATAATAATGATAAATATAATCTTAAAAAGTAGAGACATCACCTTGCCAACAAAGGTCTGTATAGTAAAAGCTATGGTTTTCCCAGTAGTGATGTATGGAAGTGAGAGCTGGACCATAAAGAAGGATGATCGCTGAAGAATTGATGCTTTTGAATTATGGTGCTGGAGGAGACTCTTGAGAGTCCCATGGACTGCAAGAAGATAAAACCTATCCATTCTGGCGAAAGATTTATACGATCTGAGGTGAAACCAGAGTATCAAACCTATCCATTCTGAAGGAAATCAGCCCTGAGTGCTCACTGGAAGGACAGATCCTGAGGCTGAGGCTCCAATACTTTGGCCACCTCATAAGAAGACTCCCTGGAAAAGAACCTGATGTTGGGAAAGATGGAGGGCACAAGGAGAAGGTGACGACAGAGGACGAGATGGTTGGACAGTGTTCTCGAAGCTACCAGCATGGGTCTGACCAAACTGCGGGAGGCAGTGGAAGACAGGAGTGCCTGGCATGCTCTGGTCCATGGGATCACGAAGAGTCGGACACAACTAAACGACTAAACAACAGCAAAATAATAATAAATTATTTATACCCCACCCTTCCAGCTTGAAAAACCAGGCTCAGGGCAGCTAACAGCAAATATAAAACATGGATTAGAATGCAACTTTAAAACAGCATAAAATACAACATAAAATGCAGCATCAATATCAACAGAATTCAAAAATTCAGGGGTCAATTTGGGGAGGGAAAACAACAATGCAATGTAGGCATATTGATCACAATGAAACATGCCTTCCATGCTTCACATTTCCAACTCAGTGTGGGGAAGAAGAGTCTGGGGGCCTAATTTATTAACTGCAGCCCAATTATTGAAGATGGCTTAATTTGCCTTTAATGTTCAGTGATTCCATGACAGAGGGTTTTGGTGCTCAAAAAACTTCGCGGCAAATGGCGAGCATGTTGCAGGATCTGTTCAGAACCATGCTATATCATTACTTTATGCAACATTAAATTAACAGCCTGGTGTTCCTTAATTGCATCAGCATGTTATTGGCTCTCTTGGAGCACTGGAGATGAGGAAGCTCTTCAGGGAATCGCAGCTGATTAATGAGAGTGCGTCAAAACTTGTCAGAAGCCAGCAACCCCAGTATGTTTCTCCTATGGGTGAAGATGATAATGAATGAGATATGAAGATAGGCATGGGGGAAGGGGCTATAATGAAAAACTGCTCACACCCTTAGCTAATGCATGCTTATAAGGAAGTAATTTCCTCTGAGTTCAATGGGATTTGCTCCCATCCAAGTGTGCATATAGTGTCCTGGCTCAACCAGCTGAGGGACCGTTCTGGTAATGGTTACTAGGAAAAGATGGTTCAGATGCTGGAAGTGTGATGTTTGCAGCCAAATCACAAATGTATGTTTGGCTAGGCAATCACAGGGCTAGTACACAGAGAGTTCTTTTTGTGTGCGTGCAATTTAATCTTTATTGATTTTAAATATTAAGTCCCTTCACCACAAAAAGAACAACAAAAACAGATCCCATCAAATACCAAGAAAATGTTACATATAAAATAAAATTCTTCCATATGTTGAGACTTCCGTCGTTCTCAGTATGGGTCCTTTGTTTCCTTGTTGACTGCATATTTGTATATTCTTTAACTTAACATGGGACGCGAGTGGTACTGTGGGTTAAACCACAGAGCCTAGAACTTGCCAGTCAGAAGGTCGGCGGTTCAAATCTCCGCGACGGGGTGAGCTCCCATTGCTCGGTCCCTGCTCCTGCCAACCTAGCAGTTCGAAAGCACGTCAAAGTGCAAGTAGCTAAATAGGTACCACTCTGGCGGGAAGGTAAACGGCGTTTCCTTGCGCTGCTCTGGTTCACCAGAAGTGGCTTAGTCATGCTGGCCACATGACCCGGAAGCTGTACGCTGGCTCTCTCGGCCAATAGAGTGAGATGAACGCCGCAACCCCAGAGTCAGTCATGACTGGACCTAATGGTCAGGGGTCCCTTTACCTTTACCTAACTTAACATAAATTATCCATTGTACACAGAGAGTTCTTAAACTTCCTAGATAGGATCCTTTGTGTGGCCTACTTCCCCTGCCTCCTCTGGGTGAGAATTCTGTAACAAATGAGATAATCCTTTACACTTCCTTCTGTTTCTCTTTCCATCATGCTTTCAAGCTATGCAGACATGTTTTGCTGATGCTCCTGGCTTCAGCCAGTGTTTCTGAGACTACCAACATTTATTTTACTGTAACTTAGAATTATTTTTCTGCATACTACTTTTTATATTTGCTGCCTGCATTGAAATGTACGTAAATCTTTTTTTGTTTACCATGCTAAAATGGTGATGAAGAAGGGGAGGTCAGCAGACCACAAATAAAAGGGCATAAAAGGGTGTGATTGCCTAATTCCAAGTTTTAGTAAGGTGCAAGTGTTTTACTCCGCTAACAGACTTCTAAAGCCATTTACATTTTGTATGACTTCCGCACATCTAAGAAAGGAGGTTTACATTTTAATCTACAGATATAATCCATTTCCTACAGGAAGTAGATGTGGCTGAAGCTTGAAAGCAGCAAGGAGTTACAAAAAGTTACACTCCATCTTTGTACATTGCAAGGCACGGTTACACTGGAAAATCTTTATGCCATCTGGCAGAATTTTATTTTGTACACAAATAAACCCCACTTAACAATAACAACTTATACTGCCTTCCAGTGAGATCTGGAACTCTAGAGTTAACTTTCATTTTTGAATACAATACAGTGGTACCTCGGGTTACAAACGCTTCAGGTTACATACGCTTCAGGTTACAGACTCCGCTAACCCAGAAATAGTACCTCGGGTTAAGAACTTTGCTTCAGGATGAGAACAGAAATTGTGCTCTGGTGGCGCGGCGGCAGCTGGAGGCCCCATTAGCTAAAGTGGTGCTTCAGGTTAAGAACAGTTTCAGGTTAAGAATGGACTTCCGGAACAAATTAAGTACTTACCCCGAGGTACCACTGTATGTGATTTGTACCATTCCTTGTCCCTATGCTTCTTAACTGGATTTCTCTTTCACTCTCTTTTTCTTTGGGTAATATGGCTTGCTTTGCATTAAAATTGATTAAAAATGTTGGTTTTTTTCTAAAAAAAGGACACTGAGCATGGCGTTGAAGGTGAACAGGGTCAGGTAATCACTGAAAAAGTTAGCAAGATCAGCATCAGATTATGAAACAGAATCATGGATCTGAAGGAGGGAACACCAAAGAAAAGATAGTAATCTATTCTGGCACTTTGGGGACAGGGAAGTGTGAATGGAGAAAGTTGGAGAAACAGAAACTGGGCTATTGGCAAAGCAATTAATAAATATTAATAATATGTCTGTGGAAAAGACATCCCCAGGAGCTTAAGAATTGGTCTAAGTGGAAAGCAGGACTGGTGGATGAACACACACACACACACACACACACACGGTTGGATTGATGTACCCTTGAGGAGTAAGACAAAAAATGGGATAAATTTGATTCTAAAATGGAAATATAGTTAGATAATATTCAGCTCTGTATCCCAGCGTATGAGCATGATTCCTTTATTTACCATACTTTTTGAATTGCTGCTGCTTCAGCTATCACATTCCCAGTTTAAAACTGGTTTGCTTGGGAATTGAAGTAAAGTGATTACTGTTTTAATAGACATTTTGCAGATCTTGCTTGAGGTTCCTCGTGCTGCTTGGTGGTCACTTTGTCACTTTAAAAAATAATAATAGGAGGTAGGATCACTGGCTGGCTGGATTCAGATGGACAGTTTTCTTCTACGAAGATACACTGACTTTTGAAGTCCTATAGTATTTGAAATTAAGGAACACAATGCATTTCAAGCACCCCCCCCCAAGAACCTGGAAGCTGTAATTTACCCATCACAGGGTTACAATACCCAACATCCTTAGCAATCTACAGTTCCCATGATATTTTGGGGGAAATGTGCCTTAAATATGTAGTGTGTGTGCTAAACAATTCATCTTAAAAGGTTGTGTCTAAGACTGAGCAAAAATTCCCTTCCCCAAACCTGCAGCTCAGTCCAGCTATTCAGGGGTGTGAAGGATTATTGAAAGGATCTGTCAAATGGAGAATTACCATTGTGATGGCAGTGATCCTCTCCACTTTATTCCCCCCTCCCTTTCACTCTCTTTTAGTGCCTCAACCAACCAGCTTCAACACTGGGCATGCATGTATGTTTTGGGAACAGCTTAAGAGTACAGGTATTTATGGGCTGTGGCCAGCAGTCCCAATATGGATTTTCCAAATCCATAGAGCCAAAATACCTTAACCCACCTCTCCCCACCTGTAGTCTATAGGTAGTCTATAGTAGTCTACATATAGTAGTCTATAGTAGACCATTAGGTCCAGTCGTGGCCAACTCTGGGGTTGCAGCGCTCATCTTGTTTTATTGGCCGAGAGAGCCGGCGTACAGCTTCCAGGTCATGTGGCCAGCATGACTAAGCCGCTTCTGGCGAACCAGAGCATTGCACGGAAACACCGTTTACCTTCCCGCCAGAGTGGTACCTATTTATCTACTTGCACTTTGACGTGCTTTCGAACTGCGAGGTTGGCAGGAGCAGGGACCAAGCAACGGGAGCTTACCCCGTCGCAGGGATTCGAACCGCCAACCTTCTGATTGGCAAGTCCTAGGCTCTGTGGTTTAACCCACAGCGCCAACCGCGTCCCACCCCTATTCTATACTCTCCTTTAATTTATTGTTAGAATGGAATTTTATTTGTATTGTTAAAAAAAAAAAGTTTTAACAGAGCAGGTATTTTACAACCTTCAGAATAGCCTTTTAGGATTACCATTTTACAATTTTGCAGCACTGGAGATCAGACTTGGCGATTTGCCATTACACATGAGCAGACATCTGAACCCAGGCAATTGCACATCTGAGTGCAATACTCCATTCAATGTGTCCTTTCACCATAGTGGGACTGATCATTATGCACAGTGTTGGGGGGGGGGGAAGAGGAATTATTTTATCTTGTAGTGAGGACCCTGTAGCAATCATTGTAAGCTGGAAATCAGACTCACAAATCCCATAGTGAGTCCAATGTTATTGTGAGCCGACCACACTGCTGAAAAATCCGCCGCTGTTGTTTTTCTGATGGGATACTATAATGGAGTTCTTTTCAGAGCTACATTTGCAAACACTGCTCTGTTCAGTAACCAGCAGATGGTAATCAAGAGCAGATTGGAAGCCTGTCCGTTGAGATTTAAGCACAATACTTCTGTGGCATACTGAGCGTTTGCCAAATGAAGTTACAGTTTACAAGTTCAGTTCTAAATGCTGGATTGCTCAGCTCTTTCTAGTTCATTGAAGTGTACGGGAGTCTGAATTGTCTGGCCTATTTGGAATTACAGACCTTTTTTTCCCTGGGATGTCAAATAAGTTTACATCTGCTGTCAAAGCATCCGCTCTGTTGCAAAGCGAACTGATTGCCTGTCCCGACTGAGGAATGGCTTGAATTTGAGAACGCATAACATATATTCCATCACGAACAACTTATAAGAGGTAAGATTTTGGGCTGGGGGGAGGGGATCCCTCACTACAGGATGCAATAAATGTGATAGTAGTCATGCTGGTCCAGTAAACTGGTGAGTATTAATGGATACTGCCAGATATAAAATAGTGGCATTGAATCTTAAGATTTAGAATGTTGTAAAGAAATTGGACTGTGTTCTCAGAATACTCTTAATGGAGGTATGAACAGTGTTTACTTTCTAAAATAAGGGATTCTGGTTCTCGGACCTAATATGTCTGCTCAGAAAATGTTATTTGAAGCCAAATGGTAAACTATCCTAATATATAGTGTTTAAAATCTGATATTCCCCTTTGCTATAGCAAATTACCTTGATTAACCATTATATGCACTGGCTGTGTGAATATTTCTCCTCAACATTTTGTGGTACTATCCATGGAGCTTGGTCCATTAGGGTAAACTGAGAACTGCCCCATTGACCTCAGCCTGTCAATCTTCCTGCCTGTCAGTCTTCCTCTTCCTTGGCCTCACTGTTGTCCTTGTAGAACTCAACAGAGAAGTGGATGTGGGATGGGTGGGAATTAGAATCAGTTGACTCTGTCTGTCACTGGGTCAGGCTCCACCTACTGTCCGGGTTCCCTGTATTCCACACCACCAAGCTTAATAGACACCAGCTACCACTGAATACTATTTACCAACTATGGACAGAGTGCAAACTTATAAGGGCAAAACTATATCTATATTTTCTTCCATGAAAAACAAGGGGTCTTCAAGAGCCATAATAGGCAGGGGTCGACAACGTTTATTTTGCCCGGGCCGGATTGGTCCCACAGAGATCCTGTGGGCCGGATTGCCTGCGGTTTTGAGCGATTTTGGGCATCTGCATTTGCAGATGTGATTTTCGGCACTGCAGAAGCGAGTCCCTGTGCCACACTGCACTGGTTTAGCATAGCGCGCAAGCAGGCAGCTTGGTTTGGGGGTGGCTCGTGGACCGGTCAAACGACCTCTGTGGGCCTTAGGTTGCTGACCCCTGCTATTGGGGCATGCCGCACTTGTGTGCAAACCTCACAGGTGAGCGCTGAATGGATGAGCATGGTAAGCTCAGCCTTTTCTCTTAAACGTCATTGTTTAAAGCAAGTAGCTTCTTCGACTTGCGGAGGCTTCCTGCTTCACGCAGTCACCCTGCATGAGCTGGAGGGTCATGGAGATAGCAGCATGGTATGTTCATGTGTGAGCTCAACCTGCTCGTCTCTGCTCATGGCTAGGGTTTACCTGCAAGCAGAGTGCCGAATCTGGATTGCAGACAAACTTGCTGGCTCAAATAGTGAAAGGTCCCTTCCAGATGAGCGGCTTATTGTGCATTCATCCCGATGTGTTCACACGAAGATTGCATGGAGGTTAGATGACCTCAGCTGTTTATCAAGCATTCATTCTAATTGGCCTGTGGGGAGGCTCTAGATGGCTTTAAGCAAGCACACCCCCCACACTTTCCTTGTCCTTGCCCAATCTTTGCAGAAAGCGGGTTTGTTGCGTAAGAGTGCCCAAATCAATTGTGCAGCCTGAGATTGTCAGAACATGATTGAATCCCAGCTGTAAGTGGCAACAGCCTGGAAGCACCTGAAGCCACCATATTTAAGAGTTTGGCTCAGAATGGCACCTGATCTGGGGTCACTGTTTCTATTCATGGAGTGTGAGCAATAATGCGCTCCCCTTGCTAAATTTGCATGAGAATCAAGTGCTTTGCCTTTATTGGTGCATCTTGGAGTTCACATTTCAGGTGGCACTTCCTCTAGGGAAAGGGGAACTGGGAGCTGGGTTGAAAACTCTGGAGCCGCACCAGTTCTTGCTTCTAGCTGAGGGCAAAGGCTAACTCTAGGTCTATGTTTGCCCCACTCTTTGCTCTCACCTTCATGGTCACAGAAGGAAATGTGGCCTTTTCCCTTCACTGCCTCGCCTCTGCCTGCCAGCCCCTTTTCCACAGCCCTGCAGCAGTGTGTGAAAACTGTAGAGGGATTGTTACAGTTGCTCAGGGCAACAGGAATTTATGATACGTTTTGCATCATAATTTAGAAGCCTCAGAAGGGGAACATTGTGTGCTGAACAGCTCTCCCCAAGACTCCTCCCAAACATCCTCGCTCTCTCTCTTGCTGCAGGCTATCAGAAGTCGAAATAGCCATTTAAGAAACAGCTGGGAGCATCCAGGAAGTAGACAGGACATATCCTTTAGGCCAGTGTTTCCCAACCTTGGGTCTCCAGCTGTTTTTGGACTACAACTCCCATCATCCCTTGCTAGCAAGACCAATGGTCAGGGATGATGGGAATTGTAGTCCAACAGCAGCTGGAGACCCAAGGTTGGGAAACACTGGAATGGAGCCAAGGAAACTTGCAATGCAATGATATCACCTCATGGCCATAATCCAGCACAAAGTTAGTTGCATTTATGCTATTAACTATGCCTAAGACTGCATTGGACTGTGCATTTTGTATTATTAAACGTTACAGGCGAGGGAAGAAGAGGAGACATGTGGCAGTGCCAAGTGTGGAATTCAGTGCCAAATTGTCTAGTGCAGTGTTTCCCAACCTTGGGTCCCCAGCTGCTGTTGGACTACAATTCCCATCATCCCTGACCATTGGTCTTGCTAGCAAGGGATGATGGGAGTTGTAGTCCAAAAACAGCTGGAGACCCAAGGTTGGGAAACACTGCTTTAGGCCTCCTTTGTTTCATCGGCTTCCTTCTGTTTCTCATTTGTTCTTGCTTCCCTGAGCACTAGCAGAAGAAATGATCCAATGCTCTGGATACTGCCAAGCGTATTGCATTTTCTTTCAAACAAACAAGCCAAACAAAATATCATCTAGCAGGACTTTCACAGAAATCCAAGGTGGAGACAGATGTCAAGCTACCTGCCGCTGAGGATAAGTCTAGATTTGCACAGAGGCTGTATCTGACATGACTGCCAGCAGTGTTGAGAGGTACCATTGGAGCAAGACTTGGGGGGCAGAGGTCCAGGGCCCCACTCAGCAGAATGAGCAGGAGGGACCCAAAACACAGCAAGGCTGCATTTATGGATGGGGGAAGAAATCTGAGTTGGTGCACATTTATAGGCAAAAAATTAACCTGATCTGCATTTTCTGAAACGATATGTGAACGGAAACACAGCAATCCTTCAACGTCCGCAGTTCTCCAAGCTTGCCATGGAGTTTTCTTACCAAATAATGTGTGCAAAAATGCTTATACTCAGGGAATGTGTTCATAAAGGCGTATGCAAGGGGAAATAACATTATATTAGGGAGAATTGATTGCAAAATATGCATCTTAGGAAAAACTGCATGCAAAAAAAGGTGTGTGTTTAACCCTCCCCCCCCCATTGATGCCGGAATGTGGAGAACTCTATTTCAGAATGGGGAGGAAAACTGAGAGAAACTTGAAATTGATTCCTCCCCAGCTACATTTAAAGTCAGTGAAGGCACATTATCATCTAAAGAGCCCCTCTCATAATTCTTTTAAGACCAGAGTCCAAAACTACCCACCTCAAGTACTAGTAAAATCTCCAGAACAACTTTGCACAATCTATTTCCCATGGAATAGAAAGAAGGCACAAAAATGTCATGTTGTGTAATAATCCTTTAGTTTGAAAGACAGAGACTGAGCAGACAGCAGCCAAGCAGCCAGTCCTAGTCCAAATCTGCTTCTGGCCCATAAACAACAGTACCATCCTTTGGACTCCAAGGCTTTGAAAGTTTAGAAAAGCTTTCAGGTTTTTTTTTATCTTGACAAACCTCTACTCCCAAAACTGTTCCTTCCACTTTCCCTGGCCAGGCTAGTTTTTTAGCTTCCTCCATGGTGAGGGGATGAGCTTTAGGATGGCACAACTGGTTCGATTGCCAATCGGGCCTCTGAGGCTCATTTCTTTTTCAGGCTCTGCCTAAACTATTGAGGCATTTCAGTTCCCAGGCGAATATTCTCGAAGGTGGCAAATTCTCTGCTTCAAAACCGAGTGTATAATTTCAGGTGCATCCACAAATCTAGTTTTGATACTATCTAATATTAATTTAACATTGTTGAAGGAAGCAGTTGGCTTGACCTGTTGGATCAATCCACCAACCTCTGATGGATGATTTCGAAGGATTGGTTCTGGCATCACTTTCACTGCCCACCCCCCCTTCTTCCTTCCAGCCCTTAGTACATATCACTTCCTTCATCCGCCAGAATGAACTAGAAATACAGTTCCATTCAGTATGAACTGAGCTGAAGTGTTTGCAGTAGAGGAGTTCTCTCTCTTTCTCCACCCCCAATGAAAAATGTTCAGAGACGCTTTCACTCTCAAATTGTAGAATTCTATCACTCTCCTCAAGTATACTCAGCAAACCTCTCTCCCCTCCGTGCTTCACAATTTGGGGAGGCCATTATCATTCAGCCTTGTCCTGATGGACTTCCATACATGGGTGTTGTGATAGTGTTGCCTGCCACCCCAATCTCTGAGCAATGCAAGATCCCAGAGGTTCCAGGGTCTTACCCAAGGTTCAGTTTCATCGGAATGAGGGACAGCAGAGACTGTGGTATCATTATGATATATGGTTTATTTACACATATATACAACCTGAGCCTACAATGGAGAGGCTCACAGCATCAACACCCCAAGAAAGTCTTGCTTTTCCCATAGCCTTGGCTCCCAGCGGAAATCAGGCATGTCTCTGTCTCTCAGGTGCCCAGCCTGCCTCTAGCCTCTAGCTCACACAATTCAACCCTGGCTTTTGTCCTTCTAACTAGCAGCTAGTTGAAGGAAGGCCGCCACCCATTTTTCCTCTGACACGGAACCACTTCCTTTCTTACCTTAATGATCCATATTTAGAGGGCATTGCCAAGAAATGTGTCTTGTTGAATTCAGGAATTAGAAGGCACTCAGGGATACAGTCTCTCCCTAAATCCCAAAACTCACAACACTATGTTCATTCAGTCAGCAGGATCATGAGGTGCACAGTGCAGTCATGATCTGAAACAAGGTTTTAACCCCACACATTTACCACAACCCTCAGCCCAGCATGTATTCTGAGTGCACTGCAGACATATAAACTAGGAAGAGTGGGAGTTATAAACAAAGGATAACATGCAGAGATATGCATAGATGACAGCACCTTCTAAGGATGCCATAATCACCTCTAC
Source organism: Podarcis erhardii (assembly GCF_964252035.2). Lineage (NCBI taxonomy): Eukaryota > Metazoa > Chordata > Lepidosauria > Squamata > Lacertidae > Podarcis > Podarcis erhardii. The sequence continues at coordinate 20,555,802 of NC_138512.1, forward strand.
TCTCTCCTGTCCATCATCAGCAAAATAGTTTTGCCAAATATGTTTTCAGTACATTAAAATACATGGGTGTGGCTGAAGAACAGAAAATATGAACCCTATGATTGATTTAGAATTAGAGAGACTTGGACACTGAAAGGTGGAGCAAACAGAGAGCACACGGCCTTTGGAGGAAGCATGAGCCTGAAAGCAAACTGATGTACGTCACCTGAAATGGAAGAAAGGGGAAATCACAAAGGAGGAGTATACATGAGTAGCCAACAGTTGCAGGGTGAATGTCAGGTGGGCTAAAGCTGAGAAAGAGCTCAGGCTTGCAAGAGAGATTAAAAATAATTTTAAAAGGTTTCTTTGGCTATGGTCAAAGCAAGAGGAAGAAGAAGCAAGTGATAGGTCCTCTGCGTGGAGAAGATGGAAAATTGCTAATGGGTGACAGACAGAAAGTGGAACTGCTCATCACCTACTTTGCCTTGGTCTTCACCCAAAAGGAAAGTGATGCCCAACCTGGTGATAAGAGAATAAACAGTGTAAGGAAGGAACTGCAGCCCAAGATAGGAAAAGAGGTGGTAAGGGAACACATAGCTATTATAAATGAATTAAAATCTCCAGGGCCTGGTACTAAAGGAGCTTGCGGATGTAATCTCAGGGCCTCTGTCTATAATCTTTGATGATTCTTGGGGAACAGGGGAGGTCCATGCAGACTGGGCAAATGTCCCTATCTTCAAAAAGGGGGTGAAAGAAGCCCGGGGTAACTACCAGCTGATGTGCTTGACAATGATACCAGGGAAGGTCCTAGAACAGATCATTCAAAAGTCAGTCTGTGAACATTTTGTTGTTGTTTAGTCATTTAGTCGTGTCCGACTCTTCATGACCCCATGGACCAGAGCACGCCAGGCACTCTTGTCTTCCACTGCCTCCCACAGTTTGGTTAAACTCATGCTGGTAGCTTCGAGAACACTGTCCAACCATCTCGTCCTCTGTCGTCCCCTTCTCCTTGTGCCCTCCATCTTTCCCAACATCAGGGTCTTTTCCAGGGAGTCTTCTCATGAGGTAGTATTGGAGCCTCAGCTTCAGGATCTGTCCTTCCAGTGAGCACTCAAGGCTGGTTTCCTTAAGAATGGATAGGTTTGATCTTCTTGCAGTCCATGGGACTCTCAAGAGTCTCCTCCGCACCATAATTCAAAAGCATCAATTCTTCGGCGATCAGCCTTTTTTATGGTCCAGCTCTCACTTCCATACATCACTACTGGGAAAACCATAGCTTTAACTATAGGGACCTTTGTTGGCAAGGTGATGTCTCTGCTTTTAGAATCATAGAATCATAGAGTTGGAAAGTACCCCAAGGTTCATCTAGTCCAACCCCCTGTAATGCAGGAATCTCAGCTAAAGCATCCATAACTGATGACCATCCAACCTCTGCTTAAAAACCTCAAGTGAAGGAGAGCCCACAATCTCCTGAGGGAGTCCATTCCAATGCTGAACAGCTCTTACTGTCAGAAAGTTCCTCCTGATGTTTGGTCAGAATCTCCTTTCTTGTAATTTGAAGCCATTGGTTTGTCTTCTAGCCTCCAGAGCAGGAGAAAACAATCTTGTTCCCTCTTCCACATGACAGCCCTTCAGATATTTGCAGATGGCTATCATAACTTCTCACAGTCTTTTTCAGGCATAGCAACCACAAGGCCAGTAGCAAGTTCTTCTAACATCATCAGTCAGGACACCTCCATACAATATTTAGTGCTGAATTAATCTAGCGCCACTTTAAGGAGAGTTGACTGCTTCCTCCCATTATACAGTCTATGGGTGACTTCGTGCATTTCAAAGGCATTAGGAGCAAGACATTCACTGTTGCAGCACATGCCTTATGGAAATCCCTTCCTACTGACCTTAGATAAGCACCAACTGTGTTAAACTTCCTTCAAAGTTTTCTGTTTCCATGGTCTTTCTCTGAAATGTGACCCCAGCAACATGCAACATTGATCAATGTGATTTTATTTACAGATAGGTAGCCGTGTTGGTCTGCCATAGTCAAAACAAAACAAATTCCTTCCAGTAGCACCTTAAAGACCAACTAAGTCAGTTCTTGGTATGAGCTTTCGTGTGCATGCACACTTCTTCAGATACACTGAAACAGAAGTTTCCAGACCCTTCTATATAGTGAGAAGGTGGGGAGGGGTATTACTCAGAAGGGTGGTGGGAATGGGTGATTGGCAGATAGCTGTGATGAGCCTGTTGACGACTCTTAACGACTGCAATAGGTCTTACAGGAAAAAAGCAAGGGGTGAAAAGGTGAAAAATGGCTTTGTCATGTATAATGAGATAAGAATCCAAGGTCTTTGTTCAGACCAGGTTTCTCCATGGTTTTAAGTTTGGTGATAAGTTGTAAGTTTGGTTTTAAGTTTGGTGATAAGTTGTAAGTTTGGAAAGAGAAGCTGCTGAATTACAACTTATCACCAAACTTAAAACCATGGAGAAACCTGGTCTGAACAAAGACCTTGGATTCTTATCTCATTATACATGACAAAGCCATTTTTCACCTTTTCACCCCTTGCTTTTTCCTGTAAGACCTATTGCAGTCGTTAAGAGTCGTCAACAGGCTCATCACAGCTATCTGCCAATCACCCATTCCCACCACCCTTCTGAGTAATACCCCTCCCCACCTTCTCACTATATAGAAGGGTCTGGAAACTTCTGTTTCAGTGTATCTGAAGAAGTGTGCATGCACACGAAAGCTCATACCAAGAACTGACTTAGTTGGTCTTTAAGGTGCTACTGGAAGGAATTTGTTTTGTTTTGAATGTGATTTTATGTTATTCTGAATTTCATGTGGCATATTGCATTCTTCTGTTGTATGCTGCTCTGGGTTTTTTTAATGTGTGTAATTAATTAACTAAAATCTTTTTATTTTATTTTATTGCACCTTGTGAAGTGCACATGTGTTTGATGAATTTACTGTTGCATTTTTCTCTATATGACAGAATCCAGTATAACAATTTTATATGCCATTTGGTTGTATTTGAGTTTATTTCCAGTGGACATTTTATTTTTATTTTTTGTATTTATGGGGAAATCTTTGGCTATGATATCTATCACTGGAAAACAGTCACACTGGTTTATTGTTTTGGGTACAGAAACGATGGTACAAGAAGAAGAAGTCAAAATTAGACATTCTTTGAACAGGTGGAACCTTCCTGTTAGCTGTAGGTGCAATATCCAGGTGTCAATATCTGAAACAAGTACACAAGAATGCAGGCCACTGCTTTCTCTAATTCCTGAATGGTGTATGTGTGTGTGTGCATGAGAGAGAGAGAGAGAGAGAGAGAGCGCGAGAGCGAGCGAGAGAGCGCATCAGGGTAAGTTGTAGGCAAGACAACAGAACCAAGTCATCTGGACCGCAGCAGAGCAGAGCACTCACTTTGCTTTTGTGATGAGAGAAGGATTGCGGTTTGTTGAGAAGGTCTCTCTCCCAGCTCATCCAACCAAATGACCAAATAACTCACAGCATTTCCAGACTGCCACTCTTTCCCTATTCAATCACATACTGGCAGGTTGCACAAGAAAGTTGATTTGGAACTCTTGCGTAACAAAACCCACCCGCCATTTTTTTCGCAATAAGGAAAGTGATGGCAAAACGCACTGGGGAGCATGAGATGATAACATTTGCTTGAGGCAACATTGTCTAAACCTCCCTGCAGACAAATCAGAATGAATGATTGATTTAACAGTCATGGCTGTTACCCCTGATGCAAGCATAGCAGGATGACTGCTCAATAAAAGGTTGCTTCCTTTGCCTGTCTTAAAACTTACAACATTCAGTTTCACTGGATGGTCCCACCTTCTGGTATTACGAGAGAAGCAAAAAACCCCCTCCTTATCAACTTCTCCATACCATCCATGCGTAAATTTATACACTATTATTCGTTCCCTTCCCTAAACTAATAAGCCCCAAATATTGTATCTTCAGACTTTTCCACACAGGGAAGTTTTTCCAGCCCTTTGGTCATTTTAGTTGCCCATTTTCTGAACTTTTCCAAGATCTACCATAACATTTTGATGTGCAGCAGAGGCCCCAGAGTGAACTCCTAATCATTCCTGTTGCCAGTCACTGCTCTCTCCACACCCCTCTTCATTGGAGCAGGAACAGGGAGGCCATAGGTCCTCCAGTTGCTGATCCCCAAACTAATGTGCATCCAGGACTATAAGACTGTAAATCTCATTTTCCTGTTTTGAATAATACTGATACACTTCCATATAGCAGTAATAGAATTCACGCAGAATACTGTATGCAAAGAGACCAAATCTAGATGGGACCTAGCTGAATTTCAGAAGACGAAGAAGAAGAAGAAGAAGAAGAAGAAGAAGAAGAAGAAAAAGAAAGAAAGAAAGAAAGAAAGAAAGAAAGAAAGAAAGAAAGAAAGAAATGCAGCCAAAGCAAATAAACCCGCAGTCTTCTCAAACTCAAGCAGGCCTTTGTTTTAAAGAGTTGCTTATCTAGATGGAAGCCCTCTGAATGAACAATAAAGTGAAGTAAATTTTAAGTACAGCATCACAGAGTCTCTCTGTGCGTTCTTTATCCAAAGGACTCAGGAGGGCACCTTTAGAGGAACAAGATCTGAAGTGCAATCTGGAAGAATTCAAGGCTACAACAGTATTGAAGATAATCAGATTCTGTTTCAAAGGCAAAAAAGAAAAGAAAAAAGTAATGAGACGCTCATGTGTGCTGGTTGGTGATGCAGGGATAAATGAATCATTTAAGCTGTAGTTCTCTACAGACCTACCTGGAAGGTTAGCCTTAGTCGGCTCAGTGGAGCTTACTTCTGAGTAGACATGCACAGGATTGTACTACAGTATTCAAGTTCAACCTCCACACCTGTATTTAAATAACATTTTAAATACAGGACGGCCTTTGGATCCAAGAATCCCTGCTGTGGGTCTGGCTGGCTCAAACTGTTTGCATGAAGCCCATTTTCCAGAAGAAATCCAGCAAGCTCTGAAATCTTTCTAAAATGGATCTGGGGAAGAGTCACCTAATCCCTTGGTGCTGGTGTGATGGAAATTATTTGGGTCACCAAAACCTGGACTTGATCATGCTGTTCTAAAGGCACTTATCTGACTACCACCCTCTCTGAAGCTGACATCTCTCTGTTGAGTGGCCAGGGATAATTAGCCAGATGATATGCATTTGGTAGGGAGAGCACTGTTTTTAGCATCGCAGTGCACTGGGAGGGCTCCTCTTTCCTCTAGCCCCCTCCTCTTTAATTTTATGCCAGGATCTCTGTAGGAAGAAATCGCCTTGTCACCCAGCCTCTCCTATCAAAGGAGCGCACATGTGTTCAACCCAGCTCTTTATTCTCCCCTGGTTTCATTGTCTTTTTGTGTGTGTGCCTCCCTCTCCCTCTCCCTCTCCCCCCTCCCTCTCTCTCTCCCTCCAAAAGACAATCAAGACAAACGAAGACTTCATCACCATGATCACGGCCAGGACATCTGGGAAGGAATGGGAGAGAGACAGAGGCATGCACAGCAGAATAGCTAGAGAGAAACTGTGACAGCAAGTCTGCGTCATTCTGGGATGTGGGGTTTCGAAGCAGAAGTGAAAGTGGTAGCGTTGCCCGTAGGCAATGAGGCTGGATAATGACAGGAAGAGGGGGGTGAAGGTCCCTGAGGGCCATTGTGATGGAGGAAAGGGGAGGCAAAAAGAGGCGTCTGCACAGGCAGTTGATAGGTGTGTGTGTGTGTGTGTGTGTGTGTGTGTGTGTGTGTGTGAATGAGGGTCCTTGCTGGAATTTGCAAAATGACTTTTCTTGCCAATTGCTATGTGTGTGCTCTCTTCTCTCCCATAGGAAAAAAAAAAATGCTCTTGAGGGATACTACTAGCAGTTTTTAATCCACATTAAGGAAGGAAAGATTAGTACAGTAGTGGCTGTTGCTGATCAGGTTGCGTTTTCTAAGGAGTCTGAAGCCTGTCTAAAGCGTGGGGCTTGGAAGTCTTTCCCACTGATCCCAGGTGTATAAAAGTTGATCATTTCGTATCCATGGCTTGTGAAGGGAAGTTGCTAAGCATATGCTGAAAGCCACACTTTTCTGAGTGTTTCTTATGTTTCAGGACATATGACTTGGCCACGGGAACAGACTTAATAAGGAGACTCATGTTTAAGCCTAAATGGGATCTCTGGAAAGTCTTCAGTTGCGAAGAAGAGGAGCTTTAATTAAACCGGTTTGCAAAGGGAGTCCTTCGCAGTGGCGTAGCGTGGGTTGTCAGCACCCGGGGCAAGGCAAGTAATTTGCGCCCCCTAACCCGTGGATTTGCGCCCCCTAACCCTACCCCTAACCCTAACCCCCAGATGTTGCGCCCGGTGCGGCCGCCCCCCCTGCACCCCCCACGCTACGCCACTGGTCCTTCGGACTTGATGGTGGCGTAGCTCAGAGGCAGAGCACAATGCAAAAGGTTCCGGGTTCAATCCCAGACATTTCCAGTCAGGGTTGAGAGAGACTCATTGTCTCCAGTTGACAATACTGAGGCAGAAGAACGAATAGTCTCCTCGCTGTAAACCATCTCCTTATGTTCCCAAGTGGGAGGGCGTAGCACTTGGAAGAAAAGGCGCTCTGCACACGCTCAGAAGTGCGGGATCAATAATATGTCATTGCCATCGCTTAAGATTTCCAGAGAATATGAGCCCCGAGGTTCTGGGCGGGCCTCTTGACGGAGGACTCGCTGCCGCCCCAAGTCTCGCTAGAGAGAGAAAGGACAACATACACCCACAAGAGAGGCCCTGAAACCATGTTGCAAAATAAAATAAAAAAATAAAAATCCTCCTGGGGCGGAGTAGCGGGGCGGAGTCAGCCAGGAGAAAGAAGGAGAAGGAGAAGAAGAGGTGGGGTTTGGAAGCCTGTTGCCCCCTGGAGTGGAGGGAAAGGGACTTGGGAGCGGAGGCAACTTGCGCGCGCGTCCTGTGTCTGAGCGCGCCACGCGTTTGGCAACGGGAGAAACCGACGCGATGTAGGATCGGTGCGGCGGGGGTTTGGCTCAGGGGATCGGGGCCCCAGCCCAGCCCAGGCTCGCCCCCTCACCTCCTCCTCTGCTTTGGTCGATTGGCGTCTGCCAGGCTCCCTCGCTGGCTCTCCAAGGCAAGCAGCAGGCACATCGAGCGTGTGGCTGGGAAGAGCGGGTGCGCCGGTGGCGGTGGTGGTGGGTTCGCTTCCCTCCCTCTCCTCCTCTCCACTCCACCCCGCTCCTCTTCTTCTCCGTCTCTCTCTCTCTCTCTCTCTCTCTCTCTCTCTCTCTCTCTCTCTCTCTCCACCCCCCACCCCGCCTCTCCTCCTTTTCGCGGCTGTGTGATCTCTGGACAAGGCGTTTAGTGACGGGGGAACGTGCTACCAGGCTTAAAGTATGGCAAGCAAAGATGGTTTCTGCCAAGGAGCCAGCGATCGCGATGCCTTGGGGTCTGTCTGTCACCTTCCTACACTTCCTGTGCCTGACGACTTGGTGAGTAGCAGGGCAGCATCCCCATCCCACCCCTCCGCCCAATTCCCTGGCACCCCTTACTTGATGCCCCGGATTTGGGAAGGGGAGAGAGAGAGAGAGGAAGAAGGTGAGTTGGCGAGGGCTAAATCAAAGCTGCCACCTCTCTCCTTCTCCCCGCCTCTCCTTTCTTCTTGCCTCTTTCCCACTAAAATGCTTTTGTGCTTCCACCCCCACTCCCTTGTAGCCTCACCGTGCTCCCGGGACAGCTCAAAAAGGAGGAGAAATTATGGCCGGAGAATTTCACGCGCATCCTGGACCGTCTCCTGGATGGTTATGACAACAGGCTGCGTCCTGGATTTGGGGGTATGGTTACTGTGTACGGTCCCTGCTGTCTGTGCTGAGTCTGCCTGTGTGTCTTGTCTGTGGGGGAAATTCGCCTAGGTATGCTTCTGTGCCTTTCCAAACCAAAACAAAAACAAAGTAATGATGATGGTTGATTTTTTCTTGTTGTGTGCCTTCCACAAACCGTGTTGAACCCATTTCCCTCCTCCAGCTCTGCTATATCTGATCACTTGGATGGGGAAGGGAGGGGGGGAGAAAAGGGAGGGAGAGCCTTCTGATTCTTTACATACCCCCTCCTACAAAAAAAAGAGAACCACATTCCAGATTGTGGCACCTAAAGCTGCTCCTTCGATGCTTAGAAACGCCACAGCCACCCACTGGCTCTAGCACAGCTGCTCAGACCAGTTTCCTGGGTCCTGTTTTGGATTTCAGGCGGCAGCATGTCAATCAAAATTCTGCTACATGCTTAACATGAGTAGGGAGGAAGTTTGGTCTCCTCCTCTGAGTTCACATCCTTGGCGATCCAGCAGTGGCAAGGCGGCGCCAGGGAACCTTCCTCCCTGCCATTTTCGGCTACCTCCTCTCCCCTGCCCCTCTCTGATTCCGCCACATTAAGCAGAGAAAACAGGGATTTAGCAGCTGGGCCCCCATTCCTCCCCACCCCCCTGCCCAACCTCATCTGCAGATTGTGTACATGGTGGTAGGAGAGAAGTTGAGAGTTGGTTGCCTGGATCCTGCCACTTTGGGGGCAGCAATCGCTTGGCATTCTGTCAAAGGAGAGCAAATGCAGCTGCTGCTTCTGATTAAAAACACACCCGCACACTCCGGCAGTGAGGCTATGGGAGGGTTTTTTGGTTTTTTAAAAGAATTCTTGCACCTGCATCTGATGATCTTGGCAACAACGTTCACATTGAAAGCCCCATCCTTTGCAGGCGGTAGCAGCAGAAAGTGGAACACCCCCTTCTTTAGCTCGCATTTATGCCCCCTCAGCTCTAGTCCAATACATGGGGACCTCCAGATTTTTGTAGCAGCCACTCATCCTGGCTTTGCTTAATTGCTGCCCTCGCCACCGCGTTAATTATACTTGTTCATTTTTCTGATTTAGCAGGTTGGGTGGCTGAACTTTGAGTCAACCCATGGCCAGATTTGTGGGTTGGATTTGTGACCCAGGAGGTGCAAAAAGTCCCACAGGATCAAGCAACACTCCGCCTCCCCTTTGCTTCCATGACAAAGTGTTGAGGGCTGGCTACAGCTCTTCCATGTTGCTGGAAACGGGCATGTGTCAAAATGTAGGATGAGCGATGGAGTTATTTCGGAGGCTACTATGCAACCAGCACTGAGCAAAGACTTTGCTGAGGCTTGTTCTGTGAAAACATTGTGCTTCTTTCTTTAAGTGCTTAGTTTAGACATGTGATACACCTACGCTGGCATCTATGCCGGTAATTTCCAGATATGCTGTTACCCAGTGCAGTCATAATGGGAAGCAACTTGGCACTATCAGTTCCTGCTTATTTTAGACATCTTTTCAGTAGAGTTGGGCTGCTCTGAGGTCTGTTGAAGAACACGAAGCATAGATGAAGTTAACCTTATGAAAACATCACACTCAAGCAGTGACACAACGATGGATTTCTAGTCTCTTTTATACATTTCTCTCCAGTGTGCACGCACAGATATTGTCTGATCACAAATCATATAGATGTTTTGCATGTGTTTTTGTGAGATGATAGCTTTTACTTGATCAACTTTGGTTGGCGTGAGGTTCTGGAAACTTTTGAGTTACAAGAGAAAACTGTATCAAGAAGATTAAAGGCAGCCATTTTTTTCTGGCTCAGCTCCAAAGAACCGTGGCCCAAGTTAGACATAAAGAGAGCTTTTGGATTTGTGGTTCTTGAACAGCAGCTCTCCATGTCACATGGCAAAGTCCTTTTGAAAATGAGGGAGATTATGAAAGTGGTTTGTGATATGGCATGCAGGACTAGTCTGAGATATTTTGCTGCCTGAATAAGATGAATAAGATGACCAGACTGGTACCTGGATCTTGTTTCCAACACTGGCGATGGGGCATTATGCTTCCATAGAGAGCAACAGATTAGCTTAGGGAGTGCAGGCCAGGCCAGGGAGCAAACACATCTCTGCCCCCCCAGCGCCTTGCTGCCACTCCCTGGCTCTCATGATTGGATACCTGAGGAAGCTGCCCTACACTATCCAATGGTAGGGCCAGTCTTGATGGAATAGGAGACTACAATTCAAAGGGATGGGGAGGAATCAAAAATTATTCTGGACCCAACTGCTTAGGCACAGTATGAACTTATGCATGTTGTTCAAAACTAAGTCTCATTATAATCAGTGGGGGTTGCTGTCAAGTAAATGAGTTTAAGACCGCAACCCTAAAACAGTTATTTCCCCTAAACAGTGGTACCTCGGGTTACATACGCTTCAGGTTACATACGCTTCAGGTTATAGGCTCCGCTAACCCAGAAATATTACCTCGGGTTAAGAACTTTGCTTCAGGATAAGAATAGAAATCGTGCTCTGGCGGCACAGCGGCAGCAGGAGGCCCCATTAGCTAAAGTGGTGCTTCAGGTTAAGAACAGTTTCAGGTTAAGAACGGACCTCCAGAACGAATTAAGCACTTAACCCGAGGTACCACTGTATCTGGAACAAAATCAGACAACTACAGGTAATGTTTAGAATATTTTCTCTCATCCCAACTATTTAATCGCTTCAAACATGCATGTTTGCTTATTAAACAGCATACATGGTGCTTAAAGAGTTTAAGGTCTTTGAGTTATATGATGTTCTACCAACCCAAGAACTAAAATGAATTGCTTCCTGCTAGTCCATCCCCCGGCCATGTATCTTTAAAATGTTTAGAAGGCTAAAAATGGTGTACACACAGAGTTAAGTCCAGTCGCGCCAGAAGCGGTTTAGTCATGCTGGCCACATGACCCGGAAAGCTGTCTGAGGACAAACACCAGCTCCCTTGGCCTGAAAGCAGAGATTAGCGCTGCACCCCAAAGTCAAATTCAACTAGACTTAAGCATCCAGAGTTCCTTTACACACACACACACACACACACACACACACACACAACCCCTCTCAAAATGATAACTTTTTTGTCTCTAAAGTGAAGCAAACATTTGCATTAATAAGCAGCTAGAGTCCCTACATGACTGAGAATCAGCTACGGAAGTGTTGAATGAACAGATGTATCAGCTTCTGGCTCCACAATGATGTGTCCCACAAACTATAGCTGGCCTGCTAAAATGCATGATCTCATCTATTTTACATCTTGTGCAGATTTCATAGTCAGCTGAGAAAGAGGCTGTTAATCTTTCTGGAATGAATGCCAATTTTAGGGTCCCATAAATGATTACATGTCACATTATCTATCTGAGGCACATAAAGTTATATAATTGAGAGGTACCCTCAGGGGCCATTTGATGGTTGGAGAATTAGTGGTTCAGATAAATAAGAGTATTACTACACAGGATTCACACTGAGATGACTCTAGATTGGGGTGGGATTCCTGTGACAAAAAGATTGCATGCATGACGGTCTGCCTAATTTCAAAGTAGGGCAGCCATCACCAACAACATCAAGAAAAAGAGTAAAGGCATAACATAAAAATAATTATAAAGGACAGAGATTCGCATATAATTTTCATGGGCTGATATATATGCATAGAGTCCATTTTAGAAATAAGAGTGGGGAAGACTGTGACCAGGTGACTTGTCTACTTGCTTGTCTACTCTCCTAGTGATAATTGCGGATGGACAAGTTCTGCCTTCACTTAAATATATACTTAAATTGGGTCACACTGGGCAGCAGGGGTGCCATCTTGAATAAAATATTGGAGTGGCAGGTAAGGCCCATCCCACATAATCAATCATAGGAAGTGATGCACGCACACCAATTTTATGGCAATGTCCATTAACTTTGGGGGCCGCCCCGCCCCCCCTCAAAAAAATTATTGGGTGGTGGGCAAAGGGACCTTAGCTCCTAGGAGTTGTCTCCTATGCAGTGGAAGGTGGTTCCATATAGAGGAGTGCTCTCTGTAAAGTATGGTGCATGGGCGTTCTCTGTCAAAACCCCCCTGCAAGCAATTTGTTCAAACCTGTGCGAAGAGTGACCAGTTCCTCACCAGTGACCTGCTAGACATGGGGTGGAGGCGGGCTGGCAGAAAGAGAGAAAAGTGGGTGGCAGAGAGAGGGGGTAAAGGGGTGGTTTGATCCATTTTCAGTTCCTAACCCTACTCACTGCTGGCTTTGATCCCACCCACAGCTGGCTTACAGCCCCTGAAAGATAAAAAGGTAAAGGTAAAAGACCCCTGACAATTAAGTCCAGTCGCAGACGACTCTGGGGTTGCAGCGCTCATCTTGCTTTACAGGCCGAGGGAGCTGGTGTTTGTCCGCAGACAGTTTTTCTGGGTCATGTGGCCAGCATGACTAAGCCTCTTCTGGCGCAATGGAACACCGAAACCAGAGCAGCACACGGAAACGCCATTTACCTTCCCACCACAGTGGTACCAATTTATCTACTCGCACTGACATGCTTTCAAACTGCTATGTAGGTTGGCAGGAGCTGGGACCAAGCAACAGGAGTTCACCCCATCGCGGGGATTCGAACTGCCAACCTTCTGATCAGCAAGCCCAAGAGGCACAGTGGTTTAGACCACAGTGCAACCCCCCCGGAAAGATGGTGACCCTTAAAAGGAGAAAAGGTTGCCCACCCCGGTCCAACATGGGGCAGATAGTAGATATTTGGGCTGCTTCAACAATTACAGTTATAGGCTTACACCTTAAGGAGAAATGTGTTTAATGATACAAGCATGTGTTTGGAAACACTTTGCCTCATACAGGTATGTCTGCTTGAGAGGTGAAGGTGTATGTTTGATGGCAAGCCCGGGTTATAACACTGTCTCTGTACTCTGTAGGCTTGGTAGGCCCTACTCCAAGGGGCTTACAACCTTGAAAGAGACCCAAGCGGAACAGCAGAGGCAGAGGAAGGAAATTTAGGTAGGAGAAGGATGTGCAATTATTTCAGGTGCATGTACTTATTTTAGGTACATGTGACTGACAATGCAATCCTAGGCATGTCTCCTTGAAATCTGTCCCACTAAGCCTTATTGCCGGCCGGGTGTGCACAGGACGGCAGTCTTAGATGCAGTAGTAGGGTATTGTGAGTAGGGGTTTATTCCAAAGGCTTTGCAGAAAAAGAAGAGTTTTGAGGAGGGATCTGGAGGAAGTGAAGGTAGTTGGCTTCCTAGGTGTATTCTAGGAGTGGATCCTAGGCAGCCAGGGAGAAAAGATAGAGGAGTTTCAGGGAGCATTTGGACAGCTAAGGGTGGTGAATTTGGATAAGTGAAGGTTTGTTGGGATACAAGCACAGAGAGATGAGGACTCTAAAGGTAAGAACAAGACACTTGTGCAAAATCTCATTACGAACAGGAAGCCAAAGCAGGAATTTAAGGATGGGCTTTATATGGTCTTGAGTGATGAGGAAGGTGGAAAGTTTTGATAGCAGAATGATGGATGGACATAATGGACCAAGATGAAACAGTGGAAGACCACTTCAGGTGTGGAATGGGGCAGCTGTTTCTTGTTGAATGAAGATCCAGCAGCAGACCTGGGGTTGCTGCCATGTAAATGAATGAAGCAACCCTGTAAACTAGGAATGTTGGAGAACTACCATGCATAAGATAGGGTTTACTTTATGTTCACATTTGGAATGGAAGGAAAATTCAATGAAAGCCCTAGAAAGAAAACCTTTGAAAGCCAAGTTGGGTGTTGGGCCATTTTTGTTGCTTCTTTGTCCAAACTCAAAAAGGTGAACAGTTTTTTTAAAGTCCTAAGAAGCAGATTGAATAAAAGACTCTGATTTGGGGAGATAGTATCTAGCCCTGTATTGTCGATTTTTGTAGTAAAGGTACCTTTCTGCTAGAAAGAACTCATATTATGATTTAATCGTGATTGTATCACACTGTGCAAAGGTTTGTTTCTTTGACAGAACTCAGAATAGCAGCAGCTGATTAATCATTAAAATATTCTTTTTCTTCATTTGTTTTTTGCTTTTTTGCTGACAAACTTTTATGCCAAAAGTATTTCACTTTTTTCTTTTCTTTTTTTGGAAATCATGTAATTCACCAGTGAACACATAAGTAAACAAATGTCAGAGAGCATGGCAAGATTCAATGAGAAGAGAACATTTAATGTTAAAGTTGTGTTCCAGGTTGACAAGCAATGGAATATTTAATGTTCCTGCTGAATCATGTTCTTCAGCACATTTAGCTCTGGTTAAATTCTGTACAGATTTCACAGAAGCTGGGTTGACATGTCACAGATTCTGTGAAAGCACCTGTGTGGCAGTTGTTATTATTCATAAAATTACAGAATCATAGAATTGTAGAGCTGGAAGGGTCCACAAGGGTCATCTAGTCCAAGTGCGTGCAATTCAGAAATCTCAGCTAAAGCATCCATGACAGATGGCCATCCAGCCTCAGTTTAGAAGCCTCTGCTTAAACCTTCTTTTTAGTTTCATTTCATTTCAACCTTTTATTTAGTGTTAGAGGAGGGGTAGTATCTCTTGTTGGGGACACATTGTGCTCCTTCTGGGGAAGTTTGCCCACCTGTGGTCCACACCCTGCACTCAGCTTTCACCTGTGACTCCTAGAAGCTGCCAGCATGTGACCATGGCCACACCCAACATCAAAGAGACACTTATCTGCAAGGGCTTAAGACCTATATGTGTTGCTTTTTTAAAAAGAAAAGTTGAAAGCACTTTATTGAGGGGGCTGGGAGAGACTACCAGTGAAGCAACTTTTCCACTCCCCATCTCTCTCTCTCTCTCTCTCTCTCTCTCTCTCTCTCTCTCTCTCTCTCTCCTCTCCTCCATTGGACTCCAACATTATACCTCTATCATACTTCTGCCTGTGTCCAGTTAGCTTAGTTTCAATCTCCATCCTAAAGGTAAAGGGACCCCTGACCGTTAGGTCCAGTCGCGGACGACTCTGGGGTTGTGGCGCTCATCTCACTTTACTGACCGAGGGAGCCGGTGTACAGCTTCCGGGTCATGTGGCCAGCATGACTAAGCCGCTTCTGGCGAACCACAGCAGCACACGGAAATGCCATTTACCTTACCACCAGAGCGGTACCTATTTATCTGCTTGCACTTTGACGTGCTTTCAAACTGCTTGGTTGGCAGGAGCAGGGACTGAGCAATGGGAGCTCACCCCGTTGCGGGGATTTGAATTGCCGACCTTCTGATTGGCAAGTCCTAGGCTCTGTGGTTTAACCCACAGCACCACCTGCACCCTAACCCCTATTAAAATTGCACTGGCATGAAAAATGTACAGGCTGAAACAGAATGGGCCGACTTCTGCTGATAAACAGCTTGGGTAGGATCCGGCCAAATTTTAAGTCACGTGGATTTCCTGCTGAAATTAATGGGCCTTAAATGTGTCAGCTTGGCTGGGCTGTGCCCCTTGTGAATTATAAATAAAATCCGACCGGTTTATTACAACAAATCACCATGTAACATTCTGCTTTCTAGGTTAGAGCAGAATGACGTGTAAGTGTCTGCTGAAGCCTGGATGTTTTCCAAACTCCCCGCCCCCCAACCCGATAAATATTTCCTTATCAGTAATTTTGTCATAGAGGTTTCCTGGAATGTGGAGATATTGTTGGCTTTCTGTTGATTTCCTAAAGATGGCATGTACCCAGATTCAAAGAAATCTGAAACCATCTTGGCTTCAGTAGAGATTTCATCAATTGCAACATTGCCTTAGACTCTTAAAATTAGTCCCCATCAGTACACTTCTTAGCATTTGTAGGGTAAAAGGCTGAAAAATGAGTAGGAAGTGCTATCAGCTTGCTCATCTAGAGAAGGGGATTTGTACCACCCTGCTTTTTCAAAGTGGGCGTATGAATGGTTCTAACAGCCATCAGCCCAACCCCCAGGCACTGTGAGTTTCAGCCGCTCCTGGTTATCCACCCTCTGCTTCTTCTATGAGTTCATACCCAAAGGAGGTATTTTAACTGGGAAATATAGAGAGACAGAGGCATTAAAAGACAGACAATACAGAAAAGAAACCAGATGATTAAAAAAACTAACTTCTCTTTTGACTCTTCATTGATAATAATTTGCTGGGCTGGAACTTAAAATTTTGGAAGTATGACTGTCCATTCAATTACAACAGGATTGGAACCATGACAGGTCTTCTCCTCTCCAATCCTCTCTCCATCCCCCCTCTCTTCCTCCATGCTTTAGAGGTGAATTTTACTTCAGACCTCTTGATCAGTCAGAGCAATGGGTTGCCCCGGGAGCCAGGGCCAGGAAAAACAAGACACAACGCAGTAGGATTAAAATTAGGCCACAACTTTATTAAATTTCAGATGTAGGAAACCTTGGCTTGGGCATTGGGTGGGTATCCTTCTCAACCCCCAATTGGGGACTGGGGCTGGAAAGGGGCAAGGCAGGAAATATGGGGGAGACTGCAAAATGGACGTTTATGCAGCTGCCCCCCTCCAGTTCTGGGAGTTTGACCATACACTGAGCACTCGTGGCCAGTGACTCCCTGTGAAAACCCCTCTAATGGGGCCCTGCTAACACCACTGCGCGAGGAGTGTGTAACCACGCTACCCCTCCATTCCGTTGATGGACTAAAGAATACCGCCCAAGGCCCAAAACCACCAAAGTTGTGACAATTGCTATGGGGAAGGCAAAACCTGCAGAATCTGGGAAACGGAAACAGCAACCATCATGCGACTGCAGCAATGCCCACGGACCTGAAAAGGAAAAGGTTAACCTGCAACAACCTTAAAACAGCTAGAGGGAGGGTAGGGTGGGTGATAAGGGAAATGGGTGGCACTGTGGGTTAAACCACAGAGCCTAGGACTTGCCCACCAGAAGGTCGACAGTTTGAATCCCTGCGACGGGGTGAGCTCCCATTGCTCGGTCCCTGCTCCTGCCAACCTAGCAGTTCGAAAGCACGTCAAAGTGCAAGTAGATAAATAGGTACCACTCCGGTGGGAAGGTAAATGGCGTTTCTATGCGCTGCTCTGGTTTGCCAAAAGTGGCTTAGTCATGCTGGCCAAATGACCCAGAAGCTGTACGCCGGCTCCCTTGGCCAATAAAGTGAGATGAGCTCCGCAATCCCAGAGTCGGCCACAACTGGACCTAATGGTCAGGGGTCCCTTTACCTTTACCTTTAGGGTAGGTGATGCTCTGCACCAACTGTGAGGGCTGTGTCGGCAGGAGCCTCCTTACCTGGCCCCTGGCCCTGCCCCTCTGGTCACCGCCTATTGGCTAATTCAAACCAGGGCCAGGCAGGAACCCTGCAGCCTCAGCAGCCATCCCAGGGGATGGAGCAACAGCCAGCCAGCCAGCCAAGGTGTGTCTCCAGGAGCCCAGGGAGCCCACAGTGGGTCACAAACGCTGCCCCTCTCGACGGGCAAGGTGAGCAGTCATTACTGTTACTTGCAGTGACCAGCCAGTGTGGAAGTTAACTTTGAAGCTGGACCTTCCTTCTCTATTGTTAAAAGGGAAATGAAGCAGGAAAACAGTCATTGTCTCTCAGGACATAGATATTCCTTAAGATCACCAATTATTCATCTGGCAGGAAGTGTATTGTGATGGAATGGGCATTGAGTGTAAGACAGCTCTTGAACCACTCTTTGTTTGCTTTTTTGGCGTAGGTGACTCACCCATGTGCTCCTAACAAGCACTTTGGACCAGCTTATAATTTATAGCTAGATAGGATCTCAAAATGTAACTAAGTTGTGTTTTCTTTGCGCTGTTACCTGAAATATTTTTGTAATGTTGATGGATAGTAAGTGATTGGGATTTTCATGCTGTTGTGCAATTACAGTTCTACTATAGTTGGATACCTGTTTGGACATTTGGAGGGCTTTTATCGACTTATAAGTTCAATCTTGGATGGAAGTACTGCTTGATATTGTATTATCAATGTGAGCTGACAGTGTTTATTGGCCCTGTGTATTTTTCTTTCCTTTTTTAATATCATGTTTTCTTGGTCTTTTTTTCCCTCAAGAGTTTTTTCCCAAGAGTTCTGAATCTGTGATTTTCAGGATCCCAAGGAGGGATTTAGGCTTGTGTTTAAAGCTATGCTTAAGGAAAAAGCTATTGGATAACTAGCCAGAATATAAGCTGATGTATGCCATATGATAAAGATAAATTCATGTGACTCCTGTAAAATGTTGTCAATCATAGCTTCTGATCTCAGTAAGAAAGGAATTCAATTTGCTGTAGGTCTCTTTCAGAAACATACATAATTTCTGGCTTCTCCTTCAACTGTATATGTTATAAATGACTTATATAATAACGTGAAACAAATGCCAGTCATGAAGCATGACTAGTTTGGTAATTTAAAGGAGAAAAAAAATAAGAATTTGAGACTTGATGTGAGATATTAAAAAAAAACTATGTTTCATATTTAATTATCAATATTTGATAGCCTATATTTTGTAATCGCATACCACTTGCTATTTTATGTTTGTAATCTGCTAGCTGCTGTTTCTTAATAGTCGTCAATTTATCACTCAATAGTAATTGTTTAAAATCAGCATTGGCTTGTGCTAAAAAGAGTCACACTGGTTCTTTGCAACATCTGGAACAAACTCATTTATATCACTCCTTCATTACAACACTTTACTGAAATACAGAAACATGGTCCTGGTTTGTACATCACAGTAAGCCATGCCAATCCCTGCATGCTTTGATCCTTCCCACTGGTGTGTGGGAGAAACAAACCGTGATCCCTGGCTTAGCATCATAATTTGTTTCATTCCAATCAAACCTAAATCTGTAGCCAGAGTTTGCTCTTGATTTATTCTTCAGGGTTTGTTTGGAGTGAAACAAATTATGATACCCAGTTTGAAGGTAACATTAAGCCAGGGATTTGGGTTTGTTGCTTCTACACACAAGGCAGGTGAGATCTGTACATTCACAGCAAATCATTAACTCTGGTTAACCGTGGGAAACAACATTTATTGGCCACCAGCTATATTTCACCCAGTATTAAGGAAATGGTTGTATTTAGAAAAAAGAGAGAAGATGAGATAAAAGGAAAGACTTCTTGTCATCAAAATCTTTGGCTTAACAATGTTGCTTTGGAAGAAGTTGTTATCTTGGTTTGCCTCAAATATATGTATATGTATATGTATATGGCATATTTCACTGAGACAATTTAGGATGATGCACAGCACTTGTTCATTAGCAGAAAACTTGACACTACATTATTCCAACGTGCAAAAGCAAGCCAGACTCTTGCCAATTACATTATATGATCATGAAGTATAGCTGTAAGTTAGAAAGCGTGAGTCTCACTCAAATAATTTAAGTGGAATAGTTTGCTGATAGATTCCTGCCAATGGGTTAATCTTTCCTTGCATGGAAGACGATACTGGGTCCTCACATGGCTGATTCTGTGCCTGGTGCAGGGACCTGCAGAAATAGCTCCGTTTATGGAGCCTTCCCCTGCCAGCTCCTCCTAGTTAAGAATTGGGGGAAATGGAGCTGTCCATCTCCTGCTGATCTTCTGAATAGCAAGGCTTTGGAAAAACCTTTCAGAACCTTGGACAAGGCACGTATACCGACTGTCCGAAAGAGCTTTATCTCTATAAAAAGAATAGGTACATACTCTTTGATTTAGGAAGGCATTTATGAATAATGAACTTATGCATTGTGAACTTGGAATTTTCTTTTTCTACTGACTGCAGGATTTACAGCCTCTATGTATTTTTTAAAAAATAAAAAACATTTTATTGTATTTCGGCTATCATGCTAGCAGCAGTTTGATACATCAGCGATGCTTTATTATCTTTAATTCTAAAACACTCTGAGCTTCTCATCATGAATGTACAGGGGGAATATGAATCTGGGAAACAAGCAAAATGCCCCAAAGTCTTCAGGATTTGCCATATATTTGGAGTTGGGAGAGCCAAGACAGATGAGGCAATAACAAAGCTCTTCATGAATTAACACGCTAAAGTGTCTATATTAATATATTAGCTCATTTTCAGATTACTCACAAACTGAGCAAAAGTTCTTTAATAGTTTCTCAGACCCTGTGTTTGCTTTGTAGTAGGAGCGGTCATTAAAGTCAGTGGGAGTTGAACCCACCAATTTTTGCTTGGGGGGGAGGGACGACTCATATTTATAGGCTCCATGTGCTCAGATGTATTGATTGGTCCTTGAAAGCCTGGCGTCTCAGCAGTAATTCACTGATCAGCCATATCTCTACCTTAGAAGCAGGGGAGGGCTATAGTTCAGTAGCAAAGCAACTGCATTACATGCAGAACAACTGGGATAGACTCCTGCCTGAAATATTGGAGAACTACAGCTATTCAGTCTAGAGTAGATGATACTGAGTTAGATAGACCATTGGGTTGACTTGGTATAGGGCAGCTTCCTATTTTCTTAAGGGCCTTAAACCACAGCTGTTCAAATTTACAATGTCACTGTTAACTTTCAGAATGTAATTCTTTGGTTCCTGGATGGGCATCCCAGGGGTGATAGCATTCTGTTGATCTTCCTCTCCATAAACAGAGAGAGGGGTTTGCTGGTGGGGCATGAGTCTGCTCGTGGTTTCCCCAATGCATTCCTGAATGAAAGGGAGGGCTATAAAAAGCCCAGCAAGACTTGGTGGTTCTACCATCTTCAATTTTCTCTCTCTCACTCCCTTTGGATTATGTTTGCGTGAGGTGCTCAATTCCTTCTCCATAGCTGAGACATGCCACCATCTCAAAACTGATGGCTAACAAAATCAATGAGCTCTCAGTAAGGAAAACAATTGCCAGCCAACCATCTTGGACCAATCTCCCTAACAGAAGGAAGGCCAGTCCTTAGTAATGGCAGAAAGAAGCAGAAATGTCACGGTTATTATTGTAACAAAAAGTGCAGTGAGCAATTCAGAAAAATGTACCCAACACTTCAGGAATGGATTTGTGAGGAGCAAATGGGGTAGCCATTTTGTGGCCGTGGGCTATATCAATTTAGGCCTCTGACCTTGTTTCTCACTACAGTGGTACTGCAGGTTACATACGCTTGAGGTTACATACGCTTCAGACTCCGCTAACCCAGAAATAGTGCTTCAGGTTAAGAACTTTGCTTCAGGATGAGAACAGAAATCGTGCTCCGGTGGCAGAGCGGCAGCAGGAGGCCCCATTAACTAATGTGGTGCTTCAGGTTAAGAACAGTTTCAGGTTAAGTACGGACCTTCGGAGCGAATTAAGTACTTAACCTGAGGTACCACTGTATTTATTGGTTGTTCAAGCTCATAGTAAACCAGTGTTCTAATCGCACCTGCTTATTTGGCTCCATACATTCCCCATTGCTCAGTTCTAGAAAGGTTACCAAATCACTGCATAGTACAACTTCTTGTGCTGTATCCATACTTCCCAATGCTTTCCCAAAGGATGGAAAACTTGTGGCCTTTCAGGTGATATTGGAGCCCAGTTCCCCTCAGACTCTTACACATGAGTATGAGTCTGGCAGAGACACATGCCCGACTGGCATGTTCTCTCCCTCCTGGTCGTTCGTTCGGGAGATTAAAAATCTTCCTCCAGCCCGAACACTACAGTGACTGATGCCTTAGAGGCATCAGCACACTTCAGGATGAGCAGAGTATAGGCAGCCAGCGTACAGACTCAGTAGCCCAACATTTTGGCTAATCTACGTTTCTTTACATATACACACTCGGAGCATTGTAACTCAGCTCCTTCCTCTTCAGCATCAGACAGCAAAGAGAAAGAACAAAGGACAAATGTCCTACATCACAGAAACGCAGTAATACAAACATCCTGTCTCTGTCACTTCCCACAACGTGGAATGAAAACATGCACCATCATGTGATATAACCAATCCCATGACTGCGACACGGGGAAAGAATCCTAACAGGTCAGTGCTAGGGAAGATGGGAATTGGAGTTCATCAACTTTTGGAGGGACACAGGTTCCATATCCCTGTCCTACTGTCATACCAAAAGTTTCACCTGAGCTGTCAATTTACTAGACAAGCCACTATCCCCTTGAGTACAAACCTCTACAATATGATGATGATGATGATGATGATGATGATGATGATACAGACCAACCTTCTGGGGTTGTTGTAAGAACTACGAAGACGTTGCATGCAATGCACTTTGCCCGCTTGAAGTTTGATATATACATGCCAAGAGTGATTATGGATTGGTTATTCTATAACTATAATTAGGTTTTTTATGGTTTATTTAAGTGTTAAGTGTTCTCAGGTTGGATTTGGTGGCTGTTCCTCACAGATACTGATTAAAGGATGTAGCCCTGACACGACTTACAAGTTTGCCTTCTCTTCAATGGGATTTGCAAGCTTGTAAGTATTACCCAGATGGTCGCCTTAATCTTTAACATGCCATTTTAATTGTTACTAATTTAATGCAACAGCATAGCTTATCCACTCCCACTTATCACTAGAGTTTGCTGTTCTTTCAGAAGGAAATAATCAGGGGGGACTGCAGTGATGCTTATAGCCACACACACAAAGCGCTCAGTAATTTCTAAGTGAAGGATTTGGGACAAAAAAAGGATGGGGGACTGGTACATGAAAGCAACCTTAACAAGAAAAGCTGAATGTGCACTTTAAAGCACACTCAGTGCACATTTAAAGCACATGGCTCCCTCACCCCAAATCCTGGGAAACGTAGTTTGTTAAGGGTGCTGGGAATTGCAGTTCTGTAAGGGGGGGTAGCCTAGGGACACGGGTGGCGCTGTGGGTTAAACCACTGAGCCTAGGGCTTGCCGATCAGAAGGTCGGCGGTTCAAATCCCCGCAATGGGGTGAGCTCAGGTTGCTCGGTCCCTGCTCCTGCCAACCTAGCAGTTCCAAAGCACGTCAAAGTGCAAGTAGATAAATAGGTACCGCTCTGGTGGGAAGGTAAACGGCATTTCTGTGTGCTACTGTGGTTCGCCAGAAGCGGCTTAGTCATTGCTGGCCACATGACCTGGAAGCTGTACGCTGGCTCCCTCGGCCAATAAAGCGAGATGAGTGCCGCAACCCCAGAGTCGGCCACGACTGGACCTAATGGTCAGGGGTTCCTTTACCTTTACCTAGGGGGTAGACTACAGTTCCCAGCATTCTTCGGGGAAAGTAATGCATGTTGGATGTACTTTAAGTGTATGGTGTAGAGAAGGCAAAAAGGATGTGGATTTAGCCCTGCTTTACCAGAGAAACCTACTTAGCCAATGAGCACACAGTTCACCTGCCAGGGAACGATCCCTTCCCTGGCTACATTTGACACCCACACGATCCCTTGTGATAAGTAGGAAAGAAAACTGGAAGAAAATGATACACAGTGAAATTCTGTTTGTGTTTACTCAGAAGCAGAAATGTTTTCTCTAGAGAACACTCTGTTGTTTTTAGCGGAACTCACATTGTGGTATGCCTAGGCTTGCTAAGCCCCATTGAACACAACAGAGCTTCCTTCTGAGTAGGCATGCATAGGATTGCACTGAACACAGGACAAATGCCGAAATATAGCTGTCCTTTGTCAACAACAAACTGTCACTGTTTTCTGTGTTGAATATATACTATATGGTAATTTATGGACCTAATAGGTATTTGCACATGTTGCCATGCAACCAGTCCACGCAGAAGGTAGGCACCCTATATATAGAAATGAGCAAACCAGTCATATTTTAGGGAGCAGGCTAGCAGGCAGGGCCCATTACTTACGTACATCACAGGAGCCTACACAACACAAAGCACCGTTGCCTTATGTAGTTTTTATTTTATTCATTTTTATCTTATATTTTGGAAATGTACATCCACGTTTTTTCCCTTTAATTGTTTTGGGGGTCCCCAAGAGAGTGGGGCCCTAAGCTACAGCTTGTTTAGCTTATACGTAAATCCGGCACTGAAACCCGTATCTCATAAGAGCAATCTAGGTGTTAGGCACAAATGAGCCTAACCAAGCCTCTGTGTTCTTTTATTTGAAAATGAAAAACACTTTTGGAAAGTGCCAAGTCTAGGTGGAGGGGTGTTTATCCTATTTTCTGCTGACTGGTATTCAGTTCCACTTAACTCCCTGCTCCCTGCTTTTTCCCTCGGTGGCTTTGCAAGCTTCTTGGGCTCCTGTAGCAGTGGGTGGAGCTTGGGACCATAGCTGTCAACTTACAGATTTGAAAATAAGGGACCAGCAGCCAAAATAAGGGATTTTTTGGGCACAGCTATGTTCAACTTCTGAGCCCCTCTGAGCCAAAGGCAGAAAGCCCAGCCAGCAGCCAAATGAAGCCTCAAGCTTCTTATATATTTATTATTTTGGAGATGGTAAGTCATTATTGTGTGTACTGGGAGTTTTGCCCCCAGTCCTGATCTGTAATATGGGTTTAAATATACTGACCTACCTTAAAGGCTTCTTTTAACCATTACTGTGATGATTATACACGGAGTGCTTTGACAGCTCAGAGAAAATGTAATAATTATAATACTCCAAAGAACTTCACCCTTTGGAAAACGTGACTGCATTTACCCTGGATCAAAAGACATTTCTCTGCAGGAGTTCTAACCCTTTTTTTTGTTTATTAAAAAATATATGATTTGATCTTAAGTTCCTTCGCCAGTAACCAGACAGATAATTGCAGCAGGGGTGTGTACGTGGGTGCAGTTAATGATAAATATAATGAGGGCTGGTTCAGGAGCTTGTGAACTGGGAAGCGACTATATCATTTGATGCTGATTGTTTTAAACTTTTTAAAATGTTGTATTTTGAATTGCTGTCACTCGCTCTGGGATGTTAGAATGAAGAATGGGTAATAATAATAATAATAATACTTGTTAAAAAGGTAAAGGGACCCCTGACCATTAGGTCCAGTCGTGACCGACTCTGGGGTTGTGGCACTCATCTCGCTTTATTGGCTGAGGGAGCCGGCGTACAGCTTCCGGGTCATGTGGCCAGCATGACTAAGCCGCTTCTGGCGAACCAGAACAGCTGACGGAAACGCCGTTTACCTTCCCGCCAGAGCGGTACCTATTTTATCTACTTGCACTTTGTGCTTTCAAACCGCTAGGTTGGCAGGAGCAGGGACCAAGCAATGGGAGCTCACCCCGTTGCGGGGATTTGAACCACCAACCTTCTGATCGGCAAGTCCTAGGCTCTGTGGTTTAACCCACAGCACCACCTGAATCCTTTAATAATGCTTGCTAGTGCTTGCAAAATGTTTTGTGTGTGCTATTCATCACCTGATGAAGCCTCTAGCCCACCTTTGACCCAGTCATATTTTTACCTGCCCTATAGCTAATGTCATATATGACATTTAGTCACCAACACAGGGGTCCTTTTGGACCCAGAAGAGGGTGGAACTGTAGAAGGAATGGAGGTGGAGCAGAAGGGGTATAATGGGGTGGGGCGCACTTATATGCACTCCGTCAATGTGTGGGGGGGCTGGGAATGGAACCCCCATGTGAAATCCTCCCCACCTGTATTCAGTGCAAGCTTTGACTTAAGCCTTGGTAGCCAGCCTGTCGGAAAACAAGAGAAAAATTGGAAATGCAAAGAATGTGGTTTTCTATGATTCTTCGGAGATAATTTTCATACAACAAGTGTTCCAAGAAGCCATCCGTACAATTGGCTTCATACTTTTGTTTTGCTTACCTGAAAAACAAAATTGTCAGTGTCATTTAAGCCATGAAGTGAGGCTGATCAGTTTTCCAGGCAGCTGTCCAAATGGCAAAACTGGATGACTCAGATGACTGCTAAAAAGATATGGGCCTAGTATTTACCTATACATTGTCTTTCTTGATTTCTTTCCCAAGTTGGTAGTGACTGAAATTATTACCATCTGTCTATTGCTCAGTGACCTTGGCAAAATTAGATGGTATTCTTAGCACTGTCCCCAGTGGACAGGTGTCCTGCTCACGAAATTGGCCCCAGTTGATACCTTGTTGGCATCTTTAGCTGATAGGCTGAGTGTTGAATAACAGTGAAAAGCAAATTACCTCATAATTTCTTCAAATGACCTTTGAATCAGGAAGATGTCATAGATGTGGTTGCAATCTTCAGTATATCTCCCCTACAGCAATGTTTTCAAACTTCTTTTCCTCTGGGGGTGCTTTCTATGTAGACATCATATTTTGTTTGTTTATTGAGGTGTCCCAGCACATACCTGTTGTGTAACCTCTGCATGTGGTGGCCAATGAGTTGCTTTACAGATGAACTCCCATCAGGCCAATGGTCAGGGATTGTAGTCCAACAACATCTGCAATCCAACTCCATGCTGGCTATCCTTGTTTCATGGGATTCTGGACAGGTCTTTGAGCACGGTCTCAGCTTGCGAGGGGAACTTGGCAGAGAGGTTGATATCTGCCTTTCCATCATATTAAACACCACACACTTGTCTGAGACTACTCACTGCAGAAAAGAAAAACCAATAATGGCATACAATAATGGCATAAGGTTTCTTATGACCTCCCTCCCTAAGGAACATGCAGGGCCACAGCTTCAAAACCATACCAATAAAGTAGATCTATTTGGTACTGCATAAACTACTCAGCAGCAGGGCTACAGAGCTTCTGTGATTCTGAAGAACTGCCGTAGAAGCATACAGTTTGACTGCAACCTGCTGAGAACTGCAGTTGTCTTTTTAAAAAATGCACAACCAAATTTCTAGGTAGTGTGGCTACAGATATATCGGCTTGAACGTGTGTGGAGAAACCATTTCAAGTCCATTATTGCAGCTACGCAGACCAAAACATCATTTTTTCTGTGAGTAGGGTGTACAGTTATACAAAACGAGCGGCAAATATACGCTGACTTCATAGTTTTGTGGCTGTGGCGAACATTTGCTCTTCTAGTTGCATGTGTGTGTGTGTAGGTTAGTTCCTTTTGTATACAGTGGTACCTCGGGTTACATACACTTCAGGTTACATAAGCTTCAGGTTGCAGACTCCGCTAACCCACAAATAGTGCTTCAGGTTAAGAACTTTGCTTCAAGATGAGAACAGAAATCGTGCTCTGGCAGTGCAGCAGCAGCAGGAGGCCCCATTAGCTAAAGTGGTGCTTCAGGTTAGGAACAGTTTCAGGTTAAGTACAGACCTCTGGAACGAATTAAGTACTTAACCCGAGGTACCACTGTATAAACCATGCTCAAATCGATGCACAGGTTCAAAATCCCATAGAAACACTAACAGCGAACTGAAAGATAAAAAACTTAAACTAAAAAAGGGGGAGATTGGAGAGCACCATACTTACACCCTAAATAGTTGGGACCAAAATACTTCCAGGAATAGAAGTGGCTTCATTAGGGCAAACGAGGTATTGACTCACCAATTTCAGTGTACCCTCAGTAAGCCCCAGGCTGCCTCGTTTCTTACATGCAACCAGTCAGAGGGTGGCTCTGCCTGTTATTGGCTGTGGTGCCACCCACTGCTGACCTTCCTGCCTCCCATCCTGCCAGCACAAATTGGCACCGGTCATTACTAGCTCCAACTCTATGAGCCTGTCTGCCCACACAGAACTTTTGAGGAGCTCTGCTTGATTCCCCAGTGTGGTGTAGTGGTTAAGAATGATAGACTCGTAATCTGGGGAACAGGGTTCGCATCTCCGCTCCTCCACATGCAGCTGCTGGGTGACCTTGGGCCAGTCCCACTTCTCTGAAGTCTCTCAGCCCCACTCACCTCACAGAGTGTTTGTTGTGGGGGAGGAAGGGAAAGGAGAATGTTAGCCGCTTTGAGACTCCTTCGGGTAGTGATAAAGCGGGATATCAAATCCAAACTCCTCCTCTTCTTCTTCCCTCCATTTGTCTGCCGTACATGTTGTTGGGGGGGATTCAGGAAAAGGCCGTCTCTGTGGCAGCACCCAGTTGGTTGCACTCTCTTTCCCAAGTCTGTGTTGGTATTTTGCACAAAGTGAATTTTATATGTGTGTGTGTGGTGGCAAGCCTTTCTGGTTACTGAATGCTAAAAATTTATCTTAAAAAAAAAACAAAAAAACTTGCTCTTTCTGTAAGCTTGCATCTCTGTATGTGTGTGCTATAAATAAAATTTATTATTATTATTATTATTATTATTATTATTATTATTATTATTATTAAATTCTGATGGTGTTCACCACCCTGGGCATCCTGGAGACGAACTGGGGAAGCAGGATATAAATATTTTTGTGTGCATTAAATGCATTATGAAAAAAGAATAACCACCATACCATCTTAGAGAAGTCCCGACTTTGTGCCTAGCGCCAGCAATGGGACATGGTCCAAGGTCACATTCAAAGAATTATAAATGCTAAGTGTTACTTAGTGCTTTCAAGAGTTCAAAGCGATTCAGATGGGTTATATAATCCTTACGCATCACAAGGCGACACCAGTTCTTAAAGAACAGGAAGCAGCATATTAGAAATGCTCCGTAAGGTGCGCAGGAGAAAGGCTCTTGCGGGCTTTCAAGGCCGCCCCTTGAATTGGGCTGAGAAGCTGAGGAGCTAGTGCAGGCAAAGAAGACTTGGAATACTAATGTATTGGAAGTCTGTTGCTGCTCTTGAGCAACCAGCCTAGATATCTGAGTAGGAGAGGGAGAAGTGCAACTATAAAAGCATTTTATATTCATAAATATTTATTATCAATTTAAAGACATAATTTGCTGGGAAGTTACTGATCTGCCTGCTCCAAATGGTCGTGCTTTTCCACACCGAAACTCTCCCTTTTCCGTTCTTCTGTTCCCAGTTTGCCTGTTATCATCTCAGCTGAAAGTGAGTGGCACAGAGTGAGGCTCGGCAGCCGACGTGAGATGGGGGGTGGGGCAGCCACTGGACACTCTCCCTGTCTGATGTGAAACTGAGTAATAATTGGATTTTGCACTCAGTTGCTTTCCATTCTTTGGAATGTTTGTTCCTCTGAGCGGTGATTCATACTTGACAGTGCCCATTGCAGTGTGTGTAAAGCTCCCCTACTATTTAGCTGACATTAAAAATGCTCACCACTGAATCTATAAATAGTTCCTAGAATGCAAACGGGGATTTTTTTAGAAGGTCCACCAAGAAGCAGTTTTTCATTTTCTCCAACCCGGCATTAGCTTGCTCTTGTGTAATATATATAATGTATATCTTAGCACCTGAATGTTCATCTGTATTAAGCGCAGATGTTTTCTTTTCCTTTTCAATGTGGTAATAAAACAATTTCCCTCAGTAGCACCTTGTTGTGCCACTTTGCCTGGGTATGTTAAGTTCTAAACCAAAATAAATTTAGGTATTAAGGATAAGCAGGTCGTGGCTGGCATTTCATGTTTGTGTCTTACACTTCAGCACGCAAGCTGGCACCCAGGGTGTTCTGTACTGTCTGAAATGGTGTTAAATTAGTCTTTGAATTCCTAAAAATTTCTCTCACTGCTTTTGGTCTCACGCTTCAGAGTATATGTACTCCCTTAGGATTAGCTTGAGGTTCAGTTAGTAGATCTTACTCTGGATGTTTCCCATTGCTGGTTGTTTACTATACAGTGGTACCTCGGGTTAAGTACTTGATTCGTTCCGGAGGTCCGTACTTAACCTGAAACTGTTCTTAACCTGAAGCACCACTTTAGCTAATGGGGCCTCCTGCTGCTGCAGCGCCGCCAGAGCACGATTTCTGTTCTTATCCTGAAGCAAACTTCTTAACCTGAGGTACTATTTCTGGGTTAGCGGAGTCTGTAACCTGAAGCATCTGTAAGCTGAAGCGTATGTAACCCGAGGTACCACTGTATGTGGATGCACTGGGTAGTTAAAAGTTGCATGCACTGGGTAGTTAAAAGTTTATTATTGCTTAATTTTCATAGTGCTTTTATGACACATGAAATTCCAGAGAACAACACATTAAAAAAGAGAGAGAGCAGGTCTCTGCCAAAAAGAACTAACAATCGGTAGTGCAGGAAGCAGAGGGAGGGAAGCAATAGAAGGAATGTGGGCTTTAAAAAAATGTATCTATAAAGGCTTTAATCAGTGTTTTTTCAGTTGATGTGCACTGGAGCGCAGTTCCGGCACCTCTCTGGCGGGTGCCATTGCGGGCCAGCGCTCCCCACCCACTTCTTGCCTTTACATACTTCTGAGAAGCTCAAAACGGACATTTCAAGTCAAAATGCAAGTCTACACTTTGTTAAGTTCTATGACTCCACTTTGAGGGACGCAGGTGGCGCTGTGGGTTAAACCACAGAGCCTAGGACTTGCCGATCAGAAGGTCGCGGTTTGAATCCCTGCGATGGGCTGAGCTCCCGTTGCTCGGTCCCTGCTCCTGCCATCCTAGCAGTTCGGAAGCATGTCAAAGTGCAAGTAGATAAATAGGTACCGCTCTGGCAGGAAGGTAAATGGTGTTTCCATGTGCTGCTCTTGTTCTCCAGAAGCGGCTTAGTCATGCTGGCCACATGACCCAGAAGCTGTACGCCAGCTCCCTCGGCCAATAAAGCGAGATGAGTGCCGCAACCCCAGAGTTGGCCACAACTGGACCTGATGGTCAGGAGTCCCTTTACCTTTACCTTATGACTCCACCTAGCTCCTAGCCACATTTGGTCAAGCTATGGGGTAGAGCAAATTTGTATTTCCTTTTCTTCATTCTGTCTCCTGTGTAGCAGTGGTGAGTTTTAATCTTTCCGGCCAGGCCTCTACCATTGCACATGTCTTCTTCTTTTTTGGCCATCACTCATAGCCAAGAAAGATTGTCTTCCATAAACACGGTTTTAACAATGAGTCCATAAGTGACTGTGGAGGTCAATTCTGGATCCACACATCCT
Organism: Podarcis erhardii; assembly: GCF_964252035.2. Taxonomy (NCBI): domain Eukaryota; kingdom Metazoa; phylum Chordata; class Lepidosauria; order Squamata; family Lacertidae; genus Podarcis; species Podarcis erhardii. The sequence continues at coordinate 20,586,333 of NC_138512.1, forward strand.
TCCACAGTGGGGACATAGGTTCCCGGGCAGGAGTTGATCAAGGTGAGGGTTTGCCAAACGTGCCTTCCTCTTAGCACGTTTCTTCCTTTTGTCCTGAGTTTGAGCATCTTCAAAGTCTACGACACCTTTGGTAAAGGCTGTTCCCCAATAGGAGCACTCACAGGCCAGCGTTTCCCACTTGTTGGTGTTTATATACATTTTTAAAGATTTGTCTTGAGAAAGTCTTTAAGCCTCTTTTGTTGACCACCAGCATTATGCTTTCCATTTTTATGCTTGGAATAGAGTAGTTGCTTTGGAAGACGATAATCAGGCATGCGAACAACACAAGCAGTTGATGTTGAAGAATCATTGCTTTGACGCTGGTGATCTTTGCTTCTTCCAGTACACTAGCATTAGTTTGCCTGTCTTCCCAAGTGATATGAATTTTTTTCCAGAGACACTGTTGATGGAATCTTTTGAGGAGTTGGTGATGGTGTTTATAAGTGGTCCATGTTTCACAAGCATACAGTAAGGCTGGTAGTACAATAGTTTTGTAAACAAGCACTTTGGTTTCCCTGAGAATGTCCTGGTACTCAAACACTCTGCACTTCAATTGGGAGAAAGCTGCACTTGCTGAGCTCAGGCGATGCTGAATTTTGGAATCAATGTTGGCCCTTGTGTCAAGATAACTGCCCAGGTAGGAAAAGTGATTGACACTCTTCAACGTTACACCATTGAGTTGGATTTGTGGCACTGCAGAGGGATTGTTTTGTCCTTGTTGGTGCCGCACTTTGGGTTTTTTTGGATGCTGAATGATAGGCTTCTGCGAAGATATTTAGAATGGTTTGGAAGTCATCCTCTGAGTGTGCACACACTACATTGTCATCAGCATATTGAAGCTCTAAGATGGAAGTTATGGTAACTTACTCTTTGTTTCCAGCCTACTCAAGTTAAAGAGCTTTCCATCTATTGATCTATGATTTCTGCCCTGGTGGGGAGTTTCCCTTTGACAATGTGTAGGATCACGGCAATGAAAACAATTAATAGAGTTGGGGCGATAACGCAACCCTGCTTAACACTTGCTCCCACTGTGAATGGTTCACTTTGAGAGCCATTGTTATCTGCAATTGTTTCTATCATATTATCATGGAGGAGCTGAAGGATATTCACAAATTTATCTGGGCAGCCGATTTTCAGAAGGACAGTCCACAGGGCATTACGATTTACAGTGTCAAAGGCCTTAGTCAGGTTGATAAATGCCATATACAGGGGATGGTTTTGCTCTCTGCATTTTTCTTGAATCTGTCAAGCAGTGAAAATCATGTCCACTGCCCCCCTAGAAAGTCAAAAACCATTTTGGGATTCAGGAAGGATAGCCTCAGATATAGTTAGGAGATGGTTTGCTAAGATCCTTACAAGAATTTTGCAGGCCGCAGTTAATAAAGAGATGCCTCTATAGTTTCCGCAATCCATTCTATCACCTTTTTTAAAAAAAGGTTGATAATTTTGGCATCCCTAAAGTCTGCTGGGATCTCCTCTCTCTCCCAGATTTTTTCGATGAGCTTGTGAAGTTGTTGTGTCAGTTCATTTCTGCCCACTTTGAAGACTTCGGCAGGTATCCCATCAGGTCTGCTGGCTTTGAATCAAACAAAAGCAGTCCGATGGATTTCCAGTGACAGTTGAAGCATTAATTCTGTGTGCTTTGGCATGTTAGCTTGACCGCTGATACAAGATCTTCAGGTGTGTAAAAGAGAACCCAGCAATGCAAAAGCTTTACACACATGGAACCAAATGCCCTGCAATAAACAATAAGTTTACGACAAGGACATCCTTGTATTTTACTGTATTTTTTGTTTCTATGGAAGCCGCCCAGAGTGGCTGGGGAGGCCCAGCCAGATGGGCGGGGTATAAATAATAAATTATTATTATTATTATTATTATTATTATTATTATTATTATTATTATCCAAACCAGATGTACAGTGAGTCCAAAATGGCCTTGAAGGTGAAGTAGGGAGGCCTGGCCCATAGGTCAGAGGTTTGTCAACCCTGTGCTAAGCGAATAAAGTCATGTTCCAAAAAGCTGTCATTCCAACAGGAAGATGTGGGGACTTTCAGGAGTTGATTTCAAGCAGCTGCACAATCTTGATGACTTAGGAATTAAAAATGGAAAGTCAGAAAAAAGAGATAGAGGGTGAAGACTTTTGAACTAGAAAATTGCAGGAGCTGATTGAGGTGACTGTGATCCGAACATGGCTTGTATATTGCTGCTTTGTTGGGAAAAGCTTCTAGTGATTCCTGCATTCATCTTCTTCCGAACTGAACTCTTAGGTGTAATTTACAAACTGTGAAGTGAGGTAATTTTACATGCTTTTGTTCTGTATTCAGTTAGCAGCTTGAACCCTCCATGTCGGGCCAATGGGAAATAATAATTTCACTTTTCTCATTGTTTATGCTTCCTTTCTGCATTTTGACACTAGGTGACATTTGCGCACATAACAATGTTAGGCACAAGGCAAATGCGCTTTACCTTTCAACAAAATCTTCACAATGTTGTCACATTGTGCCTGCTAGGCTGCAAGAGTTGTTTAAAAGAGCCCAATAAACCCAACAGCCTGGAAGTTTGAAGGCTTCGAAATATATGGAACTTCTTCCTCTTTGGTATAGCCAAAGAGAATAACCATCAGGGACGAATCAACAATGAAACTAATGAAGGTTAAGCTTCAGGGCCGCTAATCCTGGTGGGGTGCCAGAAGCATCTTTAGTCCACACCATGACCCAATTAGAGTCACATGACTCAATCTGAGTTGTATATATTTGTTGTATATATTTCAACCATCCCAAAGTTTGAGAGTCAGTAGCACAGATGTTGTAAAGGTGTGCTGATCTGCCGTGGAACAAGCCTATTGCAGAAGATAATAGTGGCTACCCAGACCCAAAGCTGTCAACTTACAGATTTGAAAATAAGGGACCAGCAGCCTCGAAAATAAGGGATCAGCAGCCAAAATAAGGGATTTTCCGAGCACAGGTATGTTCGACTTCTGAGCCCCTCCAAGCCAAAGGCAGAAAGCCCAGCCAACAGCCAAACGAAGCCTCAAGCGGTGGTTCCCACAGCGCAGCAACCCGGCAAAGGGGATGCAGCAAGGAAAACCACCGTCACCTCTCTGCTGGGAAGCGCTGAGCAAAGGCTAGTCCCCAGGCAATGCGGTCCCCAGGCAATGCAAGCTCCACCTCCCCAGTCGTTCTTAGACTCCTTATTGGGTGAGCAACACAGCCAAGCAACACAGTTGGAGCCTCCCTCCTCCCTGGCCGGCAGGGAGGGAGGGAGAGGAGCTGCTTCTTTTGAAACCTGGGAAATTTAAGGGACATCATCAATAAGGGACAGCAGTGGGACACAGCGCTGGGATAAGGGACTTTCCTGCCAAATAAGGGACGGTTGACAGCTATGCCCAGACCTCATTGCTGGTTGTGAAAGGGCTTCCATGATGGTTCAAGCTTCAGGGCCCCCAAAATGTAGGCCCATCACTGATAGCATTGAGATTCCTGCATTAGGCATTTATGTTGTGAACTGCCCTGAATCTATTGATGAAGGGGTGTGTATGTATTCTAGCTAACTAACCAACCAACCAACCAACCCAAAAAATAAAAATAAATAAATATTGTATATGCCTGAGGTCTTTTTTAAGATACACAGTTTTGCAGCAGAACCCATTTATATTATATTTATATTATTATCACTGTCCACCTTCTAAAGTCTAACATAAGAAAAGCTCTGATAGATTGGATCAAAAGTTGCCCCCATGATACTATTTTGAACCTGGAGAGAGCATGGTGGAGGTTCCCACCTCCCTAGCTAAACAATTCCTTCCAATCACAGACTTGCCTAAGTGTAAGTCTGTATGCCTTTCAGGGGGGTTGAAGTAATAAATGTGTTATGGATAATAGTTTAAGGGGACAGAAGGATGTGCTCAAACAAGCACCAATAGATTGTGCCTTTCAAATAAACCTAAAAAATCTAATAAGGAATAATTGTTTTGTAGAAATACAGTGGTGCCTCGCAAGACGAAAATAATCCGTTCTGCGATTCTCTTCGTCTAGCGGTTTTTTCGTCTTGCGAAGCAAGCCCATTGACAGCTTAGCGGATTAGCGCTATTAGCGGCTTTTAGCGGCTTATCAGCTTAGCGGATAAGCGGATAAGCTGCTTAGCGGCTTAGAAAAAAGGGGGGGAGGGGAAAAGTCGGAAAAACTTGCAAGACATTTCGTCTTGCGAAGCAAGCCCATAGGGAAATTCATTTTGCGAAGCGCCTCCAAAACGGAAAACCCTTTCGTCTAGCGGGTTTTTCGTCTTGTGAGGCATTCGTCTTGCGGGGCACCACTGTATTATGGACACTGTTGCTATTTTGTTTGCTATAATCGTTTGAAAAACTAAAATGGGGCGTATGGTATTAAGAGGCTATAATGGACAATAGATGCTGGTGACTTGTTTTCCAGCTCAGTATGTGAACATGCTGGCTATGTAACTTGGCTTAATAAACCATAACTTGGCTTATTAAGACAAAATATGTATGAGCATTTTGACTGCACGCACGGCCACTTTGCTCCTTCCTTTGCTGTGAACTGATTAGCCTGGACATTAATTGTGGTCAAGGATGTTAAACTCAAATGACTTGGAGGGCAACTCCCCCCCCCAAAAAAAATGCTTGGGAGCCACAGTATTCTCATAAATAAATGCAGGTCCCACCATCTGAACACAATGCATTCCCAGGAAATAATTTGTTAAGTGAGCATTCACATAATGAGCTGATGAGCCATTATTTCTTATGGGAACGTTTCTAATTCCATGAGCTCTCTTCCTGCAGCCAACTAGCAAAAGAGAGGCAGAGGACAAATCTGATTTTGTCTAATGTCTCCTGTTCCCTGATTTGTCTGAATTATCCTGCTTGGTGATTTGTCCGTATCTTTCTCCCCACTCCCTCTCTCCATGGTTTTTGCCTTAAAATGGCAGCCCCTAGCCAGCAAAGCACAAAAAATTAAGGAAGTGGGCAAACTCTGGCAGTTTGGATATCTGAATCAGCCATGTGTGCAGCAAGGTTTCGGCATAATTTGTGTTTAGATAAGCGAATTTTCGCATAATGAGCAGGTGGATAGTGGGACCTGTGTGTATTCTGAGTGAGGTGTGGTAGGATTGCATTGCGAATTCTAACTTCTTAATGTTTTCTATTTCTTGTGTAGTTAGTTGGATCACACTCTGGATAGGTTCACATGCAGGAATGAACTCTGTGCCCACACCTTTACCTTGTCCTCCTCCCTCTACACTTCCTTATCAATTGATTACTTCCTGATTGTTGGTAAACCAGTTTGCCATTGCATCCAAACTGGCAAACTATGGCATGTACCTACGTTGCAGAATGGGACTGTAAAATAGTATTTGATCTTACGGTGTTACACTGATTTGCAAAGCAAGCACAAACCATAGTTTGCCAGCTTGGATGTAACTGCAAAATATGGTCTGTGGCAAATGGCATGGTCTGCAGCAGATGGAGCACAAAAGTGAAAGATGGATAGGGAGTTTGAACAAGGCAGCAACTGAGTATAGGGTTTGCTCCTCTAGTGTCAAACCATGGTTTGCTGTTATATGTGAACAGAGTTTGCGAATGCAGTTGTATATTTCCCATTAACCCAATTTGAAACATAGTTTGAAGGTCCAGACCACTTTTCTCTATATAAAAAAGAGCTTTTTCCAGATCTTCATGTGCATGTATTTTCTTGCCCGTGTCAATCCGAGACAACGCATTACAAAAGCATTTCTGAATTGTACCAGTGTACTTATGTAAGTCAAGAGATGGCATGAAAATCAACATTATGCAAGAATTTCCAAGTTCAGCAGGCTTGGTTGGAAGAACATGCTGCCTGCGCATTTTCCTCCGATTAGTCAAATGAATCGTCAAAGTGACAATTGCATAAGATGTGGCTTTTTTTTTTGCAAGTACAATCTTTCCTGCATTTAAACCTGAAACATTCCAATTTTCCTTGCTCACTTCCTTTTTATATATATTAGGTCCTGTAACCGAAGTCAAAACAGATATCTATGTCACCAGTTTTGGACCTGTTTCTGATGTAGAGATGGTAGGTATCACTCGCTTTTTTTGATTTTGTAGGGTTGAGGTGGCGGTGAGGAAATGAACCCCAGTAATGAGTGAACGACTAATTCAGATGCCTTTGTGCACTACTGTCAATCATGCAAAGTAGGGAAGATTAGCAGCAGCCTAATTTTCAGGCTATTTTTAGATGTGGCAGCCTTGATTCTGGTCCTCCCATGCAGGCTGGATTTAGACCAATGTGTGTGAGTTTTTTTGGTTTTTGTTTAAATCACTTTCAGCAGATTTACACCAGCTATGGAAATGATATAGCCAGTTCTTTGGAGAATAGTCACCCCAATATAACCTTGTTGGATTTGAAGGACAACAATGGCAGGAACAGAGGCATTGGATACTGGCATCAAAGACTTAGTCTGAGCCATGGAAGTCTGAAGTCTATGAACTGTACATATTAAGCAAAAGAGGTCCATTTCCCTGAGTTGCCTCATTTTGCACAATTTATACTACTCCTTTAAGTCACAGGGAGGGGCAAGAAGTTAATGCAGAGCTATAAGGCTGTGCCCACAGTTACTAGAAATCTTATTAATCTTCTGATGTTTCATCAGGTATTGCTTGTTCTCATTCCAACAGTAAGGACTATAAATCCTCCCAATAGATAAACAAATACAGCGGTACCTTGCTTCTCAAACTTAATCCGTTCCGGAAGTCCGTTCCAAAACCAAAGCATTCCAAAACCAAGGAGCGCTTTCCCATAGAAAGTAATGCAAAATGGATTAATCCATTCCAGACTTTTAAAAACAACCCTAAAACAGTAATTTACCATGAATTTTGCTATCTAATGAGACCATTGATCCATAAAATGAAAGCAATAATCAATGTACTGTACTATAAAATAAATAAGAAAGTATTGTAGATGATAAAAATTAAAATTAAAATTTGTTCTTACCTGCACTGATGATAGTCATTGTTTGGAGGGGGGGCTTTTATCCATTTCCACAGTCACACAATCAATCAATCAATCAATCAATCAATCAATGAGTAGATGAACTGGGTTCCACACAGTCACAAAAACAAATTAACTGAAAAAGCCTCAAAAACAAAAAACGCAAAATAAATAGCAAAAACAAAAGCGCCAAACTTAATCCATTCCGGAAGTCCTTTTGACTTCCAAAATGTTTGAAAACCAAGGCGCAGCTTCTGATTGGTGCAGACGCCTCAGAAACAACAGCTGACAGCTGCATTGGATGCTCAACTTCCACAAAACATTCGAAAACTGGAATACTTACTTCTGGGTTTTCGGTGTTTGGAACCAAGGCGTTTGAGTACCAAGGCGTTTGAGAACCAAGGTACCACTGTAAGTGCAAGCTGAGGTTCTCAGGTAGTTGAGTTTCACACCCAGTTCCATCTTCCACACATTTTCTCTCCTCCTGCTTGGAAGTCACAGCAAATGCTTAGTCGTGACTCTAGTCTATGCCTTGCTCTTGCTCAATCTGTGCATCTTCCAGTGCATGTTTTTCAAGTGCCCAGTGATTTCACAATTGGTTCGCTAAGGTTTCAGACCTAGTCACATTTATTTGGGACTTGATTTCAGCTGAAAACATCAGCTTCGTGTGCATATCCTTTTCCATATGGACTTGCCCTCTCTGCTGAGGTTTGTACGCATTTGCTCTGGAGCCTCTTTGCTCTAGATGTCCATGTGACCTTTGCAGTTCACATAGGGTTCTGCATTAAGCCATATGCATGCACCTATAGATCTTTATCTACACACACACACACACATTTTTTAGTCCTGTGAACACATTTATGAAGGCCATTGGAAAGATGTGTGTACATAAGTGGTGTCCAAATAAAGGGCTGCATGATCATTTTGTGACATGCTACTTCCCATTTGGATCATCCCATCTGTGTTTTATTTGTTGAAATTAGATAATATTCCTTTGATTTTGGCTGATATAATTAATCATGTGGCCCACTGCATATTTTAATTTGTCCATCTGTTTAAAAAAAATAGCGTGGACATGAAAACCATTAACATATGTTAATGAATTAATCATTCTGTTTCCAGTTCTGTGCTAGAGTACAAGTTTAATTGCGTGCTTCTTGCCATTCTATCAGATTATAGTAATTATTTTTGATTGATTTAATATGTATAGCAATTTATTTATATGACTAATGTGGAAAATTAAAGTATTAAAGGAGTACATAGTTCTGTTTAATTGATAGAAATGTGTTCAGGGAGTTTACAGTTACCAGTGACTAATTTGTCCTTGAGGGATATTCATGGAAAGGATATGCTTATAAAACATATTAAGTTTGTGTCTCTTCCAAATTACTGTAGGAATACACGATGGATGTTTTCTTTCGTCAGACGTGGGTCGACAAAAGATTAAGATATGATGGTCCCATCGAAATTCTAAGACTTAACAACTTGATGGTTACCAAAGTGTGGACACCAGACACTTTCTTCCGGAATGGGAAAAAATCTGTCTCACATAATATGACAGCCCCAAATAAACTATTCAGAATCATGAGAAATGGTACCATCCTTTATACAATGAGGTAGTTGATTTATCTATCTTTCCGTTCTTTTATTTTACTTTGCGTGAGAGAGGCAACACATCATTCTGGGGCTAACTCCATTTTGTTCCTTATAGGCTCACCATAAGTGCTGAGTGCCCCATGAGATTGGTTGATTTCCCAATGGATGGTCACGCCTGTCCTCTGAAATTTGGGAGTTGTAAGTCACACAGACCTTCTCTACTTAACGTCTTATGTATGAAACTGGTCAGATAATATCCAGAGCTGCATGGCTTAGGTCAATTGAAATTAATAGCAGGGGATATCACTGGACTGGCTGAGAAATGGCAGCTTAAAACAAGGGAGAAGGGAGTTGGGAAAAGCTCTGCTGTTTTGCTTCTTGGTGTTGGCTACTGTGTGGTACCCACTTCTGCCATTTCTCCTTGTTAAAACTTTGTGTGTGTGTTAAAAACAACCACCCCTCAGTGTTTCTCTATCCCTGCTTTACTCAAAGCTGTGCTGCTATTTAAAACCACCATATCAGTGTTTCTTCATCCCTGCCTAACTCAAACTTCTGCTATTGTTTAAAATAGCCGCCCCCCCTTTAAGTATCTCTCCCTTCTCACTGTACTCAAAGCTCTCCCTCATCCATTTCTCCGCAGCTCATGTGACAGAGATAAAGGTTGTGGAGCCCTCTAATATTCCACAGTACAATGTATTTCACTCCTGGACCATGTGTTTTCTTCAACGTTCCAGGTGCAATGTAGTAATTTAGAATATATATATTTCATTAACAAGAAGACACCCATATGTGTACAACACCCATCAACTGAACTTAACCTTCTCTAAGTGAACAAGTTCAATGGCAGACTTGCTTTTTAAATTCTGTTTCATCTTAAAGATCCAGTAACATATCTCACAATGGGGTGTGTGCACAAAGATGGCTGAGGGGGCGATCTGGGTGTAAAGAAGAGCTGAGAAAAGTGAGGAAGGGGGAGGAAATGTGGGATGCAGGTAAAAATGGGGTGTTGCAAAAAAAAAGAGGGGAAAGGGGGCAAGGGAATGGGAGAAATGCAGAATGGAATGGGGTGGTGGTTTCACAACTGAATGGAAGGTGAAAATGAAGCTAATTGCTATGTGTGGCTTGAGGAAGATTCAGGAGTTTACCAATAGGGTAGTTTGTGTTCAAGAGGAAGTTGCACAGAAGGAGGGAGAGGAGAAGGAGGCATGGATATAGGGGTGAAAGTGAAAATGGCTGTAAAGTGGAGTCATTGCAGAATTGAAGAGAGAAACTGCTTCAGAAATTACAGGGAACCAGGCAGAGGGCCTTCTCGGTAGTGGCGCCCTCCCTGTGGAATGCCCTCCCACCAGATGTCAAAGAGAACAACAACTACCAGACTTTTAGAAGACATCTGAAGGCAGCCCTGCTTAGGGAAGCTTTTAACGTTTGATGTATTACAGTATTTTAATATATTTTTTTGGAAGCCGCCCAGAGTGGCTGGGGAAGCCCAGCCAGATGGGCGGGGTATAAATAATAAATTATTATTATAAATTATTATAAATGGGGTTGGGAAGGTGAAAAATTAGCTTAGTAATTGTATGGGGTGGGAAGAGGAAGCTCTAGGGGTTAATATGGGGCGAATGGCAGTGGTGGGTCTGGCAAGCAGAGCTGAGCAGCGGTTCACTCCCTAGTAAAATAAAAATAAAAATATAATTATTAAGGTGACTGGCTAATCAAAGTAAAAAAACAACAACCCTGAAGTGATCCAAAGGCCTGTTGGCATCCATAGGACAAGACCCAACATTTTAATTGTATGTATTTCCTCCCCCCCCCCCAGATGCATATCCAAAGAGTGAAATGATTTATACCTGGACAAAAGGACCTAAGAATTCAGTGGAAGTTCCTGAAGAGTCTTCTAGTTTAGTTCAGTATGACCTGCTTGGGCACACAGCATCCACTGATACTGTTAAATCCATTACAGGTAAGAATCTAGTTGGTGATCATCAACTTAAGGGGTGGAGTTAGCCATTTAATTTCGTTTTAGCCAAAGATGCTTTGGAAATCTCAGTGTAGCTTAAGAGGCGTAATAAGCATATGACAAATCCTAGACCATTTATCTCCAGGCTTACACTAAAGCAGATAGCCTGTTGCTGCATGCTGTTCTGTCTCTCTTCAGAAAGCAAAGTGAAAATGCTTGAAAATGCAAGATTGTAGCTACCGACATATTTTCATAGCTGTGCTGCTGGCAAGTGTTGATCTTTGTGATTTATCATGCTACAAATTGCATGCAGATTGTCAAACTAAATCCCTATTAGAATTGCTGCTGGAGCAAACACATTAAACATAACAGCTATTACTGCTGGGTTGTTTTTTTAATTTTTTAAAAATATTTTTGTGTAGTGATAAAAAATAGCAACAGGCAGCAGTGTGAGAAGTGGCAGTGCTTAAGATCTGTGGGTGTTTTTGTTTTTCATTTTTTAAAAAATGATGGCTGTTGGTTGGTTATATGATTGTATTGCTAAACGCTCTATTACTGGTGCAGTTTGAAACATGCTCTCGCAGAGATCACGACAGAATTAAGCAACAGAGGGAGCAGATGTAGGCGACAGATTTCCGAGTGTCGTTATTGATAACAAGATGAAGCAATATTTTCCTAATGTATTGGATATTATCTGTAAGTGAGATATCACTGATCTATAATGGAATATCAGGCCAAGATTCTTAGATTGCTCCTTAAGAAGGTGTCTCCATGATCTTGGCAAAAAATCTCAGTATGTAATTATAAAACAACTAGATCCTGGAGTGTAATGGACTTCCCAGCAAGATACCTTTACATTTCCTTCCACTTCTTTTAAAATTGCGTTTGAACAGCAGCCCAAATCCAGAATGATGGTTTCATACCAGAATTTCCACCAGAAGGCTCAGGTTGTTTATAGCTTTCCTTTAAGTGGGTGGGTGGTACGTGGGAGGAGAAGATGGGCGGAAGTGAGGCAATTAATTGAGCATTTTGATCATGCTTTGGGTTTTGGCAGGCAATTTCTTTTCACGGTGTGGAATGAAGAAGATTGATTCGGTTCTATCCTGCACACAGTTGCACTTTGGAACAGACCTGACCCACCACAGGCTTAATAAACCTCCTGTTCTTAATGCATGCCCTAGACTGAAGAAACAGGGATGGAAAAACAGTGACAGGCAGGTGGCCAGCTACAACACATCTGGTCAACTATGTTTGGCTCTGTAGACTAGGACATGAGCATGGGAGGAGGCATGCAAGCCTGCAATATGTTTGATAATCCTTAGCTCTTTACTGTCTTGGCTTTGAAACTCATTTGCTCTTGTGCAGCATTTTTGGGTAGGCCCTAAGCCTGACTCCTAGGGACGCAGGTGGCGCTGTGGGTTAAACCAGTGTTTCCCAACCTTGTGCCGCCAGCTGTTTTTGAACTACAACTCCCATCATCCCTGACTAGCAAGACCAGTGGCAAGGGATGATGGGAATTGTAGTCCAAAAACAGCTGGAGGCACAAGGTTGGGAAACACTGGGTTAAACCACAGAGCCTAGGACTTGCCGATCAGAAGGTCGGCGGTTCGAATTGCCGCGACAGGGTGAGCTCCCGTTGCTCGGTCCCTGCTCCTGCCAACCTAGCAGTTCGAAAGCACGTCAAAGTGCAAGTAGATAAATAGGTACCGCTCCAGCGGGAAGGTAAACGGCATTTCCGTGCGCTGCTCTGGTTTGCCAGAAGCGGCTTAGTCATATTGGCCACATGACCTGGAAGCTGTACGCCGGCTTCCTTGGCCAATAAAGCGAGATGAGCGCCGCAACCCCAGAGTCGGTCACGACTGGACCTAATGGTCAGGGGTCCCTTTACCTTTAAGCCTGACTCCAAGTAGGATACAGAGCCATTCCATTTCTATTCAGATGGACCTATAACCACCTCACTTCATTTCCCCCCTCCTGCTTTGAGCATTGGACTGGTCCCAAGGTCCCAAGCATACTTTCCATACAGCCACTATTATGGAAAATTTTCCATTGCAGGCCCCACTGAAATGTATGGGTACTCAACTACACAAGCCCAGGGAGATGCTTCTGTGCCGTCCTCATTCATTTCAATGGGGTTTAAACGGGAGATCTTCACCTGGTGAATAACAACTATGTTTGGTATTCATTGGCTAAAAAAATCAATGAAAGGAAGACATTTTCTTGGTGCATCTGTTGAAAATATAATCCTGAAGTAGCAATTATATGTTTTCCAGATGCTGCAGTATCAGAACAGGCAGCTAATATTTTACTTATACTTATTCCCCCCTCCCTCCAGCGTATACCTACATATCTTTATGGTACGTGAAAGTATGAGGGATGTCAAACAGTCCCTATTATTTCATGTTTTACATCCCACCTCCTGGATAGTATTTTAAGATCTACTTACTTTCCCTGGACTCAGTATGGCTTTTGTTTATTATTATATATCCTGTTCTTCCTATGTGGAGCTTGGAGTGACTCATGTGCGCTCCCACTGCTGTCTTAGCTAGGCTGAAACTTCTTTCACTTTAGTGAAACTTCATGTTTTCAGAGTCAAATGAACTGAATGCAATTTGAGTAGCTGGAGAATATGTTAAAATAAATAAATAAATCTGGGTGTACGGAAAGTTTTTTTTTTTAATCACTTTTGGCTTTCCCCCCCTTTAAGGTGAATATGTCGTTATGACAGTACACTTCCACCTCAGACGAAAAATGGGTTATTTTATGATACAAACATACATCCCATGCATCATGACTGTGATCCTCTCCCAAGTTTCATTTTGGATCAATAAGGAGTCTGTTCCTGCCAGAACTGTTTTTGGTAAGTCTCACCGCTGACTTTGTATGTCTTTTTAGTCTTCTTGAGGAGCCCAACTGATTTGAATGAGAGATTTGGCCAAGTAAGGAGCATGCCCTCAGGCTCTGAATCTGTAATGTCAGCTTCGCTGATACAGGCCCCTTTCTCCTCCTGGCTTGGCAAGAGTGAATTGAAAAAGCAATTAGGAAAATCGATTACGCGATATTAGAATGAAGCACATTAAAATGCAATTTGAAAGAGGATGCTCCAATTGACACTGAAAGCAAGAGGAGACAAACGGCATGGAGGCAGCGCACAGGGAGCTGAGGGGGAAATCTGGGTTTCTGACAAAGGAGAGGAGAATACAGATACGGCTGAAGCAATTTTCTAAAGAAGCTATCTTTCTAAACCTCAGCATTGCCATGCATTGGAGAAGGATTAATCAAGTGGAGACCATTGAACCAAAAGACCTATTAAGCAGTACATTTCAGAGAGAGATGAATAAAAGAGGTTAAAATTAGGCCCGGCAGGGGCAGACTTTCCATCTGAAAGAGAAATCTGAATATGTATGTATTACTTAGCCCTCCTCCGTTTCATCCCAGCAAGAAATCGCAAAAGAAAACTTCAGTGGCGCCTTTTCTTGTTGAGGCTGTAGAAAGGTAATAGGTTTTACAGAATTGAAAGTGCTTTGATATAGATCCATTTTTGCTTGCGGTGCATAGATTTATCCCCACCTAATCCTATGTTGTCTCTGCTCAGACAGGTTCCCATAATAAATTAAAGCCTGATAAATAGGTTTTGTCAGAGATGACGTTGATATTTCATCAATGTTTTTATGGCTCTGCTGTTGATTTTGTCCTTATATGTTGTACTCCACCTTGCTTGATTTTTACGAAAGTGCAGATTATTAAATTCATGCATAAAAAAAGAATGGCGGGATGGATTCAGAAATCCATATTCGGGCAATGCCTTTATTAGGCTAACCAAAAGGTCACAAAAGTTTCTGAGTTGCCCTGAACTCCTAATATGACTCAATCAGTGTTTCCGAAACATGGGTGTCTAGCTGTTTTTGAACTACAGTTCCCATCATCCCTGACCACTGGTCCTGCTAGCTAGGGATGATGGGAGTTGTAGTCCCAAAAAAGCTGGAGACACAAGTTCAGGAAACCCTGATTTAGAGGGTTGGTTGGAGACTCTCCCTCACACACAGACACCCCACACAAATGACCTGGGAGACAGGATTCTAAATTGGAAGAATTTTTGATTCCCTCCCCCCACCCCCATGGCTGACATGACTATCTTTAGTGGGATAGTTTTTGTATGTGCACCTAGCAGGCAGGTGATGATGTCTATGCTGTAATGGGCTGTGATGGGTGGCTGTCAATTACGAAGGGGGTTGGCTTACCAATACCAAGTGGAGTTCAGAAGGTTGCAAATGATCCATGGTAACTTAAATAACATTGTTGCCTTTGACTGTCCTGTATAAGTAAGGCTGATGAGCATTTAGCAATGCGTTTGCTGTACTGTGTGTGTTGCCAGAAAACTGTTTGTTGTAGGATGGGTGCTGCTCCTGCAGGCAAGCTTCTTCAGGTCCACAAAATGTCATCCAAATGCCAGCCTGTATTTTTTCCCTTATTTACCTAACAAGCCTAGAAGTGTCTACTTGGAAGTCCCACCTAACTCAATGAGGCTTACTCCCAGGAAACCAGGTATTGCAGCTTTAATCTAGACACCCTTTCCATGGAAAATCCAATCAGTTAAAAAACCTTGTTGTTGTTTAGTCATTTAGTCGTGTCCGACTCTTCGTGACCCCATGGACCAGAGCACGCCAGGCATTCCTGTCTTCCACTGCCTCCCGCAGTTTGGCCAAACTCATGTTAGTAGCTTTGAGAACGCTGTCCAAACATCTCGTTTTCTGTCGTCCCCTTCTCCTTGTGCCCTCCATCTTTCCCAACATCAGGGTCTTTTCCAGGGAGTCTTCTCTTCTCATGAGGTGGCCAAAGTATTGGAGCCTCAGCTTCACGATCTGTCCAGGGCTGATTTCCTTCAGAATGGATAGGTTTGATCTTCTTGCAGTCCATGGGACTCTCAAGAATCTCCTCCAGCACCATAATTCAAAAGCATAAATTCTTTGGTGATCAGCCTTCTTTATGGTCCAGCTCTCACTTCCATACATCTCTACTGGGAAAACCATAGCATATGGACCTTTGTCAGCAAGGTGATGTCTGCTTTTTAAGATGCTGTCTAGGTTTGTCATCGCTTTTCTCCCAAGAAGCAGGCATCTTTTAATTTCATGACTGCTGTCACCATCTGCAGCACCATGACTGCTGCACCATCTCCCACTGCCTCCATTTCTTCCCCTTCTATTTGCAAGGACGTGATGGGACCAGAAAACCTAGTTGCCAATAAACCATTGGTGGTATTAAGTCCCCATTTGAACGCACCCTGAAGGGATACATTTGTAGCAATAAGCCATCATTTGCTGGTCTTTGTGCTCAAAGGTGAAAATGCTGAAAAAAATACTTTAGAGTTTCTGTGGATTTTTTTTTTCTAGCTAGCAGTCTTTAGCAAGTTTGGAAAATTCCATCGTTCCAAGAAGTACAGTTCAGTGTTTTCTGCTTTGTTTGTTCTCTTTCCCATCAAAGGAGCTTCAGGCTCCCAGCGGCCTGCCTTTGTCTTGTTAGATTTGATTATATGAGAAGCAGGGTCTTGCGCAGCCATTCAGATTACATTTCTCCATCTTCAAGCAGGCATGAAGAAGCTCTTTATATTTTTAATGTTTACAGAGACCCAGCAGCTTTTGTCTGGGTGAAAAGTTTTCAATGGGAAGCTCTTATAAGTACAGCTGATGCCAAGAGCCAGGGATAGCTAATGTGAGCCAGTTTCATGTAAAATAAACATGAACAGTGGTTCAGGGTTTCATCTTCCCCCTCCCTTGCAAAAAATGCTTATGAAACAGTGAGATGTTCTAGGTGTGAGACTAGAGGAGGGGCAAGGGCCAGCTAAGACATTTCTCTGTCTGAGGTGACTATTATGCCATTCTACTCACCAGAAGCAGACTAATCAAGTGTCTCTATTTTCCAGGGACAGTCCCAGATTTACAGAAGCCGTCTCGGTTTCTAATCGGATCCTGGAATGTCCCACTTTTCCTTAGACAGGGGTGCCCAAACCTTTTCTAAAAGGGCCAGATTTGATGAAGTGAACATGCATGAGGGCTGACCAAAGTTATTGAGCTTTTTTTAGGATTGAAGTTGCTGAGCTTTTTTAAGGATTTTACCCCAGGACAGGATTAGGCCACTGAAATGGACTTTGGACATGCCAAAATAGGATGTCCCTATTTTCATTGGAGAAATGTTGGAGGATATAGTTATGTGACCGCGAGCCAAGGAGATAAGTAACTATACAACCTTCAGAAGACACCTGGGAAGGTTTTTTTTTAATGTTTAATGCTTTATTATGTTTTTATATGTGTTGGAAGCTGCCCAGAATGGCTGGGGCAACCCAGTCAGATGGGTGAGGTATAAATAATAAAATTATTATTATGGGATAGGATGTCCCTATTTTCTTTGGAGAAATGTTGGAGGGTATGCTCTCTTTCCATATTCCCAGTTGAATCTCATTCCTGTGGAAAGATTTAACAGATAAAGAGCTTCCTTAAAAAGTGCCAAGTGATAATCCTGCCATTTCCCCTCCAAGCAGCAAGTGAATTGTTCCCATTAATATCGATGTCACCAGTTCTATTTGGATTATGCGAGGAATAAGAACAGTCACAGTTTAGGCTACAACATAAATATATTAGCATTCATATGCCAATTAGGCAATCTGATACTCTCTTTAAAAAGACTTGAGTTTTTAATGAAATACACGATAGGATAATACTTAACAATTAAATATCCGGGGAGCACTTCTCTGCTGTGCTTCTGTGTATATACCCAGAGAGAATCAGAAGGATTAGCAGTAGTCTTTTGTTATGTTTGGAATTACTATTTTAATCTGAAAGGCCCCTTCAAAATAAAATGTGTAAGTTCCCAAATAAAGGAATTGTCTTCCAGTAGGATACAATCCTTGTCTACATGATGCAACACAATTCCCCTATACTGTGCTTTCTGCCTGTACTGCCCAACAGCATGAGATCTGGAAAGTGGCTGCCTCTTGGAGGCTGCCAGAAGGGAAGCAACTCTTTGGGGTGATCCCTCATGGATCTGAGGCCAAGTCTCCAAACTTTTGCCCTGCTGGACACAGCAAGGTTGGATGCCACCCCCAAACTCTGCTAAGCTGTGGCAAGATTCCAGGGGGTTCCAGGCGCTCACCCAGGGCCTGTGTTCACATGAGAGTTAGGATGTGTCTTCATAAATACTGTTTAGTTACACATATTTAAAACCTTTAGTCAGCATGGTCAGCTCAAGAGGGGCTTGTTCCCCACAGCCATACAGCACTGGAGTCCAAGGTATCTCACCCAGCCTGCCTTCAGCCAAGATCTCAGCTGTCCCCAAGCCTCATGCCAAAGACCCCAACCTCTTCCTCCATATCTCTGTTCACACCTCAGGGCGGGGGGGGGGGGAGGGGAGAGGAAGGACAGTTATCGTGCATTGCCAATGGTCCTCAGCGACCCTGCATTGTTTCTTAGTGCCCCCAGTTTGGCCAGATAGTTGATGTTGTCGACTGCTGAAACCTGGCTTGCTGATGTAGTGTGTGCCCCTTACAGTATCCGATCTTTATTTTATGAGGTATCTGGCCTGCCATTGTTAGAGGCACCAATCTTGAGTAAGGAAAGTTGCTTCGAAATGAGAGTTTTCTACCCAAGATCCCTTGGGCTCAGCCTCATTTCAATGTACTGTAGTCTATAATAATTTATTATTTATACCCCGCCCACTGGGAGCCAGTGTAGATCTTTCCAGTGTAGATCTTTTCAGTGTAGGTCTAGCAAATGTTGAGGTCACCTCCTCTCTGCTTCCCCATACTCTTGCTTTTGATACTTCTCTTAATTTCTTTATTCTCTTCTGCATCACAAGGCAGATGTGAATGTGCATACCAAACCCACACTTCAGGTGATCCTGAATCCACATTAAATATGTTTTTAGATGTGCTGTCAGATGCCCAGAGTGGCTGGGGAAACCCAGCCACATGGGCGGGGTATAAATAAATAATAATAATGTCTCAAGTGTGCATTGTGACACAGATACAGTTTTGAAAGTGTACAGTCTAAATACAAACTTTCCATATACAGCTTTCCTTTTGCTGTAATGAGCACATGTGTGCATGCACACACATGCACATAGCATTGCAGAACACAGAGAGCCTTTCCCCGAGGTGCTTATGCTCTGTACTAATTCAAGCTGCAGCCTCAGTCCAAGAGCTGTAAGTGGATTGTTCCATATCATTAGAGCTATATTACAGAACTGTCAGGAGGAACACTGTACTGCTGTATTTGATCACATACCGCTGTCTCCTTGGCTGCTTTATTAAAATGTATAGTCTCTCATGTTATTTTAAAGCAATATTGAGTTCATTCTTCCTCTCTGCCTTCTGGTGGAGAAAGAGAGAGAGAGAGAGCCATAAACAGAATTTGCAGTGGAATCACTGTCATTTAGAGCTCTGAGCTTCAGTGGAGCCTTTTAGGTTTGCAAAAAATAGGTTTTTGCCTTTAGTACTTTTTAACACACACACACACACACACTCCTTGGATAAAACACTTTAATTGCTATTGGGGTCAGGTAGACCACAACTAAGCAAGATTTTTAAAAAAGCAATAACAAGATGTATTGGACCCAGGGTTTCAATCTGTGGTGGTATGTCTTTAAAAATACAATGGAAAATCATATAGCACATAGCACAGCAGGTTTCAATTGCTAAAACAGGCGGAAAAATCATCAGTTGACTGGTCCACCAAGACCCTTATCAATTTCCAAGCATGAAAACTTTTTTGACCACAATCAGAGTTCTAAGCATTCTTTCACCGAAGTAATGACTCCATTTTAATGTAAAATTATGAATTTGTTTTCAGTGCTTATAATGAGTGCATGCAACTGTATTCAGATGATATTAGGGTGTGTGTGTAATGGCAGCCACCATGTTAATTCCCATGATGTCTCATGGATCCTGGCTATCTCTAGTAGCTAGGAATAAAAATATGGAATGGGTGAGGCCATAGTTTTAACTTCTGCATTAATCTAAAATAGTTATGGTGCTGTTAAAGGAGAGTTTCACCACACTGGAGTAACTTAGACATGAGCAGTCAGTGTGGCATTGTGGCTAGAAGAAGAAGAAAAAGAGTTTGGATTTGATATCCCGCTTTATCACTACCCGAAGGAGTATCAAAGCGGCTAACATTCTCCTTTCCCTTCCTCCCCCACAACAAACACTCTGTGAGGTGAGTGGGGCTGAGAGACTTCAGAGAAGTGTGACTAGCCCAAGGTCACCCAGCAGCTGCATGTGGAGGAGCAGAGATGCGAACCCAGTTCACCAGATTATGAGACTACCACTCTTAACCACTACACCACACTGACTCTCCAGTGAGTGCTGGACTAGTACCTGGGAGGCAGAGGGTTCGAATCTGCCCTTGACCATGAAGCTCGTTGGGTGACCTCTCAGCCAAACCTACCTAGAGGCTTGTTGGTTGACCTCTCATTGCCTCTCAGCCAAACCTACTTTGCAGGGCTGTTGCGGGGATTAACTGAGGAGGGGGAGAACCATGTATGCCACCTGTCATGGAGTGGCTGGATGATAAAGAGTGGTAGGAAGCATCAGGCGGGAGACCCCCATGGGAAACCCCAGAGGAGGAAGGCTCAGAGCCAGGAAATTGACGGAGGTCAGAGGGAGAAGAGTGGGAGGAAGGATTGGAGGCTGAGAGGCAGCAGGATAGAGTGAGCAAGGAGAGTTGGTGACCGGGAACTGTTCTGACTCAGAGACTAAAGCAGAGGGGGTGGGGGCAAGAGGCTGCAGAAAAAATCCCTGGAGCCTGCCTCTCCTACTGCGACAAGCTCCCCTCTCCACTAGTCTCCAAGGATATGCAAGGCGATGTGTAGAGTGGAGCAGAGATTACAGGTGCCCAGGTGAAGTTTGAGACTGCTTGGAAAACATCCGGCAGAGGAGGAGCCTTAGAGGAAGTGGAAGGTGAGGACCGCCAGTCCTGGAAACTAGCAGAGCAAGTGCTGCTGGGAGTGTTGCTAAGTTATATGGCATATTCTTGAAGAAAGAATTAACTGCACTAATAGTCTCTGCTTCCTGTGTGCTGACCGACATCTGGAACCAGCCCTGACACTACCCTGAGTTCCTTGGACAGGGAAAAGGGATATGATTGCAATCAATCAATCAGTCAATCAATCAATCAGTCAATCAATCAATCAATCAATCAATCAGTCAGTCAATACCTCACTCATGCAGTGTTTCACCCTCCCCACTTTAATTTCAGCTGGGGTCTCATTTGTCTCAATGCTTTTTAACGAAATCCTCAAATGCACACCCCCCCTTTGGTAAAGAGAGTGTTGAAAAGCTTCCAAACTATTTCAACTTGCGCCATTTTGTATTTGGCTATGGCCCCAAATATATTGGAGTGATTTATTTTTTAAAAAATTGATATGATTCTCAAATGCAGCAGCGTTGCTTTGCTTCTTTTCTTTTTACAGGGATAACAACGGTTTTGACCATGACAACTCTGAGCATCAGTGCGCGGCATTCTTTGCCCAAAGTCTCCTACGCCACTGCCATGGACTGGTTCATTGCCGTGTGCTTCGCCTTTGTCTTCTCTGCGCTGATTGAGTTTGCAGCTGTCAACTATTTCACTAACATTCAGATGGAAAAAGCCAAAAGGAAGGCTGCGAGATCTGCTCCTGAAGTTCCAGTGACTCCTATGCAGAAGGAAAACTGTGCAGAAGAGGCACCCACGGTATTTAGCCTATTTAATATGCATTAAAACGTGACTAGTGAAATGTTGACCGAAAGTGCATTCAAAGCTGGGTCAGGGTTGAAGTGCATAGTAAGCTTCCATTCTAGGGTGGTTTAACCCATCTTGCTCTCCATTGTCCTCTAGCTTCCTTTGAGACTATTACTTTTGTCCACAGCCTAGACTGCACCCTTACTTAAACTGACTTCTTTGTCATTTCCCTTCAGTCTTACATTTCAGTGTTACTTAGTGTTACTAAGTGTTACTACAGTAACATTTCAGTGTTACTAAGGCAGAAAGCAGTGCATCTGCAACACCAGTAGCAATTACAGTGGTACCTCGGTTTTCGAACGTAATCCATTCCGGAAGACAGTTTGAGTTCTGAAACATTCGAAAACCAAAAACTCAACAGCCGAAAGCTAGGCCTCAGGATCTTGCACTCAGTGGAAGCTGTGTGGCATCTTCGACTTCTGAGGCGTGTTCGAAAACCGAAGCATGTACTTCTGGGTTTATGGTGTTCAAAAACCGAAATGTTCGTCAGTGGAGAAGTTTGAAAACTGAGATACCCCTATACACTCTTTTTCTCCCCTTAAAACCAGACCTCTTTGCTTTACTTCCTTGTTGCCATTTTCCTAGATAGGCAAGGAGGTCTGAAGGTCAAAATTATATATGTTAAAGAGTAGGCAGCTCCATGTAGCATATTTAAACTTAAAAGTAAGCTTTTGGGGCCCTTATTCAGATCAGGATCACTGCTTGTGGCGGAGAAAGGTTTATTTATTATCTCCTGTACCATCATTCCCACCCTCCCAGTTGCCTCCATGCTCTAAGTAGCAAATGGAAAAAAGCTCCCATGGGCACCAATGGGAACGTCCACTTACCTTTCACTACTTGGTGTCAGGCTGATTCTGGGGGAAATCATAGTAGGAAAAGGAACAATTAAACTTCCCTTCTTTGCATGCTGTGGTCTCAGTCTACATTGCACCGCCATGATTACTTTACAGATTGGATCTGGACTTGTTGTGGGGTTGGTTTCTGGGACTGACTCCAACCTATGATCCTGGGACTCATGGTGTGACTCTTCTGTACACTTTTAACCAGGATTTTCAAAGCTAGAAAGCTTTGAGGCTTCTCACAATTCTATCTTTCAAATTGGTGCCTACCATGTGTCAACAACATTTTGGAAAATCCTTTCCGAGATCATTCTTTGGGCTGCATATTCACAAAAAGTTTCCCTGGCCCAGTCCAAGGAAAGTGGATTGGATCCTGCAGGCAGAGATGGAATTGTATACAGTCCTTGTTTAGTGCCATGTTTTAAGGGTGCGATAAAACGAACAGGAAATGCAGAGGCTTTTATTTTCATTTGACGCATCTGAAGGAAATTACCCTCCATTAAACTGTTATCGGAAGCAGACATCCACATGAGACATTGGTGTGTAAAATGAAGCCTCACCTCATTTAGGCTGACCCTGAGATAAAGCCACATCATCAAAGTGCTATCACACCATCTGAACTGGCCGTCAAGGCTGGGCATCAGGCTGCTGCCTGTACTTTACACTCGAACTCAAAATATTACAGCAACAGAACAGCTGCCATATCCAGCACATGCTCAGCTCAGGAGTGAGGAACAAGGGTTTAAGATCCATCCCAAGCGGAAAAGGTTCCTTTGCCAATCAGCCAAGAAGAGAGACGCAACACGGCTGATAAATCCAACATGTCATGGAGCTCTAGTCTCCTTCTTCTTCACTCCCAGCCCCCACAGTTAGTGTTCAAAGTCTCCCCTTGGGATCAGTCCATCTCCCCAAGAATACTCCTGGGCATGATAATATAGCATCATTCCCAAGGGTATTTTATTCCCAGGAAAGCCACAAGATTGCTGCAGCCAGGCAAGATGATGCTTGATGTGGTGGCAAGCTTTTAAAAAAGGAAGAGGGGAGCAGGAAAGGAAAAGGAAAAGCGCTTTGACTGCCCCATATTAAAACATCAGCAGAAAAGAAGAAGTACATAAGTAAATAGGAAGCGAAAAGGACATGGATTTGCATATAATATGAAAATGTGTATGTATAGATGTCAATCCAGATATAATTAAAGGTAAAAGTGTTATGTAGTGAAGTTTCACCCTGGGCCAACAGGGGGATACTGTACATAGTTTTCCCTCAGGTCCGCGTCAGTTATTTTAGGCGGGAACTCTGGGCTGTTGTTGTTACAATGTTGACAGCCGGCTGCCTATAAAAGCAGGCCGGCTGAGCTGTTTGCAGTCAGTTCTATTCCAGCTTACGAAATAAAGAGCTACTTGGAGAAATCGCTGTGTCGTCGGCTATGTCAACCCACAACTTAACACTGGCGACGAAGGTGGGATGGATGGACATCAGAGCACAGCCAGATGCGGCCAGCCTCTGAACTGAGCTGAATCACAGAGCGAAATCACTGAGCGAAATCACTGGACAGAACCAATTCAGAGCTGACTGTTCTGGCTAGAGCACTGTGTTCCATCCATCGCCCTTCACGCCGGCATCGGAATCATGGCTGCACTTGTGCCTCTACCGCCGTTTGCGCCAGCCTCTGAATCATGGGATTCCTACCTCGCTCGGTTCGACTGCTACCTCCAAGCCAACGAGCTGACAGCAGTATCAAAGGATCGTAAGCGGGGCCTATTCCTCAGCCTCTGTGGGCCTGAGGTGTTTGAGACGGCCCGAGCATTGGTTGCGCCCGAAGCAGTCCAGGCAACACCATGGGACACGATCCAAGAGAAGCTCCGCAACCACTACGCACCAAAGCCGTCCAAGATTGCTGCCCGCCATGCGTTCTACCACCGGAACCAGGCAGAGGGGGAGTCAATCAACAACTACACCACCGCCCTGCGACAGGCTGCAATGCACTGTGAGTTCCGAGACTTAGACGATGCCCTGATGGATCGAATCGTCTGCGGGGTCCGGGACATCCATCTGCAACGGCGTCTCCTCGCCAAGCCAGACCTCACGCTGCAGAAAGCCATTGAGGAGGCTGTGGCCTCAGAAGCTGCTGAACGCTCCGCCCAGGAGATCCGCAAGTGCAGCAGCCCGCGTCTTGCTAGGGAGCCAGTTCCGGTGCATCATGAAGAGGCCAGCAGTCATGAGGCATCCTCCAGTGAAGGCGATGACGTGCACCAGACAAAGCGGGAGCACAGGAAGTTCCAACAGAAGTCCAAGGGCCAACCGGAATGTGCCGGCTGCGGAGGCAACCATTCCCGTGCCAAGTGTCGATTCAGAGACGCCATCTGTAGGAAGTGTTCCAGAAGGGGCCACATCGCTAAGGTCTGCCGATCGGCTCCGTCTGACACCCCCCCTTCATCGACTCACAAGTCCAAGCCTTCACTCCAGTCTGCCAAGGGAAGTTGTTTCGCTCTCACCAACTGCCGCTGCCCGTCTGGAACCACGATTGGCCAAACCGACTCGCCTACGCGACGCAAGCTGAACGTCACGGTGCTCATTGAAGGAGCTCCATGTGACATGGAGATCGACACCGGGTCTGCCCTGTCCATCGTGTCGTGGAGCACCATCAAAAGACTGGTACCCAGAGTGTCCAAAAGGCAACTCGACTCTCACCGCGTACACCTGAGAGACTACCAGGGAAATGACATTCCCGTGGTAGGCGTTGGCCGGTTCCGGATCGCCTTCAAGGATTTTTCGGGCCTGCTCCGGTTGGTGGTGGTCGAAGGTCAGCGGCCAAGCCTCCTAGGGCTAGACTGGTTTGATGCCCTCGGCCTGGAAGTCACCGGCATCAACTGCATCTCTAACGCAGAGACTGAGGGTCTGGTCAAAGACTTTGCCGAGGTTTTTGATGGCACCTTGGGGCAATATACAGGTACGCCCATCTCCTTTAGCCTTGATCCACAAGTCGCCCCCATCAAGCTAAAGCCACGCCGGGTTCCCTTTGCTCTCAAGGCTAAGGTGGACGAACAACTGGACAAACTGATCGCCCAAGGAGTTTTGGAGCCGGTTGACCACGCCAAGTGGGAAACCCCCATCGTCACGCCTGTCAAGCCAGATGGGTCGGTGAGAATCTGCGCTGACTACAAGTGCACGATCAACAAGGCACTTCAGCAGCACGCTTATCCGGTTCCTGTTGTCCAACACCTGCTGCATTCCCTGGGTGAGGGTAAGGTCTTCGCTAAGCTGGACCTTGCCCAAGCCTATCAACAACTGCCAGTCGATGATGCCACTGCTGAAGCTCAGACGATCGTCACCCACCGGGGGGCATTCCGTTGCCGCCGGTTGCAGTTCGGGGTGAGTGTGGCTCCTGGCATTTTCCAAAGCCTTATGGAGCGTCTCCTGCAAGGGCTTCCGGGCGTGGTACCATATTTTGATGACGTCTTGGTGTCTGCAGACTCACACCAGCAGCTGTTCGAGCGCCTCCGTGCCGTGCTGACCAGGTTCCAAGAGGCCGGGCTCAAGGTAAAGAGGGAGAAGTGCCAGATCGCCGTTCCACAGGTAGAGTTCCTGGGCTATCTTATCGATGCCTCCGGCCTTCACCCGACCACATCCAAGATCCGCGCTATCCAGCAGGCCCCCACCCCAAAGAACAAGACGGAGTTGCAGGCATTCCTGGGGCTGCTGAACTTTTATAACATGTTCCTGCCCCACAAAGCCACAGTGGCTGAGCCTCTTCACCGACTCCTTAGTACAAAGACGCCTTGGGCCTGGGGTCATCGGGAGACGGCGGCCTTCAACGCGGTTAAGGCTCTCCTTTCATCAGACAGTGTGCTGGTACAGTACAGTGAATCCAGGCCGCTGGTCCTTGCCTGCGACGCCTCACCTTTTGGCATCGGTGCTGTCCTTAGTCACCGTTTTCCAGATGGAAGAGAAGCACCACTCGCCTACTTTTCCAGGACACTATCTCTGACGGAACGGAATTACAGCCAGCTCGACAAGGAGGCATTGGCACTTGTGGCTGGAGTGAAGAGGTTCCATGAATACCTCTATGGCAGGACTTTTGACCTCATCACTGACCACAAGCCACTCCTGGGCCTCCTCGCCGGTGATCGTCCAACTCCACCGGTCCTCTCGCCACGCATGCTGCGATGGACTGTTTTCCTGGCTGCCTACCACTACCGGCTCATCCATCGCCCGGGGAAATCGATGGGCCATGCCGACGCCCTCAGCCGTTGCCCTCTTCCAGCATTTGTGGAAGACCCGGCTCCAGCTTCATCGCTCCTTCTGATTGAGGATCTTCCGGCAGCGCCTGTATCAGCTGCCACTGTGGCCTCCGCGTCTGCCCAGGATCGCACCATCAGCCGGGTGCTCAACTGGGTGTGGAGGGGGTGGCCACAAGGGCCTTTTGCATCGGAGTTCCAGCCCTTCGCAACCAGACAACATGAACTCTCAGCTCATCGCGGCTGTCTGCTGTGGGGAGACCGCGTCGTGATTCCCCAGGGACTCCGTCAGCGCGTCCTGGAGGCTCTGCACGTTGGCCACCCGGGAATTGTCAAAATGAAGGCGTTGGCTCGGTGTTACGTCTGGTGGCCTAATATGGACGATGCCATCACTGCCTGGGTGTCCGCCTGTCAAGCGTGCCAAGAGTCGAGGCCTGCACCACCGGCAGCTAAGGGACACACCTGGGAGACGCCAAAGACGCCCTGGTCGAGGGTGCACATCGATCTGGCTGGCCCCTTTCACGGCCAGACCTTTATGGTAGTGGTGGACGCCTATTCCAAATGGCTGGAGGTCGCCCTGATGCCCTCCACCACTACCGAAGCTGTCATCCGGGTGCTGCGAGGCCTGTTTGCAACGCATGGGTGTCCTGATGTCCTTGTCTCTGACAACGGACCACAGTTCACATCAGGCACGTTTGAGCGGTATCTTTTGGGACTGGGCATCCGCCATGCCCTAACGGCACCCTTTCATCCATCCAGCAACGGGCAAGCGGAAAGAATGGTGCGCTCAGCAAAAGAGGCACTGGCGCGCCTGGACCGGGGAGACTGGCATGAGCGGGTCGCCGAATACTTGTTCGTGCAACACATCACCCCTCATGCGGCCACAGGGAGGAGTCCTGCTGAACTGCTTATGGGCCGCCGCCTCAGGTCACCGCTCGACCGGCTACACCCGGACTTTGCCGTGGCTGAACCCCCAGGCTGTGCCAACGCGCCACGGTCATTTGTCCCAGGAAACCAGGTCTTTGCCCGGAACTATGTGGGGGACATTCCTTGGGTGCCAGCCACAGTAGTGGGAGTCACTGGACCTCGCTCGTACCAGGTGGCACTCGAAGACGGACGCTTGTGGCGACGGCACATAGACCAGCTTAGGCGCAGGGTTGGGGACTTGGACACTACCGAGGTGCCCCCAACTGCGCTTGCGGCTCCAGAAGAGACACGTACAGATGGCGAGGCCCCACCTACACCTCCCTCGCAAACTGCCAGCGTGGAGCCGAACCAAGCCGCTTCAGAGGGTCTGCCAGACTTACCACAGACTCAGACCACTCCACTTGCGGAGGCTCCACCCACAGCAGCGGATTCAGGGGATTTGGTTCCAATGCCACCTAGGGTCGCACCACAGCCTCAGCAAGAACTGTGTGGCCCTCCGGACTTGGCTACCAGTCCCCGGCGGTCTGGCAGAGTTCCCAAGCGCCCAACTTATTTAAAGGACTATGTTGTTGGACAGGTATCACTGTTGGTCTAAGTATGGGAAATGTAACCGATATGCTTTTGTGCCTAATTGAACCATTACGCGTAGTGCTGTATATAAGGAAACCATTACGATTGTAACTAACGCCTTATCTCGGTGGGGAGGGGTGTTATGTAGTGAAGTTTCACCCTGGGCCAACAGGGGGATACTGTACATAGTTTTCCCTCAGGTCCGCGTCAGTTATTTTAGGCGGGAACTCTGGGCTGTTGTTGTTACAATGTTGACAGCCGGCTGCCTATAAAAGCAGGCCGGCTGAGCTGTTTGCAGTCAGTTCTATTCCAGCTTACGAAATAAAGAGCTACTTGGAGAAATCGCTGTGTCGTCGGCTATGTCAACCCACAACTTAACAAAAAGTAAAGGGACCCCTGACCATTAGGTCCAGTCGTGACTGACTCTGGGGTTGCGGCGCTCATCTCGCTTTATTAGCCGAAGGAGCCGGCGTACAGCTTCCGGGTCATGTGGCCAGCATGACTAAGCCGCTTCTGGCGAACCAGAGCAGCACATGGAAACGCTGTTTACCTTCCCGCTGGAGTGGTACCTATTTATCTACTTGCACTTTGACGTGCTTTCGAACTGCTAGGTTGGCAGGAGCAGGGACCGAGCAACGGGAGCTCACCCTGTTGCGGGGATTCGAACCGCCGACCTTCTGATCGGCAAGTCCTAGGGTCTGTGGTTTAACCCACAGTGCCACCTGCATCCCCCAGATATAATTACTATAATTTAAATAAGAACACATCTCACCATAGTGGAGGAGACTGGGGGAAAGGTGGCCCGCATGCCTGTTGTTGTTGTTTAGTCATTTCGTCGTGTCCAACTCTTCATGACCCCATGGACCAGAGCACGCCAGGCACTCCTGTCTTCCACTGCCTCCCGCAGTTTGGTCAAACTCATGTTGGTAGCTTCGAGAACACTGTCCAGCCATCTCGTCCTCTGTCGTCCCCTTCTCCTTGTGCCCTCCATCTTTCCCAGCATCAGGGTCTTTCCAGGGAGTCTTCTCTTCTCATGAGGTGGCCAAAGCACTGGAGCCTCAGCTTCAGGATCTGTCCTTCCAGTGAGCACTCAGGGTTGATTGCCTTCAGAATGGAGAGGTTTGATCTTCTTGCAGTCCATGGGACTCTCAAGAGTCTCCTCCAGCACCATAATTCAAAAGCATCAATTCTTCAGCGATCAGCCTTCTTTATGGTCCAGCTCTCACTTCCATACATCACTACTAGGAAAACCATAGCTTTAACTATACAGACCTTTGTTGGCAAGGTGATGTCTCTGCTTTTTAAGATGCCCACATGCCTATTCAGGTGCTATTGTTGGGCAACTTCAAAGCCTTTGTTCTGCTTTCTTATGGCTCCTCGTTTTTAAACTGGACTTGGGCCAGGCAGCCCTTCAGATAGAGGACTCCTACAGTTAAAGGATTGTCATCTGTAAAGCAGGACGCAATGGCACCCTCTTGGAGCCATCAATGGCCAGTCTCATGTGATATGAATGCAAATGTAATGAAAGAGTTTGATGGGACTTGGAAATAATTTTAAACCTTCTGGTTGCTTCTGAGATTTACTTGTACTTCTGTAATTAAACTTTTCCCTGCCCCCACTCTTTCCACCACAAGTACCAACATTTGGCCTAAAGCATAAGTAATTATTTTTTTTTCTTGGTTAACCCAATGCAATAGCTTCTCCTAACAGGCCTCCAAAGGCTATAAGTTTCACATGTCCCTTCGTAAGCTAATTTAACTTTGGTTACTTCATTGTATATGCACAAACACTGCCCTACATTGGTTTTACTAGCCCCTTCCTTATGGGCACTGCAAAAGCAATCACCCTTTCTTGCATTACCCCCCAGGTTCCCCCTCTTTTATCTGTCCCCAGCTTCTCATAAAATAATAGCATTAAAAAAAAAAGCTTGTCGTGCTGCTTTATCTAAATTGTTTTTCTTTCGTTACCCATATTTTTGAGGCAACAAGTGAATAATTGGTTTCCACAAACTGGAAAATCATGCAAAATTCATGGGCCCTATTCTCCACTCCAGCAACAAACTTTATTTCATCTGAAATAAAAATGAGTTACACATAAGAGTTCATTTCGCCTCTGATTGCTTCTAGGTTCAGAGTTTCTTTGCTGGGGTGAAGTCATAAGAAGTAATTGGCTTGCAGGAGTTCATATTTATAGTATGCAGTTTGAAGATAATTGAAAAGAAAATACACCGGTGGAGTGTAGCTTGGGAGAAGATGCCTCAGAAGATTTGTGATAGGAAATACGGATCCAACAAGATTGGTCTGAAGGTCACTTATGGTGACATTTCAAATTAGGCTTGTTAATCCATTTGTAGGAACACAGGAAACTTAAGAGGTCTTCTAAAGGTTGTATTGTTACTTATCTCATTGGCTTGGGGGGTCGCATAACTCCATACTCTCTAACAATTCTCTGATGAAAATAGGGACATCCTAAGAAAAAGCGGGACATTCTGGGATAATAATAATAATAATAATAATAATAATAATAATAATAATAATAATAATTTGTTATTTATACCCCGGCCTTCTAGCTGAGTTTCCCCAGCCACTCTGGGCGGCTTCAAATCAAGTGTTAAAAACAATACAGCATTAAATATTAAAAACTTCCCTAAACAGGGCTGCCTTCAGTTGTCTTTTAAAGATAAGATAGCTACTTATTTCCTTCACATCTGAAGGGAGGGCATTACACAGGGCGGGCGACACTACCAAGAAAGCCCTCTGTCTGGTTCCCTGTAACCTCACTTCTCGCAATGAGGGAACCGCCAGAAGGCCCTCAGCGTCTGGGCTGAACGATGGGGGTGGAGACGCTCCTTCAGGTATACAGGACCGAGGCCATTTAGGGCTTTAAAGGTCAGCACCAACACTTTGAATTGTGCTCGGAAACGTACTGGGAGGCAATGTAGGTCTTTCAATATAGGTGTTATGTGGTTCCGGCGACCACTCCCAGTCACCAGTCTAGCTGCTGCATTCTGGATTAATTGCAGTTTCCGGGTCACCTTCAAAGGTAGCCCCACATAGAGCACATTGCAGTAGTCCAAGCAAGAGATAACCAGAGCATGCACTACTCTGGCAAGACAGTCTGCGGGCAGGTAGGGTCTCAGCCTGTGTAGCAGGTGGAGCTGGTAGACAGCTGCCCTGGATCAAATGAGAAACAGGGATGGCTACTGTAAATCTGTGACTGTCCCTGGAAAAGAGGGACACTTGGAGATCTGGGTCGCTCCCATTCATAACTGATGGTACCTGCGATAGAAGCCTCTGTATGCAAGCAGATGCTGAGCCACTGAGTTCCAGCCCTCCCTAAATTTAGTTTCTAAGAAGGAAAAGCACTCACAGTGGTACCTCGGGTTAAGTACTTAATTCATTCCGGATGTTCGTACTTAACCTGAAACTGTTCTTAACCTGAAGCACCACTTTACCTAATGGAGCCTCCTGCTGCTGCTGCGCCGCCAGAGCACGATTTCTGTTCTCATCCTGAAGCAAAGTTCTTAACCTGAAGCACTATTTTTGGGTTAGCGGAGTCTGTAACCTGAAGCGTATGTAACCCGAGGTACCATTGTACTTGCTATCTGGAGGGTTAGTACATTTTTGCTACTTGCTACTTATAAACACCATGCTTTGGATTGTATGGACTACTGTGTGTGAGGCTGATAGATGGATGCCCTCCCTTGTGACAAGGGGTTTGACCTTGAGGAAGGTTGTTTTGCCCCTTCCAACAGTCTTGTAACACACACAGCACACACACACACACCCCCCTCAATCTTTTGCGGCTTCCCCAGTGGTTTTCAAATTATGTTCTGTGGAACCCTGGAGTTCCTCCGAAGCTTATTGAGAATCCTTAATGAGAAGATCAGAATTGCTGAGCAAGTTATTCCAAAAGGCCTATCACTACTCATCATCTCCTGCAATGTGCATCTGCAGGGAATATGGGGTATTATTTTATAATTCGATTCCAGGGCATGTACTCTGTTTATCTAGGGTGAAATCAAGGAAGCCAAAGAAGCCAAAGAAGAACTGAGTGTTCACCTAAAAAACTTTTCTGAATTATTCGCAGTATTCAGGATTCCTGTTATCTCTTCTCATTAAGCATGCTGGCTGGGGCCGATGAAAGATGCAGTGCAAAACATCTGAAAGGCACCACATTAGCTACCCCTGTCCTAGAGGGATGCTACAGAGATGCTCAATGAGTCTCCTAGGGGTTGAGGAGTTTTTTTGGCCTTGCTTGGACTTCAGAAAGGGAAGTTTGTCAAGTATCTCACAAGCCGCAATAGAAGGTTGATTGGCCATGTGAGTCTGGCTTGGTGAGTCATAATGTACAGTCTGAGAGTAAATAGTGTTAGCAAAGTCACTTAAATGATGCAGGTGGAGACTGGAGAGAAATTAAAACCTGATAGCAAATAATAATAATAATAATAATAATAATAATAATAATAATAATAATAATATATTATTTATATCCCACCCATCTGGCTGGGTTTCCCCAGCCACTCTGGGGGGCTCCTAATCTAATATTAAAAACACAACACAGTGGTACCTCTGGTTGTGAACGGGGTCCGTTCTGGAGGTCCAGCCGTATCCTGAAGTTTTCGCTACTGGAGGTGCCGCTTCTGCACATGGCACGGTTTAGCACTTCTGCACATGTGCAGAAGCGGTTTTTTGCTTCTGTGCATGCACGTGCAGTGGTAGACCGCTTCTGCGCATGCAGCGAAACACTTCCAGGGATGCCGGTAACGTAACCCAAAGTTCCACTGTACAGCATTAAACATTGAAAACTTCCCTAAACAGGGCTGCCTTCAGTTGTCTTTTAAAGATAAGATAGCTACTTATTTCCTTCACATCTGAAGGGAGGGTGTTCCACAGGGCGGGCGCCACTACCAAGAAAGCCCTCTGTCTGGTTCCCTGTAACCTCACTTCTCACAGTGAGGGGACTACCAGAAGGTCCTCGGTGCTGGACCTCAGTGTCTGGGCTGAACGATGGGGGTGGAGACACGCCTTCAGGTATACAGAATCGCGGCCGTTTAGGGCTTTAAAGGTCAGCACCAGTACTGAGGACACTGGTATAATTTGAGAAGAAAGGAACAGAGAGGACTTGTCTTTCTTATTTCAGACTTTGTACATCAGAGGGAGACATTCAACCAATACAAGGGGGGAAAACTCCCTCTGAACTACAGAACTAATCAGGACACATGGTACCTCAGCAAATTTATGCCCTTCTTCTTGGTTGCTAAGCAACACCTCCAGCCTTATCCCTTTTGGCTAGTTGACTTCAGTGCTAATGGAATTAACCCTTTAGTTTTGCCTGAATGAAGACATGAGCAGGGAGCATGGGGACGTGCATGCCAGTCCCACCCCGGCCTCCCCACGTCAAATTGCCCTGCCCAAGCCACCAAAGTTTGAATTGCCACTAACTTTTAGTTTAGTTTTTTTTTTTTGGGGGGGGGAATCCTATCATTTACTTTGAAGCAGACACCGAATGTTAGAAGAGGGTTTGCTGGAAGCTGACCTAGTTTCTAAGCTGTACTCTCCAGGGGTACATGACAAGGGTTAAATATTATGCTAATAAAGATTAGGAGATTACCAGAAAAGGAAACATTTTGCCTTGACCTGATTCGCAAGGAAATGCTTTATCACAAGAATTTGTTTTGTTTTTTTAAAAGAAAATCCATACATCTTTAAATATACAATTTAATGGAATAAAAACAAGAAGAACCTAACTCAGGAGCATGAAGAATATAATAATGATTTTCATGAAAAATCCCAAGTGGGAACCTAACTAGTTCTTTTGGAGGATATGTGTCTGCTATCAGTATTCCACCCATCTCCCTGCTGGTTTTTATCTATTTTATTTATTTAATAAAATGCATACGCTGCCTGATTGTAAGAAAACCTTTAGGCACTTTACAAAAATAAGGTCTAGTAAAAGAAACACATAACTGTGGGATGGGATTTAATGAGCAGGAGAGGATATTAATTGTGATTTATCCCTCCAGGTGCCCATTTGTGGGGGCCGAGCAGAGCTTTAATACCCCACCCTTGGCAGCAAAATTAAAAGCATAGAAATTAGACTGTAAAACCTTGTTTTGAGCAAGTCCAGCTATGGAGTGAGCTGTGGCTCTCCCTATCTCACCCTGCTTAACAAAGAACCAGGCAACAACTTGGGAAGTAAGTTTAAAAAGATGAATTACTCACTTATAATATTGCAATCGTAGCAGCAAAAACTATGCAGGGAAAATACTTACAGTATAGGTAAAGGTAAAGACACAGCTTTTGGCATGTACCTAAAGTTGGAGCAAGTGGAGGCATGTCTTGCATCCATTGCTGGTCAACAGAAGAGAGAGAGGAACAGGAAATACCATTTTCGTCTTCCTTTCCAGCAGCAGAGGGGAAATAACATCACACAAAGCCCTCCCTCCCAATTGTATTTCTATGGTTTGAGTACCTGAGTATCACCAATGCAGTTCTGTTGTATTAGCCCCTTCTCATGCTAACTAGCAAGAATATGCACGCTAGGTTTGGCTACTAATCTCCCACAATAACATGATGCCATTGTATTGTGCATTCCCACCCCCATCTCCATGCCAGTTCAGTGCATGTTGCTTCTGGCGGAGAGCAAAACACTGAATGTGGTGTCACTCTAACTATGGCAACAGTGCCATTCCTTCATTCAAGTTACCATTTTAGTTCAGAAGAAACCAGAGGCCTTTCTCCTGGGCATGGTTGGCCAATTGGTGCCAAAGAAGGACAGAACTTTTTTTATGTATGCAACAACAGCAGCAAGAATACTCATCGCGAAGTATTGGAAGGCACAAGATTTACCCACCCAGGAAGAATGGCAGATGAAAGCCATGCACTATATGGAACTGGCAGAAATGACTGGCAGAATCCGAGACCAAGGTGAAGAGTTGGTGGAAGAAGATTGGAAAAAATTCAAAGTTTATTTACAGAAACATTGTAAAATTAAGGAATGTTAGAAGGTTGTTGGAATGAAGTAATGTGGTTTTAGCAGAAATGATATAAAGGATTAGGTTAAAATTGATTTATTAATTGGTGAAAGACGAGAATTACAGTATATTAAGATAAATTATTAGGATAAAAACAAAGCTGGAAAGGATTTGCTGAAACATCTAACTGAACTGGAATACAAAAAAGGGAGGTGTGAGGCGGTCAAGGAAATAAGTAAAGGAAAGAAAGCTATGTAAAGGTCTGATCTGTTTTTTTTTAATTGTTTGTTTGTATTTTTTATGTCTTGTTATTTTTCTTTGTTATTCCTTTTTGTAATTTTCAAAATTTGAATAAATATTATATATATAAAAAAACAAACAAGTTACCATTTTAGAATAATTATAGGCTAGTCCAGTCTTCTCCAGCTTGTAGCCCTCCAGATGTTGCTCCATTACCCCAGGCAACATGACCAATGGTCAGGTATGAGTCCAACAACATCTGGAAGACACCAGGTTGGGAAAGGCTGGGTTAGTCTTTCCCAGAAGGACTTAAAGTAGACTGGGAGGGCAGGGTAGATTCTAGAATGAAGAATAAGAGTGTTGGCTGCTAGGAAGATCCCAAATATTAAATTCTGCAGTTGTTCAGCTTGTGGGGCAGATACATACCTGAAGCAGCCTTGCATTCCTGCAATGTTTCTCTAGGCCGCTTAAGTGTCTAAACCTTGGGCAGATTCTGCCCAGAAGCCTGCAAGCTATGCCTGCAAGAGATGCCCTCTTAATGCATGGAGTATAATCCAGCCCAAGCTGAGCATGCTTAAGTCCCATTTATTTCAATGTGTGAGAGCTAATGATCATAATACATATATTGGATTGCATGTCTGTGGGCAGAGTTGTCTTCTTTTAGTGTTGGTATAGTGCTTAATTTTTAAGTTATGTATAGGATCCTCATCACCATTGATCTCCAGCATTATAAGAGCTAAAGATTTACTCCATATCTTCATATAATTGGATGTCATAGAATCATAGAACTGTAGAGTTGGAAGGGACCCCAGGGGTCATCTAGTCCAACCCCTGCAATGCAGGAATCTCATCTAAAGCATCCATGACAGATGGCCAGCCAACCTCTGCTTAAAAACCTCCAAACCGTTGAACAGCTCTTATTGTCAGAAAGTTTTTCCTGACAATCTCCTTTCTTGTAACTTGAAGCCATTACTCAAACATGGGGGGGGGGGAATCAGTGTCCCATATACTGGAGGGGACATTTCAGTTGAACATTAGGAGAAACCTTTTGGTGGTTAGAGCAGTTCAGCAATGGAACCGATTACTTAGAGGAGAGATGGGGAAGCAGTGGCCCTCCAGATGTTTTTGGATGACAACACTCATCTTTGATTTAGAGCAGGGTTTCCCAAACTTGTGTCTCCAGCCGTTTTGGGACTACAGTTTCCATCATCCCTGACCACTGGCTAGCTAAGGGTCATGGGAGTTGTAGTCCAAAAACAGCTGGAGACACAAGTCTGGGAAACCCTGATTTAGAGGGTTGAGAGGAGGCTTTCCCTTGCTGAAGGACTTCAAAGCAGGCTAGTCATCAGTTGGGCATGATTCAGCTTTGGGTTTTCTGCACTGAACAGAAGGTTGGAGGAGATACCTCTAAATCTATGGTTTTATGTTTCATGCTCCTCCATGTAAAATATTTCCTACACATTGTAAGCCATCACATATGAGGAAGCATTTAGATATACCATCTCCATGATATTCTGGAATTCTGTGTCTTGCTCTCTAAATCTACTGTGATATGCTTTTTACTTGTTCATTTGGTTCCATTGTTTGTAATTTTTGTTTGTAATTTTTGTGGTGCTGATTAATAGGCAGGTGAGCTACCTGCTGCAAATCTCCGCTTTTGTAATCTCAGCTTTTGCCGGGATGCACAGTTTCAGCTCATGCTAAATTTGCAATCTGACTTCACTGGAGTGCAAAATTGGCTTGCTTGTCATAAGCTGCTAATCCGAGCAAAACAATATAATACTTCTTTTTCTGGCTCAAGTGGAGGATTATGGTGGCTCAGAGGATTTTCTTCTTCTTCAAAATTTGCACTGCAGGTGAACAGCTGTTTCTAATGGGCAAACCTTGTTAAAAATCAAAGAGCATGGATTGGCTTGTACTTGAGCACCACGTTTGCTTGATAACAAGCGGTCACACCTAGAGAGTTTAGTTGGTGAAGAGGAAGCAGCGGAGGATCTGTGAGTTGTTTTTGCAAACAGAGATTAGTAGCTCCTCTCCCCCCCCACCCCTCGCCGCCCCTTATTGTATCAAGATGGATTTTGAACCATAAGGTGAGACACACAATCTTATTGAACAGAGCTGCCATAATGTTTAACAATAGATTAGACAGATTTGCAGCAAATTATGCCAACGGCATACTCCATTGCATTACACACGGTCAATTAAATGTGCTTCCATTTGGAAAGAGACGGCTGCAGCATTAATTACAATATTTATACATGCCTGCAAGGAAGTTTGGCTAGTTATCATACCTTTGTGCCAAATAGAGCTGGTAAGATTTCCACAAGTGACTGTATTGATGAAAAGAGCATCTTGTGCGAGCCCTTGGGAGAAATCAAAAAAGTTAAAACTCTGCTGTTTCTGGCTGTCAAACACACACACACACACACACACACACACACACACACACACCCACCCCTTTTCAAAACAAAGAACATTGTGTTGGATAGGTAATGACTAAATGCTTCTGGAAGGGGCGATCTGAGAAGTAAATTCTGCTTAATACTGCAAGTTTTTGGTCTACCTGAAGTAAAGGCCAGGAACAAAATGTCAGCTGAATGCATAACAGAGAACACCTCTGAGGAAAATTAAACTCTCTTTTTTTTCACAATAAGGTGCTTCGGATTCCATTTCGAAAGGAAAGCATTTGCATTTCAATGTATTTTGTATCAGTTTCTGTGGGGAACAGTATCAAAGGTTACCCTGTTCATAAAAAAAACACACCATCCTGTTCATCAAAACAACACCCCAACCCTGCATAATCACCACTCTAGTAAATAAACAATAATAACATATCAGGCAGAGGTCCTAGAAACAAACCTTTATCTTTTAACGGTTTTATTTTTCACTGTTATTCTTCTTCTGTCTCTTCATGCAGTCCATTCTCAAGTGGCAGAATAGCTGGCAGTAGGCTAAATAGCAGCAGGGTTCAAAAGACCACATGCAAGAGTTCTTCCTGTTTATTATACATTATTGTGGCTGCACACAATCATATTTTTGGGTTCCTCTTCAAATGTAAATGATTTGTGCGGGAAACAAATTATGTTTCCTTCCTAACATATCCCCACCCCCATTGTGCCATCATGTAGAGCGCTCGATGGCCTAACCAAGTTTTCTTACCATTTAATTACTCTGTGTTTTCAAAGATGTGAACAGTGCCATTGGATTTCTCTGCATGTTTGAAGGATTAAAGGCTTTACAGTGGTACCTCGGGTTAAGTACTTAATTTGTTCTGGCGGTCCATTCTTAACCTGAAGCTGTTCTTAACCTGAAGCACCACTTTAGCTAATGGGGCCTCCTGCTGCTGCTGCCGTGCTGCTGGAGCACGATTTCTGTTCTCATCCTGAAGCAAAGTACTTAACCCGAGGTACTGTTTCTGGGTTAGCAGAGTCTGTAACCTGAAGCGTATGTAACC
This sequence comes from Podarcis erhardii, assembly GCF_964252035.2. Lineage (NCBI taxonomy): Eukaryota > Metazoa > Chordata > Lepidosauria > Squamata > Lacertidae > Podarcis > Podarcis erhardii. Next base: position 20,624,918 of record NC_138512.1, read on the forward strand.
TGAGGTACCACTGTATTGTCAAGAATTTCTTAAGTAGCAGTGAATGCTCTGCTCTCAGAGTGTTATAAACTTCTATGCACAATTACACAACCTGTGTGTACGTCCACATGATACATTGCTCTTCCCCCCCTTTTCGAGATAAAAGAATTGTGAAGCTCAGTTGTGTACGTGTATTTCCTGCCACATGTTAGGTTGTACGTGTAACAAAGGGACTCTACTAAGTGTATGCCATTCTGCAGGCATGCCATTCTTTTAACTCTCCTCAACGTTGCCTATGCTTATTTCCCCTCCCCATTCCACTTACTCAAGCCAAGGCATAACCAATGTGGTACTTGGGATGTTGATGGACTCCAGCTCCCATCAGCCCCAGCCAGGATGGCTAATGATCAGTGGGTGATGGGAGTTGTAGTCTAACAGCATCTGGAGAGAGCATCATATTGCCCCCCCTGCTCTAGCCACTGTCATTCCCTGTCCCATTGCGAAACCATTACCTGCAGCACCTGCTTCCAGACACAACTGTATCAACACTCAGCTCACAACGAGAGCGTTTACAGCTCCTTTTCCTGGTTAAAATGCCCACGAATGCCTTAACAAATCAGTGCATTGGAAAAATGGAGGTGGATTTATACATCAAACTGCATGTTTGTACGTGCAGAGGGCTGGTGGCATCCTTTTGTCTCACAAGACAATGGAGTGCACCTCTGGGGGTGAAGTCAAACCGATGGAGAATCACAGCGCCTGCTGTGGCTGCAGGCCTGGGCAGTGCGTATGGACTTAAATGTATGCATGGCTGCAACCAAAGACTACAAGGTAAAGGTAAAGGGACCCCTGACCATTAGGACTCTGGGGTTGCGGTGCTCATCTCGCTTTATTGGCCGAGGGAGCTGGCGTACAGCTTCCAAGTCATGTGGCCAGCATGACTAAGCTGCTTCTGGCGAACCAGAGCAGTGCACGGAAATGCTGTTTACCTTCCCGCCAGAGCGGTACCTATTTATCTACTTGCACTTTGATGTGCTTTCAAACTGCTAGGTGGGCAGGAGTAGGGACTGAGGAACAGGAGCTCACCTCGTCATGGGGATTCGAACTGCTGACCTTCTGATCGGCAAGCCTTAGACTCTGTGGTTTAACCCATAGCGCCACCCATGTCCCGTCAAAGACTACAAACCTGTACCCATTTACCTGAAAGTAAGTTCCTTTCAACTCAGAGACACTTAATTCTGAGTAGGCACATACAGAATTCTGCTGTAAAACCATTTATCATCAGAAGCAATGCTGGATACAAAAAGATAGCCACAGTGTTCAAGAAATTTCACAGACTTATCAAATTCTTATGTTCTTTGGTACTGCAAGAGAGAGCATTACTTTGGGTCGAGATTTATTTTGTCAGGAAGAAAGAATGCTCAAATGAGTTACATCATTGGCGTTTATTCAATTAAGATTTTTATTTTTATTTTACTCCCTGAAAATTGGAGCCACATTTAGCCATAGCTGTGAGTATTAAGGTCAGTCACACTGCACCATTTCACACTGGGCTAAGCATACAAGCGCTGCCAGAGGAAAGATTGGCACGTTCAATCTCTATGAACAAGCTTTACATCCAGATTTGAAATTCAGTCCGCATGAACTATGCAAACTACAGTGTGCTGAAAACATTTCCCACCCGGGGCTTGATTAAAATGGGCATAGAGTTGTGCTAGGACACAGCTGAGTACCTGGGTTATTTCCAGAAATATCAATGTGGCTTGCATTACATGGATCTTTCCCATGGATATTGTCCCTGTTGTCAGGGTCAACATATTACAAGAATGAGGTTGTAGAAAGAAGTGCAGAATAATGGACTGTACCACTTCTGACTACACATTGGAATGTTCCCTCACATTACATTGAGAGGTTTATCAATTGTATGTAACCTCTGTCTACTCTATGAAGTAGCTCTTCAGGCTGAAAGTTTTAGCATGACCTTGATCGACTGATTTATTACATTTTAGAAGGTCTTTATGTAAGGGAGCATATAACTCCCTGTACTCTGCAGTATGAAGTGCTACAGTCTGGAATTCTACCGTGATATAACTTTATGTAATATGCCGAATAGCTTCTCAATCGTCAGCAACCCAACCAAAATAGCTGTCTAGTGTCTACATTGCCAAATCACAATGAAAATTCAGTGAGATAGTTTTCTAACTGTGATTGTCTAACTGACCATATGAATATGTTGCTATGTAATGGGAATAAGAGATTTCATGTTGACCAACAAATTTGCACTGAATGCCCTAGCCACATTCCTAAATTTCAGGATTTTGCTCATGCAAAATTCTTTCTAAAGCTGCAGATGTTCTTTTTGTGTCATTTTTTTATTAAACTTTAAAATCTTTAGATATAAATTCCAAATCCCAAATTTGTTATACATTTCTCTTTAAAATTTGACCTCCTGCTTTCCCCTCCGTGCTGTTCTTAATCCCATCCCATTTACATATTGCATTTAAAAAAACTTTTCGCCTAGGACATTCTCTTCGATTTCATATATTACCAAATTTTCTACTGCTGCTCATATTTCAAATCCTGCTCGCGATTTCATCTGCTCACGATATTTTCTGATGTTGTTCTTTTTCATATTGCAGAGTACGGACTCGAATTCAAATGTGAGAAAAAGAACTAATACCACCGTACAGGCGGACACGGAGAGCGTCAGGAGAATTGATACAGGGAACAGTTCCATGCCACCTTCAACGGTAACTCAGGGGCCTTCGGACGTTATGCCCCGATCTCCCTCAGCATCAAGTCCGAACCCCTTCAGCCGAATTAGCATATCTGAAACACTGGCTTCTGCAAGAGCTACTCCTTCAGCTCCTCCCTCTACCCCAGTTTTAACAGGATATATACCCCAGCAAGCCACGGCTGGATCTCCAACCATTCATCGTTTACTTGGATCTAGACTGGAGCAGATTCAGACTACAGCAAATACTTTGGGGGCGCCTTCAAAGTCGTCAGTCGTCGCTCCTCCTCCTCCTCCTCCCCCACCCTCAAGCTCTGGCACCAGTAAGATAGACAAATATGCACGCATTTTGTTCCCCGTCACCTTTGGAGCATTTAATATGGTCTACTGGGTGGTGTATCTATCCAAGGACACGATGGAGAAATCGAAAAGTCTAATGTAGTCTTGCTGCTATGTAGTAGGTTTTTTCCTGAAATTTATTCTACACACATTTGAATGCAGAGTTTCTTCTTTTAAAGCTATTTTTTAAAAAAGGAACCTTTAATGCTTATTTTATAAAAAAAAGAGAGAGAAAAAGCTCTGTGCTCGTTTTCCCATGGTAAAGGGCAGGTATTATTAGGTAAATTAACGCAGCAAAATGGAGGGGCAGGGAGTATGGACACTGTCTTCCAGGCCTTTTTGAAATGGTGTTCTGTTTGAACAAAAATGCATGGGGCCATTGGGAAGAACAGCAAATATATTATAGTGATATACTGATACATGTATACAATAAATGTGGTCTGGCTTTCCCGAAAGTGTGCACCAGTAAGTAGAAGCTGATGTTTTCATGGCATAGCTGCAGGACAGTATTCTCTCCTGTGAGTTGAGATGGCTGTGAATTGGAGGTTATTCATACCTTCGCTGGTAAAGACACACCCTGAAAAATAAACATGCATTCATGTAGTGGAAAGCAAAGCAAAAAAAAAATGTTGTACGTGGGGAAGCTTTAGGAGAAAAGAGCTATGCAAATAAGGGGGTAGATAATTTCCACTAAACAAAATGCACAGGCAATTATGTTTTTGAACTAAGCTTGGGTGGGTCTTAAGGTAAAACACTTGCACAAAATCTTTTTGGCTGGCAAATTAGGGTCACGACCAAGCCCAATTTAAGTCAGTTTCACTAATATGAATGGGACACAATAGTGCTAGGCTTGAATTGGATTGTATAACCTGTCTAATTAAACTGGAACTCGTCTCATTTAAATCAACTTGCTAGTTGCATTGCCCTGCATTTCATGTGCATCCTCCATAAATCATTTAAGCATCATTCTTCCATTTAAGCTATGTTAGGTTCAAGTTCACTTAATGTTTACCCTTCAACAGTTGTTTTATAGAAAAGGAGTACCAAATGGATGGATTTGCCCCTCTACTTTCCATGATATTTTTGTTTTTCCTTCCCTCCCTTGCCAGGATGTTTCTCCTCTTCACTTGCTTTGATGTTTTTAGCTTACATTTCTAGTACATCTTAGTATGAATACGTGAATATTGAACCAGGGCCTGGTTGTTGTTCCTGTTTCAGTGGCCTTAGTCACAGTAACTTCAGGTGTCTCCACTGTGGCACTGGGGCTGCTTCCTGTGGATTTTAACCTAGGTACTTCTGTGACATTTGTATGTAGGAACCTATGTTTCCCACATGAATGTTGAACAGCCTCTGTCTGACCATGGAACTGGGTCATGGCAAAGCGATTCCCATACCAGTGTCAGAACATAAGAAATGAGCCAACTCTGAGAGTACCGTGTTTTAAGCACTTTACTGGTTTAGCTGAATTGTACAACCTGCAGCACCAACCCATAAATATTTAGAATGTGGATTAGTGACAGTTACAAACTACAAATGTTAAATTTTGGCAGCACTGCGGCAACATCATGATAACATTGCACTGGAGCAAACATTTACGACTTCTGTGAGCTAGTCCTACAGGATTGCTTTGGAGAACCGTTTGTGTTTTTCTTGACACAACTCTGAAAAGAAAAGAAAGATCAAGCTCGGAAAGTATTGTTTCCATCAAAATTGTATCTCTCCTCATGTCTCTCCTCATTTGTGCATTTCTTCTTTATCTGTCCACGAGTCTCCCCACTCCCTGGATTCAATATTTCACCAAAAGGCAGACAGCCAATATGTTACAAGAGGGGTAGGCCAGCACATTGGCACGGGAAGTAACTATGAATACTTCCTTCAACATTTTGGTATGTCTGTCTGTAATGCAAGCTGTGAAGGTTCAGGTGAATGAATAACCTGCTAGGGTCACCCCTAGAACACTACAGTGGTACCTTGGGTTACAAATGCTTCACGTTACGAACTCCGCTAGCCCGGAAGTAGTTGCTCCGGGTTGCGAACTTTGCCCCGGGATGAGAAAGGAAATCACAGGCCAGTGGTGCAGTGGCAGTGGGAGGCGCCATTAGCGAAAGTGCGCCTCAGGTTAAGAAAGGTTTCGGGTTAAGAACGGACCTCTGGAATGAATTAAGTTTGTAACCCGAGGTACCACTGTACTTCTGCGTTCTCTCTAGTAGTGTCTTCAGTGCCTTTAAAAGCAGACAGCTGTTATTGCCCATGTTTTCTCAAGATATATGGACAAAATCCCTTAAAAAGAAGCCTGTTTCCAAGTTTTCTTCTTATAGTTCACCTGGTTTCATACAGTTCTAAAAAGAGCCTTCTACAGTGCCATGAAGAAGCACTGCCCATCACTGCGTGACTCTTGACTGTTTTCGATTATGCATAGTGCAGAGAATGTGAATTGAAACAAGTTTTCCTCCCTTTCCCATAAAAAAACTAGAAGTTGGGGTCCTCCAATGAAGCTGAAAGTTGGAAGATTCAGGACAGAGAAGAGTGTTGTCACACTTCTCTGTCCTGAATCTTCCAACTTTCAGCTTCATTGGAGGACCCCAACTTCTAGTTTTTTCATGAGAAAGGGAGGAAAACTTGTTTCAATTCACATTCTCTGCAGTTCTTATAGTGGCCAACCACACCTGAAAGAACAGGATGCTAGACTAGATGGGTGCTTGGTCTGATATTAAAGTTACTTGCATTCTTACGGCCTTGGCCCAATATACCTGAAGGAGCATCTCCACCTCCATCGTTCAGCCCAGACACTGAGTTCTAGCTCCGAGGGCCTTCTGGCGGTTCCCCCACTGTGAGAAGTAAGGTTACAGGGAACCAGGCAGTGGACCTTCTCGGTAGTGGCACCCGCAATGTGGAACGCCTTCCCATCAGATGTCAAGGAAATAAACAACTATCTGACTTTTAGAAGACACCTGAAGCCAGCCCTGTTTAGGGAAGTTTTTTGTGTCTGATCTTTTATTGTGTGGGTGGGGTATAAATAATAATAAATAATAATAATAATTCTACTTCTGAAATGGGGGGGGGGTCTCCTGTTCTAATGGAGGCTCCCCATGCATTTGTGAATCCTGATCTTCCAGGGTTTTAAAACATGTGGGGCATCTCTGTGAGTATAGGAGGTGCCTCATTTCAGAAGTAGTAGCCAAACAGAAGAACAGTCAAAAGGAACAGCACAATAAAATAGGCAGAGCTAAAGGTGTGACTGGGTGACCTTCATGACAGCAACTCCGACTGTGGTACAGATGGCATGGCAGCTAGCTAGAATACTATCTTTAAATGACACCTTTCTTGCTTAACAGACTCTACAACTGGTAAGCCCAATGTTATTAGAATTCCATGGATGGTGGAACTAGTGAAATGAATTAATGGCTTTATTATTGCCCCATATCTAAGTTAGATTCTGAGAGGGGGCGGGTGGTAATTGGAGTTAAGCCTGAGCCCATACAGGTGATCAAATTGTCCTTAAATGAGTCCTCTCACTCTGAGGCAAACTTGTTTGAATCATTCAGGTGCAGATTCACGGTAAAATATGTGTCTGTGTCCACCTCCATATTCTGGGAATTTCAATATTGTAGCTGTCCAGTTGGAATGTTTTGTATTTATTTTGAGTCATGTAGTACATTTATGAAGCAAAGACTGGGGAAATCAGAGGAAATCAATGCATTACAGATGGCACTCACAGAGGCCTTTTTCTCTGTCATGCCTTGTGAATTTTGGACTGTGCTGAAAGTACACCACAAGGATTCAAAGATTTCAAAGACCTACGAGCAGTATATAGTAAAAGCTTTTTGGCTGGGTTACATTATTGTTTCTCTGCCTTTATGAAATCACATTGTTCATTTCCTCCATGCCATCTTGGGAGTTGGGCCTGTACAATGACTAAGCAAACAAGCTGTATATAGTCTGCTAGCCATGGTTAGTGGGCTACCAGGGGCTTGATAAATTATCATTTTTTGTAGTATGCTGGCAGCTATCTGGCAGGCCACAGTGCATGACTGGTGGGCTGTGTTTGGCTTGGTGGGTCACGAGTTGTGCAGGCCTCTCTTGAGAGTCAACTAATTGCTTATATTCACTCATCAAAATGGCTGCAGCTGTCCTTGAGTAAGCAGCAGGTTCACACTGAAGTTTCTTTACATGGCCAGGCACTCAAGTACATGGCTGTGTGTGGAAAAAGAATAGTTTGTTCATGTGAAGTAGGCCCCAGCCTCTTACACTCCATGCTCCCACCATGGGTGCCATATTTCTTGACTTCTTCACACTTCTTGCACCATATCTGTCTTCAGCCCCACAAATAGCTGGGCCCACTGTAGTTAATAACTCACAATCAAATCTCCTTCTTTCAGCTATCCAGGCAGAGTCACAACCCACAAATACAACTTGTTTACTGGTTACTCCAATAAAGCATGCAAAATTGCTTGCTTCCCCTCTGTTTGAGATGACCTGGGCTTCATTGAAGTAGTTTCTAGTCATAGGAGACACAGATTTTCTGGGTGCCTCAGAAGCCTGCAATATTGCTGTTGTTGCTTTCATCACCAATCTACATTCTTCCCTCATCTGACATGTGCCCTCCCTCTTGTACTTCTTTCTTCATTTGAATGGTGATTGTCCTTTCATGCTGTCATTCTTCACCAATGGCCATTTTAAAAAAATGCTGGGAAATCATGAGTGAAGCCCCAGATTCCTTACAGTTCCCCACCTCCCAACTCTGGGATCAAACACAGTAGTGTCCAGGAAGTGGCAAAGTAATAGGACAACCAATATCTCCCTGGGATTGTACAACTTGAGAATGGAAGTAGCCCCTTATAGATTTGAATACAGAGCAAGATTTCCTTTCCCTCTTTAAGAAAGTTTCTGAGGCTATTTTCAAATCTTTCCCCTTTTAATCTGTAATTTTACAAGGGATCATATAAATACCTCTAAACACCTGTGTGCTTACATCCAAAAAACACAGATAAAGATAATTCTATTCCAAGTCAAGAAGTAACAATCATCCTTATCATTTTTATACAGTGTTTTTTTAAGTGTTTCGAGCTTAAGTCTCTGAGAAGCAAAATGTATTTTTTTGGTTGATGTATAAGCACCGCCAGCTGAGCATGTTTGGTTTCCAGTACTGAATCTGCTGATGCAACAGATATGCTTTAAAAAATATTTTCTATTGTGTTGCTTTGTAATATGTAATTTGATTTACTTTTGGGGGACATCTTTCTGTGTTCTTGCATTATAAGGATTTTCAAAGCAAATCGGTCTATTGGAATGTAAAATTTGAAGTCGAATTGTGTCTTCAATCCTTTTGAAGAAGGCAATGAGAGAATCCTCCTTTTTAATTGGTAAATTAGCTTTCCTTTGTAAATTAGCTTCTTTTCCTTTGTAAATCAGCAAATGCATCAAGAACAGATGCAATTCTGTGAAGGTGGCTTCAGAAAACTTCTCAAATCCAGACATAGATTCTTCAAAGGGCAGTGTGAAACTGTGAATTTTTTTTTTTAATCAAACATATGACTTATATAAACTAGAGCTCCTTGTTATCAAGAGTCCCTTGGGAACATGAAGGGGTCATCCAGTGGGTTCCATCCATAAAAAGGCATCTTTTGTGAGGACTGGTACTTTCACATAGGCGTTCAGTATAGGATCAGTGATGCCCTGTGCTCAATGGGAATGTTAGGGCAGAAGGTAGGGAGACCAACAGTAGGTGGAGGCACATCAACAGACAGGGCTAACTAATTCATCTTTTGTCCCCATTTCCCTCCCTTTTGAGGCATGGGAAAGGAGAAGGAGAAGGAAGCTGAAAGACAGTATCCGCCCCCAGCCTCTAGTAAGTAGGTAGAGGGCTGGCTGAGAACAAAGTGAGGTTGGTGACTCAGTACCTCTTTGACAAGTGGACCAGCCTCCAGTGTATGTGCTTAGCATGTTTTGTGTGGTTTTTCCAATTCCAGCTGCACAAAGAGCACACAACAGGGCACTGCTGGTTCTCACAAATGGTGCCTTCTCATGATGCTTCTTGAGAGCAGCTTCCACAAGGGGTAGGGGCTATCACCAGGGCCCTGACAAATACACTTTGCTGCCTTCACAGCAAATGTCCTGGCCAGAGCAAGTCACGTTGCATAGAATCTAAGGACTCATCTACACCCATTGGGTATAATGTTAGAAATGTGACGCCTGAGGGTGCTACAGAGCAGTGATCCATCAGCAATGGAAAAATGCACCAAGCTTTATATAACATTATTTTTAATAATGTTTTTACGGATCAATGTAGATCCAGCCCAAGTGTGGCCAAGTTATTTCAGCACTTGAGGGGGAAAAATCTCACTAGCACCTCTTCTTGGGAGTAGAAATACAACAACAATAAATGAATTAATTAATTTCATCACAACCAGAATTACCTAGTGAATCCTCCCTCTGCCTACAGAACTGGGCCTAAATATCTGGGATCAGCCCAATGTAGGATGTTTCATCAACAGTGCTCTCAGTCCAGCTGTAGATTGCTAGTTAGGACTTACTCCCCTTGAAATCAATGGAACAAGATAGTAGTGACTAACTCAAGGATGGTTGCTTTTAATGGGGCTTAGTCCTTACTAATAGGAGTTGGATTAGGGCCATTGGCTTGGACCCTAAAATAAGTTGATTGAATTGAAGACAAATCTCCCATCCCTTCTTTCTCCCTGCAGCTGGGGGTAGGTGGGTGGGTGTCTTCCAAAACGATGTGAGGGGAGGACAGGTGAGAGAGGGAGGAAACACCTCAGACCAAGACTGGCTCCTAAATTAACTTAAGGAAGTTCATGGAAGGAAAGTTTCCTCCAAGCAGCAGCACCTATCCCAAACATTTCAAGAGGGCAAGATCCAACTCATAGTCTTTAGCAGGCCTGGAGCCCAAGAAGGTTTGCCATGCTTAAATCCTATTGAAAGGAATGAGCACTGAGTTAGTTCCCCCACTGGTTTCAATGCACCTAAGTACAACTATCTTTCTCCCAATACGTAGAGTTACAAATTGTGTGCACACCCACAAGTTGTACATCTTAGCAAGCAAAGCTCATTTGCAATTGGTTCCTTTTGTTCCCCACCCCCCACACTTCTATTTGCAACATCAAATGTCTTGCAGGCATTGAGAAGTGGAGGATAATGAGACAAGAGAACTAATGTGTATTATGTGTACTGCTATAATTAACTTTGATTAGTTTGTTGATCTACTCTGATTTTTTTTTTAACTTGTTTTCGATTATCTGGTTTCAGCATGCTTGCTATACACTTAACAAAATTCTGTATCCACATTGTCTTCTGGAGTGACTTATCAAAAGCCACTGTTTTATTCTACAAAGAAACAAGGACTGTATAACTGTGGTTGTCATACAGAACAAAAGGTGTTTCTTTTCAAGTCACTGTTATTTATAAGCATGTTTATTGGTTTTTTTTATTATTATTAAAAAAAAAGAGGTGGAATGGAGATTGATGGAGAAGGCAGAAATCTGCATGAATTGCTCAACAGGACTCACAAACTCAGTCACTTTACGTGTTAAAATATTGTAGCTTGGCTTGTTGACTCTTAATTATGACAGCTTGTTGTCCTCTTATGTGAGAACATAAGAAACCAGGGAGCTTGGAAATCATGAATATTTTCCTTTCTTCCACATTTCAGCTGAAGGAGCTTATAAACCTCATCACTGCGCCAATTAATGTCAGAGTCTCCCTCCCCAGCAGCTCGGAGCTTATTCACTTTCATGGCAAGAGGAACCATGAATAATGTATTTTCAGAAGGGAAAAGATGACTATGTATGTGCTTCATTGTTTAGGTTGAATTGGAAGAGAGACAATCTTATTGTCTGGGGTGATTTTGTTGTTGCTGCTGTTTCTTTCAAATCTAGGGTTGGAAATATTGGAGACAAGAGCGTTTTAGGAGCTGACAGTAGTATGACAGAGGCATTTGTGGTTTCTTTTCTCTCCTTGTTGCCTCTGGCCCAACTGGTTTTGCAGGTTGTTTTTTTTATTTTATAATATTTATTAAAGTTTTGAAAGTTACAGAAAGGAAAAAGAAAAAGAATTAAACATAACAAAACCATACAATACAAAAACAAAAATATTACATATACATAACAAAAATACAACAAAAACAATTTTAAAAAAAGAAAAAGAAACACAACCTATACTTTCAATGTTATTAACTTTCTTTTACTTGTTTCAGCGACCTCCTCACCCCCCCGTTTTTTTGTATTCCACTTTGATTAATTGTTTCAGCAAATCCTTTCCATCTTCCTCAAACTTCTGTCCTATCATTTAACTTAACAAATTCTAACATTATTTTTTCCTTTAATCCAATTACAATCTATTATACTTAATTCTTTATAACATTTCTGCTAAAGCCATGTAGCTTCATTCCAACATCTTTCTAACATTCCTTAATTTTACAATATTTCTGTAGATAATCTTTAATGGTTTTGCAGGGTTTTGAAGCACTAAAAAAACTTTTAAAAATAGGACTTAGTTTATAGTTATTCAAAGTGTTTGGTCTCATTCTTAGACATCAGCTGGTGTTGCTTCCATCTTGCTGTGGTGGTAGTCCATTGAGGACAGGCACAGCCAATGTTTCCTTGTTATATCCCACACTGTTAAACGGTTGTTATACTGAAGATGGAAGGAGGAATTCAACATTGCCCTAAGGTGATCCTTCCATCAGGGAAAACATTTTGGCTTGCCAGATGGAACAATCTCCCACCCCTTTCCCTGTTTGCTGTTCCAGTGGTTCTCTTGACCCTTGAGTCAATTTTGAGGGGTGCAGGATGAGTCAAGGTGGAAAAGGCCCCTTGTCCTAGCAGAAACCCTTCTGTAGGACTTCCATTGACAGGACTCATTGGTTGAATCCTGTCCATAGAAAACACTTTTACCTCCCCTCTTCCCCCCCGCCCAGCAAAAACGTTCAGCGTGATCCACACAACCTGCGGGATTTCTGCATATCACCAGTACATCACAAATGTGGTTCACCTACACTATCATGGATTTAGTTTTAAAGCCAGTAAACAACTTGTATGAACAAGTTGCAAATGTGTGCAACTAGATATTTGTACCATGTTCATTAGGAACAACTCCTGGGCGAGAGTACTGTAGCATTTTAATACAATTCACCCATTTATTCCCATTGAACCTGCACAGGTGGCATGATAATAATACTAATTTTTTAAATAATAATAATAATAATAATAATAATAATAATAATAATAATAATTTATTATTTATACCCCTGCCCATCTGGCTGAGTTTCCCCAGCCACTCTGGGCGGCTCCCAATCGAGTATTAAAAACAATACTGCATTAAATATTAAAAACTTCCCTGTACAGGGCTGCCTTCAGATGTCCTTTAAAAATGGGATAGCTGCTTATTTACTTGACATCTGATGGGAGGGTGTTCCACAGGGTGGATTGTGTTGACTGTCAGAAGAAAAGAGCCATCCTATGCCCAGTTACATGCCTGCTGGAATCAATAGCAAAAAAAACAACTCAATGTGTATTTTAAATAGAGGTAAAAGGTGCTTCTTAACACTAACTCAGACCAATGCCTCAAGTAGCACATTGATGTGGACTGGCTCCAGCGGCTCTTGATGGGCTCAGGCCGAAGCCATTCCCTGCTCTACTATCTGAAGTCTGGTTTACATGTGCAGCAGAATCTGTGGCACGATGGGAAAGATGCACTGCATTGCAGGCAGAGAAGGCCACATTTTGGTGTGCGCCCTGCATAGAAAAAAGCACCTTGCACAGCTAGAGAATTAGCACCGTAGGAATGGGCTGTGTCGCAACATTCTCCCTGCTGTGATAGTTTTGTATATGTAAGGTGTTGTTGTTTAGTGTGGGAGACCATTCAAAGTGGCAATGATTACCTATAGTGGTTTGGTTCACTCTACCATTTCCGGAATCTGCCATCTTATCTTAACCCCTTAGATCAGGCCTCTTCAACGGGAGATGCCAGTAACTGAATTTGGGATCTTGTACACAAGAAGCTGTATGTTGAAACAGCCATGAACTGGAAGTTCCAGTGATGTTATACACACAAAACTAGATGCTGAAATGTTAGACGGGGTGGAGAAAGTAGACCTGGAACTGTGGCAGAGTTAAAGAGGAGTTATCAAAAACGGAAGGCCACAGCTGAGGTTTCTAATATTTGCCATTTTATAGCACTTTCAGCAGCCACATTGACAAATCTCACTCTGGAGGATGGTAGGCCCAGCCCTGCAAGAAATTACAGTGGTACCTCGGTTTATGAACTTAATCCGTTCCTGAAGTCCGTTCTTAAACCAAATCTGTTCTTAAACCGAGGCACACTTTCCCTAATGAGGGCTCTTGCTGCTGGTGCCCTTCCACCATTCAACTTCCATTTGTAGACCGAGGTAAAGTTCGCAAACCAGAATACTACTTCTGGTTTTGCGGAGTTTGTAAACCGAATAATTCGTAAACAGGGTTGTTCATAAACCGAGGTACCATTGTACCCCATGGCGTCACCAAACTCCAAACTTTATCTGGATATGAACTCTGAATTTCTCAGGCACTTGAATCTTGCTTCATGACAAGGAAAATCTTCACAATTAGCAAAAAGAGAGCCCTGTTTACTGTCATGTAAAGAGAGTCAGAGTGGTGTAGTGGTTAAGAGCGGTGGAGTCGTAATCTGGTGAACCGGTTTCACTTCCCCGCTCCTCCACATGCAGCTGCTGGGTGACCTTGGGCTAGTCACACTTCTCTGAAGTCTCTCAGCCTCACTCACTTCACAGAGTGTTTGTTGTCGGGGAGGAAGGGAAAGGAGAATGTTAGCCGCTTTGAGACTCCTGAAGGGGAGTGAAAGGCGGGATATCAAAACCAAACTCTTCTTTTTCTTCTTCTTCATGCCTATTCAAGTGTGTGAAGATTCTAGGGCTTGTGAAAAGCCAATCAGAGCAGCTTAAGACATGACATTAAGTTGGATACCTGAATCTCAGCTTGCTAACCAAGGCTGTTTTCCATTTAAAAGGGAGAAAACACAGAGACTGGTAGGCAGACAATACACAACCACATTCTAGAAATAACTTGATCAAGAAGAAAGATGTGACAGGTCCACCCAGCACTGAATTATACAGAGGAAATCGAACTTCTGCACAGTCTAGTTTGGTTGTGCTAGTTTCAAGCTGGGATGATTCTTAAAATGGAGTTTGGGGGCTGTTTGAAATGGACACAGCACATTCATCTGAGTCATCAAGTCCAAAAGTGTCCCAGTCCATTCATCACAAGCTGCAATTCTATACGCACTTTCCTATAAGTCCCGTTGAACCAAATGGGGTTTACTTTTGTGTGGACATGTATAGATTTGCACTGTACATGTGCAATCCTATACCTGTTTACTGGTGAGTAAGGCCCATTGAACTCAGTGGGACAAATGTTTGAGTTGATCCGAGTGTAGGATTGCATGGTAAAGCAATGTGCCTAGAGGATTAATGAGTAAATAATAACAATGATGATAAAATAACCCAGCTAATGATTGAATCTGAATGTATACATTCAGTCTCGGTCACCTGACCTGAACCACAAAAATCTAGAGTGGTGAAAATAACTGTAAACTTGTTTTTGGTATTGTGCAGCTTAATTGTTACCTTACCTGTATTATGAACATCTGTGTCTTTTGAAAAAAAAAAAAAAGAAATCCATCTTGAAAAGGGAGAGGTTGTGCAAAACTGTTCCTATTATATTCCAATGTATGCTGCTGATGTCAATAAAATACTATATTGTGAGAGTTCTTAACCAGTGTCGGCTCCAGATTCTGGAGGGCCCTTGGTCAAGACATCTTCCATGGGACCTTCTCCCCAAATGAGTCCACCCCCTCACTGCGGCAGTTCCATACCCTTCAACATTTCTCCAATGAAAAGGACATCCTATGGCCATACCCTCCAACATTTCTCTGATGAAAATAGGGACACCCAGGACAGCTAGATTGGCAAAGAAAAAGCAATTTATATGCGTTGTATATGCAATATAACATTGTGCCATCAGATGGCGCAATGGAGTCCTGTTTGTCCCTACCTGTTTTCTCTGTTTAAATTTACAATGCGTGTAATACTTCTTCGATGTGTCTAGATACAGCCCCAGGGCTCTTTTTTTTTCCCAGAAAAAGAGGTGCTGGAACTCACCATGAACACATCCCTCTTTCTCTTAGAATGGCAATGGTGCCCACCCGAGAGGTGCTGGGACTGAGTTCTGGTGAGTTCTGGCTGGGATAAAAGCCCTAGGGATGTCCTATTCCATATCCTG
Source organism: Podarcis erhardii (assembly GCF_964252035.2). Classification (NCBI taxonomy): domain Eukaryota; kingdom Metazoa; phylum Chordata; class Lepidosauria; order Squamata; family Lacertidae; genus Podarcis; species Podarcis erhardii. Next base: position 20,640,257 of record NC_138512.1, read on the forward strand.
CAACATTTCTCCCATGAAAATAGGGACATCCTAAGGAAAAGTGGGACATTCTGGGATCAAATCAGAAACGGGGACAGCTTCTGTAAATCCAGGACTGTCCTTGGAAAATAGGGGCACTTTGTGAGTCTGCAGTTCCAGGGAGCTTGTATCAAAGGGCCCCTTCTGGTGTGTGCATGTTTTTGGCTTGGGGAGACACAAGTTGTGCAGTTCTGTTCAGAGTACATCCTTTTATTTTTCCCCATGTAAGGGAATTGGTGCTATTCTGTCCTATGGAAAATCACCACCAACATCTGCTCTGGAGATCAGCATCAGGACAGAGACAAAGCCTACAACGATAGGATCCGTCTAGGGGTGCAATTTGTCTTCTTGCAGTATCTCTTTTCTCTTCATAAGGATACATTTTTTGCTCAAACTTCTGTAACCATGGGACTCAGAGCTCCTTTTTGTAGTCATGTTAAATCCTACACCCCACTGATTTATCACTAAGATGTTGCAGATGGACAGGTAAGAGGATGGGCTTCATCAGTGAGATGATGAATGTTAAAGTGCTGTATAATTTATTGAAGTGGCACAGAAGCTGGCGAGCATCCTAATATTATTGTCAAGATGCAGCTCGGTCCATTAATCAGCTAAAAGCAAAACAAATTAAGCTAATTCTATGCCTGCAGTTGAAACCACTAAATGTGCATTTTCAACATCGTTCTGAAAAAAATACATTTCCTGTTATTGTTGTTTTCATTCTCTCTCCACATCCCTCATTTATACATTCTTTGCCTTAAAACAATATGTGGAAATTTGAAAATGATGCTTTATACTTCGATGTTTTTTACTTCTTCTATTATTATTATTATTATTATTATTATTATTATTATTATTATTATTATTCTGTGCATGCTCCATGCTACTACCGAATGTAGCAGCCCAATATTGATTTCTGCCTCTGTAATGTGTAGTGCGGGACACGGGTGGCGCTGTGGGTTAAACCACAGAGCCTAGGACTTGCCGATCAGAAGGCTGGCGGTTCGAATCCCTGCGACGGGGTGAGCTCCCGTTGCTCAGTCCCTGCTCCTGCCAACCTAGCAGTTCGAAAGCATGTCAAAGTGCAAGTAGATAAATAGGTACCGCTCCGGCGGGAAGGTAAACGGCGTTTCCATGCGCTGGTCTGGTTCACCAGAAGCGGCTTAGTCATGCTGGCCACATGACCCTGAAGCTGTACGCCGGCTCCCTCGGTCAGTAAAGCGAGATGAGTGTCGCAACCCCAGAGTCGGCCACGACTGGACCTAATGGTCAGGGGTCCCTTTACCTTTACCTTTAATGTGTAGTGCAATTTGCTATGTGTTCTGATGTCATAGGAGCACAGGAAATGAGCTAATACTTAGTTGGAGGCAGTATGCCTCTGTATACCAGAGGACACAATTATGTGAGTGTGCAGTTACACTTCACTTGTGTCCTGCATATGGGCTTCCCATGGGCCTCTTGTTGGCCTCTGTGAGATCAGAGTGCTTTTCTAGATGGGTCTCTGGCATGATCCAGTAGGGCAGGGTAGAAATCTTACAAATAAAGAAACAAAGAAGTTTCTTTGGTACACTCAAGGCCAGCCAGCATGAAAAATGGTAAGCCAAACAATTAGAAATGCTACTGAACACCCCTCGCTGTTGTTTGCTTCAGGATCAATATGTTCTCTCTCACCCTGATGCTAATTAGTGTTCAATATAGATGATACCCTGCCTGCTTGATAGATTTGTGGCTATGGGCTGTTGTTTCCTTTCACAACATCCATGTCCCATTGAGTGCCAATTGTCCACAAATTAGATGCATGAGTTACTATCATTTCATATTGTTCTGCAGCAAGCCTGCATATCCTGTGATGCACAGGGTAAAAGCAACACACTAGCCGTGTGCGGTGGTTCACCAATGGCTCCATAAGCCTCCAGTTTTTCATTTTTAGTTGGGAACTGTAAAACTGGGAAGAGGAGCTTTCAGGAACATAGGACGTCATTATGACTGGTGGGTCATGGTGCCTTACACTTGGCAGGTCACAACATTGGGCAATGAAGTTCTTCAGAATGAAACTGATCACATAATAATGTGATCCGGCCTTCTGGTTCTCTCTCTGTATGTATACCCCTCCCCAGACCACCATGAGGGACACGAGTGGCGCTGTGGTCTAAACCACTGAGCCTCTGGGGCTTGCTGATCGGAAGGTCAACGGTTTGAATCCATGCAACGGCGGTGAGCTCCCATTGCTCTGTCCCAGCTCCTGCCAACCTAGCAGTTCAAAAGCACACCAGTGCAAGTAGATAAATAGGTACCACTGCGGTGGGAAGGTAAACAGTGTTTCCGTGTTCTCTGGCTTCCATCATGGTGTCCCGTTGTGCCAGAAGTGGTTTAGTCATGCTGGTCACATGACCCGGAAAGCTGTCTGTGGACAAACTCTGGCTCCCTCGGCCTGAAGTGAGATGAGCACCGCACCCGGAAAGCTGTCTGTGGACAAACTCTGGCTCCCTCGGCCTGAAGTGAGATGAGTACCGCACCCCATAGTCGCCTTTGACTGGACTTAACCGTCCAGGGGTCATTTACCCTTATCTATTTACCTGCTTAGAAGCCATTTTGGCAAGTGATATCTATTTAAGATGACTGGGGATAAGGACACCCCCAGGAGTATAGATTTCCCATCCCTGCTTTAGTTTAAGTGAGATCTGACTCTTGAAAGCTTATCCCACAATACATTTAACAGTCTTTAAGGTGGCACATTGTTCTTCGGGGCTTTTTGTTGCCGCCAAACCAGACTGATAATTCTAGTTTTGTATTAATTGAGGTGGAGTCTCTAATGTGAGGGCACTAATTGCATTCTTCTCTGCCCTCTCCCAATTATTTTTAAGAAGTTCATTTTCTGTTCAGAGCTTTTAAGGGAGGTGTGATGGGTGTTCTTTTAAGATGTGTTCTATCCTCTCTATATGCAAGCTAATTAGGAGAAATTTGATGTCCTCGCCGGAATGCATGTTAATTTCAAACAAGCTCCCTTTGGTCATTTCATTGTCTCACTTCCTGGTCTGGCCACTTGGAAACAGTGGAAACAGTATGTGAACAGAGTATGCAGTTTTTGGGGTGTGGGGTCATGACCTGTAGATGCCAGGTGAAGCTTTAAAAGAATTAAAGAGAGAAGAAAACTCATTGCCTCCTCCCTTCGCCCAGTCCATCATAGATCTAGGTCTCTCTGTTTGACATTTGGGACTCTTCCTGCACCACACTGACTTTGTTCCATCACCTCCTGAAAGTGTACAAACTGTGTACAAACTGTGCACAAACTGTACTGAGTTTGTGAATTTGAAATATGTGATACTTGCCATATCCTGTTGTTTCCAAAGGCATCAGTTCAGAGTTAAATCCAGATGCAGAAGGTCAAATTAGGAGTCTGCTTTGGTCAAAGAAATGACCAGTTTTGGAATGAAGCGTCAATTACACTTGGCTTCTCCAAGTCCTCTAGCAGTGGATGGAGCTGTGAGGCACAGCTGATCAAGAAAACATAGTAGCCTTAAAACTGGGTGTGAAAATATAGTATTAATATATCTTCCTTCCTGTAAATTGAAATAAGCAATGATTGTACAGCCTCCTTTTATTGTAATTTCCCTTCTTTATCTGTAATGTGGACATAAAAGTTGGCTATGGATATGAACTCTGGTGGGCTAAAATTATTTGGTAGCTCCATACGATGGTAGAACAAATCCCTTAGGCAGAAAGTATTATTACAGTTTGTCTTCCTTACAGGACAGAGTCCCTCAGAAGGAGAAGGAAAATAATGTGCCGCAATCTGAAAATGTCTTCAGGAAACAGCAGTATGAGTAAACCAATATCTCTGTCTGAGTTGTCTCAGGATACTGCCTCTCAGCTTGAAACTAGTTCACGATCAATGCTCCTATGCAAATTTCCTAGATCTGTGCTAAATATTCACTTGAGTTTTAGCTTTTAATGCTGCAGTTTTGATGTAGAATTCCTCCTGTGCAACGGTGTTTGGATATTCACCCTCCCTCTGCCCCAAATCTGCTCAATGCCACTGTAACCCTCTCTGCCATTTTGGTCCTGTTTTCCCTCCTCTACTCTTTTTAAGAATTATGGTCACATGGACTATCCCACCCAATCAGAATTCACAGAATATCACCCAGTTGAAGGCAATTGTCCGCAGTGGAGGAAATGAAATCAGATTTGGCTGTGGAATGATGGGGGAAGGAATGGTAACTGAGGGCAGTTTAAATAAATAATATTGTTTAAAGGAGCATCAACCCCTCCCCTCCAAAGCACTAAGGAAAGGAGGCATTATTTAGCATCACTAAAAATATCCATAAAAGAAGATGAATAATAATAATAATAATAATTTATTATTTGTACCCTGCCCATCTGGCTGGGTTTCCCCAGCCACTCTGGTTGGCTTCCAACAAAGACCAAAAATACACTAAAATGTCACACATTAAAAACTTCCCTGAACAGGGCTGCCTTCAGATGTCTTCTGAATGTCAGGTAGTTGTTTATCTCTTTGATATCCGGTGGGAGGGCATTCCACAGGGCGGGCACCACTACCGAGAAAGCCCTCTGCCTGGTTCCCTGTAGCTTTGCTTCTCGCAATGAGGGAACCGCCAGAAGGCCCTCGGCACTGGACCTCAGCGTCCGGGCAGAACGATGGGGGTGGAGACGCTCCTTCAGGTATACTGGGCCGAGGCCGTTTTGTCTTAGCCAGAGATTACAAATTATAAAATCAGAGTTAATTTTTTTCAGCTGGAACTTTCTGGGACTCAGTGCTGGCAATTCTTAGGTGGACGCTATTGCCATTATGAGGAAACAAGGGAGGCATTCATGGTGAGTTCTGGCACCTCTTTTTCTAGACAAATAGCACCGTATGAAATGTGTGTGAAAGAGAAATTAGTCATGTTAGTTCCTGGACAAATGGATATGCCATTTTGGGAGTGGAGAGATATGGAAGAAATTGGTAATCCCAACCGAGATGCAACTCTCAGGAGAATGGAGAGCAGGGACAGAGGCAGAACACACATTTGGTCTCAATGCTTTCTCTCTTAAATGTCACCAGGTGGCCCTGAGAATTGCCTCCCAACATCAACATGGTCAGGACATCCTCCTGATTAATCTTCTCATAGGAATCCCCAAACTGTGTGCCAGGCATACTTGTGTTCTGTGATGGAACCGCTGCAAGAAATATTAACGGCTCCAATCAGCCCAAAGTTCAACCGACAGATAAGGCTGATCACTGCATCTTTGCAGGATTCAAAACTCTGGCTTTGCTTCTTTCTAGTCACCCTCCTGAGCTGAGTAATTCTTGCCCCTGATAGGGGCTGCCAAAATGACAGCAGTGCAACTTGGGCCACAATCCTATACATACTTACAGTGGAGTAAGTCCCATTGAACTCATTGGGGCTTACTTCAGAACTGACATGCACTGGCTTGCACCGTAAAGCTAGGAACTATGAAATTGTATCAGAAAGATTTTCTTCCACATTCTTTGTTTTCACCCCACCAGACCCGACAAAATATTTTCACATCCTCTCCCTTCCCCTGCCATTTCTAGGTGTTATGCTAAAATAGCCAACTATTCCTGGCATTTAAAAGATTGACCTGACTTCATAGTACTCCACTAAAGCATGAATTATTTGTATTATTTATTTCATTTGCGAATTGTTTGGCATCATGCATCCCAAAGCAATTAACAGTAAAAACATCAGCAGTAAAAACACAAACGCATTTTCTAGTCCAATGCAGATGAAAGACCAGGGTTAAAACCTCCATTTAAAAGCTTGTTGGAAGAAGATGGCAGAAAATAATAAAGGTAACTATAGATAATGGAGATAAGATGCGGCCCGGCTTCTGTTCCCAGGCAGCTTGGCCTCAGTTTCCTTCCCACTGTCCACTATTTCAGTCCACTGGGGCCCTCTTCCATTCTTGCCTCATCTGCATCCTTCCTTCTTCTTTTTCAGTTCAGTCCTATTCAACCCAGCTCTGTGGCCATCTGTCTCACAAGATGCCCACTGTTATGTACTGAGTTGAATAGGATCCAAAAGGCAGCAGTCTGATTGGTCCTAGAACAATAGGATTCAGAATGAAGCAGTCTGATTGGTCCTAGAACAATAGGGTCCAGAATGCAGCAGTCTGATTGGTCCACAGGAGCCACCCAATCCAGCTCCAGGTGGAAGTGAATCCACAACCTGATTGGCCTACAGGTGAATCCCTGAATTAGCCAATCACGTGGGGCCCATTGTGTAAATGATGCATATAAAGCAGACATTCTGGGGGAACTTCCATTCCTCCTCACCACTATGAGCTGAATAAAGAGCATGAAATCCACTCTCGACTCCGAGTATATTTCACCCACCCTAATTGTCGAAGCCTTGCAGAATGTGTTACTTGCTAGCTCCATTCTTTAACATGAAGTATGCTGATTGCTAGGCATGCAAATAAGTTTGAGAGGAGGTGAGTGGTTGGTATAATGGCTGCCGATATCATAAAAGGGGTTGGTGTTTCCCTTAAAAGAGGAAAACAGTGCAATTTCCAAAGCAAATCTTAGTGGGGGAGGGCCAGGGCTTTTTTTCCAGCCTGAACTCAGTGGTGCTCAGTTTTGGCACCTCTCTGGTGGGCGCCGTTGCCATTATAAGAGAACAAGGGAGGCATTTGGGTTGAATTCTGACACCTCTTTTTCAAGAAAAATAGCACTTGAGGTGCTCTTGGCAAAGCGAAAGACTGAGAATTCTCAAAATCCAGACCTTTACCTTCTTCCCATTCTCAACTTTCAGACAATGCCTCTTCTATCCACACCTGAAAAACACTTTGAGAGGATGAGATGGACAGGCTTTCAGAGGTGTGATACATTATGACATAAGACCTAAGTTAAAATGCCCTAGATACATTCTGAATCCTATTACTCTTTTGCAAGGGTAATCTTTAAAAATTCAAATCCTGATGTTTTCAATCCTGACTGTCACCAGAATTTGTAATATGAGAGGCAGGATGAAAAACATAAGGATTTGGGTTTTTTATTTCCCCCCAGAAAGACTACCCTTGAAAAGCAGTCCATTAATTTTAGACTGCTTTGCATCTGTTTTTACCACAGCTGCTTTTGCAAATTTAGCTGTGAAGCAAAATAGACTCCAGTGTTCTGACACTGAGCTCCCTCCAGAATTCGCAGGCTTGGCTAATCTTTTCCATCTCGAGGGAATCACTACGCCCATGGGAAGTGATGATTTTTACCCATAAAACCTTAAATGGTTCAGAAGGACAATACCTCAAGTACTGCATCTCACCATATGAACCTACCCAGGCCCTGCAATCATCACCTGAGGTCCTTCTTTGTGTGCCATGTCCATGAGAGGTCTGGAGGGTGGCAACACAATAACAGGCCTTTTCTGTGATGGCTCCTCACTTGTGGAATGTTCTTCCCAGGGAGACTAGCCTGGAGCCTTTGTGGGGCTCTACATGGGGCTACCTTTGAAGGTGAGCCGGAAACTACAACTAATCCAGAATGCGGCAGCTAGACTCGTGACTGAGGGCAGCCACCGAAACCACATAACACCGGTCTTGAAAGACCTACATTGGCTCCCAGTACGTTTCCGAGCACAATTCAAAGTGTTGGTGTTGACCTTTAAAGCACTAATCGGCCTCGGCCCAGTATACCTGAAGGAGCGTCTCCACCCCTATAGTTCTGCCCAGATACTGAGGTCTAGCGCCAAAGGCCTTCTGGCGGTTCCCTCACTGAGAGAAGCAAAGCTATAGGGAACCAGGCAGAAGGCCTTCTCGGTAGTGGCGCCCTCCCATCAGATGTCAAAGAGATAAACAACTACCTGACATTTGGAAGACATCTGAAGGCAGCCCTGTTTAGGGAAGCTGGGAACCGGCTGGGAACCACCAGAAGGCCCTCGGCGCTGGACCTCAGTGTCCAGGTAGAATGATGGGGATGGAGATGCTCCTTCAGGTATACTGGACCGAGGCCGTTTAGGGCTTTAAAGGTCAGCACCAACATTTTGAATGGTGCTTGGAAACGTACTGGGAGCCAGTGTAGGTCTTTCAGGACCAGTGTTATGTGGTCTCGGCGGCTGCTCCCAGTCACCAGTCTAGCTGCCGCATTCTGGATTAGTTGTAGTTTCCAGGTCACCCACTTTAGTAATAATAATGTGGAAAGGAGGGGGGGCTCACAGCCACTGCTGTAGCGTGGGGACTCAGGGGGGCCATGGCCCCGGGTGCAGAATGGGGGGGGGCGGGTGAACCGGGCACCAGAGTGAGACCGCCTACCCATCAGCAGTGAGTCTGGGTGAGTGCAATGCCCTGCCCTGCTCCTGCGGAGGGTGAAGAGTATCCTTTAAGGCCTGCTGCTGCCAGGCAGCGGAAGCGGTGGGGGCTAGCTTAGCGCCCTCTGCCCTGCTGGGGGGGGTGCAAGCAGGGGCGCCGACTTATAAAAAATATCGGGGGGGGGCGGGGGCCCATACCGACTTATAAAAAATATTGGGGGGGCCCAAGACCTCCAAACCGCTGCTGCTGGGGGAACGAAAGGGGTGAGCCCCTGGCTGCCCCGACCTTAAGTGAACCTGTGAGGGCCCGCCCTTTGCGGCAGCCGATCGGCTGCCGCCGTGGGCGGTGAATATTAATGAGCTGGGGGGAATCCCCGCTTCTCGCGGGGCTGACGCCAGCCCCGCGAGATTGTTGATGGGTCGAGAGCCCGCAACCCCACCCCCTCTCTAGATCGGGAGTGGCTTTGTTTTAACTCATTACTGAATGTATTTTAAAAGGTAACTATCGTCAAACAAGGAAAATAAAAAATACCAACATAATTTTGTGATTTTACAAAGCATAATATAACTAATAATTTTTTTAAATTATTGGGGGGGCGGAGCCCCCCAAACGAATTTTTGAGGGGGCTTGGGCCCCCTCAGGCCCCATGGAGTCGGCGCCTATGGGTGCAAGCACACACACTCCTGCCCTGGGTGCCGGCAAACAGCGCTACACTGTTGCTCACCAATAAATATGACCTATTTGAGTAGAATTGGGCATGAGCCAGAAACAAAAAGAGGTCTGTTGAACCAAAGTGCCATCCAATTGATCCACTGCAAGGTTTACTGCAACATATTTACTGAATATGCAGACCCAAGTATATTCCAAAGTTACACTGCTTCCAGATTTTGGAACCCTGTCCCTAGAGAAGTCAGACTGGCTCCCTCCTTGTTGTCCTTCCTTTACAGTTGAAGAATTTCTTGTACCAGCAGGCTTTGGGGGAGTGACTGCTGTTAATGAAAGGGCTGGTGCCATGCTGTTCCTATTGTAATTATATATATGTTTTAAATAGAATATAGGTATATGTATATATTTGATCAATGTTTAATTGTTTTTTTAATTGTTATTTTTCTGTGTTTTACCTCTTCTTATTTTTTCTGTAAACTGCCTTGGGTTCAATTGAGGGGGGAAAGTGGGGAATAATAATAATAATAATAATAATAATAATAATAATAATGTCTTTATGTGAGGTTGGCTCGATCCCCCCAATTCAGTATTAACACATAAATCATCAACCACAGCATATACTGACTGGTTTATTTACTGCATTCTCCACTTCCTCGACTAACAAGACATTTTGGGGCACACTTTAGCGGGGACAGTCCCCTTGGCAAGCTTGTACTGCTATGTGAGAGCTGTTTATTTTGCATATAGAGGCTGAGCTGGGGGGACAAGCCAAGACTGTGAGAGACAATGCTAGTGAAGAGCATAAAAAGAGCTCTGCTGGATTAAGGCAATCAGGTCCAGCATCCTGTTCTCACAGTGGCTAATTTGATGCTTATGGAAAGTCTGCAGGGATGATCTGAGTGAAACCCATTTGTGGCTGCCAGCAGTTCAGAGGTATATCATCTCAGTCTGGAGGCAGCAGCATTTGTTTCCCCAAAAGCAACAGCATTTACTTGCAACTCTTCCCAAATTTTATATGCCTGTTGTCTTTGTCCATGGAGTTTTCTTGGCAGGGATACTGGAGTGGCTTTCCGGTTCCTGCTCCAGGTGGATCATGTTTGGTCAAAACTCTCCACTATGACATGTCCATCTTGGGTGGCCCTGCACGGCATAGCTCATAGCTTCTCCGAGTTATTCAAGCCCCTTTGCCACGGCAAGGCAGTGACAGTGACAAACCTAGACAGCATCTTAAAAAGCATCTTAAAAAGCAGAGACATCACCTTGCCAACAAAGGTCCGTATAGTTAAAGCTATGGTTTTCCCAGTAGCGATGTATGGAAGTGAGAGCTGGACCATAAAGAAGGCTGATCGCCGAAGAACTGATGCTGTTGAATTCTGGTGCTGGAGGAGACTCTTGAGAGTCCCATGGACTGCAAGAAGATCAAACCAAACCATTCTTAAGGAAATCAGCCCTGAGTGCTCACTGGAAGGACAGATCGTGAAGCTGAGGCTCCAGTACTTTGGCCACCTCATGAGAAGAGAAGACTCCCTGGGAGAGACCCCGATGTTGGGAAAGATGGAGGGCACAAGGAGAAGGGGACGACAGAGGACGAGATGGTTGGACAGTGTTGTTGAAGCTACCAGCATGAGTTTGACCAAACTGCGGGAGGCAGTGGAAGACAGGAGTGCCTGGCGTGCTCTGGTCCATGGGGTAACCAAGAGTCGGACATGACTAAATGACTAAACAACAAACAACTTCCCAAATTTGCTTCTTGCCCACTGTTTGTAAAACTTGGGTTGTCTTCTCTCACTGCCTAAACACAAACTGTTTTTCCTATGGCACACAGACACATACAGGAAGCAGATCCCCCCCCCCATCATCCTGCCTGGTGGGTGTGACTTTCAGGTTCTCAGCTGCCAATGGCTTTTAAAGCAAGCAATTAAGCTGAACAAAGAGGGGTCGCCTCTTCATTTGACACAACAGAGTTGCATTCCCATAACCCATCACTTAATTCTGGAGCACAGCAACTTCCATGCACCCTTATACATGTTAACACTCACAGCCAACCTTTTGAAACAGAGAGATGCATTCAAATTGATGACAAGAATGATAAACAACCATTTTATATACACAACTTTAGCCGGAAAGTACATGTTTTGATGAATGCATAGAGCTCCTGTAAGCTTTCCAACATCACCTCTTTATACCTATTCAAAACAGAGGTTAAAAGCTGCACATCTAAGTAATGCCTACCAACAGCAAAGTTTAAGCGACACAAATATAAGCAAACCTTCTATTTCCCCCAGTGATAGCTACATTCTGTCTGGAATGACATCATCTAAAGTAATACTGACAGGACTGGAGACAGCTTGCTTGCCGCATCCAGTGTTATTATTTTGATTATTTAATTTCCCTCCTTTATTTTATAAAATATTCCATTTTAGCTGCTGCTACAATGACAAGTTTTTGAAATATAAATCTTAAAACAACCACCACCATAGGAGTAGCCTTCAAATAATCTTGTTTACATTCTTTGTAAGGATTCTATTCTCTCCCTGTTTTGCTGAAGCAACCTGTTGTGATGCTTAGAGTTTAGTTCAAACGTTCAGCTCAGAATGTCCAAGATAATAAGTTTGGAACCAGAACTAGAAAGGACCTATATTTCATCTTCAAAATGACTCAGTACAGCAAGTTTGGCTGAGCCCCTTGCCCTCCAGATGCTGTTGATCTACACAGTGTCTATAATACCTGACCATTTGGAGTTGAGTTTGACAACATCTGGAGGGCTACAGATTACCCATCGCTGTGGTCCAGGTTCTGCCATGGGTCAGAAACAAAAGCCCTGATGTGTGGAATTTAGCAACTATATTTTGTAGACGTTCATCACTTTGAGCCAGAAAACACTATTCTTTGCTTGCATCATCCTTTTTGGCCCATTCCCTTCTAGACAAGGGCCACGTGGTCACAGGCCACTGAATAGATATTCTGAAGTAGCGGAAGTCTATTTACATTTTTCAACTCCCAGCCATCACTTTTGTAAGCAAATGTACCTTGGGGATGGGACGATTAGGAGCAGAAAAGTGACAAGAGCAAGGGTGTTAAACTCTTTCTTTATTTTCTTCTGATCTCCCAGTCACGCACCTGGAAGCTACTCCCTGCATTGGTGGCTTCCAAACATGTGTAGTTACTAGGACCTTGGAGGTCTATCATCAGTTTTAGGAGCTATCCATGGTGCTGATACTTTCCTCTTTGCCTGTGCATCCAGATCAGGGCAAGGAATGATCGATCCAAACCCTGCTGTCCTTGCTTAACAGTTGAAGGATGAGCAAACAGCGACACCCTGGACCCTTAAAAACCCAATGCCCTTAGAATAGGGGGAATGTGCTAACAGATTGAAACCAACACCTTGATCTTTGCCAATGCAGTGATTGGAACACTTTTGTGACCAGCCAATCTCAGGATGTGGATTCCTACACTTTGCACCATTTTCAGTCATAACAGAGACACAAATAGCAATTCTAAATGAAGCACTTTACTACAGATCTACTAGAGATCTAGCCAGCTCCTCTCCAAACTACTGCTCTGTCAGATAATCATGGTAGTTATTTATGAGTAAAATGGCTGATTTGCTCTCCCTTTCAGCAGCGCATGCTGATGCTTGAGAGGTGTTAATACAGCATGGCAGATAAAACTTGATTTCTTTATCAATTCTACTCTCAGAGTCGATATGTTTAAGTCCACATCTCATCTTTTCTCTCGGGCCCTTCTCACCTTATGTTCTTCATATCCATTGAAAATGCGGCACTCCATTCTGTTATATATTCTTAAAGCCTTGGCTTTATTCCTGACTCTCTTCTCTCCCTTCAGTTCCCAGGCAATTGCCAAGTCATGTTGCTTTTCCATTTACAACACTCCAAAGCTACAGCACACTCTCTCCACCCTGTTGATGGAAACTCTGGTTCAGCCACTGTTCATCTCTCACCTTCATTACCGCAATTTCGTTCCTTTGCAGACTCCCATTGTCTCTTCTCACTTCCTTCACCTCTGTGGAACCCTGTCACACCATTCATTCATCTTTCTCATCACCACAATCTGGCCACATGGTGCTCCTTCTTAAATCCCCACTCTAGCCCTGTATTCTCTATATGCTCTGTATTCTTGCACATGCGTCCTGTGGCCCTCCAGCTCCTTCAGTCCTCAAGCTCCACCAACCTCAGCCATTTGAAGGTCTCCTGCTCCCCTTAATGCAGGGCTGGGAAACCTTAGGCCTGTCAACAAAGAGTGTTTGAGGAACCTGTAATCCATTCTTCTGGGACAGAACTGTGCCACCTCTGTTTCCTAGAAGAATACTATGTTTTGTTTTGATATCAGCACTTTTGTGATGGCAGCAGCCATTATTCCAAGGCTGACCCTCACCTTGGAACTATTTGCATGCCTGTTAACATAGTTCATTTCACATTAAGAGGCAAGAGGCTGAATTGTTTCATTCATTCATTCCTTTAATTTGTACTTTGATGTTCCTCTCAAAGAGCCCAAAGAGGGCACCAAACATAAAAATGTTAAAACAATACAATTTAAAATAAATATATATTTAAACTGTTTTAATATCACTTGAAAACATTTAGAGCACCTAAAAACATCGAGAACACCTACAAACATGGTCTCATTGGATATAGAGAGGGAGAGGTCTGGGCAAAGGTGGAGTAACTGCCACTGACATTCACCCTTCTTCTTGACTATAGAGCCATCTAAATGACCACATTTCTCTATTCATTTGTCTCTCACTAGTATGTGACACACACACACACACACACACACACACACACACACACACAAACTCACACATTTTCCAACAGGTCATTCGTGATCTACTGGTCAATCCCTGGAAGGCTCTGGTAGATTGCGGCCAACCGCCAGCTCCTCCAACCGGCCCTGGCCCCTGGCCCCACCCTCTAGATCACTATACCAAAAGACGGAGCTCTCGTTGAGAGGCTTGGTGTATCATTAGCGTTCTCTTGGTGAGCGACTTTTTAAAATTCTCCATTCTTCCAGATTCCTGATTTTGTTCCCTAAAGAAAGCTCAACAACGTTGACCTCAACCCTCCCAAAACGTGACGTTCCTTCCTCAAAAAAGCTGAACAACTTTGACCTGAACCCCCCCAAAAGGGGTGGATCACTGCCAGTTTTAATTGTGTGAGTAGATTGCAGTTTCTTGGAAGTTGGCCGTCCCTGCAGTAAAGTATTCACAGGCAGGTTGCCATATGTCCTCTTTTTCTAGGACGCGTCCTCTTTTTCATGGGTATGTAAAATGAAAGGCGCCATAGCGATCCATAGTTAAAAGTAGATGTTGGCAAGTGTGTCCTATATTTTGCTCTTCAAAATTTGCCTATTGAGAAAATAGTGCCCACCATTTTAACACACCTGTCATATCCACACTGTGTACTTTAAGATTAGTTAGCTTGCAATCTTATGCACACTTGCCTAGGAGTGAGCCCCACGCAACTCAGACATGCCTAGGATTGCACTGATAGTTTTACTGCCTGTATCCTGGGCTCTCTCTCCTTCCCCACTGCCAGCTGCCATCTCAGCAGGAGTTTGCATCTTTATCCATCTATTGTAGTCATTTAATTAGCTGCTATCTTGCTACTTCTTGTTTGAAGTTTGCAGTTATAGTGCTTTTTTTCATTCATCCAGCCAGAAAGCTTAAATAGGTCAAGTTCTAAACTACTAGATAAGTTTCATTCTTGACTGACTCATTAATGCTTCTTTCTTCCCGGGAAGATTTCTCCAGCCTCTCTTTCAACAAAAAAAACACATAAATAAATGTAAATCTTATTTTAGGTCCCAGTTTTGGTAGAATATTTAAGGGTTCCTCTCTCAAAGGCAAGCTGTCTTTCAGATTTATAACCACAGTCACCAAGGAGCCTGTTTATTAAATCTTGCTTGACAGTTGTTTCCTTACTAAGATATTTTGCAATTGAAATCAGGCTGAACAGCACTGGCCTGGTTAACATTGTGGGTAGAAATATGTACGACCTAGGTGGGCAATCATTACAAGTGCCTCCTCCTTTGAACCTCTCATTGCTTAAAAACAAAAGATCAAGCAAGCCAAGGCTGCCTGAAGTACATTTATAAAATTAATGGATTTACCGTCTTCCATATAAAATCCAGCATGATGAAACCTATGAAGAAAATGTTGTTGTTGTTTAGTCATTTAGTCATGTCTGACTCTTCGTGACCCCATTGACCAGAGCACGCCAGACACTCCTGTCTTCCACTGCCTCCCGCAGTTTGGTCAAACTCATGCTGGTAGCTTCGAGAACACTGTCCAACCATCTCGTCCTCTGTCATTCCCTTCTCCTTGTGCCCTCCATCTTTCCCAACATCAGGGTCTTTTCCAGGGAGTCTTCTCTTCTCATGAGGTGGCCAAAGTACTGGAGCCTCAGCTTCACGATCTGTCCTTCCAGTGAGCACTCAGGGCTGATTTCCTTAAGAATGGTTTGGTTTGATCTTCTTGCAGTCCATGGGACTCTCAAGAGTCTCCTCCAGCACCATAATACAAAAGCATCAATTCTTCAGCAATCAGCCTTCTTTATGGTCCAGCTTTCACTTCCATACATCACTACTGGGAAAACCATAGCTTTTACTATACAGACCTTTGTTGGCAAGGCGATGTCTCTGCTTTTTAAGATGCTGTCTAGGTTTGTCATTGCTTTTCTCCCAAGAAGCAGGCGTCTTTCAATTTCGTGGCTGCTGTCACCATCTGCAGTGATCATGGAGCCCAAGAAAGTAAAATCTCTCACTGCCTCCATTTCCTCCCCATCTATTTGCCAGGAGGTGATGGGACCAGTGGCCATGATCTTTGTTTTTTGATGTTCAGTTTCAGACCATATTTTGCGCTCTCCTCTTTCATCCTCAATAAAAGGTTCTTTCAATCCTCCTCATTTTCTGCCATCAAGGTTGTGATGAAGAAAATAATTCAAGACAATTCTAGAATAGTCTTCCTCTGAAAATAAGGCATGCACCAACAAGGGCAATTCAGGTGCAGGCTGAAAACATCTCTGTTCACCATGTCTTGGGCTGGCTGTTGATGCCTGCCACTATAGAACTCTAGGGGTTTTTTGACCTCTTGGTTGTTATGTATTGTATTTGATTATTTTAATTGTGTTGTGATGGAGAGACTATTGGTAAAACCTATTTGGTGTTTCGCAACTTTCTGACTAGTTGCAGGACCTTAGCCAGACCTAGCAGAGTCAACGCAGAATCCACGGAAGCAATTGGCGACTTGGCTGCAAACAGGATAGATGAAGCAGGAATCAGGAACTTGTAGTTAGGTGTTTATTATATACAGTGGACTATTTACAGGAACAGAACACAGATCTTTAGCTAGCTCTCTCTGACACGACTCACAACTCCTACACTGACACACTGAAGCACTGAATTTCTGAACTCACGAACTACCAGTTAGTAGGCCATTAATTATCACTCCCTTGAGAGAGCTTGACCAATCAGGGAGCGGTCTCCATGTCTCTGTTATAACCAGGCAGACTTACTCCTTCACGTGACCTTCTGGCTGTCTGCCAAACCTTCATTGACTCTGTGTGAGTAGCTGCACGTACATAGTTTCCCAACAGAGACTGCTCTTGAGCTCAGGTTCTGCTCACGAGCATCCCATTTGGAATCTGGTTCGCCATTTGAGAACAGGATGCTGACCTAGATGGGCCATTGGCCTGATCCTTCCCATGTAAATTCAGTGTACGTCCTATGCAACAACTGAGGCAAGAATTCTTTTAGCCCCAAAATGGAAACAACAAGAAGTACCAACGAAAGATGGCAAAAACGACTGCAGCAATCAGGGGCTGCTCCAATCAAAAATTCTATACAGAATGGGAATGCATAGGGGAATACATGAAGAAATACGGTGTTAAAGCAGAACTCTTAATAGGCAATTGTTAAGCGTGTAAGGACAAAAGAAGTAATTATAATTTAACAGTTTTCATGTTATTCTATTTTATCAAAGCAACTAGAAAATAAATACTATGATGGGAAGATCTCACACAGGTGAAGGGAAGCAGTGGGGAGGAGGGGAGGGTTAGGTTGAATTTGGGAAATAAAATAATATCTGGGACAGCAGTGGTGTAGTGGTTAGGAGTGGTGGACTTGTAATCTGGTGAACCGGGTTTGCGTCTCCGCTCCTCCACATGCAGCTGCTGGGTGACCTTGGGTCAGTCACACTTCTCTGAAGTCTCTCAGCCCCACTCACCTCACAGAGTGTTTGTTGTGGGGGAGGAAGGGAAAGGAGATTGTTAGCCGCTTTGAGACTCCTTCGGGTAGTGATAAAGCGGGATATCAAATCCAAACTCTTCTTCTTCATAATAGATTCTTATAGAATAGTAATATATTGTAACCAGAACAGAAGTTTAAAAGGGGAAGTAAATGTACTTTTAGTATTTTCATTATTGTAATAGTTATTATTATTTCTTATCGATAGAAGGCAATGTTAATTTAGACTTCTTTGTTTTGCTGTCTGTATAATTTTTTTTAAGCCAATAATAATTTTAAAAGTACCAACGAAAGAAGAGTGGCAGAAGAAGAGTTGCAGAACGGGCGAAGCTGACAGGAAAAATCCGAAACCAGCAAGATCAAGTATTTCCAAAAAGACTGGAGTAAATTTATATGATATCTGAAAGATCATTGTAAGCAATTAACATTGCTAGCAGGGTTGTCTGAAGACATGTGAGGAGAAATTTTCTATCTTTCCATATTTATTTATTTAATTTTTAAAGATTTTCTGTAGTGAGTGTAATTAGAATTGGAAAATGTATAGATTGCAAAGATATAAAGGTTAATTTTGAAAGCCATGAGGCGGGAGGGAAGGAATTCGATAGGCTCTAAGAGCCAAGAAGGTATAATGGAAAAAGATGATGTGAATGTATAATGTTAAATGGAAATTATATTTTAAATTATATTTTTAAAAATTCAGGGTATGTCCAACAACTTATCCAACACTCTGCTGTGGCAATCTATGCCCCATAGTGGTGTGTCTTCTCACAGAAGAACATTGAGAAGGTTCTAAATAACTCCAGCATTCTCCAAAACACAGTTTGAAAAACATTGATCTAGCAAAAGAGACTTCCGTTGCCTTTTTCTACTTCCAGGTTCTGTCCGCTTTCATTGCTCGGCAGACGTGCATTATCCCTACAAATAGGTCTAATTTTAGAGTGCCTTGAAAGCAGCCAATTCAGGTTAAAAATAACTCTTTGTATCATTTAAATAGTGGCTCTCTCACATAAGGGGGCTTATGTGAGAGGGAAAGAGAAGGAATGCATTATGTGTGAAACGAATCAAGAATTATAAAATAAAGCTGAATTGACACTTCAGGCAATAGGGCCATAGTCTATGCCTCTCTCAGAGTTAGGCCATCAAGGAGACAAGATGACAGTTAAGTTCTCTGATTCTCTCTTCCATCTGGGAGGCATCTTGTGAGCTTAGACAAACCTCTTGACTGGAAGCTTGCAGACATGGGCACAGTCATGTGTCAAGATACTCAGACCCCTCCCATTTGTTCCTAAGCTTACCAAAACCAGTTTCTCTGGAAATTGCTTCAAATATTTTGCTGAAACAGGAACTACCAATTTACCCCTCAGATTATTTTGCTTCAGGTAAAACTGTGGCAAATTTGTGTAATTTTTTTGTCCAGTAGCATGTCATATCATCTACACCTACCTTTTTCAGTTGACAGAATATCGACCCTTCTGCTTTGATACCCTTAATTTCTTCTTCTTCTTCTTTTTCTTCTAGGTTTTCAAGATAGCCTACAAAAGAGAACCATAAAACAAATATAAAACAGATCAGAAACTTCAGAAACAAAAGCAGTTATCATAGCAACAGTGAAAATAAAAAAGCAATATATATAAAATCAGTTTAAATCCTGGGCAATCTTTTTTTTAAAAAAACAACAACAACACACATGGCTCTCCAGGCAACCCTGGTGGCATATAAATGATGGTAATTATTATTAAGAAAGCCTACAGAGTGGCAAGGATGTTTAGAGAAGGACCTCTGGAGCCAGACTTAACAGGTAGGTTCCTTTTTTAAAAGAGGAAAGGAAACAAAAGGTAACATTTTCAATGAATATATCCCCTCCACAGACACCTCTCTGGTGATGATGGCATTAAAATATCCTGCCTTTCTTCAATGAAAGAGAAAAAGGGAGACCAGATTGTATCAAAGGTATATTTTTTGGAGATGCCTTTGATTAGTCGCCAATGGTATGCGAGGCGTTCTGATACAGCAATACTCCAGATATTATTAACCCAAGCCTCTGTTGGTATATTAGAGGTGTCCTTCCATCGTTGGGCAATAAGTAGGCTAGCTGCTGTGAACAGGAAAGAAATTCATTCTTTAGATTTAAGGGTGGAGTTGCAAGGCATGTGGGATTCTAATGCTACTGAAAGATCATTTTAAGGGTAATTTCCTGGGGGTGAGCCAAAATTGTTTTTAGAGATGGATTATGCCATATAGATTCCCACGCCTTTTCACCTATTAACCCTTCCACTTTGATACCCAAATAGTTTTTGCTAACATGTACTAATATAGTTAACTCTGGTACACACATGTACATATACCACTTCATTTCTATGCATTTGATGACTAGCAAGTGACTGTAAATGAACTGAGCACTGTGTCTGAGAGAGGACATTAAAGAATATCTGTCTGTGGTATGCCAACTGTGATTGCCCATTCTCACCTGCAAATTATTAAGTGGTCACCATGTGTGCATGAACCAGACACCAGCTTCATTTATTTCAGTGGGACACACTGGTTGTGTACATTAAAAAAATAAATTCTTACATGCATTGACTATAGAGATTTGGTTGGTGGAAGCAGAATCAAGATCAGGAAATGTAAATTGGGAGAAGTGAAGGGAGGGAGTATACCTTGTTTAGTAAAGTTGCATCCACACACAAAAAATGTGTAAACATTCAAAGTGAACACATTATTTGACTTTGTTTTTCTGGTATGCAACATAGGCTATTGCATCTATCATTTATCTGTCTGTCTATCTATCATCTATCATCTATCTATATCTATATCTATCATCTATCTATCTATCTATCTATCTATCTATCTATCTATCTGTCTATCTATCTATCTATCTATCTATCTATCTATCTATCTATCTATCATGTATCTATCTATCATCTATCTATCTATCTATCTATCTATCTATCTATCTATCTATCATCTATCTATCTAATCTATCATCTATCTATCATCTATCTATATATCATCTATCTATCTATCTATCTATCTATCATCTATCTATCTATCTATCTATCTATCTATCTATCTATCTATCTATCATCTCTATCATTATCTATCTATCATCTATCTATCTATCTATCTATCTATCTATCTATCTATCATCTATCATCTATCTATCATCTATCTATCATCATCTATCATCTATCTATCTATCTATCTATCTATCTATCTATCATCTATCTATCATCTATCATCATTATCTATCTATCTATCTATCTATCTATCTATCTATCTATCATCTATCTATCTATCATCTCTCTCTCTTTCTCTCTCTCTCTCTCTCTCTCTCTCTCTCATCTATCTATTTATCTATCCACACACACACACACACAATTTCTAGTTTGCCTCCAGTTTCAGAATGATTGGGGTACACCTTTTCAGCCTGATTTACAGAGCAAAGAATGGAGAAATAATACCTCACATTTGAAGCAAAACAGTGATTAGTGTTGCTGAAGTTATTCCTGTCAGAGGCGATGCTTTGTCAAATGTCCCCTGTTTTATAATGCTTATTATGTCCTCTAGTGGCGGGAGAAGCACAAAACGATGGAAGCAGATTGAATATTGCAGTGAAGGCACAGACTTGTCAGCAAACAAACAAACAAAATTTGGGTTGGACATTGTGACTCTTATCATTGTGACTGGAGTAGAGTGAGGTTGTGGCTGCACAGTCAAGAGTACCAGGTGGACCCACCAGATTGACCCACCAGTGTGTTCATTACACTGCCCCAATCCAGTCCTTCATGAATGTGTTGGGAAGGGAGCTGGCAGCTTTGTCCCACCACATTGACTGCTACAGATGCCTATAGTTTTCCTTATCTCTTTTGCTACTGTTCCAGCATTCTCAGTTATTCCATTCCATTCTTTTAGCCTTTATTTAGGGTCACACCAGGTATGGCCTTAAGCATTTT
Source organism: Podarcis erhardii (assembly GCF_964252035.2). Classification (NCBI taxonomy): domain Eukaryota; kingdom Metazoa; phylum Chordata; class Lepidosauria; order Squamata; family Lacertidae; genus Podarcis; species Podarcis erhardii. Next base: position 20,661,421 of record NC_138512.1, read on the forward strand.
TTTAAAAAATCATGCTTATTAGACCATGGTGGAATCTACACACATATAAAAGAACGCTGTGAAAATGCTATTCTTTGAAAATTTTTTTTTTAAAAAAACAAGTTTAATTTTGCATAGCTCACTGTTGCCATCTAGTGTCTCATTTGTATATTGTACTTGGTTGTTGTTGTTTAGCCATTTAGTCGTGTCCGACTCCTCGTGACCCCATGGACCAGTGCACGCTGGGCAATCCTATTGCACTTTACAACACATTTAAAACGTTTTATTTGCAGCTGTATAGATGAGTCCCATGTCTCCTCCTCCCTTCGAAGTAGTCTTGAACTAAACTGAAACTGTGGCACAGGTGGGAAGGGGGATTTAATCCTTTCTCCCATGCTGTTCTCTGCTAAAATTCTTCCTGGAGCTATGTTCACCAATTTCCCATACCCTCCAACATTTCTGCAATGAAAATTGGGATGTCCCATTCCATTATTATTATTATTATTATTATTATTATTATTATTATTATTACCCTGCCCATCTGACTGGGTTGTCCCAGCCACTCTGGGCAGCTTCCAACATATAGAAAAACATAATAAAACATTAAACATTAATATAACTTCCCTATACAGGGCTGCCTTTAGATGTCTTCTAAAGGTTATATAGTTATTTATTTCCTTGGCTCAGGGGTCGCATAACTCCATATCCTCCAACATTTTCCCAATGAAAATAGGGACGTCTTACCATACCCTCCAGCATTGCCCTGATGAAAATATGGACGTCCTAAGGCCAAGCAGGACATTCCAGGATCAAATAAAAAACCAGGACAGCTTCTGTAAATCCAGGACTGTCCCTAGAAAACAGAAACATATATCTTCTCTTATGTTACCATAATACATTCTTTTATCTACTATATTGCTTCAGTAGTGAGAAAGCTCCCAGTAAAACCTTTGTTTTATATAAGTAATAGAGGAGGACCAACATGTTTCAAATGGTTCTCTTTCCTATATCTTAAGCTGTACAAATCCTGTAAGCTTGGACATCATAGTGACATACCATATTTCGTTAAACCACACTTTCATCAGTGGGCATTATTAGTGTGCATCATGTGGTGTCAAATAACATTTCCCCCTGTTCTTAAGTTTCTAGCTAAAATAGAATGTTTTAGTCACGGTTCAGTTTTCAAAGAATCTATAAGAATTTTAAAAATATATAAAATATATTAAGTAGTGGAGAAAATTCCCTGCCAGCCCTCATGAATTCCCCACCAGTGAACTCAAACTTCCGCACCAGTAAAGTGTCATTTCCAGTTAACTCGGTTTCCTTCTTGAGTATGAGGACATGGGTCCTTTTGCTTCTCTGCCCATCTGTCACATCCTGTGCCCTTCTCAGTAAACTCAACTGCCCCACAATGCCCTTTTCACACTTCGCTCTCGAAAATATACCATATTCAGCACCGCACAGACAGGGGACATACTACAGCAAATGGCAAGAATGCCCGTTGAAAACAATGAGTCTTTATCTGAAGGCCCATTGGAAATCATGAGAGCTGTGAATGTCAATTGAGATGGCATGGCTCAATTGAAATAAATGTAAGCATGAAATTTGATGTGATTTTTAACAGCCCAGTTGAATAACTTGCTGTCTTAGAATAGGAACTGGACAGAAAAGAATCTGGAAGAATTCCTCATACCAGTGGAGTGTGGTGATTTTGTGTGTGTGTTGTTGTTGTTTAGTCGTTTAGTCGTGTCCGACTCTTCATGACCCCATGGACCAGAGCACGCCAGGCACTCCTGTCTTCCACTGCCTCCCACAGTTTGGTCAAACTCATGCTGGTAGCTTCGAGAACACTATCCAACCATCTCGTCCTCTGTCGTCCCCTTCTCCTTGTGCCCTCCATCTTTCCCAACATCAGGGTCTTTTCCAGGGAGTCTTCTCTTCTCATGAGGTGGCCAAAGTATTGGAGTCTCAGCTTCACGATCTGTCCTTCCAGTGAGCACCCAGGGCTGATTTCCTTAGGTTTGATCTTCTTGCAGTCCATGGGACTCTCAAGAGTCTCCTCCAGCACCATAATTCAAAACTATCAATTCTTCAGCAATCAGCCTTCTTGATGGTCCAGCTCTCACTTCCATACATCACTACTGGGAAAACCATAGCTTTAACTATACGGACCTTTGTTGTCAAGGTGATGTCTCTGCTTTTTAAGATGCTGTCTAGGTTTGTCATTGCTTTTCTCCCAAGAAGCAGGCGTCTTTTAATTTCGTGGCTGCTGTCACCATCTGCAGTGATCATGGTGTGTGTGTGTGTGTAGGGGAACAGTAAGGCCAGAGGTGCCAGCTTGCAAGGGTAATTGGGGGTGGGGGCAACATCATGATGTCATGCATGTGAGCATCTTGCCTCCTCACTAAACTGGGCAGAAGCTTCCCAGGCTTTGGGAAGGCTGCTGGAGCACACCTTGTTAGGGATTGTAGGACAAGACCTGCCAAGAAAAACAAAGAACTTATTTATGTATGCTACAACAGCGGCAAGAGTCTTGATAGCACAAGGATGGAAGAATGAGGAAATCCCAGGGAAAGAACAGTGGCAAGAAAAATGGATGAGCTATGCAGAATTGGCCAAACTGACATACAAACTGCGGGACAAGGACAATGGTGACTTTAAGGAAGAATGGGAGCTTTTTACAAATGATCTAAAAAGACAACAAAATGAACTGGACTCCTTGGCAGGTTTTGAATAAACATACACAAATTTATTGGTTGAGAACATGATAGATAGATAGATAGATAGATAGATAGATAAGGTAAGGATATGTACAATTTTATAACATGCAGAGAATAATATGTGCAGAGAAATCAGAGAGAGGAGCTGAGGGAAGTCCTTGGGGGGAGGGGGGAGGAAGGGATTGAAGGGGGGGGGTTGGAAAAAAGGGAAAAAATAATGTATGGGATTATATGGTTTGACAATTTGTTATGTTGATATTGCTTAATTAAAATATTTTTTTTTTTAAAAAAAAGAATGCTGGAGCCCTCCTGCCTCATTCCCAAAACTTTGGGAAGGTGGCAGAAGGGCTCTTGGACCCTGTCGGAGAATCACACTTCCCTCCTAAGATGGACAGAAGCTTCCCAGGCCTTGGGAAGGAGGCACCTAGCTTTACTACTTTAATACTCTAATTTACCAGGAATATTTAGGGGATCAGCCTGGTCCCCCTAGTTCAGTGACAACACACCACTGCCTCATACCTAGACTTCGGCATTGTTCCTGATATTAGAGAGGCTCAAGGAAGAACCTAACCTGGCTAAATACATGTAGATCCTTATAATAGGATCAATATTTGCAAACTGCTGTGGAGTTAAAAATACCAGCAGTATATCCTCTTATAATTTGACACACGGTGATAAAGTGAAAATGATAGATAATATATATGCCCCATTAAAAGCTAACAAACCTAGGATGCCAGGGTGTGGGTGGGTGGGAGATGTGAGCTGTGGATCAGGGGACCCTGCGTAAAAAAAAAGAACCCGTAATCCACCTACTTTCAGCAGCCAGAAACATCATAGCCAGACACTGGAGAGACCTGTCAGGAGTAAGCATGGACCAATGGTACCAAATAGTATGGGAAACAGCCTTACTAGAAAAACTAACCAATAAACTGAAATTGACACGGGAACAAATAAAAGAAGACGCCTTCACCCCAGTATGGCTCCCCTTTATCACACACACAGCCCAACAAGACAATGACAAAAATCCACCCACAGCATACAAATCAATATGGCTAACCTGATCCAAAACACCCACTCACCCCACTCACACATGAAAACAAAGACCACCACAGCCAACCACAAATGAACAACCACACCCTAGTCCAACCCCAACCTCTCTCACCACCAAAGGAACACAAGTGAACAGCAAAGAACCTGCACAAGCAATGTGTAAACTCTACATATATTAAGTAAAATAGGAACATCGTCACCCGACTCCACCCATCCTTCCCCCCACCTCTTTCCTCCTTTTCTTCCTAATGTCTCAACAAATGAAACTGATTTGTAAAAATGTTACATGGAAGGGGGAAAAAATGAGAGAGAGACATTGCACATACATTTGTAAATCAAGAAAATCTACATTTTTAAAAAGTAGAAGAAGAAGATCTGGCCACTCAGAAGCATATGATCAAAAGCATGCTTAACGTTACACCTGCTTTACCCTAAGGCTGTATACACACCCCTGTTTACTCTGCCTCCGGCGCACTCCTGCTGCTAGTTTGTGAAGCAGCGTGCGCACCAAGTTAGCTGCAAGTCCCATATTTCCTGTAGTTCCTTGAGAAATACTGCATCTTCACGCCTTTCCCCTCAAACCAGCTTTGATCTGATATGACAATGAAAACAACACAAATACATCCACACCTTGTCTCCACCCAGTGGTTTGGACAGATTGCGGGCAAACTGCAAACACATCAAACTACTGATGTGTACAGCAATGTGCAAATGTTATTTGAAATGCCATGGGGGGGGGGCTTGCTACATTTTAAGCTGCTAACACGTGCACAGCTTCTGTCTGAGGTGTGTAGCCTTGTAGGCATGCAAATAGGTCAGAGATGAGGGTGGGGATTGGTAGAATGGCTCCTGATGTCACAATGGCACTAGTGTCGTCCTTAAGGATGGGGAAGCAGTGATATTTCCCTATTTCTAAGAGGAATAGGGTTTTTTGGGGGGGCGGAGTTTCTTCCTAGTGAAATTTGGCAGGTCCCCCAAGCACAGCCTCACATCTTTCTGAGGGTCTCTTTCCCAGCCCTACCAAAAAAGTGATTCAAAAGCAGGAGTTGGACAGAGAGGGTGGCTGATGTGTACATTTTCACGGAACATGATATACTCCTAGCATGAAGACTTAACTTGGTAGAACAAGAAGTCATAGAAGTCAGCTGTTTATAGCTAGACCAAACAACATATTGCCCATAATTTTGTATTTAGTGGAGACAAGGTCATATGTACGAGATAAAACCCTATGGCAGGAAATGGGCACTACAGACTGTGATTCAGTTTACAGTAAATAAACTCAAATCAAGGCAACAGTTCCATCGGGTTATCCTTCTGGGTCAGTTTTCCTAATAGCGGTTTTCACAGGTAGGCAGACACCTCATTTCTCTTAATTTCTTCCTTCTTGTCAGTCCTTTTCCAGTAGTGGGTATTTGTTTTCTGCAGTGGGGCTGATAAAACAGCAGTACAGTACCTTTCCCTCAAAAGCCATTCCATGCTCATTTTTGTTTTGTATAGAATGCCTCTGAACAAGGTCCTCAGGAATTTTTGAATTATTACTAAGGATGCAATCCAATGCAAACTTGCTCAGAAGTGAGTCCCGTTGAAATCAGTGGAATGTACTTTGGAGAAAACCAGGCTAGAATCAGGTAGGAAAATATATATTATTAATAGAGAGCAAAAAGGAACCTGGAACTGCGCAAAAGCACCACTAAAATCAGCAGGATTTGACTTCTGAACTATCTTACAGAACTTTAAATTTGAATACTTGTCTATTTTAAACCAGAGTGTCGTTTTAAATGTTCAACCATATCTTAACCATTATATTTTGCATTTGCAAGTGGTGTTGCTTTTGATGTGTGTATGTGTGTGTATCTATATCTATGTATCTACCTACCTACCTACCTACCTACCTACCTACCTACCTACCTCTATCTATCTATCTATCTATCTATCTATCTATCTATCTATCATCTATCTATCTATCATCTATATCTATCTATCTATCTATCTATCTATCTATCTATCATCTATCTATCTATCTATCTATCTATCTCTATCATCTATCTATCATCTATCTATCTATCTATCTATCTATCTATCATCTATCTATCTATCTATCTATCTATCTATCATCTATCTATATCTATCATCTATCTATCTATATCTATCTATCTATCTATCTATCTATCTATCTATCTATCTATCTATCATCTATCATCTATCATCTATCTATCATCTATCTATCTATCTATCTATCTATCTATGTATCTATCTATCTATCTATCATCTATCTATATCTATCTATATCTATCTATCATCATTATCTATCTATCATCTCTATCTATCATCTATCTATCATCTATCTATCTATCTATCTATCTACCATCTATCTATCTATCATCTATCATCTCTCTCTCTCTCTCTCTCTCTCATCTATCTATTTATCTAACTACACACACACACATATAATTTCTAGTTTGCCTCCAATTTCAGAATGGTTGGGGTACACCTTTTCTGCCTATCTATCTAATTTGTTTTCGTATTTGTACATTTACATTTGCTTTCATGCCAAGTAACATTTACATAGACACAACAGAAACCACAGAGGAAACGCCAATGTCAAAACACATTTGGCTTCTGTTGATATTTTGCAAGCTAGAGTGTTTTATGTAGTAGCCATCGCTAGCCTGATCCTTAGTGAATCTGTCTAATCATGTTTTAAAGCCATCTAAGTTGGCGACCATCACTATATCCTGTAGGATCAAATGCTGTTGTTTAGCTAGGCATGGTGTGAAGAAGTCCTTCCTTTTGCTTGCCCTGAATCTTTCTGGGGAAGAAGAATAGAGGAAGGCAACCTTGCTTCTTCAGCTCACCCTCTCCACTCCCCACGGCTTCCAAAGTCATCCCACATATTCTTGCTGAGATGCAACAGGCCAAGAAATATCACATAAGTTTCATATTTGTTTGCAACTACCAAGGAATGACTTAGTGACAGCAAGGATTGTCATTTCAGGAAATTCAGAACTGTATACACTCCCCCCCCCCAAAAAAACGGGGGTAATTAAAGGGGCTGAGTTCTTTTCCAGTCCCACTCCTCCTCTACCACCACCATGCACTGAATCATTCAGAAGCCTTATCTTTTGAGGGGGATCCTGACATGGCTGACACATGATGACAAAGTAATGCGAGCTGAAAATAGACCCTTCTAAATCGGTACGCAGCATTCAGGAACAAATATGAATAGCAGGACTATTCTGGGAGCAGAAATATTCTGAAGCAATTACCTAAGAAATATAATGATGAGCAAAGAAGCCCAGGGATGATGACAGATGTCAACCAACTAATGCTATGCCTTATTTTAGTGATTGTGCCGCAAAAATGAGATGCAGGTGTGGCCGTGGGGAGGTAAAACAAAAGGCTGCAAAAGGGGCACTGCTGGAACATTCTTAAAGAGAGTCAAACCAAACTGAGATGGAGAAGCAAAAGAGAGACGGGAAGTAAGAAAGTTGGAAGATAGGCAAGGACCAGTAGAATCACAGACCCTCCAAGTCTCCCTATTTTCCAGGGACAGTTCCGGATTTACAGAACCTGTCCCATTTTCTGGTTTGATCCCGGAATGTCCCGCTTTTCCTTAGGACGTCCCCATTTTCATTGGAAAAATGTTGGAGGGTATGGAGTTATGCAGCCCCTGAACAAAGGAGAAAAGTAACTATACTAGGGTGACCATATGTCTGGGATTTCCCGGACATGTCCGGTTTGTGGGGGGCAGCACCTGCATCCGGGTGGATTTTTGCATTTTGGAATAAATGTCTGGGTTTGGTTTTTTTTATGTTTATGTTTTTTTTAATTCACATGCTCAGAAGGCGCTGTGCCCCGGAACAGGAAGCGGGCTTTGGGTGACCTGAAGCAGCCTTCCTGCGGCCGTGCTAGGCCCTGCACTGCTCCCGGTGGCTGCGAAACCTGGCATGGCTTTCCTGGGGCCATGCTGGGCCCTGGGCCACTCCCGGCCGTCACCAAGCCTTGCGCAATGTCCCCAGGGCTGCTCAGCCTTCCATTGTGAGCAGAAGGCTGAAGGCAGCAAAGGTAAGAGAGGGGAAGGAAGTGGGGGGCAAAAGGGCAAGGAAGGGGTTAGCGGCAGGGAGGGGGCAAACGGGGGAGATGAGGGATGGTGGGGTGTATGTCCTGATGGTGTGTGTGTGGATGTCTGGGTTTTTGATCCCCGGAATATGGCAGCCCTAAACCATACAACCTTTAGAAGACACCTGAAGGCAGCCCTGTATAGAGAAGTTGTTTAATGTTTAATGTATTATTATGTTTTTATATATGTTGGAAGCTGCCCAGAGTGGCTCTCACAACCCAGTCAGATGGGTGGGGTATAAATAGTAAAATTGTTATTATTATTAAACAGGACATCCATATTTTCAACAGAGAAATGTTAGAGGGTATGCAAGCGTCCACACACATTCACAGCTGGATGAGGAATCACTTCTGCAAGTGGGGGCTCTGAGGGAGGGGGCTCATCTCACAACCTGCCTGGTAGGGCTCTGCAAAGGAGGTGTGTTCCATTTCAGTGCTTGTGACTGTGGGATGTGATACATAAGTAGCAGTCAAGTACAACATTCCTTGTTTTCCTAGAGTGGACATGCGGGGGAATGTTTGGTCTAGCCAGTCAAAAACTTCCTGTTTCCTCTTGGCTGGGACATACTTCCTTTGCATGTGACTAGAGGTAACAAAAGGGACAAGGCACACAGCACTTTCCCTCTTTATGACTTCCTCTGTCGTTGGAGCAGCTTTTCGCTAGAGATGCTCTGTTGGCTTCCAGAGGACACTGGGGTTATCCCCATATGGGATAGCTCCACATGTATGTACTTTGTAACTAAGTCTGCCTTCAGGGATCCATCTGTGAACTGAATGTGAGTAAACTACTTTTATATACTTTATGTCGTGTTGATTCTTTTAAGAGGGATATAAAGGAACTTACAAGGAACTTGATATAGTAGTACCTCGGGTTACATACGTTTCAGGTTACAGACTCCGCTAACCCAGAAATAGTACCTCGGGTTAAGAACTTTGCTTCAGGATGAGAACAAAAATAGTGCTCTGGCGGCGCAGCAGCAGCAGGAGGCCCCATTAGCTAAAGTGGTGCTTCAGGTTAAGAACAGTTTCAGGTTAAGAACGGACCTCTGGAACGAATTAAGTACTTAACCCGAGGTACCACTGTATTGAGAGGCTTACACAAGCCTGCAACCAGCTACCCGCTGTGCGTTTAAAAGGGAAATGTGAAACTCTGCTAAGTAAAGGAACTTGCCAGCGCAAGTTAGGAAGGATATGAATAACCAATATATCCTCTCCTGCTTCCCTGAACATTCCCACAATGAGGAAACAGGAAGTGTTGCTTTGCCCTGTCTCTGCTGCCTCTGCTACCCCCGCCTGCCTGCTCCTGTAGCCGCCATAAACCCGGCTGCATCCATTGCTGGTGGAGACGTGGCACCACTATCGGCACTGATTTGTGACAGTTTTGGGTGAGATCTTGCCCAAAGTCATGTGAGAGCTTGTGTGCTCTCGTACAATTTCTGGTGAGATCTGAAGCCCCTGAAACTTTTTTTTTTTTAAGCAACAGAGGAGTAACCTAAATGGCTAGCATTTCTAGCTGCCTAGGTAAGGCAATGAATTACCAAATGAATGGACTCTGATATGCTGTTGTGAAAGGGATGCAACGCCTTACCATGAAAGCGGACAGTTGTACCAGTTGTGCAAGAACTTTCGCTTCTGCAAAGGAACTTTCCCTCCCCCACCCCTGTCCCCAATCTGCTCAGGAGAGTTGGAGAAAACCCAGAACAGACATGGGGTATTTATTATTTAATTTTACTACAGCACCACTATTTAATATTGTGTGTAGGAGAGCTGGGGATGAAAATGCTTGAAAGGCATCAAAGAAAATACCTTTAGGTTCACATACGTGCACAAATACAGTGGTACCTTAGGTTACAGACACTTCAGGTTACAGACGCTTCAGGTTACAGACTCCACTAACCCAGAAATAGTACCTCAAGTTAAGAACTTTGCTTCAGGATGAGAACAAAAATCGTGCGGTGGTGGCGTGGCAGCAGCGGGAGGCCCCATTAGCTAAAGTGGTGCTTCAGGTTAAGAACAGTTTCAGGTTAAGAATGGACTTCCAGAACGAATTAAGTTCTTAACCCGAGGTACCACTGTATGCCAAAATTATTATTTTTGGTTAAAAACAACAATGCAAAAGCAAATTTTCTACCATTTGCTGATGTCCAATATCTGTTTGAAATATTATATTTTTATATTCTTTAAACCCACCCTGGGATCCTATGGTAAAGAAATCCTAATAATATTGCAATTGATCATCTGAGGTGGCCACTTCACTTTGCTACATTACAGAGCTGGCCCTGCCTTTGTGGATGAGTCATGCTTAATGTGGCAATCATTTTGGCTACATGTTATTTAAATGAAACAATAAAAGTATACCCTTGTTGGCAGGGCAACGCAGCATTAAATATGGAACAGACGGACACAGAGTGGATGTGAAATTATAATTTCTTGTATTATTATGAATGCATTTGTTCTGCATTTTGTAGTCATGGAGATGGGCAAAGGGTTATGAAGAGCACTGAAGCCTTGGACCCCACTACTAAAAAGCTTAGCTTCTGCAGTTATTATTGCTCCTCTGACTTCTGAGAATTCAGCAACCATTGCCTGTCTGCTTTCAAGTCTATCTTTACAGCTAGAAAATCTATCCCCCTTTTTTTAATCTTTAAAGAGAAAGCAGAAGGTGCTGTGAGTGTCTGAGCAGGGGTGCACACATAGATGAACGGTTGCAAACCCAGCGGTGCCTGAAGCATGCTGGAAGCATGATTGTGCTGACTTCAGCTCTGTAAGTTGTTGCACCCTCTCTCTTCCCCTGCCCCAAGATCCCCAAAACTCAACTTTCAGGCAGAGAAGGGTAATATTCAGCTCCCCTCCTTCCTTGTCTCTAAAGTCACAGAGGGCCTAGCATGTAGCAGAACAAAGAGCATGGAGAGCACAGGGGCCCTTTCCTCAAAGGAGTTTAAGACTGCTTGGAAAACATCCGGACAATTAGGAGATGCAGAGGGAAGTGGGAGGCCCAGATCGTCAGTTCTGGTAACTATTTTACTGCAGGCCAGTCTTGTCTGCAGGTTTTTCTGTTTGTATTCCACTTCCATGAATAAGGATTCAACTTTACTGCTCGTTTCTGAATCTTCATGCTGACCTGTAGCTAAACCAGCCCTGGCAAGTTGTGATGGCTGGATCTACACTGATCTGAAACACGCTATAAAAAACGCTATTAAAAATATAGCTCTCAGTGCAGTTTCTATTGGCGATGGATTGCTGCACTGGTGTCACATTTTTATAACACATTTTTAAAGTTATAACTCACCAATGTAGATTAGTCTACAGCCGAGTGTCTTTTCTTCTGATGAGAAGCCCCAGAATCCCCAGTATGAAATTGATGTTCTGTGCACCCAGAGCCAGCCCAAGATATTTTGGCACCTGAGGCGAACTACAAAATTATTATTATTATTACAATTTCATTTCGTTGCACTTCACTTTTAATTTGTATACCACCTTTCTGTATTTCTGTGCACAAGAGGGTTTACCAGCTGAAGAAACAACAAAGATTGCACACCTTGTAACTATCTGATCCAATACAAAAATATAATAAAAATATAACCTTAAAATAAACAACTTATATCAAATAAAATAATATTCAATAATCCACGTAATATTCAATAATCTGTATACCGCCTTATACCCATAGATTTCAGGGCAGTTCACAACATTAAATTACCAAACAACATACATACATACATACATTGTCAGGGGTTCAGGAGCAGAGACACAGGAGAAGGAGCAAATGGAGAGTGAGGAGGAGGAATCCGAGGGAGGTGTAGGCAGTGACAGTGGTCAGAGAGATTCCACGAGTCTCTCCAGCGAATTGGAAGATTCACAGAGAGGAGCGCCGATGGCCAGGGCAAGGGGGGTGCCAAGAGGGAAACCCCAGAAGGAAGGGGCCAGCGGGGACTCCCTGAGCAGCAGTTGGAAATCAGGACCAGCGTCCCCACCAGAGCGCAGTGGGGGGGAGGAGTCCCAGGCATCGGGACCAGTCTTCTCACCACCAGAGGGAGGAGATGAGTCAGGATTGGCCACGCCTCCATCGGAGAGCGGGGAAACGGTCAAGAGGAAAGTCACCGGCTGGGCGCGCGCGCCAAGTTCAAATGTACAGGCGAGCGGCACAGCAGGTAGCCCGGATAGGGAGCGAGGTCCTAAAGCCCGCCGGAAGGAAGGGCAAGACTCAGGGGGGTCAGCATCAGAAGAGTCCAGGAGGGAGGAAACCCCAGGGGGCAGAAGGACCCAGAGGAGGAAGGAACAGCGCAGGAGGTGGAGCCGGGCTAGGATCTTAAGCTGGTGCGGAAGGGGTAGTGACTCAGAGGGGACTTCGCCGGTCTAGGGCCAAGACGTAGGGCTGCACGCTCTGGGGTTTGAAATGGAAACTAAACTTCAATAAAGACTCTTGTACATTACATCAACCGGGCGTTGGTCCTCTGTGAGCTGGGACCTAGAGGCAGCTCTGACATACATACATACATACGTACATACAGAAGGAGAGATGAGTGAAGAGTCAAATCAGGAATAAGGAGAGAATGAAGATTCACATCGGGATCTGCTATCCCTGTGGATCCTGCCACCTGAGGATGGATGCCATCCATCCATCCATCCATTTCATTTTATGCTGCTCTTTGGGGAATCTGACAAATCCCTTGCCAGGGATCGTCAGAAAGCTGAAAATCACTATCTTTTACCAGTTTTTGCACACTCTCTGCTCTCCCAGAAAATCCTACCATTTTCACAGCCTACTGGGGCTACACTGAAATCAGATTTAATAAAACAAAATAAAATAAAATAGGGACCTTGTGGAAGTGACAATAAATTTATCACTGATAAAAAACCAGCTGTACATATTTGACTGATTATAAGGAAACAGGGAGAGAAACACAACACAATTAGGTTTCCAACCGAGTGCAGATTTGGTGTGTTCTGGCAAATGGAAATGGAGTCAGCAGGAGAGAGATACAAAGAGAAATCTGTTTCTGAACCTACAAAGAAAAACAGATCTTTCTCAGACTCTGAAGTTGGTAGGAATATATTTGCATTGTCAACCTGGGATGAGTGTGCATATGAAAGCTGTTCCTGCAGCTTTCCAGATGTTGTTGGACTTCTCTGGATTGGTAGGTGTGTCCTTCTCTTAGACTAAAAGGCCTTGGGTGGGATAACGTAGTGAGCTTTAACCTGAGGGCTAGTGGAGTTTAAAGGTAAAGGTAAAGGTAAAGGTAAAGGGACCACTGACCATTAGGTCCAGTCGTGACCGACTCTGGGGTTGCAGCGCTCATCTCGCTTTATTGGCTGAGGGAGCCAGCGTACAGCTTCCGGGTCATGTGGCCAGCATGACTAAGCCACTTCTGGCTAACCAGAGCAGCACACGGAAATGCCGTTTACCTTCCTGCCGGAGCGGTACCTATTTATCTGCTTGTACTTTGATGTGCTTTCGAACTGCTAGGTTGGCAGGAGCTGGGACCGAGCAACAGGAGCTCACCCTGTCGCGGGGATTTGAACCGCCGACCTTCTGATTGGCAATCCTAGGCTCTGTGGTTTAATCCACAGTGCCACCCGTGTCCCTTAGTGGTGTTTAGGTAGGCCAATTTAACGAGTCGTAATTAATTTTAATCTTGTGTATTGTTCTTCTGAGTAGAAAGAACTTCATAAATTGCCAATCCTAATCTATTTTGTTTTCCATGTGACCATTAATGTCGTATCTTGGAAGTCGAACACCTTATTTCCCGAATGTTTTGGCTTTTGAACATCGCAAACCTGGAAGTGAGTGTTCTGGTTTGTGAACTATTTTTGGAAGCCAAATGTCCAGCAGGGCTTCTGCGGCTTCTGATTGGCTGCAGGAGGTTACACGCTTTGGTTTTCGAACGTTTTGGAAGTCAAACGGACTTCCAGAACGGATTCCGTTTGACTTCCAAGGTACGACTGGCTACATTTGCATATGCTGTTCATTATTTCTCCCAACCCCAAGAGTCACCATTGTACAATGTGCTGTTGATTGCTGTTTGATATTATTGTGCTCATTTTGTATGATAAAGTGAAATTTCTTTTAAAAATTGGAATGTCTCAAAAACTTTTAGAAAACCTCTTAATGAACAAATGCAATTTAGACCAGCCTGTGAAACCTTGCACCGCTTTCTCACTCACAACTGTGAAACAGAAAGCCATTGCTGGCATAAATCAAACCTATTAAGTCTTAATGAAGCCCCTTATGTCAGGAACTACAAATATGCTTTCTCAGAAAGCAACAAAAAAGGGAGTGGAGAGCAAAAGAAATACTTCACAGCCTGCTTACTCTTTATGTTACAACGCTACAGAACAATCCTAGTAATGGTGTTTGCATGGGTTTTAGATTGCTCTGAAGAAGGAAAACTTTATCTGGAGCACATTTGAAATATACTCAGAGTCGAGAGTAGATTTCATGCTCTTTATTCAGCTCATAGTGGTGAGGAGGAATGAAAGTCCGCTCAAAGTATCTGCTTTATATACATTATTTACACAATGGGCTGACCGTGATTGGCTAATTCCGGAATTCTCCTGTAGGCCAATCAGGTTGTGGATTCACTTTCATCTGGAGCCAGATTGGGTGGCTCCTGCAGACCAATCATACTGCTGCATTGTTCTAGGACCAATCAGACTGCTGCATTCTGAATCCTATTCAACTCAGTACATAACAGCATTAAACATATAAACTTGGGAGGCATTCTTTTTTGTTTTGTTTTCTTGCATCATATCTTTTCTCAGACTGTGGCCCAATACGATGTTGTGTAGAAGAGGGAACTTCAGAACTTGCTGGAATTTCTTCCTCCTTGGAGTTCAAAAGCATGCCAACGTGCTGCTGGAATTTCTTCCTCCTCCTCTGAGTTGAATGGGGTTGCAAGGTGCTGAAATTTGACACAGCTATTAAAGATGCAGCAGCTCCCTCTTTTGCATCTGACTGCCATAGCAGTCTAATTCCTACATTAGCCAACCAGATGTCTCTTGCAAGCTCAAAGAAGCTCATGAGAGCAATGGCCCTCTCTTGCTGTTGCCAGAAGCCTGACATGCTTCATGGCCAGATGGAAGGGTGGGGGGCTGCAAGAGGGGAAGCTTAAATATCTAAGGATTCTGGTCCACTTCCTTGTTTACCTTTCCTTTCTCCTTTACTTCATTTGTGCAAATGGATAGCCACTTATACCTGATTCCTCTCTAGTCAAACGCCTCTTTTGTTCAATTACGTTTCCTGCCGCCTTTACTTTGTTCTCCGTTTTCTTCTACATCTGACAATGACATCGCTGCCTTTGTCGCCCAGCCAGCGGGAGTACAAAAGCTAACAACAATTCAGAGTCGCTCTGAAAGGACACATGCAGGTTATCTAATGCTGAATGCTCATCAGTTGCAAGTTCGCCTCCCCGGGATTTTCAAAGCCAAAAATCTACTGCAATGCAGAATCTTGGGGAAGAAAAAGAAACACACACACTCACCCTGAAGTGATTGCTGTTCTTAGCAAATTTCCTGAACACTCCCTTGGTAAAGATCCATCGTACCCTGATGGTTCCTTGTTATCATAATGTAGCTTCTGTTTGGATCAGAATTACCAGTTTCAAAGAAAGACAAGCCTCCTGAGCGATCCTGACATCTCTCCCCCAGGGCCACCGCTCCATCCACAGTCCTGCTGCACACAGAATCATAGAGTTGGAAGGGACCTGAGGGTCATCTAGTCCAGGCATGTCCAAAGTCCGTTTCGGGGGCCTAATCCAGCCCGCCAGTCAGTTTAATCTGGCCCCTGTGGCAGTTCATTTCCTGGGGTAAAATCCCCCCAAAACTTCAACAACTTCAATCCCCCCAAAAAAGCTCAACTATTTTGGGGTAAAATCATAAAAAAGCTCAACAACTTCAATCCTTAACAACTTTGGTCGGCCCTTTGGTTGGCCCTCACGGCCCTTCACTTCCTCAAATCTGGCCCTCTTTGAAAAAAGCTTGGACACCACAGATTCTAGTCCAATCACCTGCAGTGCAAGAATATGCAGCTGTCCCTTAGGAGGATCAAACCTGCAGCCTTGGCGTTATCAGCATCACATTCTAACATGTTGGCCAGGACATCTGTATAACTGTAGAATGGTGAGTCATTTGCTTTCCAATTGTAGTTGGAAAGAAAGAGGATTGATTAAGGAAGAGTGAGACTGCACTCACACTGCTGGCCCCACCTCCACGCTGCCCCTGCATCAGGAAAAAGGTCAGAAGCGGATAAGTCTACTGAATACACACAGACTGTCTCCATGCGGTGGAACTCTGCACATTCAGAACGCTTCCCCACTTCTGAGCTTCCTCCAACATGTGGGCAGTATGCGGGCAAAACAAGGAGCTTTGTGGCGCCTTTAAAAAGCTAGGTAATAAACTTCCATGCACCAAAAGCTGACTTCAACCAAGAAAGCTGATACCACAATTTATCTGTTAGTCTTTTAAGTGCCATTTGAGCCGGTGATAACATTGATAGCCATGCAATGAAAAGCTTCCCCTGGTGGTTTCTGCATGTCAGACTGATGTTAAAGGCACAAAGTGCAGTCTCTCTCTCTCTCTCTCTCCCTTGGGCTGTCTCCTGATCACTTGGATTACGGGTAACCAGAACGTACCTGCTAGAGCTAGATGCTGTATCCAGCTTGTACACTAGCCAGACTGCAGTCTAGTAACATTCGCAAAGCCACAGGTTAGCCGTCCATGACTTAAAGTATAACAGGTCCACCTTCAACTCTCATCTCTACCCTGAATTCAGTAGATAAGTCACCTTAGTCCACCATCTGTAAAATGAGAATAACAGTACATGTGTGCCCCCCACTTAAACAAGGGCTACATTCTGGGACTCTACACCCATAAGTGAAATGGCATAAAGTTGGGAGTACCCTCTGAAAAGCCTCTAAATGCCTATTTCCCCCTGCTCTCCAGCTCTCTCTCCAATCCAGACCAAAATATCTACAGTTGAAGCTCTGGGGCTGGCTGGAGGCTTGAGGACATGTGGGAAAGTGTTGTTGTCATCTGCTGCTGTGCTACCCTGTGTGCCAGCTGTTAGGCAGGGAAATGGAGCAGTCTAAACAAAGCTCCATGGTGCCTTAGCTTCCTCCGACCTCACTGATGTCCTCTTTGGACTCCCAGGAGAGTCTCCTCGCGAGCCACAAGGACTCTCCCACTCTCTCCTGCTATTTCCGGGTTTGAATTGATTGATTGATTTCTTGGCACCATGTGTATACGCGATCACACACAAATACAATGCGTGCAAGTCGGGACATACCTGTACTAACATACTTCACAGCAGTGATGGGGAATCTCCATCTCCAGGTATCTCTGTCTGCCCCTCCCAGACTCTCCCAAGGCCCAAGGCCTCACTGGACCTGCTCCCAAGCTCCCTTGCACATTTTGGTCTAGCTGCAAGGTCTCCTGGATTGGTGAATGCCTTTTGCTTGTCTGGATGGAGACAGGAGTTTGCACAGAAACCTCCCTCCCTCTGCTGTAGTATTGCCTATTCAACAGAGACAGGAGCCACATCCATTGCTCCACCCACTTTTGTCTCTGGCCCTGTCCCTTATACGCAAGTGGTCCCCCACAGAAGCTCCCCCACAAGAGGATGGAAAAGGTTCACTTGCTCTGCAGAGTCATCGTAAGACTCACCAGAAAATAATGTGTGTAAAGCATGGGTAGGCAAACTAAGGCCCGGGGGCCAGATCCGGCCCAATCACCTTCTAAATCTGGCCCGCAGACAGTCAGTCTGGGAATCAGTGTGTTTTTACATGAGTAGAATGTGTCCTTTTATTTAAAATGCATCTCTGGGTTATTTGTGGGTATAGGAATTCGTTAATTTTTTTCCCTTCAAAATATAGTCCGGCCCCCCACAAGGTCTGAGGGACAGTGGACCGGCCCCCTGATGAAAAAGTTTGCTGACCCCTGGTGTAAAGCATTTTGAACAGCCAGAGTTACTACTCCTATGACTACGGCTACTATGGATGTAAATAGATAACAACTTCACACGTCTGCTGCATAAAGAGTTATTCTTGTTTTCCCCTCTAGCAATTTTGAGGAAAGCCTTCAGTTCTGTACTTGTCCATAGCTTGGTTAAGAAAGTTACATATGGGGATGTTTTTGGCACTCTTACCTGAACGCTCTTGTCTACTCAAAATGCTTGATGATGCCACAGCTTGTATTTGTCTCAATTAATGTGCCTGGCACTTCAGTTTTCTCCGATGAAAGCTGGCTTTGGTTTTTCCCTATAATTCATCTTTTGTTCTTTTCCCGGGGATCATCATCCTGATTTGTTGTCTGCAACTGAGGCTCCAATTAAATTCACAGGGAGTTTAGCCAGGAGAAACGCAGGAACTCCAGCAAGGCTCTTGGGGTGTGTGTGTGTGTTTGAGACACATCTGTAATGAATTATATTGCTTAATTAGGAAATCCGTCACCCTATTGCAACCTATAACAAAATGCCCCCTTTGTTGCAACTGATGTTTGACATCCATTATGAACAGTCCCTTTGGAACTATGAAGAGCTCCTTTTACATCAAACAACAGCCAAAGAACTGCTGTTTATTGCCTTAATGGTGTTTCTGGTGTTGCATTTTAATTAAGTGTTGTAGACCACCCTGAAAACCTTCAGATTGGAAGTTGGCTTGTAAATATAAATAATGGTAATGATAATATTTCTGAGTCAACTGTGGACTCTTTCAATGGGTGGGATGCTTTAATCATGCCTTTAAAAAATGTGAATGAATTTTAGATTCTCCCTCCTCCCATGTTTTATGCTGGTTTTTCTTTTTCTTTCTTTTTTTGAGCTCTTCCAGAACTGTTGGGGAATCTCAGGCCTTCTCTGAAGAATATTCAGTGAAATGGTCTCCCCATTTTCTGCATTCATGAATTTTGGGTGCAACTGCATATCCTTTCCTCCTTAGTCCATTCCTTCCTTCATCCACCAATGTGAAGTAGAGGTTCATTCATTTCTAATGTGAGCAGAAATTTCCCAGAAGATAATTTTCTTGGGAGATGGTGGGAAGTTCTCCCCAAGGATATTTGACCAAATCCACTCCTCTCTGATTGTGCCACTCATCAACTGAATGCAGAATTTTGGAAGGCTATATTTTAAATGCCTGGCTTGTCAGATATCCAAGAATCACTGTTGTTGCCATGAAACTTTAGTCCTTTATAAGTGTCAAGTTTTTCATATCTGGAGCCCATGTTTAACCCCAAGTTCCAATGGTGAATCCACTTATCATTGGTTGCCATAAGTACTCTCTCGCTTTAACGACTATTATTCCCCTTCTCTTGGTGTTTTTTTCTTTTCTTCCCTCCTTTCTCCTCCTCTTAAAAAATCTAAGCAACATCACCGCAAAAGAAAACGTTTGCAGTGCCACTGTCATGACCCACCTACCAGTTGAAAGCCATCAGCCTACAGGGTTTTTCACAAACAATAAGGATACATTTCACATGAATATTATCTGTGCAGGATTGGAAGTGGAAGAGTCACTGTAAAATCAAGTATTCATTCTAGTCCAGGAGCAGCCAACACAGTGCTCTGCTCAGATGTTATTGGACTCCCATAATCTCTGACCATCGGTCATGCTGACTGGGGCTAATGGGAGTTGGAATGTAATCTCTAGAAGGCACCCCATTGGCTACCCCAGTTCTAGTCAATCGGACATGCTGCACAACTGGGGAGAAACTCAAGAAACTAATGTCAGAGTTGGTCTCTGGTGAAATTTGTTGCCCTGATAGTGTTAGTTCTGCAGCGCAGTCCATTTCCTCTTAGCATCCATGGTGGGATCTTTTCTGTTCCTGCCCTTGGCCATTGCATCTATCTTCCTTGGCATGCCAATTACTTTCCTGTCATAGGGGAGGAAAAGGGATTTCCCTCCCAGCAACAGTTTTAAACAAAGCAGAACAGCTTAAAGTGAAAATAAGCAAAGGGCAGCATGGGGCAGGGTTAGGGGCTAATGAAGGCATACTATGTAAAACAGACCCAGTGGGTGAACAGCACTGAAAAATAAAATTCTGTGGTCACCAGAGACAAAACTTGCATAGACGTCTGTTCTGTGATGCAACAGAAACAGTTCATTCTTCGCAATATGAAAGCATTTCTCCTGAAAATTCAACAGCTGCTTTGTATGAATTTCTCCTAATATACACAGATTATTATTTTTTTGTATGCAATTTTGCCCGACATAACATTTCTGCAGAGCAACTTCCTCTAAGATAATGCATTTTCACACACACTTTCCTCCGGTATGTGCATGTTTGTACTCATTACTTGGCTGGAGAATTACGTTGCAAAATTCACAGAAGTGGGAGTTTAAAAGGGTAGCTGTGTGACGCTGTGGTCTAAACCACTGAGCCTCTTGGGCTTGCCGATCAGAAGGTCGCCGGTTCGAATCCCCGTGATGAGGTGAGCTCCCGTTGCTCAGTCCCAGCTCCTGCCAAACTAGCAGTTCAAAAGCACACCTGTGCAAGTAGATAAATAGGTAGCACTCTGGCGGGAAGTTAAACGGCATTTCCGTGCGCTGCTCTGATTTTGGTGTTCCGTTGCACCAGAAGCGGCTTAGTCATGCTGGCCACATGCCCCGGAAAAACTGTCTGCAGACAAATGCCGGCTCCCTCGTCCTGTAAAGTGAGATGAGTGCTGCAACCCCAGAGTCGTCTGTGACTGGACTTAACTGTCAGGGGTCCTTTACCTTTACCCTTTATGTTCCAGTTTGTGTATTGGTTTACGAAGTAAGAATGCCAACTGAATTGAAATTATCCCCCATCCTAAAGATAAGGCTTCCCCCCCCCCCAAAGGAAGGTTGATAGTAGCAGAAGTCAATAGAGGCTGGTCCATAGGGGCACCACCAACCTCAGTTTGCCCTCAGTCAACCCCCCAACCTGCTGTGGTGTAGTGGTTAAGAGCGGTAGACTCATAATCTGGTGAACCGGGTTTGCGTCTCCGCTCCTCCACATGCAGCTGCTGGGTGACCTTGGGCGAGTCACACTTCTTTGAAGTCTCTCAGCCCCACTCATCTCACAGAGTGTTTGTTGTGGGGGAGGAGGGGAAAGGAGATTATTAGCCTCTTAGAGACTCCTCCTGGTAGTGATAAAGCGGGATATCAAATCCAAACTCTTCTTCTCTTCTTAATTTACAACCAGTCCAGGGTTGAAGCCAGTTTTCATTTGAGCGAGGGGAAGGATTTGATTTTTTTAGCTCCTCCCCTTTGAACCTTTGTGCCATTTTTAGGGGCATCCCTACATCGACCAGGCTCTCCATTTCCTGGCTTTTCAAAAGGCTGATATTTTAAAAGAAGACCAACCAAATCGCTCCCCTTGCGCATTAATTGTTATTTCAATTTACCACTGCTGCAAGGCAAATGGTGTCGTAGACATAACAGTAATTTATTCTGGCTATTCCAGAAAGAGCAACGACACACAACTCATTAACTGATTGCCATATTTGTGCAATAGTGAGAAATCCTTATAGATTAAAAACGTCAATATCCAGCCCTAGCTGCAGGACTTACTTCAAGTGCCCAGAGGTTGCTTAGTTAAAGCCTGCAATTAAGCTGTCAGAAGTGGCATTGAAGCTGCGGCTATCCGTTGAATGGAAAGATCTGTGGTTTGTTTGCTAGTCTGATAGCTTGGTTACATTGTGGGGGTGGGGGGTGTGTGTGTGAATGAGTGGCAGACAGACAGACAGAGAGACAGAGAATGTGTGCATGTGACAGAACAAGAGCGAGCTGTGACACAGAGAAGGATGAGGGGGAAATTTAAAAGTTAAATGATATAAAAATTGTAGCTACTACTCCCTCTAGTGCCAATCTCATTTAAGGATGCTTTTGAGGTCCAGATGTGCGAAATGTTTTGCATAACAGGAGCAGGTTGAGCAGATGCATTTCTATCATCTCAGATCTGGAGATTATTTAAATATCTGAAAGGTCACAATATAGCAGGTGGAGGTCCTCCATGGGCAAAAGAGAGAGAAAGAGATTTAGGTGTGAGTAGTACCACCCACTTACATGCAGTTGCTACAAGGAGAGAAGGGAAGAAAGAGTTGAATTCAGCTATGTCCTTTTCTGAGTCAACTTATCGAAATTAATGGATCCAAGTTATTCACATCACTTAACTTCAATAGGTCTACTCTGGGTAGGACTGACACTGGATATAACTCAAAATCTCCACTTCTGGGCACTGGGAGTGCATGGAGTCAGATCTGTTTTTTATACACCTATATTAATTACGCATTTTAGGTTGTTTTATCCATGTTGTTATCTTTGTTTTTAATGTTTATTTCTGAGAGCTGCATTGCTTTCCTTTTATTTATTTTTTGGGAGGAAAGAGGGCCTGGTAAAAATGAAGACGAAAAAGTAAGTCTAATGTAACATGAAAAGACGGCCACAGAGGCATACTAAAAGGAGGTGGGGACGTAGGCTGAATTGTGTTTTAGGGTTCCAGTTGTCTCTGGCTCATACATCACATATTCTCCCAAATATTCACCTACAAATGAAGTTATCTGCTAAGGTCCTCTCTGATTCCCACCTGCCTTATCTACGATGCCATTTCTTTTCAACGGTCTCACTCCTGGGTCTTTTACAGCACCCTGCTCCTTGAAATTAATCACCTCCATCATGCCAAGAAAAGAACTTTTGTCTCTTAAATTCCTGCTATTAAATCAGGCCGCCATTAAAGACACACAAGCCGGACTAGTTTAAAGCATGACAGCACTGAACTCCGACTGTTCTGTCCCTGAAATCCTCTGTAAAACAGAAGACATCCTGCCAGCAGTTTAGCATTCGGTGCATTTTACTGTGGTTGTAAACATGGTCATGACTCCGTTGCCTTGGAACAAGGAAGCAACTACTTTATTCGGAACTGCAGTGAATGTTAAAGAGGTCAAGTCTAAGATGAGCACTACTATTTATACTGGTAACATCCAAGATAATTTAGCAAGAGCCAGAGACCCAGTTTAACAGAGGACAGACACTCCCACTTAGCGATCCATTTCCATATGTGGTAGGCATACAGATGGCATTTATCACCTGTTCTCTTATCAACCAATGACTGATCTCTTGATGGGGGGGAGGGGGAGGAGAGGGCAGTTTACATCCAGTGGAGAGATTTAAATCTTTTCACCCAACCCACAGTTGTGTTTACAGTACATTGGATCTACATTGGCTCCCAGTATGCTTCCAAGCACAATTCAAAGTGTTGGTGCTGACCTCTAAAGCCCTAAACAGCCTCGGCCCAGTATACCCGAAGGAGCGTCTCCATCCCCATCGTTCAGCCCAGACACTGAGGTCCAGCTCCAAGGGCCTTCTGGCAGTTCCCTCACTGTGAGAAGTGAGGTTACAGGGAATCAGGCAGAGGGCCTTCTCGGTAGTGGCACCCGCCCTGTGGAACACCCTCCCACCAGATGTCAAGGAAATAAACGACTTTTAGAAGGCAGCCCTACATAGGGAGGTTTTTAATGTTTGATGTCTTCCTGTGTTTTAATTTGTTGGAAGCTGCCTGGCATTGCTGGGGTAACACAATTGGAAGGGTGGCATATAAATAATAAATTATTATTATTATTATTATTATTATTATTATTATTATTATTATTATTATTTTCTTTCTTTCTTTTTGCCAAAATTGGTGGAGTCTGGAAAGGGCAGAACAAATGGGTAGGTGGGCAGATCAAGCCCCTGAGGTGAGGTTAGCTACCCCTGCTCTAGAGATGGGAAGTGAATGGAACCTGAAAACTGACAACTCTGGTACATACACTAAAATGATGTTTTTAAATAGAAAAACAACAATGATGCCTCCAAAATCTCCCCGACTCATAACCAGGTCAGTTTCCAGAAAAATAGTGACTTTAGAGGTAAATAGGGTCACTTGGAGAACCAGTAGATATGAATTGCTGAGATCGTGACTTCAGTAAGTTCATCTTGTCCCTTCCTGGCCCCAGGAACACCCTCAAGACTAATTTAGAAACACTAAATATTTTATAATACTTCTCTGCTCTTGGCGATTTCTCAGCGCCCTCCCTGCACCCTCAACTCTCAGGTCCTTAAAAGGTTTCCACAGATGTTGCTGGCGGCTGATTCAGGAGTCAGGATATAAGTAAGAAGGTCAATCAGGTCTCCAAGTGCTTATGTAAAGGCAATGTCGATGGGGTTACACAAGGAGCACTTCATCCATCCTCTCCCAGCTTCTCTGGTGCAGCTATAGTGATGCAGGTTTTTGCTACCTGCCTATTTTCTCAGTCACTGTGTGCTTCGGTCTTGACCTTCAACATTGTCCTGCACATCCATTTCTAAGCGAGGGAAAGTTCAGAAAAGGCAGACCATCTGAATTCCACGAGCTGCACAGACTTAATAGTTCTGTGATGGAGACTAATGGGAGTCTCTCTGGCGATACTTCTGATACTTTCTATTTCTGACTGGACGGCAGGGGAGACCTTTCCTGTATTACTTAAGTTCTTCTTCGTCCAACTTTGCCTGGAGAAAGGTGAAAATGACAAATGAAACTGGGCAGCCAAAGGTGATGAGGGAGCCAGAAAGAAAATCACTGCCACCCCCCTCAAAAAAAAAAAACTCCCTCAGAATATTTTTGAAATTCAGTGTGTTGCAGAAAGGTCTTGTTATAGCCACAAGTAACCATTTAAGCCACAGCCTAGATAATGAAGGATTAGGAGGAAGAATGCTGGAGGAATTCCAATTTCTTATAGAAAAGCAAACTGATTTGCAAACTGAATTCCGAATTCTTATAGAAAAGCAAACTGATTTGCTGTTCTCGGGCTAATATGTGGATCAGAACTTAGCAGCTCACCAGATTTTGCTTGCCTTTAGGACTGTTTTGGCACTGTCCGGGGCAGTTTAAGCAGGCAGGCGGCCTATTCTTCACGCCCTAGGCTAGCCAGCTACCCTCAGGTAGGGGATGTTGTCTAAAATAAAATTCAGCTGCTAGTTCAGTTGGTTCTGTGTCTGGAATGGGGGAGGTACCATCTTCTCTTTCTCTTCATCTGGCAAAATGTATTGGGCTGTCCAAATATGTGGGGAATATGAGGAAATTTGTCTGCTTCTTAAAGGTACGATAAGGTGCAGTAATAGAGATAACTGTGGCTGGCTTCAAGTGATGTCGTGCTTGCTTTTGCTGCATCCTTAGTTACTGATCAGTTTTGTTGCTATGGAATGACGGCCTTCTTATTCCTCCGTTGCTGCAGTGTGTTATCACAACTCTGTTTCCCGTCGCTGTTGTCACCACCACCATCACTAATCCAATATCAATCATAAATTGGAATCACACTGCCCATTGAAATCAATGGACTTAGACTGACATCACCAAGGATTATTAAGTGTATTTCTATCTCACCTTTTCATTAAAAAGGCTATAGTTTCTTGCTATAAAAAAAAAACCTTCAAGCACAACAACACAATAGCACACTGAAATAATAAAAATGCCTCAAAAATAACTGCAAATATTATTATTTTTCCTAAACAGCACTAACCATACCTGAAACAGAAATCTGAACTTAAGGTCTAAAAATGACAGAGAGGAAAATACAAGCAGTTCCTTAAAAGACTTGGTCTAACCAAAACATTATGTTGTTTGTGGAGTACTGGGTCCCCCACTAACTGTCATCAGCTGTGAATTTCATTAGTAATACTTTACCAAATTGTGATGGGGGGGGGGAGGCTTACTACTCTATCAGTTTCCAGCTTTCCACACAAATTAGATGGCATGGCAAAACACACACACACACACATTTGCATTAATGTCAGTGACCAAGCAAGAATGTAGTAGGAGATCTTGCTTTGTGCTAAGTCAATTGTCCTGTTCGTCCAGTGTTTGTAGATAAAAGTAAATTTTCCTTGGTGTAGATAAATGTTATTAAAAAGAGGTGAAGGGGAGGGGGCTTCCTTTAAAAAGCGAGATGTTTCTAAAGAAGCAAAAAGTTGGTAGCAGACTACTTTGTGTCTTGTGTGGTCATTGTGATGCTTCAAAGTATTCTCCAGTCGCAACGCATTATGCTTCTACTCTCTCGTTCTTTCACACATACGTGTGAAGTGACTGGGACACAGTGCAACTCTGACTGAGAAACAGTTCTGCTTAAAAAAATGAGCTGTTGTGCTTAGTTATTGACCTCTGCTGAGAGTAATGCTGGTAGTTATTGTGCCTATTGTGGTAACATGACCTTAACAGGAAGCAGGAGGGAAATATGGTTTCAGGTGAGGAAGGGAAGGGCTTATGCATGTGGAAGGAAATGCAATTTCAGGCACAAAATCTATGGACACTGGGCAGAGAGGCGAAGTACATATGAGTGAGTGAGTGTCAGAGGCTGGCCGATGTTCACATTTTTATTGGCAATCAGCAGACAAACCTTTGAATGGAAGACTTGGTGGCCTCCAGGCTATCATTCTTTTGTAGGAGGGGCTCATATGCACACCGAAATTTTAAGTTTGCACAATGAAAATGGGTTAAGGTGTCCTGTCACCCTTAGCACAACCAATTTACTTTTCAAAAAAGACGTTTTGCAGTTAGGAATGTTACAGGGAAAAGCACTGAATAACATGGGGTGGGTGGGTGGATGGTTAATGGGAAGATGAATGCTGCCCAAGCAAATCACGATGTTGTATAACCTCTGCACAAACTAATTAGTGCAATTGGTCAATAAAGAATGGACATAGCCTATTGTCCATGTAAGTTGTCTACAGAAGCGCTGTATTGTGGCCAAGATTTTTTTTGGGGGGGGGGGAGGCCCAGCATGTATGTCATGTGCGCGACGTATGACGTGTGCGATGTCATGCGCCCAGGAGCCAATCACTGAACTGCACCACACTCAGCTCCACGTTTGACCTCCTCTGCCCCCCTCAACCTTGAGGGAACCCAGTCCTCTGCCAGCAGATACTGAGGGGGCCAAACATACCTCTGCCCCTAGGAACTGGCACCCCTGGTTTGTGCAAGGGAAACAGCCTGTTCAAAGCCCACAAAAAAGGCATTATACAACAGCACAAGTGTCACTACAGTTTGGGAGGAACAACAAGCCATGGAGCATCACTTTATGTGTTATATAGGTCAGATCGTCATGTGATGTGTTATATAGTCCAACGAGGTGTTGTCTTACTTATAGTACTTATAGTAACACATTGTACATAAAGAGTTAAGGTGCTGCTGCCAGGAATGTAGTGAAGTAAGTGAACAACATAAGAAGCTGATCTCTGGAAACCTACATGCCAAGCCATTCAGTCTAATCCAAAACTTTTCTTACAGCTGCACTTCACCTGCTTACCGTATTTTTCCATCTATAAGATGCCCCCATGTATAGGACACCCCCTATTTTGGGGGACTCAGATTTAAGAAAAGGGGGGGGAGATGACACAGAGTTGTGGAGCTTTTTTGGGGGGATTACTCAGGGTTACTTGAGCTTTTTTAGGGGGGATTGCCGAAAATCGCTCACCCACACGTGTCACATAATCCACCTCCCGCCTGTCTCATTGCCGGCAGAAGCTGCCAATTGCCCGCCCAACTGCCGGAGCATCAGCCAATCAACACCACCCATTGATGAAGCAACCAATAACATGCACAATAGCCATTGACAGCCTCGGCAGCAACCAATCAAACGTTCACCCTATGCACTACCCATGTATAAGACGACCCCCACTTTTTAGCATGATTTTTAAAGAAAAAAAATAGTCTTATACACGGAAAAGTACGGTAATTCCTGGCACGAATCTGTTAAAGGGCAACTCTACTTATGTAATATACAGTGGTACCTCGGGTTACATACGTTTCAGGTTAACTACGCTTCAGGTTACAGACTCTGCTAACCCAGAAATAGTACCTCGGGTTAAGAACTTTGCTTCAGGATGAGAACAGAAATCGTGCTGCGGCACAGAGGCAGCAGCGGGAGGCCCCATTAGCTAAAGTGGTGCTTCAGGTTAAGATTAGTTTCAGGTTAAGAACGGACCTCTGGAATGAATTAAGTACTTAACCCGAGGTACCACTGTAGTTAAGTGTGTGACTTGCACATGCTTTTTCTTTTCAACAATGCACAGCACAGTTTTTTGTTTTGTTTTGAAAAGCTTCTCGATTTACATCCAGAAATGAAAGCCAACATACTAAAGCAAGGGTTGCCTACTTTTTTGGGACGTGCGGGCATATTTTCAAACTCACCTGTCCTGATCACCACAACCAAGGGAATGGGGACCCTCTGGGCACTGAGGAAGGCCTCTGTGGGTGCTGTGTTGGTAATACTTGCACTTAAGAACTATGACCAATATCTGCTGACATAAAGGGTGTTCTGTCTTCCAGCCTTTTTTAAAAGCAGGGCAGATTTATGATGCACTGAGTTGCAGCAGTTTACCACAGTTTTTCAGCACTTGAAATATGGACAGCACCAGCACCATAGATGTGGTTTGAATGGCCTGTCTGAATACAGTAATGCAGTTTTTAAAAGAAAACTGAAAGAAAGCAGGGATATGTGTGTGTGTGTGTGTGTGTGTGTGTGTGAGTGAGAGAGAGAGAGAGAGAGAGAGAGAGAGAGAGACAGAGAGAGAGAGAAACTTGGTATCAAGGGAAGGGGCAGTAACCTAGGCTAGGTTGCTCCCCCAAAATACTAGTTTTCAATATACAGGGAGGTTTTTTTCCATAGAAGACTGAAACAATACTACTATAAAGAACCCCGACCAACAGCTGTAATTTGAAGCAGTTGAGGCCTGGAATAGCTTTACCGTGCGATGTCAACTCCTTACGAAGGGGGTTTGCGCAACTTAAATTCCATAATGACAAAAAGCCATCATTATTCCAATTCTCAGACAGGGTTTAATGATTCCAGTGTATTGCTCAACCTTTATGCTTCAGGTTCTTATATAATCCCAATACTGACAGAATGGTACAGCAGTGCAGCAAGTTTAGTATTTGCTATGGAAACAGATATTCTCCCCACCCCACCCTCCCCTATCACACTAATCAGAGGAAAATGTCTCCTGGTGTGCTTGGCAGTACTTTCACCACCAAAAATGGTGCATAATCCAATGCAAAGTGTTTTATATAATGAAGTGGGAACGATGTTGGGGGAGGAAAGAGAGGTGCTTTTTTCTGTATAAAAAAGGAATTATTTTTGGTACTTTTTCAAAGGCTTAGTGTTCTCTGCTTAATATATCTGTAATAAACTCAGATTAAAATTTCCTATTTCCGTTTTTTCTTCTTTCGGCTTTCTTGCTGCTAAAAACTCGGTTAACAAGAAAACCGATGTAGAAAATTGATTCTGCATTGAGTAGAATCAATTTATTCCTTCCATTTCACCTTTGCCTGCTTAGTGAATCTCAGCAAGCCTTCAATTGTACAGGAATCCTTATAGCTTATTTGTTCACAAAACAACAAGGGTTGCCAGCTATTCCACCAGCAGGGCTCCTCTTCCATAAATAGCTGAGTGAAAAGGAATAATAATAATAATAATAATAATAATAATAATAATAATTTTTTTTTTTAAATATTAAAAACTTCCCTGAACAGGGCTGCCTTCAGATGTCTTTTAAAGATAGGATAGCTGCTTATTTCCTTCACATCTGAAGGGAGGGCGTTCCACAGGGCAGGCGCCACTACCGAGAAGGCCCTCTGTCTGGTTCCCTGTAATCTCACTTCTCGCAATGAGGGAACTGCCAGAAGGCCTTCACCGCTGGATCTCAGTGTCCGGGCTGAACGATGGGGGTGGAGACGCTCCTTCAGGTATACAGGACCGAGGCCGTTTAGGGCTTTAAAGGTCAGCACCAATACTTTGAATTGTGCTCTGAAATGTACTAGGAGCCAATGCAGATCTCTCAGAACCGGTGTTATGTGGTCCCGGCGGCCACTCCTAGTCACCAGTCTAGCTGCCGCATTCTGGATTAATTGCAGTTTCCGGGTCACCTTCAAAGGTACCCCCCCCCCCCGTAGAGCGCATTGCAGTAGTCCAAGCAGGAGATAACTAGAGCATGCACCACTCTAGCAAGACAGTCCGCGGGCAGATAGGGTCTTAGCCTGTGTACCAGGTGGAGCTGGTAGACAGCTGCCCTGGACACAGAATTAACCTGCGCCTCCATGGACAGCTGTGAGTCCAAAATGACTCCCAGGCTGCGCACCTGGTCCTTCAGGGGCACAGTTACCCCATTCAGGACCAGGGAACTCAGGACCAAGGAACGATGCAACAGTTGGCCTCTTCCTGGGAACAATTGCAGTAATGGGAACAACCTTTATTCTGCTGGATTTCAGCTCATCACCAAAGGAATTCAAGACACCCAGAAAACAAGGTTTACCTGAAAAGTTACTGGGGAATAATTTGTGTGTTCTTATTCTTATTAAGGCTACATTTGCCATTTGCATGAGTGGCGACTCTCTTTTCTCAGACAGGGCTTTGATCTCCAATGCAAGTGCCTGGTATAAGCCTTTCATTGTAAGGTCTAATGAAATTAATGAGCTTCGCTTCCAAGTAAATGTGCTCAGAATTAGGTTAGGTCTTCCTTATATTCCCCCCGGGTATATTGGATTGTGCTATTTGACAAGGAGATGAGACAATGTGTAACGCAGATAATTTGCTCATAGAAACAAATTGCAATAAATAATAGTAGCTGTTGTTGTCTGAAGCCTTTTGTTCAAAGGCAGCTTTAAAAAATGGCCATTGTGGAGCCTGATGGGTGCAAGACAAGGCTTCTGTGTGCATTTCCCCAGATGGATTGCATGAATCACATGCACAAATGAGTGCTACTAAAGCAGTTTTTCTTCTATGTCGAACAAGAGGCATTTTGGAGAGGCATTTTACATCATTTGAAACGTGTGGCTTTCCATTGTGTCATTTTTGTGCATTTAAAAAAAAACATTGTGGGATGCGGGTGGTGCTGTGGGTTAAACCACAGAGCCTAGGACTTGCCAATCAGAAGGTCGGTGGTTCGAATCCCCGCGACAGGGTGAGCTCCCGTTGCTCGGTCCCTGCTCCTGCCAACCTAGCAGTTTGAAAGCACTTCAAAGTGCAAATAGATAAATAGGTACCGCTCCGGCGGGAAGGTAAACGGCGTTTCCGTGCACTGCTCTGGTTCGCCAGAAGCAGCTTAGTCATGCTGGGCACATGACCCGGAAGCTGTACGCTGGCTCCCTTGGCGAATAAAGCGAGATGAGTGTCGCAACCCCAGAGTCGGTCACGACTGGACCTAATGGTCAGGGGTCCCTTTAGCTTTACCTTTTTTAAAAACACCAGAAACCGTGGGCAGCCCTTTCACATTGGGACCACGCACTGGTATTCCAGGTGGGTAGTGGTTGTGGCCCGGAATGGCTCCCCTTCGTCAAGGCACAGGTGAAACAATTTCACTGTGCCCAGCAGTTGGAGCCCTGCACAGCCAGCTGCAAGGGCTACTACTATTGCGTGTCAAGACCCCGAAGCCTCCCCCTTATGTTGAATAATAACACGTGGACACCATATTTTAGGTAAATGGGCAAAATTTAGGCCACAACTTTATTTATTACAGAATATGAGCGGTATTGGCTTAGGCACTGGAATTGAACTGATTATATCTGACTCCTGCCCACCTGCAGGAAGTCTCACAAGGGTTAACCACCAGTAGGGGGAGCCTTGTTGATGCACATCAACTCGGAGCTCCCCCCCCCCCGGGTCACCGGAAGGTCGTGCCATGGCCCTAGCCTCCACCCGGGCTTCAGACAGGAACCACAACCCCGGGATTCCTTTCACACAGGCATGGCCAAACTTGGCCCTCCAGCTGTTTTGGGACTACAACTCCCATCATCCCTAGCTAACAGGACCAGTGGTCAGGGGTGATGGAAATTTTAGTCCCCAAACAGCTGGGGGGCCAAGTTTGGTCATGCCTGCTTTAACAGAATACCCTTTAGTATGGAGGGGCAGGTGATGGCCACACCTCCCATCCCCCAAACAAGGTTCTGGACCATAAAGAAGGCTGATCGCCGAAAAATTGATGCTTTTGTATTATGGTGCTGGAGGAGACTCTTGAGAGTCCCATGGACTGCAAGAAGATCAAACCTCTCCATTCTGAAGGAAA
Source organism: Podarcis erhardii (assembly GCF_964252035.2). Lineage (NCBI taxonomy): Eukaryota > Metazoa > Chordata > Lepidosauria > Squamata > Lacertidae > Podarcis > Podarcis erhardii. The sequence continues at coordinate 20,693,312 of NC_138512.1, forward strand.
TCAGCCCTGAGTGCTCACTGGAAGGACAGATCGTGAAGCTGAGGCTCCAGTACTTTGGCCACCTCATGAGAAGAGAAGACTCCCTGGAAGAGACCCCAATGTTGGGAAAGATTGAGGGCACAAGGAGAAGGGGACGACAGAGGACGAGATGGTTGGGCAGTGTTGTTGAAGCTACCAGCATGAGTTTGACCAAACTTCAGGAGGCAGTGGAAGACAGGAGTGCCTGGTGTGCTCTGGTCCATGGGGTCATGAAGAGTCGGACACGACTAAACGACTAAACAACAACAACCACTCGAGCCAAAGGCTCGCCGCCAATACCCTCACATCTGCAAGTATGACACTGAACCTGGAGTATTGAACAAAATCTAGTCCTATCCCTTACACCCTTGTTGGATATCCAAATATGTTTGAATCAAGCAAACAGCAGCTGACCAGGATTTTTCTTAAACACACCCCTGCCATGGTCATAATCAAGACTGGGCATCTCAGGTAGCTGTTGCTGCTGCTTCTCGACACAAGTGCAAGCTTTGCATTCCATGTCAAGTGTTGTTTGGCCCCAAGACTCTCCAGAAATTCCTCTTCCATTCTCACCAGCTTCACCTTCCTACAATGTGGTTCTATCAGGAATCACAAAGGCCATGAGAAATGCCATCACTTTTATGAATAGCTCCAGGACAGTGGGAGTAGATGGATGAAATACACAAGGGCATTGGTTGGTAACCCTAGCAAATGAAGCTTTATAAAAATCTTCATGGCATACAAATAATCCAGGTGTAATTATGTACAGCATTCTTGGGGAAATGGAAACATTACATTGCTCTGAATATAAAGAGGAAGAAATTCTGGGCATGGTTTCAACTGCAAAAAGGTGTTTGGTTCTCTAAGGATTTGCTGAAGAGAGTTTATACAAGAATGTGACAACATTTTGAATGTAGAAATATGGGGAAACAAAAAACAAAATGTGTTGTGCCACAAAAGCTTCCCTATTTGGAAGGAGAAACAGGAGCAAAGAATTTCATAGCATCATTTCATACTTGTCTTCTGGTTGTAGAGCACATGTTTTGCATCATAAAGCCCTATGGTTCAGTTCCTGGTTTTCCTATTTTAGGGATCTAAGGTGACAAGGCTGGGAAAGAAGGTTTGTGATTGAAATCTTAGAACAGCATTGAGGAGCTCATGATCTTCCAGATGTTGCTAAGAGTACAGATCCCATCATCCCTGACTCTTTGCTATTCTAGCTGAGGTTGATGATTAAAGTTGGAGTCCAACAACATTTGAAGAGCCACAGGTTCTCCTAGAAAAACATCAGAAGGGTAATCTGTGTACTTCTTTTCTAGAGCTGAAACAATGATCTAGGACTCTTCAAACATTGCCTGACTCCCCAGTTTTGCCATTCTGGTTTTGAATGTGAATTTTAAAATCTGAATTTATATTATGAATATGAAATCTTATCTCCAAATGTGAGTTCTTGTTGGCATCTGGTTATTCTTTTGATCGTCAGTGGCTATCAAACATTAAATGGTCAATACCATTAAATATGAAATGCCACAGCATTCCAGCTGTTGGAATACTGTCCAATATCACGTTCACAGTTCAAATACCTAAATCAGGCACCATCAACCTGTCTCAGCTTGAAAGGGAAAAAATTGAACTTTTAATAAAAATATGCAAGTTGTGTCTAAAATCAGCCTTGTTACCAGACGACATGGAAGAAAACCACTTTAACATCTCTCTCTCTTCCCGGGTGTGTGTGTGTGTGTGTGTGTGTGAGAGAGAGAGAGAGAGAGAGAGAGAGAGAGATGTCTCATCCACACCTCAGTTTGCCCTGCCGCTTTCACCCAGGGAAAACACACTTTTTACCCCTGAATCAAAACAATCCAGTTTTATGGAGACTGCTGTTTGTTCTGATTCAGCTGCAAAGAGTGTGTTTTCCAGGGGAAAGCTGTGGGGCAGGTGCAAAACTGCCTAGAAATCATGTGAGAAACTGAACACTGCTCAGACCTGTGCATCATAGGCATGCGACGAGCAGAAGTGTGGAAAAGCCCAAGGAGAGAAAACTAGCAGCCTATTCCCCATCTGTTTGATCAAGCCAATTATTCAACTTCCCCTCCCCCAATTCTTTATATCAAAGTTTGCAAAATGATAGAACTGTATAATGATGAGTGAGTAGGTCCTTGAGGTTTTGTACTACAGTATATGCCCTTTACAGTGCATACCTATGTGGGCCTATGAACTAAATCCTATGGAGAGTAGGACTCAAATCAACGGCTTCAAGTTACAAGAAAGGAAATTCTGACTAAACAGATGGAAAAACTTTCAGACAGTGAGAGCTGTTTGACAGTGGAACGGTCTCCCTCAGGAGATTGGGGACTCTCATTCCTTACCTTAAAGTTTTTAAAGCAGAGGTTGGATGGCTATCTGTTATGGATGCTTTAGCTGAGATTCCTGCATTGCAGGGCGTTGGACTACATGACACTTGGGGTGCCTTCCAGTTCTAAGATTATATGAATTCATTGTTGGGGGAAATGCCCAGGAAGACCACCAACTTCCCAAGACACCGGGGCGTCTCTCTGGTGGTCACTCTCTGGCTGTAAATCTTCCTCAGTCCAGAGAAGCTGGTGATAAGTGACTCCTCCCTCCTGAGAGGAGCACGCTTGTCTTCTTGCATCTGATAGCAGAAGAAAGAGTCAATCAGTAGCTCTAAACTACAGTGGTACCTCGAGTTACATACGCTTCAGGTTACATACGCTTCAGGTTACATACGTTTCAGGTTACAGACTGCGCTAACCCATAAACAGTGCCTCAGGTTAAGAACTTTGCTTCAGGATGAGAACAGAAATCATGCTCCGGTGGCGCAGCGACAGCAGGAGGCAACATGAGCTAAAGTGGTGCTTCAGTGGGATTGGCAGAAATGACCGGCAGAATCCGTGACCAAGAAAAAGAGACGGTGGAGGAAGATTGGAAGAAATTTAAAGTTTATCTTAAGAACTGTTGTAAAATTGATGAATGCTAAAATGCCAAGGGAAAGGAAGATGCAGAATTGCAGCGGAAATTACTTGATGAATTAAGATGAAATAGAGAAAGAATAAGTTATAAATATAATTGGACTAAGGGGTTGCTGAAAAACTGTAAAACAAGGATGCAGAGAGGGTGAGGTATGGGGAAGTCGGGGAAAGAAGGTTTATGAAAATGAGGATATGAAATTACACTTGTTTGTATGTTTTTGTTTGTTGATGTTTTGTTTGTTTTTAAAATTGAAAATCAATAAAAAAAATTATAAAAAAAATAAATAAAGTGGTGCTTCAGGTTAAGAACAGTTTCAGGTTAAGAATGGACCTCTGGAATGAATTAAGTACTTAACCCGAGGTACCACTGTACTTTATTTTACAGTCTATATACAAAGAATCCATCAGCAGGTCTGTGCTCTCTCAGCATCAGCACAGAAAAAGCATCACACACAGAAGTGAAACTAACTTTCCCAACAGTATGGAGACTTCCTGTCTCACGCTCTCAGACACTCACATGATATAAACAAGTTACAGGTAGGTAGCCGGGTTGGTCTGCCATAGTCAAAACAAAATAAAAAAATTCCTTCCAGTAGCACCTTAAAGACCAACTAAGTTAGTTCTTGGTATGAGCTTTCGTGTGCATGCACACTTCTTCAGATACACTCATCTGAAGAAGTGTGCATGCACATGAAAGCTCATACCAAGAACTAACTTAGTTGGTCTTTAAGGTGCTACTGGAAGGAATTTTTTTATTTTGTTATGATATAAACAACATAGTGCTACGTACTGGAGCAGCACGGGTGGATGAAAATCCTAACATCATTTGGACTTATTCACATGAGAGTGGGTATAGGACTGCAGCACCTTGAATTTTAAGATACAGCATTGATAATTATTTGCTTGAATCACCATCATTGCCTTGCTAGCTGCTGAATTTTCAAGAATAAACACAGCATACACTAGTAGCACGTCTGATTTCATTTTCTTGAATAGCATATTTCTAACAATGATTTCTCAGCTTGGCAACTGTTATCCCTGATAAAAGAGGTCTCTGCAATGAATCTGATGCCTTCTTCCTTGACAAACAACAGGACGGACATTTGTAAAGATTTTCTTTTCTTAAAGAAACCCCCAAACATAATTACTGTAGCTCAGGGGAATGACCTAATTAACTTTCTGCGAATGCCTCTCATTAAGATAGCAATTAGCAAATTCTTCTCTTTCAAGCCTTTATTGCTTTTGCAATGCAAATCCAAAAACAAAACAGTGAGAACTAGAGTCACCAATCACGGCAGACAGCGCACAAGCAAAACACGAGTGCGGCTGTGGGGTTATTTAGACTCGCTATCAAAATTAACAATAAATAGCACTGTGGTCAAATATTGCAATTTCAGAATTTCCTGATCTTCTGGCAGGAATATCAAAAACCCTGTCATGCTTTTCAGGCAGTAATCAAGAGGTGGTCATGACGGCCGCACTACACCATTCCCGCAATATCAGCAGCTCTCAAAATAAATGCCCATTTTCATTGCCCAAACAGCTGCACTTGTGTTCATTTGCAGCTGTTTTGCAACACAGTCTGTGTTATTTAGCTGTTGCAATATAAGGATCAAAGTTTCCACAGACAGAAAACAAATCTCTTGGAGAGGTTGGGTGATATAGTTGCGGGGGGGTGCAGGAGACTTGGTCCGGGAAATTACTGTATTTTTCGCTCTATAAGATGCACCAGACCACAAGATGCACCTAGTTTTTGGAGGAGGAAAACAAGAAAAAAAAATATTCTGAATCTCAGAAGCCAGAACAGCAAGAGGGATCGCTACGCAGTGAAAGCAGCAATCCCTCTTGCTGTTCTGGCTTCTGGGATAGCTGTGCAGCCTGCATTCACTCCATAAGACGCACACACATTTCCTCTTACTTTTTAGGAGGGAAAAAGTGAGCCTTATAGAGCAAAAAATACGGTATCTCTGCATCCCTCCTCCTCTGGGGAGTGACCTGGGCTGAAGATTTTTAGGGTCGGGGAAGAAGCTTGGCTTGTAGCTGCCTTCTGTGGAGTCTTATTCTTTGAGGTTAGAGGGGATCTTGTAGCTGTTATTCCTTTGCTCACGTTTGGCATTGACCTTGCGGTGGTGTGATAGGAGTCCATCCTCATCCGTTTCTCTGCTTTACTGTATTTATGAGCCCCATTATCATTACTGGGGCTGGTCCAGATTCTTTTCTTGCATCTGGATGACATAGCAGAGTCTTTGACATCAGATGAGAGCCACAAATGCCCAAGAAGAATAAAGTGACCTGTGTTCATGCATAATGCTAAGCCATGGCTTAACCTCGAGTTGTCCCCAGATGATCAAACAGGCCATGGCTTGTTTCTCCAAAGTGTGTTTTGTGTTCCAGCTACTCTTGCTTCATGCCTTTGTCATTTGGTGGGTGTCAGTGGTGAGGTCGGCAAACAAGCCATGGTTAAGAAAGGGTACAGAGTTAACACATAATGCTACACCGTAGTAAAAACCAAGGTTTGTAAACCGACAAAAAACCATGACTTCAGACTGCGGTTTGTTGACAGTAAGCAAACCATAGTTAAACTGCTGGGCAGGGTTCAAGCACGCCAGTGCAAATAGATAAATAGGTATTGCTGTGGCAGGAAGGTAAATGGCGTTTCCATGCACTCTGGTTTCTGTCATGGTGTTCCGTTGCACCAGAAGCGGTTTAGTCCTGCTGGCCACATGACCTGGAAAGCTGTCTGTGGACAAATGATGGCTCCCTTGGCCTGAAAGCAAGATGAGCACTGTACCCCATATTTGCCTTTGACTGGACTTAACCGTCCAGGGGTCCTTTACCTTACACCTCATGCTAAACCATGGCTTGCTGTGATATGTGACTCATTTCAATGTGTACACAGCTTTAAAGCTAAAAGACTCATAATTCTTTGTACCCAAAATTGGATCCACACCTGTCACAGAATTAGGAAGGCATGGGGTGGAATTTTCCTAAGATGACAGAATAGTGGACAACTTGACACCTCAGATGAACATTCAAAACAAATACATCACCCCCGAAATCCTACAAGTAAAGAAGCAGAATGGTGGAGAACAGAGTATACGATGCACATTATTTTGATTGCAGCAGGTCTTTTCTTGCATATAGGGTATGTGGTTGTGTGCAGGGATTTAGAAATTGTACCTCCCAGTTGCAGTCTTACATGGTACCTACAAGATATAAGGCAAATTCAGCTGGTGAAAGTTCCAGGAATCATTTTACAGGTGATGGGAAGTTTTTGCATTTTTCAACAGGAAGCGATTAATAGTCTAAAGTTACATTTATAAGATATGTGCTTGACATGACATTTACATCATTCTCATCCCTTAAAGCTAAAAATGTTATTTACAGCCCTTTCCATTCTTCAACAATGACACCCAGAGCTTCCTATCTGAAAATATCCTAAGATATAATTATGTGGAGACATCAGCTGTCTTGCAAAGGAAATATGTAAGAGACGATAAGAAGCGAATTTTGTACAAAATTCAAAGAGTCTATTAAAAGAGGGCGAAAGCAACACACAACACTTGCTTTAACTCTTGACAAAGACTTGTTGTCGGCATTTTAGACAAATAGTATCTCTTTCACCTTCTTGCAATTATAGTCACAGAAACAAAATGAATGGATTAATAAAAACAGCAGGGAATCTATTTTTGCCTTCGGATTGCTCATATGTTTTCATAATGCATTAAAAATTTATGGATGGATGAGTTATCTGCTGTAGGCCTTATTCAACCTTGCAAGAAGCTGCTCTACCCCAGACTCAATAGGAGAGAAAGCGTTAGGTAACCCAAAATACAGATGAGAGGCCACTGTAACATTCCACTAATTCGACACCACCCAGAGTCAGTGCCAGGGTGGCAGAAAGCTGAGGGCAATTTGCTGAGGAGGACTAGAATAATCAGAGACTGAAACGTCAAGAGAAGAACTATAGTTCAGTGGGCAACCACAAACACTGTATGCAGAATCTTGGGATGCTCAAGGATTTTGTTCAGTCCACCTTTAAAAGTGAACTAACCTGATTCACACTTCCAGGACTAAATACATAGTTCAGAATAGTTACCTTTTGGTTTTCACACTTTTTCTGAATTTTGAGATGCATTGCTTATTAGGGCTGAGCCTAAATGGGTCTACTTGGAAGGATATGGGCATTGACCAAGGTGGGTTGAGACAGCCACGGATAGCTACAGATCAGGCTGGATAGCCCAGAATGGCTTATTATGAAGTCGCTGTTGGGCTGTGTTAAAGAGCACCCTGAACTGCCCACCATTTGACAAAGCCCCTTTCCCGATTTATATCTATCACACATATAATTGATGCCAATCTTTGAGCAGTTTGTTTCTAAAGTGTGGCAGCTGCTAGTAGAGGCTGTCTCTTTGGAACGTCTCTTCTCCATATCTCAGCCCAGGTTTATATGACTATCTCAGTTCATTCATTTCTTTTTATTCCTTAAACAAATATTAACTGTGTACTAATTTGCCAGGGAATAAGTCCCTTTCAACTCAGCGGGCCTGAGTTCTGAGTAGACACAGACTGCTGTGTTTGTTTTAAAGAAAAACAATAGTACTATATTTCTGCCCTTCCTATTATTTTGTTCTTCTAAACAGACTATTTATCTTGGTACCAGATAGATGGATAGATAGACAGATAGATAGATAGATATCACCTTCATGTGGATGGAAAGACCTGTAAATGTCAGCAAGGTGAGAGCTTATAAAACAAGTGACTGCTGATTCCTATAACTCTATAATTCATGAAAATCTTTCTAACATTCATCCATATTTCAAAAAAGCACCAGCAGGTTTTCTTTCACCTCCCTTGACAGCTTGTCTCACTGTGATTTACTTTGGATGCTGTCTGTTCATTATTCCATATCTTTCCCCCATATTATCCTCTAGACTTACTATTTCTCTCACATATCCATCATCTATTATTTACGTCAGGATCACTGAGACCAAACGGGATAAAATGTCTGAGCACAAGGGATTGCATTGGGAATTGAGTGGCTGTGTCGTCATTAGGGCTGGGTCAGGGTCATGGCTAAACCATGCCCACTCCAGTCTTGAAGTCCGTGTTCCTCTGCTCAGAGTCCCTGAGATGGAAGTCAGAGAAGCTGGAAGCTCAGCAAATAGGAGCTACTGCCTTATTGCCAAAGCAAAAGGAGAAGGCCAGGTTTCTAGAATTTCACATAGGTCTGGCCAATCCAGCGACCATTACCTGATAATTTCTGAGACTGATCTTGCACACCCCTGTTTCATTTAGATTGAAAGGAGGTTATGAGACTTCAGCACACATAGTCTACAGTAGCACACAGTTAGTTAGCAGAAAGCCCACTGTCTCTGACAACATCAGAGCTCTGGGCTTATAGAGAGAAGAGAGACCCCATTGGACATACAGAAGATGGGGTGGAGTGGAGTCCCACTGGCAACACTTGTCAATTATGAGGGATCTGATGAGATAAATACTGTATAAAATGAGTTATGTTACACTATGTGAACATCCAAACAAGTATGGAATTTATACGGATTGTAGGTAATGAGAAACCTAGACATTCAAGGATGGGGGTGTGGGGAATGATAGGAAAGAAAGGCCAACCAGTTTAATTCTTGTTGCTTTACATAAAATGTATTCTTGAGAGTAAAATACAAACATCTATTGGGGCCTTTCCCCCAAGTGCTTTCCTTAGTGGAGGTATGTTCTGGATTTACAATACAGGGGCATTTCTGTAATGGCACCCTGACTTTGGAATGCATTGTTATATTTTATTGTTTTACTGCACTCTGTATGTGGAATGAATAATTTTTATTTATGCCAACTGTATACTGCATGGGAGTCTGAGTAGATGAAGGGTGGCCTAGTCATAGTTTTAAAAAAACAAGGAAAATACAAGGAAGCACCTTTCAGCAAAACAGTAAGAGAAGTTCAGTCAGTAGAGCATGAGAATCTTAATCTCAGGGTCGTGGGTTCAAGCCTCACATGGGATAAAAGATTCCTGCATTGCAGGGGGTTGGACTAGATGACATTTTTGGTCCCTTCCAACTCTATGATTCTATGAACTTTGTAACAGTAAGGGCAGCAGTGGAACAGAATGCCTTCATAGGTGGCGGTCTTTATAGGCTGAATTGACATCTGATAGAGAAGATGTGGTTTTGCCCTGTATTGCAGATCCTGTATTGAGCAGAGGGTTGGACTGATCAGCTTTCCCTAATCTGGTGCCCTCTGATATTTTGGACTACAGTTCATATCAACCATGACCATGCTGGCTGGAGCTGATGGGAATTGGAGTCCCTATATTAGGCAAGAAAAATTGCCTTCTAGTTTGATATCATACACATTCTGCAAAAGTTTTATGTCTCATTGGTTAAAGCATTTTGGCTACAGAGATTTAGTATACTGGATGTTGAGGACATGAAGAAAAGTATATTTACAAAAGCACATTGATTTCTTATACCATAAAAAGGCAATTTAGAAAGCTCTTTCCTTTGTACTTGGTAAATCCCTCCATGCAGAATGAAAAGAAATTGAAGAATAGTTTGAAAAATCAAAGGTGAATGGATTTAGTGATGACAAATAGCAAGGGGAAAAAATGTGAAGATGCTGACAATTGTTGGAAATGGGATCATGGCTGTAAATAAAACACCACTCTTGTTTGATCAATCAAGGACAGTATTCTTTAATTAAAAATGCTGCATTACAATCTTCAAAGGAAAACCGGAGGGATAACCTATATGCAGAAGAATACAGAGAGAAGGATCTCAGCAGGTGCTTGTTGAAATGAACGGCTATAGATAATACAGCACATTGTAGGTTTATCAATCAGTTTTCAGGGGCAATGCAACTTATTTTAACCCTACCAATCTAAGTACCCCCTTCATTATCTCCTAGACTTACTGTCTTTGTGGAGGGAATCCTTAAAGCTGCTCCACATTTGCCTTGGCCTGGCAATTGCAAGGGCCAGGTTTAGTTTAAAATTCCAAGTTAAGTTCCCTTTTTGTTCCCTTCCTTTGAAATGTTAAACACACCCTTAACATTGTGTAAACGAGGCTCTAGTGACAACAGGGGTGGGAAAAACACAATACACACTGGAATTCTCAGCACTGGAGAACTGAGGCAAGGGAAACGTTATCATCTACATGAAACCACTGGGGGAGAATGTCCAGAATGGGGTCACCAGCACATTTAGAAATCTAAGGAAGTATCAAGGGCACCATCACAAAATGGCCGCCGTGAAGAGTGTGGTTAGTCACAAAATGGCTGCCATGAGGATTACGACAAATCACAAAGTGCAAGAAGCTGAGTCCAAAGCAAAGGCTGGGTCTGAGCCCCAAATGTGTAACCACATGTTTGACCTCCACACAACACAATCAAATGCCCATTTCACGGAAGACAAACTGGCAAAGCTCAGAGAAGAGCAACTGGGGAAGGGCTGTGACTCAATGGTAGACCATCTACACTGTGTGAAGAAGGACCCAGATTCAATTCGTGGTATCTCCAGGTAGGTCTGGAAGAGAAATCCTGACCGGAATCCTGGAGAGCCACTATCAGACAGTGTAGACCAGACATGGCCAAACTTGGCCCTCCAGATGTTTTGGGACTACAATTCCCATCATCCCTGACTACTGGTCCTGTTAGCTAGGGGTGATGGGAGTTGTAGTCCCAAAACAGCTGGAGGGCCAAGTTTGGCCCTGCCTGGTGTGTAGACAATACTGACAGAGATGGGCAAATGGTTTGACTCAGCCCAGGTGATGACGATTTCTAATATTTCCCTTGTTGTAGTCGCTCCTAAAAGCTGTTACGACCGAGTGCAAATAGCTGGATCTGCACTTGTATGGTACCAGAATATTGGTATTGTGTGGGTTTTCCTTCTTCCCCACTTGCTACCCTGCTGGATCTCATCTTCATCAGCTTGCATGGATCAACCTGTTCTTCTCAAGTTGTGCTCCACTTGAAACCTCACACTTCAGGTTTATGAATCTGGGAAGAAAAGCAGAGCCTCCATTTGTGGGTGGGATAGATCCTACTCCAAAGTAATAAAAGAAGATACTTTCCTCCCTGAGACAGAATCACATGCCAACGAGAAAGAGAAGAATGAGTAATGATCTGGTCATTTTCAGCTGGGTAGGAAAAGCAGCTGAACAAAGGATGAATGGATAGGTGAGAAAAAAAGAGCCTTAAGAAAGTTATCAATGAGCAACTTTAGCAAATTTATGCTCTCAAGGAATTCTGAATGGATTGAAATGAATTGTGTGCGAGTCTGGCACACAATAGCCTTTTTTTGGCATTTAGAAGTGGCAAAGAGTTTTCTGCAATCTCTCGAAGGATAAACCTCAGTAAAGTGAAGGAAGCTCACCTTTCCCTTTTAAAAAGATTCTGCACTTACAATCAGTGCTATTTGACTGGGAAAGAAAGGAATGTTGAATGGATGACTAATGTCAGAGGCAAGTAGAGGCCTGGGAGCTCATCTGCTTGAATGGACTAAAGTATCTCATTAATGAACAATCGCAGGCTCTCTCAAAAAGCCAAGAGAAAAAGATGAGTTGGACAAAAAGGCACTGGGAACAGCGGGTGCATCACCCATTCAAAACCACAGATGGTGGTGGTTTATCAAACACAAGAAGATGATGTCATGTTAAAAATTATTCCAATGGTGTTAATATTTCTGCTGGCTTTTTAAAAAATTATTTGATCAATATATAAATGGGTGATTCAATGTATGAAAATATAAAAATAATCTAAACATATTCTTGTTTTATATAAAGTCCAGATGAATTCAAATAAACATGCAAAAATGTAATATACATTAGTAATATCCTTCCAGGCCAACACCTATATCCTATAAGAGAGAAGCAGTTGATCTTATATCTGATTCCCCCAAAACTAAAGAACGGAAAGCAGCTATGCTTCCTCAGATATGGATCCTAATTGTTTCCCACCCCTTAACCTGATCAGCTAGCCACTTGCCAGACTTTATCCAACATTCAATGGTTAATATTTTATTAGGGCTGCCATATTTCTAGAAGTAAAATTCAGGAAAAACAAAGCTGTTGTCAACCTCAAAATCCTGAACATTTTGCAGGACGCTATTTTTGCCAGTTAAATCCTGGAGATGTCCAGGGAATTCAGGATGCACAACAACCCTCATTTCTTTAGTTTTAAAACATGTTTATGCTTTTATGATGGTATTTTTATACAAATTGTACCTCTGAGTGCAGAAACAGTTTAAGAATTTTTGCTCTGGATTTTGGATGCCAGCAGTGTTGTCAAATTGAGCCTGGTGGTTTAAGATAACTAGATGAGATCGGAAGTCCTCAGACTTTCTGGGCCCAGGAGCGTATTTGGAAATTTAAGAAATTGTTGGGGACACCACAAAACACAAATTCAAAGAAGAAAAACTGGTAATGATCAGAATCTACCCACCCCCACCCCAGAATAAACAGGCAAATAGCTCCTAAAACAAAACCAGAAACCCAGAGACCCCCCCCCCAAACAACAGGCAATGCCTCATCAAACAGGCAAAACCCACAATTTCATTTTTTTAAAGATAAAAATAAAATTGAGAGGGACAAAAGTCACTGGCAGGCACCTAAGTGAGTTTCTGAAGGCATTGTGGTATGTCCAGGTGCCATATTGGGGACCCAAGGAATAGGTGGACAAACAGGCAGAATTAAAGTGAAAGAAGTTCTGAAATAATTGCTCAAGATAAAACAACTAAAACCATATTAACTGTATGGTATAAGCTTAAACAAAGCTTCTAGAATTGAGAAAAAAAATCCATCATCCACAACGGATGCATAAAAAAAACACAGTTTTCATCTTTCCATGAATAACATCTCCTTTATGAGGCTAAATATTTGTTTATGGTTAGCTTGGCTATGAAAGGATCTGGTTAAGTGACTCTGCGAGAAAAGTACATGTAAAAAAGAGTTGAAGTGTTTTCAGTTGCTATGGAAATGCCCAGTGAAGTGTGTCCCTGATTAGAATGCACATTACTAGAGCCCTCCCCTCTCGCTGGAACTAAAGAAACAACAGAAATGAATGCCAGTCAATGAAATTCACTTGACAAAACCCATTTGTCCCCATAAGAGCAGCAGCAGCACTGGTAGGAAGACTAGACAGTGGGGAAAAGGTAACATCAGAACCTTCCATGGGGTTTCTCTTGGAAATCTAGGGGGTAAATCTGATAAGTTGGTGCGGGGAAAACTGCTGCTAATGACTGGCTTGTGATCTCTTCCAGTGTCCGATTTACATATAAGCTAAACAAGCTATGGCTTAGGGCCCCACTCTCTTGGGCCCCCCAAAAAAATTAAAGGAAAAAACACCTGGATGTACATTTCCAAAATATGAGTTAAAAAACAAATAAAATAAAACCTACATACAGCAACAGTGTTTTGTGTTGTGTAGGCTCCTATGATGTAAGTAATGGCCCCCGCCTGCTAGCCTGCTCCCTAAAATATCACTGGTTTGCTCATTTCTATGTATAGGGTGACTACATTCTGCATGGACTGGTTGCAAATGTTATGTGCAAATGGGTTTAGATACCTATTAGGTCCATAAAGTACCATTTAGCATATATTCAACACATAAAAACAGTGACAATTTGTTGTTGGCAAAGGACGGCTGGACGTATAAAGGGCCCCATTACCTTCAGTAGCTTAGGGCCTCATCAAACCTAAATCTGGCTCTGATATCTTCACAACCCATTAACAAATTAAGTCCGCCACTCCCTAGGGAGCACCCACAGTTTTACTTAGGTCATGTTGTCATCATGCATTTCCCCACCATTCTGCCACCATATTGGTAGAAACACAGAATGTGAAGCCTGTCTAACATTACGATGAAGGAGAAAAAAATCTCATGAGGACTGCTATTTTAAGTGTCCACTATTGAGTGTTACAGGCAGTTCCATCACCTGGTGTCAAAGATATAATACTCACCAAGAAAATATAAATGTGGTATTATTTCTATTTAGAAAAAATGCCTCCACAAATACATGGCACGCAATTAGTAGGCTGAGTCTAAAAGTGGCGTTTCGTCTTTCCTCCAGACCTTTCTTTGAAAACTTGCATAACTGAAGAAAGGTTATTGTTATAATTACCGGTTTAAAACTTAGTTATGAATAGCTCTTAGCTGTGAGAGGCATTTTGCATTCCAGGAATACCTTGCACTATTTACTTCTGCTTACAGCTTTTCTGGTGACATCATAGGCCTCTCAAGCAACGGTCATGTGTTTGCTTTGAAAGTCTTTCAGTTTCCCTATTTTAAAACAGGCAACCAAAACGTTTCCATGGAGATCGGCAAGCGAGTCAAATGACGAACTTCTTAGCTGTACTTTTGCTTTGGTTTCTATGGTTTCCAGATTTGAGGTTTAGTGGGGCGGGGGAGCGGTGCAGTTTCCAATTTGTTAAATATAAAAGGTCAATGCAAGTTGAAAGAGGGAGCCAGAATTCCACCAGCAAAGGACCTCTGTCACCTCTGGTAAGTGGGGTGATTTGCAGATGTCGTGCTGTTCAACCACATGGTTTTCTGTCCCAGTTTCATAGGGTAAACTAGATTGCTAGGTCTCTCCAGTCTCTGTGCTGTGATTAATCATTTATACTGCACTTTGACTGTGCCAAAGACATCACAGTCTTCATTTCCCTCCTCTCAGGTAGGTGGTTATTATTGCTCCCATTTTACCACTGGGGAAACCATGCAGAACAGCTTGCTAATTGCCTTGGCCACCCAGCAACTAAATGTTGGAAGAGGCATGAGACTGATGCCACAAATGGTAGCTCCAAATCAGTCGAGTTCTTCCTTCCCCATGACATGTTGTGATCCTTCCCCACCAAGTGCTGGGGGTTTCCCCACCTACTGTTCTGCCCCTATTTTCAGGTGTTGTTGAAGAAACAAATAGCACAGCAGTCAGGTCAGTGTGCAGCAGAGACGAGATATATTTTTATATCAGCATTTGAAGAATCTCAGTTCAGCCTCATTTGACTTACATACATGGAAGGCAGACATTCCATCTCTATCACTTACCCGCAACAAGTTGGAGTGCTGAATACTTTGCCATGTTGAGCATCGAGATTGCCAAGCAGGACTGGGCATACCCTACACAAGTAAGAAAAATAGTACACTTTTCAACTGGAAATTACTGTGGACTGGCAAGGGCACCATTTAAGGGGCACAGGAGGAGCAATGACTTCCATATTCTATCAGATTACACATTGACCTGATTCTAGAAGATCACCACAGGCCATGTTACTGGTTTGTTTCTTTTAAAATACAGTGGTAGCTCTGGTTATGAACTTAATTTGTTCCGGAGGTCCGTACTTAACCTGAAACTGTTCTTAACCTGAGGTACCACTTTAGCTAATGGGGCCTCCCACTGCTGCTACACCACCACCACGCGATTTCTGCTCTCATCCTGAGGCAAAGTTCTTAACCCGAGGTTAGCGGAGTCTGTAACCCGAAGTGCTTGTAACCTGAGGTGTTTGTAACCCAAGGTACCACTTTAATAATCCGAGAAAGTATTGTTATAAACAGTAAAAGGTGCCCTGTGTCGTAGGTATTCAAATCAAGTGCATAAATTCTCTCTCTCTCTCTCTCTCTCTCTCTCTCTCTCTCTCTCTCTCTCTCCCTTTCTCGGACTGTTTGACCTCTGTTGATATTTTTGCTGCAGTGATTATGAGATATAAAAAAGTGACAACAATGAAGGTTCTGAAACCATTTGCAGTTTAATCCTAAATGCACCCGAGAACAATCCACTGAATCTTGCTTCTAATCTCACCCACTCCTTAACACCCCAAATTAGAGATGGCACCCCTTAGCAGCTGATTTCAGACAGGAGGTGAATAGCACTCATAGAAGAGCCAGATGTGGCTGTCACATCCCTGAAGAGGCATCTGGAATCATAGTTGGGCTAGATTGGGGAGAAGGATGGCTCTCGGCCCTCTAGGCCTCTCTACCTGCCCCCTGGGACTTGCCCCAGTTGCCTTCTTTGTTCAAGGAGGGTTCCTTGAGTGTTTTTGCTTGGCAGGAACATGTCTTTGAACTCTCATAATGCTCTTGTTTCACCTGGATAGATGAAAGGCCTGTGACCTACTGCCCATCTCTGGCCTGTAGCCTCTGGAAAGTTGACCAGTAGGGAATGCTGCCCTCAGCTGAAAAAGCTTCTCCATCCCTGCTCTGCTCATGGAAAAGTGAGACTTTGCATTTCCACAAAAGAAAGAAAGAAAGGAAAGGAAAGGAAAGGAAAGGAAAGGGCAAAGGAAGAGAAGGGCAGTTCCCATCATTGCTGAGAGTGTAGGTTAATGAATCTGCATCTTTTGCATTATCTCCAAAAGCCAGTTCCTTTTCATTGTATGTTTTGCGGATTAGTCGAAAATCACACTCTCCAGGGAACCTGCATGTATTGCTACCAGTGACTTTTAAAATAGCATGTAAGCTGTGCTCTTTTGTCATCGCTTTATTTATAAGAAGGACATAGGCATTACTCAGTTTGGAAAGGTTTATGCTGTATGGCAGGATATCGGGGAATCCCCCCCCCCCGTTGTGTGCATTGCTCAGCTCGGGACAAGGCCTAGAACCTGCTAGTTTCAAGTCACTACAAAGAAAGAACAATGATGACCACACTAGCAAGCAATAATTTCCCTAATGTGTTGCTGTCATTGTGTTGGAAGTCTCCTTCTGTGAGTCTTCAGTTTCTCTCTTTCTCTCTCTGGGAGGAAAAAAAATCAATCTATATGGCTCATGATAACCTGAAGTAATTTTTCTAAGTCAGGAAAGAACCTGAAAGGGCATCTCCCCTGATAACAGAGAGCAGAGGAAGCAGGGTGTGGAATGGCTCTATTAAAGACCCTTTGTGCTTGACACTGGAACACCCAGTGGCTGCCTCCTCTTCTAAGCTCATCATCTCCAGGTCCTCTCTTCCTCCATCTTTGGGGAATAATGTGCACTAGGATGGCTGATGTGGTTTCTTGCAGGTGTGGAATACACACCTCCCGTTATCCCTGGCCATTCTTCATAGAACTGATGGGAGTTGGAGTCCAACAACGTTGGGGTGAAGCTCAGTGACACACCATCTGCCTTGCATGCAGAAGGTCCCATGTTCAAACCCCAGCATCTGCAGGTAGGCGTGGGAATAATTCCTGCCTTAAACTCTGGAGAGGTAATGCCAGTCAGTGTAGATCATTTGAGGACCGGGACATTCGCAGGAAAACCAAAATGCTTGTTTACAAAGCTATTGTACTACCAACCTTACTGTATGCTTGTGAAACATGGACCACTTATAAACGCCATCTCCAACTCCTCAAAAGATCCCATCAATGGTGTCTTCAAAAAACGTTACACATCACTTGGGAAGACAGGCAAACTAATACCAGTGTACTGGAAGAAACAAAGATCACCAGTGTCGAAGCAATGATTTTTCAACATCAGCTTCATTGGACTGGTCATGTTGTGCTGATGCCTGATTATCATCTTCCAAAGCAACTACTCTATTCCAAACTTAAAAATGGAAAGCATAATGCTGGTGGTCAACAAAAGAGGTTTAAAGACTGTCTCAAGGCAATTTTTTTTAAAAAAATTGTAGTACAAACACCAACAATTGGGAAACACTTGCCTGCGAGTGCTCCAGTTGGAGAACAGCCTTTCCCAAAGGTGTCATGGGCTTTGAAAACACTCAAACTCAAGACGAAAGGGAGAAACATGCTAAGAGGAAGGCACGTTTGGCAAATCCACACTGTGATCAACTCCTGCCCAGAAACCTATGTCCCCAATGTGGAAGGATATGTGGATTCAGAATTGGCCTCCACAGTCACTTACGGACTCACTGTTAAAACCGTGTTTATGGAAGACAATCTTACTCAGCTACGAGTGATCGTGAAGAAGAAGAAGAAGAAGAAGAAGAAGAAGAGGAGGAGGAGGAGGAGGAGGAGGACAAATGGCCAGTCACAGAAGAAGGCAGCTTCATAAGTTCCTATCTTGAGAGCTGCAGGTAAGCAAGCCTTACCTGCAGCTCTCAAGAAAGCTGCTGTGGTTGTAGAGCAACAAGGTGGAGGCAAAAGGGCCAGGCTCACTAGGCCTCAGCCTTGAAAACTTGCCACCTGGAGAGCTGGAGGTTTTCCATTCTTGCTCTATAGGCTCTTTAAGCCACAGCCTCCCTAACTAGATGCCTATTATTATTTCAGCCTATATGAGAGAGTAGACTTTTTCACTCATGCACAGACCCACAAAGTCAGAAGATCAATCCTGAGAGCCACTCATCTCCAAAAGATGTACCTGAAAATGTCTAATTATCATTATCCCTAGTCTGTAGCTGGCCGCTTGCATATTATCGAGACAACTACCTTTATTATACATCATCTTTAGAGTGCTGGGTGATTAGAACTGTACATCACCAGAGTGACAGAGATTTAATTAAAGATGTGTCAAGTGGTTTGCTGTAATGGTAATTAAAGATCTGTCTGATGGATGTGCATAATTTGGCAGCCTTTGAATAAGGGCTCTGCCCTCCAGTCCGTAAGCATGGTGGGTAATTGCTAAAGCATCTCATCGCTGTTCTTACTGGGGAGGAACTAGTTTCCCAACCCCCTGTTTTAGAAATAAAACAGAAAGAAATATGAGCAGAGGCAGCAAGGTGTGCCTGAATGATGGTGGCACACGGTGTGTGGATAATATGTCATCATTCTCTTGTTATTAATAAGGTGGCTGGCTTCTAATAGTAATGTGATTTTCAGTTCTTCAGCTAACAGAGAAAGTTGTGGGTGTCTATTGGAGTTTTAGAGTCTGGGAGTTTTCAAGAGACCCAGTAAATCAAGAGACCCAGTAAATCTATGACAACCTTAATCATTTGGTTTGGTGCCTGTGTCTGGCATATGTGCATGAGATGGTTAACACCTTTTTGCAGCACTAGCAGTGTGAGATGTGTGACTTTGTCAGTTTTGGTTTTTTCCGAGTTTCTCATTTTTCAAACATAAATTCACTTCTCCATTTTCCCATATAAGTTTGTGATTTTCCTTATTTTAAATCCCCATGGAAATGCATCAGGATTTTATTGCAAATTCATCCAAATATAAACATTTTTGCAAAGCAGATCTCCCTAATAAAGTGCATTTTTGTTTAAGGGCTTAGCCACGATTACCTTTCCTCCAGACTTTCCAGGTATGGTCCCTGTTTTAAACCTCCACATCACCCCCCCCTTTTTTTTTTTGCCCAAGAGCTTTCCCAGCAAAAACTCAAGGCCCATGGCGTTCAGTGTAACTTATTTTCTGGCAACTTTCATTTCAAAAAAGAAGAAGAGAAAATTGGCTCAAAGCCATGTGAAGCCCCACTTTAACTTCATTGTGTATCCCAAGACATGGAATCTAACAAAGGGACAATATGAATGGACTGTCCACTACTACAGCAAAAAGACTGGTAAACTGTAAAAATAAAAATGCTTTAAAATCTCACTTTAATACTCCGATTGAAGCTATATACAAACTTGCTACACTTGAACAAGTTGTGTACAAAGGTAGACTTGCCATGGACAACTTTAACAATATTGGGAATTCATTTTTATAAATACCATACTAGATTAAGATCTGGTTAACTACAATAATAAGTCCCTCCTCCCTTTCTGTAATGTACACAATATCTTTCTCCCCCCCCCTAAAGGTAAAGGTAAAGGGACCCCTGACCATTAGGTCCAGTCGTGGCCGACTCTGGGGTTGCGGCGCTCATCTCGCTTTATTGGCCGAGGGAGCCGCGTACAGCATGGCCAGCATGACTAAGCCGCTTCTGGCGAACTAGAGCAGTGCACGGAAACACCATTTACCTTCCCCCCAGAGTGTTACCTATTTTTCTACTTGCACTTTGACGTGCTTTCAAACTGCTAGGTTAGCAGGAGCAGGGACAAGCAATAGGAGCTCACCCTGCCATGGGGATTCGAACCGCCGACCTTCTGATTGGCAAGTCCTATGCTCTGTGGTTTAACCCACAGTGCCATCTGCGTCCCCCCCCCCATGGGTACTATTTCTTGTTTTGTCTTCTTTTTGAGTCTTATCTTATTCTCTGCATGTGTGTGATTCCTTTCTAAGAAGTTGAACACCTGGCAGTCAACTATTTCCTGCATAAAGAGGAGCAAGGTAGGCTGTATCTAGACCCACTCCTTAAGAAACAAACGGCAAAGCATTAACCTTTTTGGAAAGCGTAGGTCCAAGTGTTGGATTGCAGGTATGTGCGTGATTGTGTGTCGTGGTTTAGCATTTGTTTGTGCTTGCAGCTCTGCCTGAGGAAGCCAGATTCTAAACACGGAATAAGCTCGGCTGGACTGAGACAATTGGTCCCCCAACTGTGTGTGAAATGAGTAGCATAATTCTCCATATTACAGCCAGTGATGTCAAAGCACTTCCTATCTCATGATTATACTGTGCTTATTAAGCTTTTAGCTAATGCATTATCGATGAGTGCATTGCTTTTGGCCCATATCCATCTGAAAAGATATCAACAAAAGTTATAAGTAGATCACAATATATAGCTTATAGCTGGGGTTCTTTTGCCTCCGACATAACTGATAACTCAGTTAGAAAGGCCTCCTTTTATAATATCTGGGTGGTCAAGTTGCCGAACACTGCAATTCTAGGCACACTTAGGAGCAAGTTCATTGAAATAAAAAAGGACTTATTTATGAGTAAAGTTGCAAAGGATTGGACACTTGCACAAGGAGAAACCTATGTGATCTTTTTTCAGAGCATCAATAAAATGAATTTGAAAGCCCAAATTCAAATTCAGAGGCATCAAAGCTAAGCCTTCAGAGCAAGTTGTTTGGCTCTCTAGCACCTGCCTACACTCCCAATAAGGCAATTTCTATTCCCTATCTCAGGAACTACTAATGGACTTTATGGTCCATGCAAAGTGGGTTGGGTAGCCTGTGTAAGTCATAAAAACTATCTATCTTGCTAGGTTTTATTTGTATACTGGCATTTCAAGCTGTAAAATGACTGCCATGTTGTGCAAATGAAACATTTGGTATTTGTTTATATAGGTGTTTGTTGGTTGTTGTTATGGGTTCATGCGTATGTGTGAATAGAAGCCTGCACAAGTCACAGGAACATAGGAAGCTTTGGGAATGTTCAGGGATGCAGGAGAGGATATATTGTTTAATTATAGCCTTTCCAACTTGTGTTAACAAGTTCTTAAGGCAGCCCTGTTCAGGGAAGTTTTTAATCTGTGATATTTTAGTGTATTTTTGGTTTTTATGGAAGCCGCCCAGAGTAGCTGGGGAAACCCAGCCAGATGGGCGGGGTACAAATAAATTATTATTATTATTATTATTATTATTATTATTATTATTATTATTATTCGCAATTTAGCAGAGTAACATCCCCCTTTTTAAACTTGCAGTGGATGTGTTTGCTCAGGCTCGCTAAAGCCTCTATAATAACTGTTCTGGTATTTTCCCCTCATTCCCTCATAAAAGATAAGACACAACACAGTCTTCTATAAAAGTATAAAAATAGTTTATTCACATTCTGTTCACAATTGGATCCCAGAAGGCAGACTTAGCTTAGAAAAGTAACATACACCTGGAAACTATCTCATAAGGAGATAGTCCCAACCAAGAGAGCATCTTTGGCTAAGCAGATGTTGCTTCTTCAATGCATGTAGTCAAAGAGAGAGAGATGGCTGCCCTGCCCTGTGCTTTTGTTGTTAACCTGCACAGGTGAGTCCACACCCACCTCTAGTCACATGCAGAGGAAGTCTGTCCCAGCCCAGAAGGAAACAGGAAGTTTACCTGCTGGCTGGACAAACATTCCTCCCCATGTGTAAACATGTTCACTCTAGGAATGTTGTACTCAACTGCTCTTGTGTTTCACATCCCACAGAAGCTGCCTTATATTTGAGTCAGACCATTGGTCTATCTACTCAGTACTTTCTACACTGACTGGTGACAACTCTTCAGGGTTTCAGACAGGGGATTGAACCTGGGACATTCTGCCTGCAGAGCAGATGTTCCACCACCAAGATGCCCATTTCTGATCCATTACCATTCTCTGCTGTGATTGACAGCACTACATCATTCCCCATAAAGAGATCCAACTGAATTCTTCTTCAGATGAGGCGCCTATCATTGGTGATGGCCTGTCTCTTTCCAGTCACTGCTCATTCTTACATTCACACACTTAAAAAAATTAATATTTTGGGGATAATAGCACAGCGTGTCTCCAATTTATTTTATGTCAGGAAAAAAACATGGCTTCTGTGACAGGACCTCAGCCACCCTAGATATTGTGCCATGATAGGGAGGGAGATCCAGCCACAACAAAGCGCACCCTCCCCATTCAGGAACTTCCTGCCACCCAGAAAAAGGGGGAATATTTCTACAAGTCTCCCTTTTTCCTAACCAGACTAAAAAAATCCCCTTGTGTCTCCCCAAGAACAACTCAAGTAGCACAGATCTTGGCTTAAGGCACAAGTGGTGGAATAATGGAGTCTGCAGGGTTGTAATGGAGCAAGACAAATAAAGAGGTTCTTATAATATAGGCATAACCAGGAAAGGTTGCTAGCATACAAGTAGCTTTCCCGTGGAGCGAAGGAACAAAACAAACAAAGGTTTAGACACAAATCCTCTTTCCCTGAAAACTAAATGATATATTGCAGTAACATTCTCTCTAAAGAATCTTTGCAGTTCTTCCTTCTTTGTTCTTTAAACGGTGTGCTTTTCCTCCTTATACTGTTGAGATCTGCCTTGAACTAACTCTCTCAAAGCAAGCTACTTCTAGAAATAAACTCAACCTACCTGTCCCTGTAGATCACAGGCTCTGGTAGGTTTTGTGAGTTTTAGTTCCCAGCTCTCAGGCCAGATACATGCCCACCTTTCAGGGCCACGAGCCAAGGTGAGGTGACCACCTGAGGCACCAGGAAACCACAGATGCAGCAGATTGTAATGTAGATCTTCACTCACCCTTTCTTCCCTAGGTGAGGAAATGGATGCCATTTTGTGGTTTTCCTCAGGTGCCAAAAGGTCCTGGGCCAGCCCTGCCACCTTTACACCCTCAGTGAATTTCTCTCCTTCCATTTGAGCACTAGGGCAGGCATAGCAAATTAACCCTATAATCCCCAAGCAAGAGTTCATACGTTTGTATAATACAAACTGAAATATACTCGGAGTCGAGTGTGGATTTCATGTTCTTTATTCAGAGAGCCAGTGTGGTGTAGTGGTTAAGAGCGGTAGTCTCGTAATCTGGTGAACCAGGTTTGCGTCTCTGCTCCTCCACATGCAGCTGCTGGGTGACCTTGGGCCAGTCACACTTCTCTGAAGTCTCTCAGCCCTACTCACCTCACAGAGTGTTTGTTGTGGGGGAGGAAGGGAAAGGAGAATGTTAGCTGCTTTGAGACTCCTTCGGGTAGTGATAAAGCGGGATATCAAATCCAAACTCTTCTTCTTCTTCTTCAGCTCACAGAAGTGAGGAATGAAAGCCCCCCCCCCCAATATCTGCTTTATATACATTATTTACACAATGGGCCCCATGTGATTGGCTAATTCCGGGATTCTTCTGTAGGCCAATCAAGTTGCGGATTCACTTCCACCTGGAGCTGGATTGGGTGGCTCCTGCGGACCAATCATACTGCTGCTTGTTCTAGGACCAATCAGACTGCTGCATTTTGGATCCTATTGTTCTAGGACCAATCAGACTGCTGCCTTTTGGATCTTATTCAACTCAGTACATAACACAAACCAAATCTATAAAAGCAACGTGCATACACACTGTCCATATCAGCAAAATCTATTTCCGTCACACCTCAGAGGTTTCGGAAACACGGTCTGATGTACTGATGTTGCCAGGGATTGTCTGTTATCAGCTTGTCACTGGAGTGCTTTAGAGAGCAGGCGCTGAGCTGCTAGATCTTCAGTGATACCCTGCCTTGGATTGAGCCAATATAATGTAGTGGTTATAGTGTTAGACGTTGCTTGAAATCTTACTCAGCCAGAGTGGTGCATGCTCTGGTTATCTCCCGCTTGGACTACTGCAATGCACTCTATGTGGGGCTACCTTTGAAGGTGACTCGGAAACTACAACTAATCCAGAATGCGGCAGCTAGACTGGTGACTGGGGGCGGCCGCTGAGACCAGTCTTGAAAGACCTTCATTGGCTCCCAGTACGTTTCCGAGCACAATTCAAAGTGTTGGTGCTGACCTTTAAAGCCCTAAATGGCCTCGGTCCAGTATACCTGAAGGAGCGTCTCCACCCCCATCATTCTGCCCGGACACTGAGGTCCAGCACTGAGGGCCTTCTGGCAGTTCCCTCATTGCGAGAAGCAAAGCTACAGGGAACCAGGCAGAGGGCCTTCTCGGTAGTGGCGCCCGCCCTGTGGAATGCCCTTCCAGCAGATGTCAAAGCGATAAACAACTACCTGACATTCAGAAGACATCTTAAGGCAGCCCTGTTCAGGGAAGTTTTTAACGTGTGATATTTTACTGCATTTTTGGTTTCTATGGAAGCCACCCAGAGTGGCTGGGGAGGCCCAGCCAGATGGGCGGGGTATAAATAATAAATTATTATTATTATTATTATTATTATTATTATTATTAAGTTCGCCAGGTGACTTTGGGTCAGTCATACTTCTCAGCCAAACCTACCTTCCTCCTGGAAGGAAACATGGAGTATAAACATACAGTGGTACCTTGGGTTACATACACTTCAGGTTACGTACGCTTCAGGTTACAGACTCCGCTAACCCAGAAATAGTACCTCAGGTTAAGAACTTTATCTCAGGATGAGAACAGAAATAATGCGGCAGTGGCACTAGCTAAAGTGGTTCTTCGGGTTAAGAACAGTTTCAGGTTACGAACGGACCTCCGGAACGAATTAAGTACGTAACCAGAGGTACCACTGTATTGCACAAATAAATAAATTAAAATACTCTCCAAAAGCATGGCTCACCAGTATAAAATTCTGGCTATGCCTACTTTTCAGGTCCGATCCATCTTCTTTAACTTTCCAAAATGCTGGCAGAATCCCACCACTCCAAATGGCTAGCGTGCATTGAGAGCAAAATCAGAACCTGTGGCCCATCACTTGAGTCACTGCTTATGCTCTCGCAATTGGAAGCATTCCAGACAATCAAGTGCACAATCCTAGAGACTGAATTCCAAACCTTTTGCAGTGCAGCCAACAAAACCTGTTCCTCATTGGTGTTGGGAATTCCACCCTCGTTTGGCCAGGACACTCCATATTTACACCAGCTTTATGATCCCCATCTACACAGAGCTCTTTCCCTCACAAGATTTAACATCTTACCATATGCAGTTTTGCAAGGTAGATTCTCAACAATCCCATACTCTGAAAGATCCTCCCCCCTGTGGCACAAAACAGGTTGAATCCACCACACATGTTTTATTTTATTGCCCATTTTATGCAAAAAATATATCATAAGCATTTGACCCCCTTATTGAAGGAGGGGATTTATCAGACTGATTCTTCCAGGGTGTCTTATCTGCTGAACAATTGTAGTAATGACATTGTGGAGAATGTGGCAAGATTTTTGAGTGGCGCTATGAAATTACATCACCATAGGTCCTAAGAGCCATCTTTGTACCTCATGATGTCTGGACAGTTGTATCTTAAAGTATCTCCTACTATGCTTTGTTAACTATATTGTGTTCTGATCCATGTATACGATGCACTTTTTTATGCCAATAAAGGAGATGATTGATTGATTGATTGATGCTCTCTGAGCTGGGAAATTGTGGAGCAAAGCTGCTCTAGGTAAAGGACAGTGATCAGGAGCCATCTAATTGTCTTTTATGGGTGCTGTAGTGGCATAGTTACTGTGTGGCAGTGGGCTGTAAGGTCTTCTTTAATCTTTCATTAGGAATCCACAGCTCACAGTGGTGGAATTTGTGGTTCTCTTGAATTCTAAATCTTCTTGATCAATATTACTGACATTTCCATCATTAGATGCCTTCAGGATCACTCATTAATGTTTCCCAATGAAGAACACCTGGCCCCTAACATAATTTTATGTACATGTGCAATCTATAATTATTTCCATCACAGCAGAAGATAACTTGCTGTTACTCCATTCATATATGGAAGCAAAATTATTCCCCAGGTTAAAAAGAAAAGAAAAGGTGATATAAGAAATAGTAGACCAATCAAGTCATCATATGCCTGGAATGTAATAGCAGTAGTCTACTCTTAATATATGTGTTTCCCATTTTAAATGAATTTCCCATTTTAATTGAGATTTCATATTGTCCAGTCTTCAACATCCATTAATGTGTCTGTTAAAGTGTTTTTATTCCCGACATAAATTTGATTTTAAAAAATGGAGAGGCATCATTTGAAGAATATGATCTAATGATAATGGGCAGATTGTAAATTTCAGAACTGTGCATGACATATAATAGTCGGATGAATTCTCTATATTGCAACAGCTCAGAAAGGTTGAGATGGTGATCTAAAAGTATTGTGTGGTTCTATATCATTACAATGGGTGTTAGGAACATAACACTTAGTAGTGCTTATAAACCTCAGTTGCACTTAAATTACTCAAGACTTGATCTACTGAGTGGAATCGTGGAATCTTTTTCCCCATTCTAATACATTCCCATATCTATACATTCAGAAACATAGTATAAAAGAATGCTCAACATTATCTACAAATATGCAACTATCAAGCAAGACTCTGAGATCTGGCCCCAGTTCAAACAGTTACTGGGCAGCAAAACGCTTGGCATTGCAGAGGACCCTAGAAAACTTTCAGCATCTCCTCACCTCTTCCTGGCACATAGCACCATGTGTGAGGCTGCTTCTGCCTCCTGTGAAGATTGGTATGTGTGGTGGCCTAAGCTGCATGAGCTTTCCTTACCATTTGAGGGGTAATGCACAAACCCAGCTTCTGCATGGAATGCTTGGCTTACTTCAATGCTGGAGTTCAAAGCGTGTTTGCTGCTTCCTCCTTCAAAAAGTATTCCTAAGCTAGTGTGTGTGAAATAGCAGGAGCATGGATATAGCTGTCTCAAGCAGAGGCAGGTTTCCTTTTAGCTTGCACTGAAACAGCTCATAACCATTGAAGGATGTAATCAGGCAAGCCCCCAAAAGCTAGGACCATGCATACCAGCTATGGTGTCATGAATGAGCCAGACCTCAAGAGAAGTTTGCAGCTAGCAAAGGCAGGAGCCAAGAGGAGAGAGGGTTAACTACAAGACAAGAGGATTATAGCCATGAGTCAACTCCCCAACCTGTAGGAATGCCAACTGATAGCGGCCAGCCAGCAGCTTGCCAGTGTGCTATCGAAGAGCAAGACACAGGGGTTAGAAATGAACCCAACTTAGAAAGTGGGAAAGTCCATGGAAGTAAACTCTCAGAGAATGAGGAAGAGGTGGGAGCTGACCTCCTTTCCCCAAGGTCTAGGTGTATGGGGGCTCTTCAATACAGAATACGTCGCAAAAGGAAGTTCGCCTGTTTCTGGTCTTGCCGGAAACACCCTCCTTAGAAGGGACATCTTTGATTGACGGACGGATGGCTGTGCTCGCCGCTCCGATGAACTTTGTTGTTTTTGCAACAAATGTTTCTTTTAATTAACTCTGCTCGTTTTGTTATCAAGACCCTGACATACGGTAGGGGTGTTAAACTGTGACCTTCCAGGTGTTGTCGAGCTACAACTCACATCGGCTTCAGCTAGCATGGGCAATGGCAAGGGATGGTGAGAGCTGTAGTAGCATCTGGGGTCATAGGTTAGCCACCCCTGAGCTATGGGCTTCTATTCCCAAAGAGTCCAGTGAGAACTCTTCCCCAGATTCTGCTAGGATGATCATAAACATTTACACAGCACAGCAAGTTTGCTCAGATGTCACTACAACTGTGTTCCGTGTGGCTTACTTCCAGGAAAGTATGTGTGGGGTTTAGAAGCAGCCAATGAGAAGGAGTGCCCCCTGTCACCAGAGACAGTTTTAAGGTAGTGCAACTGGTCTGGCTGCACTGGACCCCAGTGCCACAACAGTAATGTAGGACAGAGTGTGATTGGTGAGGGTGCCAAATTTGAGAGCCCAAAGTCCACCACTGCCACCACAGACTTGACTATGGTGTCACTGCTGCACACGCTGATGGTGTGTGGCAGGATGGTGATGAGGTCAACAGTGGTGGTGCACTAGCAGTCAACAGGTGCACTAGCAGAGCCAGTCTTGTAGTTCTGGTAGCATAGCATGCCAATCTCACTCCTTGCTCTGTTGCTCCTTTGCTATTCCTGCTGCGGCAGCCATGCTGGGGAGGAAGCTAAGCAGAAGTTGGCTTCTCATTATGTGTGAAACCAGCACTTGTGGTTTATTTTCCTCCAGCAACCTGCAATCTAGAAGCCAATCTTCTCATGCAAAGCCAGCCTCTGCCCTCCCCCCCCCCGTACAAGGCAAACATTTGACACCCTTCCCCAAGCCTTTGTGGCACTGGTTAAGCCAGGCTTTGGGAAGGAGGTGTGAGGCTCTGGCAGGGTCCTAGAGCCCTCCAACCACCTTCCTAAAGCCTGGTCATTGCCCAGCTTTGGGAAGGAGGCAAGAGGACTCTAGGACCCCGCCAGAGTCCCCACGCCTCCTTCCCAAAGCTGGGCAAATGCTTACCTAGTTTTGAGAAGGTGGCTTCCTTGGCTGTGTGCCTAGCGGCCACACTGCTCATACTGCCCTAAGTCTGCCTCTGCCCCCATTTCCTGGCACGTCACTCACTCACATTAAACCAAAGCTTATTGTTAACTATGGTTCAATGTGATGTGTGGGGCCTAGGGTGGCGCTGTGGGTTAAACCACAAAGCCTAGGACTTGCCAATCAGAAGGTCAGCGGTTCGAATCTCTGTGACGGGGTGAGCTCCCATTGCTCGGTCCCTGCTCCTGCCAACCTAGCAATTCGAAAGCACGTCAAAGTGCAAGTAGATAAATAGGTACCGCTCCAGCGGGAAAGTAAACGGCATTTCCGTGCGTTGCTCTGGTTCGTCAGAAGCAGCTTGGTCATGCTGGCAACATGACCCAGAAGCTGTACGCCAGCTCCCTTGGCCAATAAAGCGAGATGAGCGCTGCAACCCCAGAGTCAGTCATGACTGGACCTAATGGTCAGGGGTCCCTTTACCTTTACCTAATGTGACGTGTAAACTGCCTCAGAGTTTTGTGAGTCTGATTCTGTAATCTTTTCCCTTCTTTTCTTTAGGTTGTACTTTAATTTTCTACTGTATGTTGATACTGCATATGTTATATACCATGGGCAGGCAAACTAAGGCCTGGGGGCTGGATGCGTCCCAATTGCCTTCTAAATCCGGCCCACGGATGGTCCAGGAATCAGCGTGTTCTTACATGAGTAGAATGTGCCCTTTTATCTAAAATGCATCTCGGGGTTGTTTGTGAGGCCTGCCTGGTGTTCTTTCATGAGTAGAGTGTGTGCTTTTATTTAAAATGCATCTCTGGGTTATTTGTGGAGGATAGGAATTCGTTCATTATTCCCCCACCCCAAAAAAGTATAGTCTGGCCCCCCACAAGGTCTGAGGGACAGTGGACTGGCCCCCTGCTGAAAAAGATTGCTGACTCCTCTTTCGAAGAATTGAAACAAAATGTGGGGTCAGAAATGCTAGCCGTACAACAGATGCAGAATGCATAGCCAAGCGATTGCCTTTTGCTGTGTCCCACCACCTCTTTCAGATCAGCCAAGGACGCCCCCAAGTGATGAATAAGAGCACTTGAGCCCAGGAAGAAGAGTGGCTGGAGATGGAATACGAATGATGAATAATGTGCTGGAGAAGCTCTTTATATATAAATAGCTCCATAACTCTGATCACATTACACCGTAACCCAGGTCAGCCCCATGCGGATTGCAGCAAGGCCCTGTTAAAGAGGCTGATGCTTTCTGCTACTGCTCTCCCTTGCCACTTATCTGTGAGTTGCCATGGTCTTTTCAGTGCAATTAGTCAGTCAGTCAGTATAATCCAACCTTTGCCTTTGGTAGTACTGAACTTGGCCAAATCTGAGAAAATTAGGAAATGAATCAGAGGATGAATAACATTAACAGTGACGCAAAAGGGCCAGAGAAAACCGAATCTCTCTTCATATCCCTTAAAGCCAAGGAAGACAAAGGGTTTTCATAACAATATCAAAATAGGTATTGATATATAGTAATAGTATCTCTCCATACTCTATTTCTTCCCATGACAGATCTAAAAAGCAAACTCAAATCTGATGCTTTGCATAATTATTAGATTTATTTTAATGCATATCCTATATACACTACAGTGTATGTTTCCAGTTTTTAGTTCTCTGTTTTTATTTATGTTACTGCAGTATTTACTTTATTTATCAACCTTATATACCTCCTTTTGCCAATAAGGCCCCAGGGTGGTTTAAATCAATACAAACATATAAACGCAATACAGTAAAATAAAATTCAAAGGTATAAAAACAGGTCCATAACTCTGAGAGCAGCAGAGGAAATGTAGCATTAAATTTAATATTTACCATATCTATATAAATCTGTTATATGTATACTTAAATGTTCTGCTTTAAACATTGTAAACCATCATAGGAACTTGATTTGGAGTGGAAGGTGGGATAAGAAAAGCCCAAATAGAATACATACATATATAATTTATACACAATAACTTAGATCTATGGCCATTGCTTGCGGGATGCGGTGGTGCTGTGGGTTAAACCACAGAGCCTAGGACTTGCTGATCAGAAGGTCGGTGGTTTGAATCCTGACAACGGGGTAAGCTCCCGTTGCTCGGTCCCTGCTCCTGTCAACCTGGCAGTTTGAAAGCACATCAAAGTGCAAGTAGATAAATAGGTACCACTCCGGAGAGAAGGTAAACGGCGTTTCCGTGCGCTGCTCTGGTTTGCCAGAAGCGGCTTAGTCATGCTGGCCGCATGACCCAGAAGCTGTATGCCGGCTCCCTTGGCCTATAGACCGAGATGAGCGCCGCAACCCCAGAGTCAGCCATGACTGGACCTAATGGTCAGGGGTCACTTTACCTTTACCTTTATGGCCATTGCTTGGTGTGTGTCAGCTTCCTAGCCATTGGCTCTGCTGTTGTAGTACCATGGAAGGTTCCTGAACACTCTCAGGAATGGGTAACCTTTTTATGCCTCATGCATCTTAAGCCACAAAATGGCTGCCAAAGGTCGTGGCATAATACAAAATGGCTGCCACATCAAAAAGAGCAGAAACAGAGACAGGAACACAGAATAGTGTGGGCAAGACTTCCCATCAGCTGCCCAATTAATTGGAAAAAAGGCACCTACATTGGCCACCACTGAGCTCACAGAGAGAAACTCTTTGCACTCAGCCTATTTTCTGATGGTTGGGGGAGCATGGGTGACCAGTCCCGGCAGCCAATGCAATGGTGACAAGTGTAAGGGGATGTGCTCAGTGCAGTGGTGTAGCATGGGGGTGCAGGGGGGCCGGCCGCACCGGGCGCAGCATCTGGGGGGGGCGCGCTCGCACTCGCAGCTCTCTGCCCCCTGCTAAAATCCACGGGTTAGGGGGCGCAAATTACTTGCCTTGCCCCGGGTGCTGACAACCCACGCTACGCCACTGGCTCAGTGTAAAGGTAAAGTTAAAGGACCCCTGGATGGTTAAGTCCAGTCAAAGGCAACTATGGGGTTGTGGCGCTCATCTCGCTTTCAGGCCGTGGGAGCCGGCATTTGTCCACAGACAGTTTTCCGGTTCATGTGGCCAGCATGACTAAACCGCTTCTGGTGCAACGGAACACAGTGACGGAAACCAGAGGGCACAGAAATGCTGTTTACCTTCCTGCTACAGTGGTATCTATTTATCTACTTGCACTGGCGTGCTTTCGAAATGCTAGATTGGCAGAAGCTGGGGCAGAGCAACGGGAGCGCAGCCCATCACGGGGATTCAAACCGCTGATCAGCAAGCTAAAGAGGCTCAGTGCTTTAGACCACAACGCCACCTGCATCCCTGCTCAGTGCAGGAGAGACTGCGCCAATGCAAATAGGAACTGAGCCGGAAGAGCAGAGAGTCTCTCACGCACCGTGTGTTTTTGAGGGGATATTTACTGAGACCTCTTGGGAGTGCCATAGGAAGTGCCGGTAGGCACATTGGCACCCATGGAGACCACATGAGAAACTGCAACAGCAGAGCATGAATGAGTTTACAGTGGTTCCTCGGGTTACATATGCTTCAGGTTATATACGCTTCAGGTTACAGACTCCGCTAACCCTGAAATAGTGCTTCAGGTTAAGAACTTTGCTTCAGGTTGAGAACAGAAATCGTGCTCCGGTGGCGCGGTGGCAGCAGGAGGCCCCATTAGCTAAAGTGGTACTTCAGGTTAAGAACAGTTTCAGGTTAAAAACAGACCTCTGGAACGAATTAAGTACTTAATCTGAGGTACCACTGTACTGTTATGTACTGAAGTTCTCACCCTGGCCACCAGTGGTATTGTGTATATAGTTTTCACTCAGGTCCACATAACTTAATTTAGGCAGGAAACCCTGGGTTGTTGTTACAGTGTTGACAGCCGGCTGCCTATAAAAGCAGGCTGGCTGAGCTGTCTGCAGTTCAGTTCAGTTCCAGCTTACTATAAAGAACCACTTGGAGAAATCTCTGTGTCGACTGCTATGTCCACCCACAACTTAATATTTACAGTGAGAAGCAATGCAGTAAAAGAAATGAAATGTCAGTCTGGATGGGAAAGAATTGCTGCTTAAGGACAGTGGGAGGTGGAAAGTCCAAGCATGGAGCTGGGTGACAGATACACTTTACTGAAGCTCAGAGGTTGGATGGGACACAGTATGTGTTGGTTGCCCTTTAACAAGAAGAGGAAGATGAGGCTAAAATGAGCCTCATTTTGTTTGTGTTTGTTCCTCTCCCCACCATCCATATTTCCAGATCTTGTAACAGTGTCAGAACAAACAAGTCTCTGAATAGTGAACTGCTAGCCCTGGCATTCCCCTGGGGCTTTTAGTCTGAGAGGCACAGAGATGTAACATGTTCCCTCAAGCACTATGAGCCAACAGGGTGTGGCAGCCGACTGGCAGTGGGAGAAAGGAACAAACACTACGATAACCAAGGATGTGGAGATCCCAGGGGCAAACTTACATGCTCCAGAGGGGTAAATAAGTCATGTCTCTAGTGTCCAGAGTACATAGGGGGGAAAATATTCCAGAGTTCTTTTAAAAACAAAAAACAAAAATACCTGATTCTGAAGCAAGCTGGTGGAAATTCCAGCTGAAATAGCCTAATAATTAGGGATATAATAGGACAGTGTGGCAGTATGAAGCAAGAGGGTAGCAGAGGGAAATTCAGATGAGAGAGATAAACATTTAAAAGAAATGAGGACAGGAAAAGCCATTGTAGAATCATCTTGTGGAACGAATGAGATAGTGAGAAAAGCCATCTGGAGAAAGGATCTGACACAAGGCCTCAAAGACGTAAGCCCAGCAAAAGCCAGGTATACCTAGGAGCCAGGATATTTTAAGGATGGCAATAACCACTAACACTGCTACAGTTAATTGAAATTGTTGCTACAGCTCCTGGCCAAAATAGCCTGCCACCCATTTACGGCTTGTATTGAAACAGCTCGGACTTAGCAAAGCATATCTGGCAAGATCTTAAGCAGCTTCCATGCCAGGCCTCTAGAGGACGCCAGTACATGTCTGTCTGGCACTTTAGATGACCAAGCAAGCAAATAACATGCCTGCCTACTGAAACTACTTTGCTTCAAAGCTGTGTCTCCGAGGGCCAGCAGGTTTAACACCAAATATAGCTGGCATTTGAGGTGGCTTGGTGTCAGTGCAGCAGCTGGATGAACTGCACCACAGTCCTTTGGGAACATCAGTGACAAATCATTATATGATGGCCACTGTCTGTTCAAAAGTCTTTTTTATTGAAACAGGATCTTTTCAGCATCCTTTTCTTCAATAACACCCCCCCTCATGTTTCTGGGCACAAAACACCATTTTAACTTTCAGTACATTTTCACTATATCCATTTTCACACTATGGATTTTAATTACCATCCTGACACTTAGTTGCTTTTTGGTCCTTGATGCTGATTCCTTTTTACAGTTTCCTTCACAGCTCTTGGCTTGTAAGCTTAAACTGACACGTTTCTGGAATCCCAGACAACACCCAGCATCATATTTTGTTGTCTGCATTCACTGCTATTTCTCTTCACCGCATGTGATTCTTTCATTCACTTAGCCTGTTATTTATGCATCTGACTTTCCATCAAGCAAGTGAGCAATTGCTGGCAGAGGCTGCTTTCTTGTAATGTCATGCTTCTCCAGTAAAAAGCCAGTTTAACAAATTTGGGCCCTGTATAAACACATGTATCTGTATGTAGCATATATCGAGGCATGTGTGGATATTAAATGTGGGGTTACTGGATGTGAGTAGAGGGTGAGCAGAAACACACTGACTGGCATAATAATAATAATAATGATAATAATGATAATAATAATATTTATATGCCACCCATCTGACTGGGTTGCCCCAGCCACTTTGGGCAAAAACAAAAATACCTGATTCTGGAGCAGGGATGCTCCCAACAAAAACAGTAAAAACTCAATACAACATCAAACACTAAACAACTTCCCTGAACAGGCCTGCCTTAAAAATCACATAGTTGTTTATTTGTTTGACATCTGCTGGGAGGGCACATTTGGCATGACTTTTTACAGCATATGTATATACAAACACTAATGAGCTTTGCCTGTCAACCTCCAAAAAGCAGGATCCCTATTCATGTGTAAGTTCTTTCAGGTGTTGTGCTAAATTTGAATGAGGGCGTGGGCACAGTTAACACCCCCTTCTTTGCATGCTCAGGGTCCTGCCCCCCTTTGAGTCTCACAGGGGGGAGCCTTGGTCTGTGGCACTTACAAGCAGGCAAGGCAGTGTCCTATGAGGCAAAGCAGCGTCACTTCCAGCAAGGCTGAGTCACAACAGGACCTTGGACAGAGCAGTGCAGCTCCTGTTTGGAGCAGAACTGTTGTCTCAGCAGAGCACAGAGACCTTGTGCAGTCTTTGGAAGGCTGTCTCTTCTGAGAAACTATGAGTGCTTCGGAGGGATCACTGTCCAGTGTTGTGGCACTGTTTCCTGTTGCATGGGGACAACATGGAATGTATTGGAAAGGCTTCTTGTGAGTCTGAGGCACCTGACGAAAACATCCTTTGGCATGCAGGATTGCAGAGCTGAGAACAGAAACTTCACTATTTAGCACATCCACCATCTGGGTCTTCCTATGAGGCCTGGGTAGAATTGGGGACTGCAAAACATGGTATTCAGTAACCGGGTTTAGAACATCTGCACACAGATCTTACTACAGCTATTATTAGTTGAATGTATGTACCCCTGTTTATTCTAGAGCTTCAACCATTTGCAGATGGGTCTCAGTCTCCTATGCATTCAGGACCACTTTCACATAGCTCCAGCAGTAAAATGGCATCATTTGCTCAGACCTTTCACTGGACCAGTTACTTTCATATCAGACGATTTCTCAGCCACCTCCAACAACATCAGTAGAAATTTAAATGTACAGCTTAGGGAAGTTTACATGTGATAGCTGTCAAGTGAAGGCTGTTTTAAATCACTCTGCTTACTTGGATTCTGATCCAGATGTTAGCAGATCTATTAACCTCCTACAGGCTGTGGGGTGCAAACCTGATCCAAGACCTACAGTATTTTTCAAGGATATATCAGGGGCACCAATATAAAAGAGGGAATCAAACTTCCTAGGTGCTATGTATTTCAGTATTCCAAACCCTACAGTCTATATTCCTTATCCCCTGAGAAATTTAACTAAGCATGCCTCCCAGCTTAGATGGGGTTTCTTCAAACATATGAATGGCTTCAGCAAATTTCAACCAAGGATGGCCAGTTGTGGACCAAATCTGCCTGTCATAAAGATGGCTGGATCTGTTAATTTGAGCTTTTCTCAGTTTTCCAATCTTATGCTCAGTTCTCCATATTTTCCACATCTGTTTGCAATGATCAGCATCATTCTTTTGAAAGTCTTCATAAAAAGTGATCAGCATTTTAGTGCAAACGTCTCCTAATATTCACGTTTATATGCAAATGTGGCTAATGTACACATTTTTGCAAAACAACTTCCCCAAATATAATGCATTTTTAATGTTATTTTTACTAATGCATGCATTTTTATGCATACCTTACCACAGTATATGCAATTTTGTATACACTATTTGGCCACAGAAATGTAGTTCAAAATTTGGGGAAGCGTGAATTTCAAACAATGTGCTTTGGTTCTCATATTGTTCCAGAAACTGAATTATGGAGGTTCACCTTTAAATGTGAACTGAATCAAATCCATAGCTGTCAACTTACAGATTTGAAAATAAGGGACCAGCAGCCTCGAAAATAAGGGATCAGCAGCCAAAATAAGGGATTCTCTGAACACAGGTATGTTCGACTTCTGAGCCTCTCCGAGCCAAAGGCAGAAAGCCTAGCCAGCAGCCAAACAAAGCCTCAAGCGGTGGTTCCCACAGCGCAGCAACCCGGCAAAGAGGATGCAGCAAGGAAAACCACGTCACCTCTCCACTGGGAAGTGCTGAGCAAAGGCAAGTCCCCAGGCAACGCGGCCAATTTGATCGGCACAATGCATGCAAGCTCCAGCCCCCAGTCGTTCTTAGACTCCTTATTGGTTGAGCAACGCAGCCAAGCAACACAGTTGGAGCCTCTCTCCTCTCTGGCTGGCAGGGAGGGAGGGAGAGGAGCTGCTTCCTTTGAAACCCAGGAAATTTAAGGGACATCATAAATAAGGGACAGCAGCGGGACACAGCGCTGGGATAAGGGACTTTCCCGCCAAATAAGGGACGGTTGACAGCTATGATCAAACCCTCCTCATCCCAGGGCCCTCTCATGAGTCTTCAAGAGCCTGAAGCAACACTGTGTTGGGCTCATACTGCAGAAGCTGTTTGCTCCCCCAGTAGCAACAACCTTTGCCTCAAGTCTCAGTAGCTACTAGGTTCCACACATCTTCTGTGAGTATAGGCTATTAAAAGGCTATTTCAGAGTGCTCCCCGAATACTCCACTTAGCATGATGTTTGAATGAACCCCCTGTCCCCCTGTTAGCTGAGTGCTAAAGCTGTTTTTGCACCTGGCCTTAAGAAGCTGGCTATTCCTCCTTTAGAGATTAGCTTGATTCTACCTTTGTGGGGGCATTGGGCATTCTCCAGAATGGTAAGTGTTCTGCTTTGCAAGAAAGAAATCAGAGAGTGTTTGTTTTTAAAGCAAGCAAGCAAAATGAAAAAGAACACTCTGTGTCCTAAGCAAGACCTTCTAAATGTGTCTGAAATTTTAGCTTTAGGCCAAATAGTGTGTTAACAACAGAAGAAAGCATGAGTTTGTCTTCTTTTTTGATGTGCATTGAATCAATGGTAATTTCAAGACAAAAGTGAAAGAAATCTGGTTTCTTGTCAGCACTTAAGTGGATTTCTTGTGAACTGCTGCCAACAAGAGTTCTGAGCATGGAGGTCAAAAAGACAGGGCAATGACAAACATCACCTTAGCTGTCTTTCACAGTCTTCCCAGATCCTTCAAACTAGAGTTTTAGATTTAACTACCATTGATATAAACTAGTATTTTGCTAAATATTCAAGGGAGGGCTTTCATGGGCAAGATGTTTCCTGATTTCCTTCCCCTTTCTCTTTCTTCGTGACTGCTTCTTTCCCCAATCATCTGCTTCAGCGCCATTTTTTCTTTGCTCATGTGCTCCAAACCAATCATTTCATGGATGAGATAGATTGCCGTCTTTGAATTAGCTTCATAATAACATGTAGGCACATTTTGTTTGTGAAATGAAGACATTATGCAGTCAAAGGAGGGCAATGATTCTTGTCCTCTTTTAATTCTCTCCCACATTCACATTTTCTGAAAAAGGAAAAGCCAAACGAGGAAGGAATTTTTGAGGAAATAGCTACTTTTCAGCTCAGCCCTAATATAAAAGCAAAATGGCTACCCATTTGTTTGCTTGCAACTAATATTCAGGTTCCAAGAGTAAACAAATTTATGGAAGAATGTAAACTGATGTTTTTAAAAAAGAATTTGTGTATGGCAAGGTGGTTTTATCCTGCACTAGCTTTTTAATTTTTTTTTAACTCTTTGCAAAAGGCCTGTGCAGCTATTATAGGTGTGTTTATTTCTAATAATAGGGACACGGGTGGCGCTGTGGGTTAAACCACAGAGCCTAGGTCGGCGGTTTGAATCCCCGTGACGGGGTGAGCTCCCGTTGCTCGGTCCCTGCTCCTGCCAACCTAGCAGTTCGAAACCACGTCAAAGTGCAAGTAGATAAATAGGTACCTCTCTGGTGGGAAGGTAAATGGCATTTCCGTGCACTGCTCTGGTTTGCCAGAAGTGGCTTAGTCATGCTGGCCACATGACCCGGAAGCTGTACGCTGGCTCCCTTGGCCAATAAAGCGAGATGAGTGTCGCAACCCCAGAGTCGGTCACGACTGGACCTAATGGTCAGGAGTCCCTTTACCTTTACCTTTTATTTCCAACAACAACAACAATTTATTTGTACCCCGCCCATCTGGCTGGGTTTCCCCAGCCACTCTGGGTGGCTTCCAACAAAGATTAAAAATACATTAAAATGTCACACATTAAAAACTTCCCTGACTGTATGATACTGAACTGTTCACATTCTAAGATCACCAAATTCTTACTGAACACTCATCTGCCTCGTACCATGCTGCTTACCCTTCTGTGGCATCCGAATAGCTGGGTCAAAGGCCACTTGTGGTGCCAACAACAACAACACTATGACTTCTGCTTGCAGAACCCCATGGCAGCATCACAGCAGAGAAGAGGAGGTCATGACAGGCAAATAGGCCAAGCAGATAGAATGAAAAAGGCATAATGATAATAATAATGGAGCCATTTTGCTTTGCTAGGAGTCCACATAAGAAAACCTCAGCTGGCAACATGACCAAGATCTGCTAGGAATCTAATGCTTTTAATACTATTTTCCTAATGTATGCATTTGGTATTGCTAGTTTTTGTAGTATAATTTTAAGAGCTGGATTATTTGACCTAAAATCAGATTTGCATTTTCTTAAACTGATTTGAATTGTGGATGTTGTTGTTTTAGATACTTTGATATCTCTGGAGCATCTTGTTCTGCACTTTTGCACTACTTTTTCATATATAATTAAAAGCGGGCGTGGGGGTGAGGGGCGAGGAGCTGACAACCAATTTAGTGGGGCTGTAATGTGATACAGGCCACATAGTCCAAGAAGCCCATTATGAAATTCTTAGCACTCGCAGAGTTTTCTAAGACAATCCTTTTGGAATGCACTCAACTGTTCCAGTTTGCTCAAGCTCATTACTGATTTTCAAAATGGAACATTTTGCTCAAGTCCTATGTAGGAAATGGGACGGTGCTTTACAGCTGTTTTGGAAGTGTGTTCCATCTCAGCTAGAAGGTTCAAAGAGTTGTTTATTAAGCTGGAGCTTCTTGTTTTCGCAGGCTTTGAACTCTGCTGTTCTGAAGCTAACTAGATTTCTTTTTCGGGTGGGGGTAGCGAGTGAGCGCAGGGGAAACAGAAACGTGTGATATGCTGTATCGTGAGACACAGTGACATTAACAAAAAGAAAAAGGAATCTTAGCTTCGGTGATTCATTAATATTGCATCCATATGCTATTCCAGTTTCAGAACTTCAGTCAGGGGGAAAGTGCATTAGGAATAGTTTGCCCTAAAAATTATGTTGGAAATACAGAGCAAAGATATATTAGTTGAAGCAGCTGCTCCATGTGTAACATCAATCGTCTTGATAGGAATCTCATTATGAAGGCATAGTCCTCTGCTTAGTAGACTTAGCAGGGATTATGTCTTAGGCACAGTGCTTCTTCCAGTGGAAACCCTCAAATTTACTTTGTTGTTAAAGGTAAAGGTAAAGGTACCCCTGACCATTAGGTCCAGTCACGGACGACTCTGGGGTTGCGCGCTCATCTCGCTTTACTGGCCGAGGGAGCCGGCGTTTGTCTGCAG
Organism: Podarcis erhardii; assembly: GCF_964252035.2. Classification (NCBI taxonomy): domain Eukaryota; kingdom Metazoa; phylum Chordata; class Lepidosauria; order Squamata; family Lacertidae; genus Podarcis; species Podarcis erhardii. The sequence continues at coordinate 20,733,320 of NC_138512.1, forward strand.
ACAGCTTCTGGGTCATGTGGCCAGCATGACTAAGCCGCTTCTGGCGAACCAGAGCAGCACACGGAAACGCCGTTTACCTTCCCGCCAGAGCGGTACCTATTTATCTACTTGCACTTTGACGTGCTTTTGAACTGCTAGGTTGGCAGGAGCAAGGACTGAGCAACGGGAGCTCACCCCATCGTGGGGATTCGAACCATCCACCTTCTGATCGGCAAGTCCAGAGTAGCAGACATAAGTCACGGGGCCTGAATGAAAACCCAGCAAGTGTGTAAGAGAATGGATTACAGGATTTTGATGACAAAGCAACAGTTATGAGAGAAAATGCAGGAATAGGAGGTGAATTCTGAAAACCATTAGACGGGATTGATGGAAGTCATAGGCTAACTATAGCCACAAATGTATAAGATAAGAAGGGATGGTTGTTTAGTCTGGAAAGTATGTTAAAACCAATAAAATTTTATTTAAAAAAAGAAAGAAAGAAAATCCAGCAAGTGGCAATAGAAGATGGTCTAGGAGCAGGATAGAGAAAAAAAATCATTTTTAATACATTCGACTTGGGCACATTCATATCCATATCAGAAAAGCAGCGTCAACAGACTCCCCCAATATGGCGTTCTACATGTTTTGGACTACAATTCCCATCAGCCCAGCCTACGTGGCCAATGGTCAGGCTTGATGGGAGCAGTCTTTTCCCAGAGAAAAGACAAACCTAACCTGGGAACTTTTTCATCCAGGTCAAGGGAAACCTAGGGGCATCTTGAGTAAGGTAGTGTCACTTTTAAAGCACACTCTCCTCCTCTGGAATCAGTAATATCACTTAGGAACAAGGTGGGCAGGCAGCGAGAATAGCCTCTTCCCTGTCCTAAGACCTTTCAACACCAGTATCAAGAAAAAAGCAAACTGCAAAGGATGCTGGATAGTTGAAAAGCACCCTGGGACATATTTTATTTTGGGGTGGGGGTGGGGAAGGTGACTCCAAAAGGCAAAACGCTGCCTTCAGAATAGATGTTGCAGTTTCTCTGAGTTGTCACAACAACTTATATGCTGTATAATTTTTCACTGTGCCTTCCTGGGGATGGAAATAAAGGAATAAGTTGAAATGACCCAAGTTCAAAAGCTGACCACAGATTTGGTTCCAAAAGAATAATTATTTAATGCAATTACAAATTGTAACATAACATTCACCCCACTACTGGCTCTTCTAAACATCTTTGAAGTGAGTGATAAATGATTACAGTGTAATAAGTTGATTATCTGTGTGTTAACTCCATAATGGCCTGATTTTGGAGAGACCTAGTTGGAGTAGATATTTATTACTGGTACATGTGACGTGGGTATGGGAAGGAACCCTGCTAGAAAAATTCACATAACTTGAGACCCTCTAGAGATCAAATAAGTACTGTAAGTACAAATTCCTTTCTTTTTGGTATGATTTTATTGTTTATGTTAATAATGCAAAACATAGCCAATCTCCTCACTCAACCTCAACTTATAGATGACTCTGGATAATACAATAAAGTAGGAATATATGCAGATCTTCAGAAACAAAGCTTTGCTGGCAATCCATGCAATTCATCCCCCTGGAAAACAAGGGATATTGCTGTAAATGGATTTTTATAGTCTTGGTATAATTTCTATTATTTTCTATTGTAGAAAAAATCTGGAATGTACTACTGTTTTCTCTGGTCCCCTCTTTGTTTCTGCTTCAATATTTCATACATATTTTCTGTGATATTTTTGTTCTATGATGTTTTTGATTTTGTATTTTAATATACGTATATATTTTCTTTCTTTTTAAAATAGTTTTAATTTGACATTTTCAACATAACACAAATTAAAACTAATCAATTATTTCTCCCTTCTGGACTCCCCCCCTCCCCGGTTTCTAATATCTCCCCTTTGTTCCCTTACACATCTTATCTTTTTCTTTCAATCTCAAATCCATTAATAACCTTAATACATGGTACTTCATAGATGCTATATCAATCCTGCTAAAGTTTTTAACTCTTTACAATGAACTTTAAGGCATTCTATAAATTTTTCCCAGTCTTGTAGAAATTTTCTTCATCTTGGTCGCGGATCTTCCCACTCATCTTTGCCATTTCAGCATAGTTTATCATAGGATAGATGATAGAATATATATATATATATATATTTCAAATATTCATGTTCCCAGTGATTCCTCTTCCCTTAGAGGAACCAAACCTGTAAACACCACCAATGAAACATCTTCTCACTGCCAATAATATGTTCTAGCCCTTCCATTGAAATCCATGGATCTTCAAAGTGTTGATAACCTTGGCAGAATTGTGCTCCTGCTGTGAAAAAGGAATGAGATTTCTCACACTTCCAGCATATGTGGGGTGCTTTTTTTGAAACCAGTTCAGATAGGTAAAGTTGCAAAGAGGAAAATAACTCATCTGACAAGATATCAACTAGAACACTTTTTCATACTGTGAAATTATTCACATCCTTTTCTGCTTATTGACCCAAGAACTACATCTGGGATTTCTGTTGTCAGAATGAACAATGGAGCCCCCTCTCCCACGCCCATATCCAATCCATTCACACCCCAAGCTTCAACAGCAAGGATTACAGTGAGAAATAGAAGTCTGGGTCATTTTCAAAGCATAAAGTATTAGATTGGCCATTTAAAGTGTTCATACTTTTTCTTTCAATTGTCTGAAATAGGAGGAACCTGTATGTCAGAAAGCAATGTGAAATATAGAAATAAAGACCATCTATTATGCTCCAAGTGGCTGTGGTATTGGGACAGCTAACCAATCTTAAACATTTCCTACTTGAAATCAATGTGCAGTAAGTGCTGGACTTTGATAGGACCATGTCCATGCTACTGAATGTGTTGTTCTTTAATGCAGACCCGACAGGTTTGGTTAGGCTAAGTGGTGAAAAGTAGGTGACCTTGTGCATGAATCAGATTATGGTGGGTTCCCATGTTTTTACATCGCTGTGTCTCTATTGTGGGGTGGTAGGGATGGGCAACTGCTGATATTTCCCTGGTCATTCTAACAGCAGGTGAAAAACATAAAACAGAAAGCTGATATCCAATTTACTGAGCTCTGGTAATTTTTATTTAAGTGTGGGTCCACAAACTGCATCTTCATTTGCTGGAGCAAAAATAAAAATAAAATAAAAGCCAGTGAACAGATGAAGAAGAAAGAGAAAGAGGGACCTCTGGTCACATGAGAACTTAAAAGCAAGGGAGCTTTTAACAGCAATGCAATGGGAAGAGCACAGGCTACTTTTAAAAAATGAAAGGAGGAGAAGGGAAGAGCACATTTCATTTTTCTTTCCTCTAAAAGCAAGAATATAGGGGATGAGATTATGAAAAGTACCTGCTTGGCTTGTGTTAATAAAGGGAATCAGAGAGCCGATTTTCTCTCATGTCTCTTCTACCACACTCACAAAGCAGATCAGTGGGGTTTTCCTCTCTCTTTCTCTCTCTCCCTCTCTCATGTGGATGAGTTGCCTATTTGGACCACAGACATGCCCAAAGCATGTCTGCTCTATTAGGCACTGCCACAGTTCTCTTGCTTCTCCTAATGAGACTTCCTCCCAGAATGCCCAGCAGCATCACCTCTTTCTCTTCCTTCCCTCCTTTTGATGTTCAGTTTTTTGGGCATAATCCTTAACACAGTGATGGAGAACCTCCTGGCCTTTTTATCTTCCCCTCAGGACTCTCCCCAGGCTGCACCCCCTCCCCAACTTTACACCCTAAGCCATATCCCTCAACAGCCCAGCTTTGCACCCTCCTTGATTGCTTTGGGCTGGCTGGAATGTGTCCTTGAACTCTCGTAAGGCTCCTGCTTGCCTGGAAGGAGGATAGAGAGGGATGTGTGAGTGTGTGTAGAAATTAGCCTACTGTACACATGTAAAATTTGCATTCATTGCTCCACCCACTTTTTCCTCTGGCTCTGCCCACCACTGGCATGTGGCCCTCAGACTGAAAAAGTGTGCTGGTCCCGTGGGTTACCTGAGAGGCGAGGTCCAAGTCCGGTCCGTGGTCAAAGGTGCAACATGGAGGCAGTCCATAGTAGCTGAAGCTGGGTGCAGGGCAGAAAAGCAGAACAGGGTTCAGGCAGGAACTAGCAACCAACAATGTTGCTCCTGCAACTTGGCACTGGGGCTGGCCGGCTTTTATCTGCCCCGAGGCATAGGGCGGCCCCGATCCTCAGGTGACTTGCCTCTCCTGGCCTGGAGGCAAGCACTCCTTCTGCAGGAACTTAGTTCCCTCCGCCTCTCTGCCCTGAGCCTCTGCAGCTCAGGAGAGGGTTACCAGACCCAGAGGCAACCTCAGCTTCCTCTGATGGGGCTGAGAGTAGAGCAACTGCAGGCAATGGGTCCTCCATCACCTCAGGAGCCAGAGCAGGCTCAGCTGATGCCTGCACCTGAGGATCCAGCACAGGTGAGGACCCTTCAGGCTCATGCCCCAGCCCCAGTTCAGCTGGTTCTGGAGGCGGAGAAGCCTGTGCAGGCTGGGAACCCTCAGGTTCAGGATCCGTGTCCGAATCCCAGGCCATCACAAGAAGTTCCCCATCTTGGCCCTTACTCTTCTTCCTCAACTGAAACAAAACTTAAAGACGGCAACTTGTTCCATTTGAACTATGTTATCTTAACTCTCTCTCATTGTTCTCCACTGCCTGTTGTTTGTTATCCTTGCCTCTCCCTTCCCATATCCTCCGTTCCCTGGCTGAAATTAAGATCGCAAACTTCTCATAGTAGGGACCTGCCTTTGATGCTTATTTCAGTTCAGCACCTTGGAGAGTACCACTGCTGTAGGTAGCCACTTGTCCAGAGCAAGCCAGCAGTAAACCACACTGTGCAAGCTGGAGTTGACGCTTTATCAGGAAAAACACGTTCTGCACAGGCGTGTCAGGCCTAATGAGCACAGCAACACATCTCTGGTAGCTCTTGCCCCAATGAAACAGTTGCTGAGACTGAAGGTCCTCATCTTTCTTTCTTTAAAAATTATTTATTTGGTTTTTCAACTTAAAATTTTACAGAAATATTTCAAACGCAAGTCATAACAACAAGATTCCAAGGAATCTCCTGGACTTCCATCCTCCTGTTTGTGGGTCCTATTATTAATCAATTCCTCAATTATTAATCAATTAATCCAAACCCTTTATCTCTTCCATTATATCCAGAATTCAACCTTAAACTACAAGTGATATCCCAATCCTACTAACGATGTTAACTGTTTACAATGGTCTTTAAGATAAGTTATAAATTTCCCCCATTCCTTGTTAAAATTTTGGTCTTCCTGATTTCTGACTCTTCCGGTCATTTTAGCTGTTTCAGCAAAGTCAATTGACTTCATCTGCCATTCTTCTCTAGTAGGAACTTTTATCTTTTTTCCATCTCTGGGCCAGTAACATCCAAGCAGCCACAGTCGCATGAAGGTCCTCATCCTTCCACAGCTACCTAAGTCTTTTCCCCAAGCAATCAGAGACTGGGTCTGTGCATCACCAATCTCTCCTCCACCCTCTTCTGGTGCTGGGAGACAAGGAGCGGGGAGGGGAGCTTGTCACAGCAGGAGGGGGCGACACAGTGTGGTGTAGTGGTTAAGAGAGGTAGACTTGTAATCTGGTAAACTGGGTTCGATTCCCAGCTCCTCCACATGCAGCTGCTGGATGACCTTGGGCTAGTCACACTTCTTTGAAGTCTCTCAGCCCCACTCACCTCACATAGTGTATGTTGTGGGGAAGGAAGGGAAAGGAGAATGTTAGCCACTTTGAGACTCCTTTGGGTAGTGATAAAGCGGGATATCAAATCCAAACTCCTCCTCCTCTTCTTCTTCTTCTTCACCATCTTGACACAATTCTGCTTCTTGGCCTCTCTCCTCCCACCCTCCTGCTTCAGCTTCTGCCTCTGATTCTGGACTATCTGACTCCCCCTGTTCACTAAGCTCTGATACCTCCTCAGCTTCCAACACTTCCTCCCCCCAGTCATTGTTAGGAAATCTGCCATATCAGGAGTAACTGGCCACTCTCCAGGCACCCGGCACGATCTCCTGGTGACCTCCCTGTCTGCATTCCCCGGCAGATGCAGGCTAGGTCGCGATCGGCGATCCTCCTCAACGTGAGAAGAACACACCGCTCTTCTCTCCCCCCCCCCCGGTAGGGGGAAAGAGAGAGAGACAGAAATGTATCTACATGCCTTTATTTCTGTCTTTGCAGCATTACAGAGAAACACGTCTGCTCTCATCAGAGTCCATCAGAAGAGAGAGAAAACTCCACCTCCTGTACTTCCTGTATTAGGTCATATTACACTCTGAGCTAATTCCGGTGCTTTGCACTGAAAATAGACCCTCCCTCTGTTCCCACGGAACAGTTCCAACATTCCCATTATGTTTTGCTTCCAAGCCACCTGCTGCTCGCTGTCGCATTGCATCCATATCGTAACAGTCATCTCCCTCTTCTCCCTCTGACCACTCATCATTGTTGCACCATTACTCCCCAGGCTCTGAGCCTTCTTCTTCCTTTGGCGGTTCCCCAGCTGGTTCCTTCCACCATTTCTCTGCATCCAACCAGTCCATGACACCACTGCCGTTCCATTGTAACGGCTGCACTAACTGCCCCTGCTGCTACCACTACTGCCATTATTGCTTCTCTTGCCACCACTGCCGCCTCATCATGCCTTCCACTTCACTTCATTTTGACTCAGGGTTTAAGATGAATGTATATTACAGTGGAAGAAATAAGAACATGATGCTTTCCTTTCTTTCATCTCCCAAAACAGACTAGCAGATAGCCTGTAGGAATGGATGGAACAGACTAATTCTGGTCTGTGTCAATTTGACAATTTCACATAGTATTCTTATCCCAGTGTACATACTTTTCAAAGTATTTTATCCTAAATGACACATTTTTAATGCCTTTAATACCATTTACAGTCCCTCAGCCTAACCTACCACACAGGGTTATTGTGAATATAAAATATAAAGTGGGGAGAAACAGAACCCTGTAAGCCATCTTGAGTTCCGTGGAGGAAAGGTGGGATAAAAATGTAATAAAAAATTAAAGTACTCTGCTAATGCCATAGATCATGGGTAGGAAAACTAAGGCCTGGGGGCCGGATCTGGCCCAATTGCCTTCTAAACCCAGCAAAATTGTGTTTTTACATTAGTAGAATGTGTGCTTTTATTTAAAATGCATCTCTGGGTTATTTGCGGGGCATAGGAATTCATTCTTTTCTTTTTCCCCAAAATATAGTCCGGCCCCCCCACAGGGTCTGAGGAAGAGTGGACTGGCCCCTGCTGAAAAAGTTTGCTGACCCCTGCCATAGACTCTGCATGATTCAAATCCACTTAAGCTTTACCATCAGCGACCACAAGGCAACACTACCTACTTATTGTTAACTCACTTGTTTCTGTATTCTGCCCTTTTCCTTTATGTTTCAAATTATTGCTCCATCATAAGCATTGCCTTCCAGTATTGCTGCAATGGTGTGTGTTTTTCGGGGGGTTTTATGCAACATAAATTTCATTCCTTGCAGCACACCTTTGCTGTAAATATCTTCTCAAAGATCGCATGACTTGCCAGGTGTTAACCCCAAATTTGCCAGTTTTATTCTTTTCGGTGAAATATTTTAGAATCAAGCCCCCAAATCTAGACTTTGTACTGGCATAAAATCTACTACCCACTCTCCCAAGAAAAAAAAAAGTCCCATTCAGAATGTCCTGCTTTTTCAATATGATTGCTGATAAATGTCAGTAGAATATCACCCCTGCTAAATGGCATAGCAAGGCTCAGGTAATTCAGAGAAACTGAATTATACATAAGTCCATTACCGATGATTGATCCAAATTCCATTATGCTTCTCCATTGGATTTAATGTGTTTTTGGAAGACCATGGTGTACTGAAACTTGCCAGCGCTTTTGTCTCCCAGCATCATTAATACTATGCTGAAAGCACATTTACCAGCAAAATCTACACATTATGAACGAGAAAGCACCTGGAGGATATTTGGCAAGCAGTGTTCCCTCAATGGACTCTTGTTCTTACTCCCTTGCTGCCTTGTATTCTTGGAGCCGTTTCTCAGAACTGTCTGATGCCCCCCTCTACTTCATTCAAATCATCCTTCTAAAAACCCCTTTTCATGGACCCCCTAGTTCCCACTGTAATTAAGCCTAAGTCCATGCAGCTGAAACAATGGGATATTACTTCTCTATTTTCCCATCTCTCCACTTTTGTTCCCTCTGTGTTTAATTTTAGATGGTAAGCTTCTTGGTCTCTGTAAAGCAGGGGTCTGGCCAAGTTTGACAGAGCTGCCCACCTGTTAATCACCTGCTGACACAATAATGTCAGGTGAGCATTCTGTTGTTGTTGTTGTTGTTGTTGTTGTTGTTGTTGTTGTTGTTGTTGTTGCATGGGACTTGCAGAGTGCTTTGCACAGCACTGTACACGTTAGCTCTCTAAAAGGAGCTTAGTATGACCCAGTTATCATCTGGTTGTCAGGTCTTGAGAAGCCCATATACAAGCATTCCACAAAATAGGAGGGACATGAACACAATAGCCTTTTCCTGCTTTTCCTATCAACTGGTATTCAGAGTTATGCTCCTTCTGACAGTAAAGAAGCCATTGATAGCATTATCTTCCATGAATTTGTATAATTCTCTTTCAAAGCCATCCAAGTTCATGGTCATCACCATGGCATATGGTACCAAATTCCTTATTATGTGCAATTGGAATATTATTTCATTTTGTCTGTCCTGAATCTTCCACCATTCAGCTTCTCTGGATAACCCCAGATTCTAAGATTACAAGAGGAGGGAGACCCACATCTCTGCCCATGCATATTTTTTCTATTCTTCTGACATGTCCCCTTTGCTGGCCTTTGTTTCTAAATTAAATAGCTGCCAATGTTGTCACCTTTCCTCTTAGGGGACTTACCCTGTGTCACTAATCACTTTGATTGCCCTTCACCTACACTTTATACCTCTCTAAAATATCCCTTTTGAGAGGTGGCAACCAGAACTGCACACAGTATTTCAAAGGTGGTTGCACCGTAAATTTCGATAAAGGCATTGCAAAATTGACAGTTTTATTGTCAGTTCTTTTCCCAAAAGCTCCTAAAATGAATTTTGCCTTTTTCTTTTTTACAGCTGCAGCACACAAAGTTAATGTTTTCATTTAGCTATCCACTTTGTTCCAAGATCAAACTTGTTGCCACTGACCTGGAGTTGGAATGCAAGATCTGTCTGTCAATGTCTGGATAAGAAGAGGGTATGTTGGGTTACAGGGAGCTGGGGTTATGGGGTTGAGGGATGGAAATGAACAGGTGACTTGTGCCTACATTTCCTGATTGCTGACCTTCAACAGTCTTACAAAGACTGGTTTTGAGTTTGTCAAGGGCTATCTAATAGATGGTGAAAACGGTCTTTGTAGACTAGACTGAGTTTTGGTTGCTGGAGTTAAGAAATCAGGTGAAGGGTACAGTAGTAAACTAACCATTATTATGGGGTCAAGTCTGTAATATACCCACTTTCTTTGAATTCATATTAACTTGACGTGTATAGGATTGTACTATTATTGTATTATTACAGGCTAGACCAGAACTTCAAACTTTCCAATTCCTTTCAGTTTCCAATGTTGTTCCCACAATAAAAAAGTTAATTTTGTTAGGCTGTAAATAAAGTGTGAATATATAAATTTGTGTGTGTATGTGTTCGATAGAAATGGAGGAAGGCAATTCAACTCTGATCCTAAGAGGTAAGATTTATTTAAAAAGATATCTCAGGAACAAGTATTTCACCTACTGTAATTGGAAATGAAGTCATTATTATCACAAAATTATTATTACAGAAAATCCCACCATTAGCTCCATTTTTAACATCTTATTCCATTCAGTTTGTTAAAAGATTGAAACTATGGGACATTAACTGGTAGAAGGAGCACATTGCAAAGTTGCTATTTTTAATAGTGATTGATAATATTACCATGAACATCAAATTAACTGTTGTCACTTAGAGAAGAATTAATAGATATTTTCCTTGTAACACCTCAATCAGTTCCACTGCAGTGATTCTGATTTTAATGCGGATTATTCCAATTATCTTTTAAAAATGTTGATAGTGTATAGCAGTAGATTTTGAGGTGTACTGTAGGTGCGTGTGTGTGTTCTGAGAAGTGGGGTGGGCATAACAAAATATGTTCATACACATGGAATTATGCTTACCTCACTTTTCCAAATAGTGAGATCTTCCAAGTGGTGATCTCCAGAGAGAGAGAGAGAGAGAGAGAGAGAGAGATTCCCAAGAAGGCTCATCCTCTGTGTTTGTAGATTCCAAAGCTGAGCTCTGTTTCTCACATGAAAGATATACACCCTTAGTTTACATTAGGGGTCAGCAAACTTTTTCAGTAGGGGGCTGGTCCACTGTCCCTCAGACCTCATGGAGGGCCAGACTATATTTTGAAAAAATAGTAATGAATGAATTCCTATGCCCCACAAATAACCCAGAGATGCATTTTAAATAAAAGGACACATTCTACCCGTGTAAAAACATGCTGATTCCTGGACCATCCGTGGCCCGGATTTAGAAGGCGATTGGGCCGGAACTGGCCCCCAGGCCTTAGTTTGCCTACCCATGGTTTACATCAACCTTTGATGTGGGAGGAAAAGTATGCCCTTCCACCTCCCTTTTTATCATTTTTCCCATTCTGAGCATTCCAGAGTGGTCCTGCATGAAGAAACAATTTTCTAAGAGTTCGCTCTGATGGAGACACATCACCTGAATATCACAGGCTATTAACACTCCTTTATCAAGTTCAAAACTCGGGTCAAGTATTGTCATAAGGGAGCTCACAGTGATAGTTCTAATTACAGAAGTCTTCTACCTACCTAGCTACCAACCCAACCATCCATCCACCTATGTAATTATGCAACCATCCAGTGAGTGGTTTTACTCCTTGATTCCAAATGCCTAGGAGAACAAGAATGACCGCTCCCCGCTTAAAACGGGGGGGCGCCCTTTGCGTGGACGCGCACAGCCCTAGATCTGGAGCGGCCCCATCAGCATAGGCTTGGCTTTGCCTTCCCTCAGGTGGGATACCTGGAGGTATCCACCTACCTCAGTCAGTTGTCCAATCCCACCTGGGGGAAGCGTTGCCAAGGAGACCAGGCCAGGTAGGGGAGGGATTACCTGCCCACACAATAGAGGGAGGATCTTACCTGGGAATTCTCACTTGGCTCCAGAGCTTCTCCCACCCTACCCACCCTCAGTTAATGTCTTCCTTCGCAGGTTAACTTTTCTTCATAGGTTTTGCAGGTTAACTTTTCTTCACAGGTATGCGGGTGCTGCTATGTTAAGGTCGCTGTTAAAGGGCCGGCAAGGAATTTCCCTGCATTGGCAGGTTTCGCCTTTCCCGTAGCAAAAATGTCACAACTTTGGCGGTATCAGGCCTTGGGCGGAATCCTTTAGTCCATCTTCCTCTTTGCGGCGGCGATACCAGGGTTCCCCGTTAAAGGGGTTTCTAAAGGGAGGCTTTGACCGTACGCCGAAAGGTCGTCATTGCTCTCCCCTGCGGCGGCGGCATAACGGGGGCGGCTATCTCTGCTTGATCATATGTTCTCCAGAGCCGGCCCATCCCCCCCCCACACTGGATAACCCTGAAGCTCGCAGAAACCATAAACTTGTTAATGTCTGTAAAATAAACTTGGGGTTTTTTTTGTCCACTTTTAACAACTGTCTAGACTCAGTGTTTTACTAGAGAGTAACGGGTTGGTGGCAGCGGGGAAGCGAGCACAGCGGTGGCACAGGGATCAATAGACCGTTAAATGTCCAGGGACCCTGTGTGATCACCACACAGGCATCGGGGACAGAGTAAGAAAAGTAATCAGATATCCAGGATAATGTGTAATATTCATTAAATTGCTGGTGGAGTCAGAAAACAAACACAAAGCCCACATTTTACAAGGGGAAGCACTTGCAGAAAATGTCCTCAAAATCACTCACATTTTATTATTCACTATGTCAGTCCCACACAATACATATTCCAAGGGGCTGAGCACAGCCTCCCTAACTATTTATGATAGCCTGTCAGGGGCTCAGCCCAGGTTTCTGCTGCCTGCCTTCAGCTGCAAAAATCAGGTCTCATTGGTTAGAGTGAGTGGCTGACTTGGAGCTGTCCATGGTTCAGAAACATCTGGCCAGGCTTTCCCTTGCCACTTTCCCCATTGGATCTGGCATTAGACCAGAAAGTGAGATCTGGTTACTGTCCTCTTGTGTGCTTGGAAGCTCTATGTACATTGATAGTGCTATCACTCCCTATAATACTGGACTCAGTGCCCGCCCCCATGCCAAATTGGGGCCACCAACAAAGAAATGGGAAGCAACAGTCTATCCAGGTGAATCTCAAGTTATGCAAAACTGCCCACTCCAAATAAATAAATAGGAATGCTCCAAAAACAGAAATCAATATGCAAGACACACATGAGCTTTCTCATTAGCCCCCAAAAGCCACAGAAGTTTGAGTGTCAATGGGAAAGGAAAAGTGGAAAATGGGGGATTAGTGGAGAAAAGTGATTTGGCTTACTTGAGTCCTTAACTGCTTGTGCCATCCCAGAAAAACAATGGGGTACGAAATTATCTCAAACCAGCAAGCAATGGAGATCTAGCAAGCTGGTCATGCTTGCGGTGCTATTCTTGCAACCCGCATGGGGTGAAGAATATACAGTATGTGCTGGGCCCGGGGGTTAACCCGAGCAACGCAGTCCAGGTCCAGTCCCGAATCCAAGGATTCCACGAAGAGTCAGTCCAACAGGGCCAAGGCAGGAAACCAGGCTAGGTCAGGCACAGGGTAACAGGCAGGTTCCAGCAAGCAGCAATGTTGCTCCCGAAACCTGGGGTGGGGTCCGGCAGCCTTTTATCTTTGTTGGGGTAGCGGCCGGTCGTGATCCCCCGGTGACTCATCTCCCTGTCTCACCTGAAGGCGAGCACTCCTCCTGCGAGTACTCAGGTCTCTCCTTCTCTCAGACCTGAGTCTTTGCAGCTCGGGAGATGTCGGTGGGTTACTAGACCCAGAGGCCGCCTCAGCCTCTCCTGACCCAACTGGTAGTGGAGCAGCTGCACGTGATTGCCCAGCAGAGGGCAACAAGGTAATCCCCGCATCTGGAGCCAGGGCAGGCTCAGGCCCATGACTCGGCTCTGCTGGTGCTTGTTGCAGGGGAACCTGTGCAGACTGAGACTCCTCCGGTTCAGAGTCCGAGCCCTAGTCCCAGGCCATCACAGAGTGATTACATCAGCCCCTCTGCACCTTGTAGAATCTAGTCACTTTCTTCTGATCTACAGTCCATGGTTTACTGTCCAGCCTGACAACCGAGAAGGCTGCCAAGAATGGAAAGCTCTCTGCCAAGAGGTTCTGTTCTCTTTTGCTAGTAGGGATTCTCTACATTTGCAGGCCAACTTTGTTTTTCTCCAGCTTCTCTGTCTCTCTTCTTCTCCCCTTTTCTGTACTGTTGTTAAATGTAATGAAATTGCTATGAATTATTATGTTTGTTTTGTATGTTATGTTCTTGCCTTGGTTGTAGTTGAAGTATTTTGTATAAGGAAACCGCTTTGAGGTGGGCATGACATAAAGTGGGATATAAAAGGTAAAGGTAAAGGTATCCCTGACCGTTAGGTCCAGTTGTGGGTGACTCTGGGGTTGCGCGCTCATCTCGCTCTATAGGACGAGGGAACCGGCGTTTGTCCGCAGACAGCTTCCAGGTCATGTGGCCAGCATGACTAAGCTGCTTCTGGCAAACCAGAGCAGTGCACGGAAACGCTGTTTACCTTCCCACTGGAGCGGTACCTATTTATCTACTTGCACTTGATGTGCTTTCGAACTGCTAGGTTGGCAGGAGCTGGGACCGAGCAACGGGAGCTCACCCCGTCGCGGGGATTCGAACCTCCGACCTTCTGATCAGCACGTCCTAGGCTCTGTGCCACCCACAGTGCCACCCGCGTCCCCTAAAGTGGGATATAAGACTTCTAAAAAAAACCCACTAAACAAACATTGAGCCTGTGGCAGGCCACAATAAATGCCCAGTGGACTGCATTCAGCTTGGTGGGTCACCTGTTGCACACACTGTTTTGAGCCTTCTAGATAGGCTAGAAGAAACTATCAATGAAACTTTGTTCCAGTGAAAGTCCTTTCACATCAATATTTCAGCAGTAGAAAAAGTGTTTTACACTGCTGCCGAGACATAAATTAATATCATGCTTACCGGGATTTATAATTTTCAAGGTGAAATTGACTTAGCATGCTCTACCAAGTGCAATAAATTTATAATAAAGTGCCTTATCCAGTCTCTGATTTGTCCTTGGTAATGACACATATTTTAAAGGAAAGCCAACCTTAACTTGTTTCCTCCCCTGCAAGGAAAAAGCACTTTCATGCAGTATTCTAATTTTGGATATATGTTCAGAATACTCAGCATATTTAGTGTAACCCCAATCTGTGAAACGGCATGTGAAGCTAAAGGATGAAACTCTTTCCTTCAGCCTTGCTATTGATAGTGCTGCTTCAGGTGTGGCCGCTGGTGCAGTAGCCTTCCACACACACCTAGCAGGTGATCCATTAACAACAACAACAACAACAACAACAACACTTATACCCCACCCATCTGGTTGGGTTTTCCCAGACATTCTGGGCAGCTTCCAGCACATATAAAAACATAATAAAACATGAAACATTAAAAACCTTCTGATACATGGCTGCCTTCAGATGTCTTCTGAAAGTTGTGCAGCTCTTTATCTCCCTGACATCTGATGGGAGGGTGTTCCACAGGGAGGGTGACATTGCCATGAAGGCCCTCTGCCTGGTTCCCTGTAACTTCACTTCTCACAATGAGGGAGCCACCAGATCATCCTTTAATCTGAAACACCAGGACTGAACTTGGAAAATCTGCCCTGCAGAGCACATACTCTACCATTAAGTGGTGGTTCCTCCACTTAAAAGAAACAATTTTCGCAGATAAAGACTACCCCATGAGGTAGGGGGGCTGCAAAATTTGAGTATTTGACCCCACGGGCAAAAAACTATAGAGACAGCACGGTTGAAACCTCAGCCTGAGTTGCACTTTCTAAAGTGAAATAAGTTTTGTGAAGTGTTGCTTCAGCGATCTTGGATGTAATTTATTCATTTTGCATGCTCACTGACAAATAAATCAGTGTGCACTGTATAGTAGTACTTCATGACTTGCACCAGCTGTGAATTTAACTCAAGTTTTCAGTATAGATTCATTGCAATTGCTCTTACACAAGGGATGAGCTTAGCCCACAGGCCAATATGCCAGCGCATAACTGTCACCAAGATCACATTTTCTCTGTAGTTTATAGTTAGAAGTCAAGGAAGGTCTAATAAGGAGATATTAGAAAGCCAGGAGAAATATAGTGTGGAAAATATTTGACATATAGCTGAAATTAATCTTCTCAGGATTTGAGCATTTACATGTACATGCTGTGCAAACTTGAATACTCATCCATATTTCTCACATTTGATTCACAGCAGAAAGTCCGTTTTCAATATCCCTGTTATTCAAAATTCTTTGTTACTTTTATTAACTCTGAGTATTTTATTTCTCACGTCTCCAAACTTTCTTTCAAGGAACTTCAAGGAATCCTGGGTTAGGCTCAAGAGTCATCTGCAATTTCAACCCACATATCTGACATCTAAGTCCATCACTCTCAAGTACACCATACTGACTCTCTAGTCATCCCATGTCAAGTTAAATAATTAACATTTCAGACCAATTGCCCAGGAAACCCTAGGGGAAATTGATTCCCTTTTTCATCTACAAATGTAATGGTTGCCCTTGCTAGGAAACCACTGCAGCTATCCTTCTGAAGGCCAGATTCAGAAGGTGTCCTCAGAAGGTGTGGGCATGCCTGAAAATTTCATTCCAATGTCATTCTCTTGATTAATTCAGCAGGGTTGACTTAATCCTTCTCCAATTAATGGTTACTGCTATCAGAGCTGAAAACACTGACTATTTAAACTGGTGGCATGTTGATAGCCAGCAAGTCCTCCAGGGAACTATATCACACCTATATTTTTTGGACAATAACTATATCACAGTGCAATCTTATCCATATTTACTCAGAAGTATGCCAAGTTGAGTCAAATGAGACTTATTACTGTACAAGGTAAACGTGTATAGGACTGCAGCCTCAGCCTGGTAAATAAATGTTAGATGTTAAGAGTACAGTAGTAGAACATAATAACATTGGAAGAGTCCTGCTCAAATGCACATCTAGTCCAGCACCCCGTTCTCTCAGTGTCCAAATAGATGTCAATAGAAAGGCCACAAGCAGGAAGGACAACTTGTGATTCCTAGGACCTGGCGTTTGATTTTTTTATAGAAATAATTTTTATTAATTTTACAACATAAACAAAAAACAAACAAACATAACACGACTTCCCCAAACCTCCCCTTCACTGCATTCTTGTTTTATAATTTTTTAGCAATCCTTCATCCCTTTTTATATTTAATTCTCTTTAAAAATTTTTAAGCTTAAGTTTTTACAGCTGTAGTTCTTTATATCCAATCCCTTGACATCTTAACATTCCGAAATTTTACAACAATTTTTAAGATAGATTTTGAATTTTTTCCAGTCTTCTTCCACTGTCTCTCTCCTCTGGTCACGAATTCTGCCGGTCATCTCTGCCAGTCCCATAAATTCAGTCACCTTGGTCTGCCATTCTTCCAGAGTAGGTAGTTCTTTAGTCTTCCAATACTTTGCCAAAAGAATTCTTGCTGCTGTTGTTGCGTACATAAAAAATGTTCTATCTTTCTTTGGAACCATTTGGCCTACCATGCCCAAGAGAAAAGCCTCCGGTTTCTTTACAAATGTCCACTTAAGGATTTTCTTAATTTCATTATAGATCATTTCCCAGTAGGCCTTAATCTTCGGGCAGGTCCACCAAAGATGATAAAAAGTTCCTTCGCATTCATTACACTTCCAACAGTTGTTATTGGGCAAATGATATATCTTTGCAAGCTTGACTGGGGTCATGTACCACCTATAGATCATTTTCATTATATTCTCTTTTAAGGCACTACATGCCGTAAATTTAATACCTGTGGTCCATAACTGCTCCCAGTCAGCAAACATAATATCATGACCAATATCTTGTGCCCACTTAATCATGGCTGATTTAACCGTTTCATCCTGTGTGTTCCATTTTAGCAGCAAATTATACATTCTAGACAAATTCTTAGTATTGGGTTCTAGCAATTCTGTTTCTAACTTTGACCTCTCCTTCTGGAATCCTAGTTTCCTGTCCTGCTTAAAGGTCTCATTAATCTGGTAATAATGTAACCAGTCTCGGACTTTAGGTTTCAATTTCTCAAAGCTCTGTAGTTTCAACTTTTCACCATCATATTCTATAATTTCACAATATTTTGGCCAGTCTGAATCCATGTTCACCTAGGACCTGGCGTTTGGAAACATACTGTACTGTCTCTGACAGTGAAGGTAGAACATAGTCATCATGGCTAGCAGCCACTGATACCCTTCTCCTCCATGTTGTTGTTGTTTAGTCGTTTAGTTGTGTCCGACTCCCCATGACCCCATGGACCAGAGCACGCCAAGCACTTCCATTGCCTCCCGCAGTTTGGTCAGACCCATGCTGGTAGCTTCGAGAACACTATCCAACTCTCGTCCTCTGTCGTCCCCTTCTCCTTGTGCCCTCAATCTTTCCCAACATCAGGATCTTTTCCAGGGAGTCTTCTCTTTTCATGAGGTGGCCAAAGTAGTGGAGCCTCAGTTTCAGGATCTGTCCTTCCAGTGAGCACTCAGGGCTGATTTCCTTAAGAATGGATAGGTTTGATCTTCTTGCAGTCCATGGGACTCTCAAGAGTCTCCTCCAACACCATAATCCAAAAGCATCAATTCTTCGGCAATCAACCTTCTTTATGTTCCAGCTCTCACTTCCATACATCACTACTGGGAAACCATAGCTTTAACTATACGGACCTTTGTTGGTAAGGTGATGTCTCTGCTAATCCTCTTTTAAAGCCATCCAAGTTGGTGGCCATCATTACCTCTGGTGAGAGTGAAGACCATAATTTAACAATGTGCTGTGTGAATAAGTGCTTTCTTTTGTCTGTCTTGAATCTTCCAACATTCAGCCTCACTGGTGTTAGGATTGTCCTACTCGCGTGTAGGACCCTGGTAGAGACACATGCCCGACTGGCATGTTCTCTCCCTCCTGGTTGATCGTTTGGGAGCTTCAAAAGCTTTCTTCAGCCCGAACATCACAGTGACCGATGCCAAGAGGCATTAGCACGCTTTACGATCCTGCAGAGTATTGGCAGTTTGCGTAACAGACTCAATAGCTCAGCATTTTGGCTAATCTACTTTATTTATATATAATACACTCGGAGCATTCTCACTTAGCTCCTTCCTCTCTCTCACCAGGCAGCAAAAAGAGGAAGAACAAAGGAGAACACAGTAACACAAAACATCCTGTCTCCGTCACTTCCCACACTGTGGAATGAAAACATACACCATCATGTGATAGACAACAATCTCATGACTGCAAACACGGAGAAAGAATCCTAACAATTGGATGGCCCTGAATTCTATCTAGCATTATGAAGGAGTGCTGAAAATGGCTCCCTATCCCATTTCCCACACCACACATAATTTTATACACCTCTATCATGTCCCCCTTTACTCACATTTTTGCTGAACTAAAAAGCCCCATATATTGAACTTTACCTCGTAGGGGGAGTTGCTTCAACTCCCTGATAATTTTTGTTGCCCGTTGAACCTTTTCTACCTCTGCAATATAGTTTTTGAGCCGAGAACTGGACAGAGAGTTCCAAGTGAGATCTCACCATAACGGCATGGTGATATTAGCCATTTTATTTTCAATATCCTTCCTAATGATCTCTAACATAGAATCTTCCCTGCCCCCCGCAGTGGCCATACATTAGCAGCAATAATAGTAAGCAGTAGTAAAAGTTCTAGCATAGGGGGGGTGTTAAGCACTGGAAATGATAACACCTCTTTAAAAATGCAACTGGTAAATAATTTTGTTGTTATTAGCCAGTTGGGGGAAAAAATTAAGCTATTGGCACCCATTTAGTTCAAGGTTCAATTATATGAAAGTGTGATTAAGTAGAAACGATTAATGAATGCCACATTCAGTTCACAGATGAGGTTTCTGAGTAGAAAGAGTATTCCCTCAGGAGGACATTAAATGTGACTCCTATTATAAATTATGACTACCATTGTTGAGACCAGAAGATGTCTGTTGATCCAACAGCCATGTTAACATTATGAGACAAGCATGGGATTGTATTATTGTCTAACCTCATCTTGCTTGGGTGCCAAAGGGAGAGAGAAAAAAACAATGTGCAAATGAGGAAGACTTGAGCAAATACATGTTAAGCTACTTTCAGACTACAGTTTGTGTTAAGAGATCTTGCTTTGACTCTTATGTATTAGTTATGGTATATCACAAGCCTATGCATCTCAGAAGTATGTAAACCTCATTGAATTATTGCCCAGGAGGATCCAATGGCTAATCTGGGTGAGCGGAGTCAGTTCAGAACTGGAAGAATTCTTCACTAAGAAGGCTGCAGTTCATTGATTCATCACACTTTGCAACAGTTCCCAACAGGGAAATCCAGATCTTCAAAATATCTTCAACGGTTTCCTCAAAAATAACCCTTAATCCTATGCCTTTTTTCACTACTGTTCATGGCTGTTTCCCTTGTCTGCTATTTTGGAATAGCAAACTTTTGTTTTTGGGGTCACATGATCCCAGCCAATGAGGGGACCATGCAGTTATCATGATGACGTCACAACCCTGCAAAGTCATTCATGGCTATGGAAGAATGTCACTGTGGGCAAACAAGACAGATTAAGGGCAGGATGAAACAGGAAGCTATGTCTACATGGCATGATGGTTGTTTTTATAGTATTGCGTCGGAATAGAGCAAATGCTCAGAAGTCACTGCAATATTTACCAGAAGTCTTCCCTCTGGTCCGGGACTTATTGTTTCTTCAGATTAACTGTCAGCTGGTGAGACACTGGCTTTAGTTCTTCCCAAAGGACTGCTGCTGGAGTCTTTTTTTCTCCTCTTGCAAACATTAGCTTTTGTTTTCAGTGATTTCAGCTTGAAGACTTGGCTCCTTCCCCTTTATCAGCTGCCTGCTGCTACAAGGATTCCTCAGCTCCTGGTCCCTCTCTGGACTTTTAACTGCTTCCAGTTCCAGACTTTTTCCAGGTTTACCTCTTCAAAGTATCTTCTTAAACTGCCTGATTAATTTTTTTCACAGTCTCCCAAAGACAGGGGCAGCCCATCCCTTTTCACCGCCTGAGGCAAAACAGGAAGATGCTATCCTACATGTGTGCCGTGCACCATGTGCTCCTTCTTGCCCCTGCGAGAGCCTCGTCCACTTAACAGGGATCACACAGCTGCAGCTTTTGGGTTCCAGTGAGATCTCACATGCAGTTTCATGGAGCTCTTGTGAGATCATGCCAGAACCTGGAAGCCACTGCGGCTGCTTCTCATTTCTCCAGTGATGGGGGAGGACACACCCCTAGAGATGTTAGAATTCCTGATCTATGATTGCAGTCATGGGATTTTTGTCTATCACATGACGGCATATGTTTTGACTCCACAGAAGTGACGGGAGACAGGATGTTTTTGTTACTGTGTTCCGTGAAGTGGGACTATTGTCCTTTGTTCTTTTTCTCTTTGCTGTCTGATGCTAGAGAGAGAGGGAGCCATGTTGCAGCACTCTGTGTGCATTTATATGTAAATAAAGTAGATTAGCCAAAATGCTGAGTTGCTGAGGTCTGTCACGCAAGGTGTGCAAACCCTGTGGATCCCTAAGTGTGCCGGTGTCGGTCGGCATCGGTCGCTGTGATGCTCGGGCAGAAGAAAGCTTTTGAAGCTCCCAAACGATCGGCCAGGAGGGAGAGAACATGCCTGACGGGCATGTGTCTCTGCCAGGGTCCTACTCAAGTGTAGGCTGAGCTCCTGACAAGAGGTGCCCCTTGGATTCTGCCACCTGAGGCAGCGGCCTCAGTCTGCCTCGTAGATGGGCCAACCCTGCTCAAAGGCTGCACATGTGAGATGAGTCTCCCCATTTATTTTCCACACCTCCAGCCAATAAATAACAATGAGGTCATTTAGAGTGCGGCTTAATGAGGACAGGTTACTTCAATCAAGAACAGCTGTTACTGGCAGACTTGGGAATGTTGGGCATAGGAACTCCTTGCCACTGAGTGCCAGCCTCAAAGAGAGCCTCCAATCTATGTACCTCATCCTTCAGGGGAAGTGCAACCCCATCCAGGTCTTCCTAATTCAGAGTCTTGAGAACTTCCTACCCATGACGCTTCCATCTTGTTGGGATTCAGCTTCAGTTTATCCAGCCATTTACTGGTTCCAGGCATTGGTCCAGTCTATATTGATTCAAAGGGAAAGGAGAAATTGAGAAGAGCATCATATACAGTACATATTGACGGGGCTTTTTTTCATCCAGAACCTACTGGAACTCAGTTCTGGCCCCTCTCAGGTGGATGCCATCACCATGATAAGAGAACAAGTGACATGTTCATGGTGAGATCTGGCACTTCTTTTTCTAGAAAAATAGCATATTGCCTATTGATGACACTACACCCCAGATTCCTGGGTGACATCTTACATCGGTCTCATATAGAGGTTAACCAGCACAGAGGTCAAGATGATCCCTGTGGGGCGACAGCACAAGAGCCTGACAGAAGCCCCCCAGTGCTATGGTTCTGGTTGAGGAGGTGGAGAACATGTATTCAATTTGCATTTTAATGAGAACCCACCTAACTGGCAATTGCCCCAACAATATGCAAACCAAGGCATACCTATCCTTCAAACTGCATTCCTCCCAATTTTGTGATGCAGGTTTACAGCCAAATAAAATGTGTATATTAGGAGAAAGTATGCATCAGAATTCACATATTAGTGAAAGTAGCCTAAAATTCATTACATTAGGGGAAAGAGCTTGCAAAGGTGTGTCTATTGCATCCAAAATGTGTATATAAGAACCAATTTGCACCAATATGCTGCTGGATTTCCATTAGGTCTTTTTTTAAAAAAATCCCAAACTTATGCAGAAATGTGAAGAACTGAATTTAAGATTTGAAAAACTGAAAAACTAAGAGAAATTGAAATTGATGGGTTCATCCATCCTCACTGTCTGGTTGTGACATTGCAGGTAGGAGCAAAGCCACTTTGATACAATGCCACCAACTCCTGGCCCATGAAGATATCACAGTGTAGCACATCACTGAGGAATCCACAACAATCAACAGGAGGGTGCTCCTCATTTCTGCCTCCTGAAAAAAAGTCATCTATCAAGGAGAGTAAGGCGAACCAAACCAAAGTCTGAAGCCAGGCTAAAATGGGTCTAGATATTGTATATCCTCCTGGTGTGGCTGTGGTTGACCTGCCACCACTCTCTCAACCACCCTGCCCACCTGTTCCATTATACCAAGAGAAAAGAACACACCAAGAACTCAGGCCAATATAAGTTTCAATAGTGGGAGTGGTCCCTACTCGCAAATCAATAGTCAATTGCAACAAAAACTAATCCATTCAAAAGTATGTATTCTGACAAGGATTACAAACTCAAATAGAGATTACAAACTCAAACAGAGATTACAAAATCAAACTCATAAGGATATGTATATCCAATTATGGATCAGAAACAAGTAAGTTCATGTTAGTCTATAGTCAGATTCGATGTGAAGGTCTTAGTTTCAATCATTGAGCAGAAGTTAGAAGTCAGTTATGGATCAGAAACCAGGACAGGGCCCTGTTTCGATGTTTTCACCTTCATCAGCTGGAAGTATCAAATATTACATGCAAATACATTTAAATTCTAAAGTATCATAGACTGTAAAACAGTCATAAATTGTAAAACAGTATTATATAACATTTGGTTCCTTACCTAATTTTTAAAGGGTCGTGTAAGTTTAAAGAATTCATATAAATATATCCTGTTATTTTCTACGTTTCTCAGAGATAACAACAAGTGTGGAAAGGTACGCAAGCCAGGCATTCTTGCTGCAAGGCTTCAATTCTATACCCCCTGAAAGGGGGATATCACCTGGCAGGCCAGAGCACATGACTGGTGGCCTTCATTTGACTTGGTAAAGTAGCAAATTGTTTCAGCTAGGTGTAAAGGTAAAGGTAAAGGGACCCCTGACCATTAGGTCCAGTCATGACCGACTCTGGGGTTGCGGCGCTCATCTCGCTTTATTGGCCGAGGGAGCTGGCGTACAGCTTCTGGGTCATGTGGCCAGCATGACTAAGCCGCGAACCAGAGCAGCGCACGGAAACGCCGTTTACCTTCCCACCCGAGTGGTACCTATTTATCTACTTGCACTTTGACATGCTTTTGAACTGCTAGGTTGGCAGGAGCAGGGACTGAGCAACGGGAGCTCACCCCATTGTGGGGATTTGAACCACCGACCTTCTGATCAGCAAGTCCTAGGCTCTGTGGTTTAACCCACAGCGCCACCTGGGTCCTAGGTGTAGAAAGACAAATATGTATGGCATATAGTTGGGCATGCCAATCTCTGCTGCTGAAGTGGAGTTCTCTGCAGTTCCTCACCATGAAGGAAGAAGGGATTAACACTTGACAAGGTTTGATTTAAAGACTTGGAGAATCTTGCAGGAAATGAATAACCGAGCTTTGGTGGCCCAATGTAACTTTGATACCACACCTTTTCCCTGAAAATTGGTGGGTTGACAAATGGAATGCAAAGCAACCAATTACTGGAAACGGCAAATAATACATCAGTACATGAGAGACAGCTCTTTGAAACAAATATTGACAAAGGGAAAGCTTTTTTTGCCCCCTGTAGCCAGCCAGACTGAATCAATGATTAATAAAGACCAATAGACTTGTACGCTAGATGGATTCAGAAAACAACATGCTGCAAGGCGAAACAATTCGCTTCTTATTCTTGCTGAAGGCAAAGATGATGAAAGCAAGCCCCCAGGGTGATTAGCATTAACTTCACACAAGCGTGTAAACGCCCAAGTTTCAGAACATGCAGTTCTGCTATTATGTATTTACAGCTTCTGTTATTGAATTTATTTCTACTTTTCTTTCTTTCTTTTAAAGCTGTGTTAGAGCTGATTCACGTATGCATATTCATCACTGGATGACTACAGAAATCAATGGTTGCTAAGTGGCAGGGGGAAGGAGGGGAGGAGAAGGATGGAGAAGAAGGCCAGCCCAGTATACCCCCTCTCTCCTTCCCAACCTAGCTTACTGGGAAATCAGTTTCAGAACTGCTACTCTTCTCTTCCACAAACAAGCCTAGCACACATCCCCTAGCAGCTGCTCCTAACAGGCTCAAGGTGTATGAGCGAGGCTTGGGACGCCCGCCCAAATAGAGAGAGCACCACATTTTCTTCCTTTATTAAAAAGATGTTTCCCTGTTTCTGTTCAACTGTTCAAGGTGGCTAACAAAATCAAACTGTATAAAATAATTACCAAGGCAGCAATCTTAACCCCTGGGAGTAGGTCCTATTTAATTTAATGAGACTTATTTCTAAGTAGAGGACACAGGTGGCGCTGTGGTCTAAACCACAGAGCCTAGGGCTTGCTGATCAGAAGGTCGGCAGTTCAAATCCCCACGACGGGGTGAGCCCTCGTTGCTCGGTCCCTGCTCCTGCCAACCTAGCAGTTCCAAAGCATGTCAAGTGCAAGTAGATAAATAGGTACCGCTCCGGCGGGAAGGTAAATGGCATTTCTGTGCGCTGCTCTGGTTTCGCCAGAAGCGGCTTAGTCATGCTGGCCACATGACCCGGAAAAACTGTCTGTGGACAAATGCCGGCTCCCTAGGCCAGTAAAGTGAGATGAGTACCACAACCCCAAAGTCGCCTGCGACTGGACCTAATGGTCAGGGTTCCCTTTACCTTTACCTATTTCTAAGTAGACATGGCTAGGATCACCCTGCAAGTTAGTGCAAATTAAGAAAATGGGGGCAGCCTCCTTTGGTAGCTGGCAGCTGATGCTGACTAATATTTGCAGACAGCATGTCAAACTGGGTTTGAACATACACAGGCCTAAGTCTATGGTGGATTGGGTCCATTGCACACAAGTCTGATTATATATCTTGTACGTTACAGCTTCGGTTTCTTTATTTTCACTTTAGGCACTTGATCAATGAAGTTGCAGTCTTAGCATGCTTTAGTTCCTAGGGGTTTTGTCCTTGCTCCATAAAGATCACTTTATGTGGATTGCCCATGAATACCAATTGCTGGGAATCACAAGTGGGGTGAGGGCCATTGCACTTGAGTTCTAGTTGTAGGCTTCAGAGAGGCATCTGGTTCATAGCTGTCAAGTTTTCCTTTTTCTTGCGAGGAAACCTATTCGGAATAAGGGAATTTCCCTTAAGAAAAGGGAAACGTTGACAGCTATGATCTGGTTGGCCACTGTGAGAATGGGATAATACACTAGATGGGCCTCCAAAGTATTGGAGCCTCAGCTTCAGGATCTGTCCTTCCAGTGAGCACTCAGGGCTGATTTCCTTCAGAATGGATAGGTTTGATCTTCTTACAGTCCATGGGACTCTCAAGCGTCTCCTCCAGCACCAGAATTAAAAAATATACAGTAGTACCTCGGGTTAAGTACTTAGTTCGTTCTGGAGGTCCGTTCTTAACCTGAAACAGTTCTTAACCTGAAGCACCACTAATGGAGCCTCCTGCTGCTGCTGCTGCGCTGCCGGAGCATGATTTCTGTTCTCATCCTGAAGCAAAGTTCTTAACCCGAGGTAATATTTCTGGGTTAGCGGAGTCTGTAACCTGAAGCGTATGTAACCCGAGGTACCACTGTACTGAATCCTCAAATCATAGACCAGCAGAGTTGGAAGGGAACACGAGGGTCATCTAGTCCAACCCCCTGCATTGCAGGAATATATTTTGCCCAATGTGGGGCTCGAAGCCGCACCCCTGAGATTAAAAGGTCTCACGCTATACAAACTGAGCCTAAATTTGTGTTTTGGAAACCACAGGACAAATTTCTTCAAACTTAAAAAAGGGCAGGAAATTATTTTTTTAAAAGAACCAAATAAAATATATTCCTTAACTATGAATCCCCTTGGCATAGAGCTTGATTATCAGTAGTTAGGCTGGATGGTCACAAAATATACATCAGAATCTGTAATGCACATGTGGGCAATAGGCTCTAGAATGCAGAAGTTGCTTAAGGCTAGGAGAGTGCAGGCCTATGGAAGGGGAGAGAGAGGGAATTGCCACGTTTAAATGTCCAGAAGTGTCTGTCACTCCAAAGCATTACACTTTCTTCCACAGTGGCCAGGAGGGAGC
Source organism: Podarcis erhardii (assembly GCF_964252035.2). NCBI lineage: Eukaryota > Metazoa > Chordata > Lepidosauria > Squamata > Lacertidae > Podarcis > Podarcis erhardii. The sequence continues at coordinate 20,759,667 of NC_138512.1, forward strand.
TATTTAAGTGCCTGGAAGTGTCAAGCAGAAGAAGCACGGGGCCTTCAATAAAGATTATGATAAAGCAATGGCCAGAGGCAACAGCCCAAAGAGATGGAAATAGGGGGCGATGTAGGGCAAAGCCAACTGTGAAGGGAAAGAAGGGATAGTTAGTGCCCCAAATACTACTCAGCAGCTTTATGGCTACATTTGAATACACATTCCCTCTGCTTGGTGGGCATCTTGTGTGTGTGTGTGTGTGTGTGTGTGTGTGTGTGTGTGTGTGTGTTGTCTCTCTCCTGGTGATCACTCGTGGCAGAGTAAGATTATCTTCCATGAACGCTGTCTTTGCAGTGTGTCCGTAAATGACTGTGGAGGACAATTCTGGATCCGCACATCCTTCCACAGTGGGGACATAGGTTTCTGGGCAATCACGATGAGGATTTGCCAAACATGCCTTCCTCTTAATTCATTTCTCCCATACATCCTGAATTCGTGTGTCTTCAAAATCCATGACGCCTTTAGTCGAGACTATTCTCCAGTTGGAGTGCTTGCATTCTAAAGGTAAAGGTATTCCTGACCATTAGGTCCAGTCACGGACAACTCTGGGGTTGTGGTACTCATCTTGCTCTATAGGCCGAGGGAGCCAGCGTTTGTCCGCAGCTTCCAGGTTATGTGGCCAGCATGACTAAGCTGCTTTTTGTGAACCAGGGCGGCGCACGGAAATGCTGTTTACCTTCCCGCCGCAGCGGTACCTATTTATCTACTTGCACTTGATATGCTTTTGAACTGCTATGTTGGCAGGAGCTGGGACCGAGCAATGGAAGCTCACCCCATTGCGGGGATTCGAACAGCCAACCTTCTGATCGGCAAGCCCTAGGCTCTGTGGTTTAGACCACAGCGCCACCCACATCCCAGCTTGCAGTCTAGTGTTTCCCAATTATTGGTGCTTATACTTATATTTTTTTTTAAAAAAATTTAGATTTGCCTTGAGAGCATCTTTAAATCTCTTTTGTTGTCCACCATTATTTCGCTTTCCATTCTTAAGCTGGCAATAGAGTAGTTGCTTTGGAAGAAAATAATCAGGAAGCATATAGCCAAGGCACTGAAATCAAGGATTTTTGGGGGTTGGACAAGGTGGATGGGGTGAGCCTATCCACCTTATGAGTGCCTAGGTTCCTAGTTCAGTACCACTAAAGGTTTAGTTAATAATAAGAATAACAATTTTACCCCATCCACTCTGGGAGGCTTCCAGCATATACAGAAACATAATAAAACATCAAATATTAAAAACTTCCCTATACAGGGCTGCCTTCCGATATTTTCTAAAAGTCAGGTAGTTGTTTATTTCCTTGACATCTGATGGGAGGGTGTTCCACAGGGTGGGTGCCACTACTGAGAAGGCCCTCTGCCCAGTTCCTTGTAGCCTCACTTCTCGCAGTGAGGGAACCACCAGAAGGCCCCTGGAGCTAGATCTTAGTCCCTGGGCTAAATGATGGGGGTGGAGATGCTCCTTCAGGTATACAGGGCCAAGGCCATTTAGGGCTTAAAAAATCAGCACCAACACTTTGAATTGTGCTCGGAAATGTACTGGGAGCCAACGTAGGTCTTTCAGGACTGGTGTTATATGGTTAATGCAGTTATTGTTACACATATATCCCAACTTTCTTCTAAGGAGCTCAAGGTGGCATATGTGGTTTTCCCCCCACACTGTTTTATCCTGCAAGATAGGTGAGGCTGCGATTCAGAGATGTAGTGACTGTCCCAGTGAGCTCTATGGTTCAGTAGGGATTTGATCCATGGTTTCCCTGGTCCTTGTCCAATACTCTAAATGCCACACTACCTCCTGGGTGGAGCTGGTGAGAATGCCATCTTTCTGTCCAGGTAACTTGTTGTCGTCCACCACGCAAGCGGCAGCAGCAGCAATTCTCTCCTGTACCTTTGAAAGTCATACTGCATTTGTAAATGCAGAGAAAGAGATTCAGAAATAGTGAAAGCTGATTCTCTGCCTCTTAAAATTTCTGTTTGTTCTTCATGACTGTTGAATGCCCTTGTAATTGAGGACACGCTGAAATAAGAAAGGAACCAATGTACGGCTCCCAGACTTCTGCTTTATAATCCACATGGGCATGGATGTAAGGGGGGGGGGTGAGGAGAAACCAGAAAGAGAAGAAGAAAAAGAGCTGACTTCTGTTCAATTGAGACAAAGTAGAAGGCAAACCTTTTATGAGGCTGCTGGAGTTAGAGCCAAAGCATAAGACAAGAGAGAGGTAGCAGAAGTCTGAAGCAGCATAATAATCAGACTAAGTGCAAGAACAGGGGTAATAAAATGTATTCACCCTAGTCAATGGTGACAATAATTCATCCTGAGCTCTTGCAAAAGTAAATGCCTCTGAGTCACTAGATTAACACAAATCATCCAGTAAAGACCATTATTTTGAGAACTTACAGTTATGTGGGTGGACATTTTTTGATGCGCCCTCTTTCCCAATCACTTTTCAATTGGTCTTCAAAGCACAGGTTATTCTGCAAGATCCAAGTGCTGCTGCAACCTGTTGTTTCGTTGCTGTAATAGTATTTGAAGCACATCTGCACAACTTGTGACCCTCTCTGTTAGATGTAGGCCAACAACCATGTATGGTGCCTCTCCAGGGTCTACATGGAATATTTCACCTTGCCTACCTAAAACAGCAAAATTATGTTGTAGGGGGCACCTTCAAACACCTGAGATGCCACAATGCATGAATAATGGGCTACATTCTGGCTGGAGGTTCATACATGGAGTGGTCCTGTTTTAAGGTAAACCAGCACAGCCATCTGGACAAAGGGACTCCTAGTCACCAAGGTCACCTGAACCTCCAGTGACAGGGCTGAATCCAGGATCATCTCCGAATGACAGATCCCAGTGGCTTCAGATACATGTTAAATACCACATTTTTCCGTGTATAAGACTATATTTTTTCCTAAATTTTTGAAGTTTAAAATAAGGGGTCGTCTTATACATTGATATTGCATAGTGCATTTTCTTAATTTTGGGTTAAAAAAAATAGGGGTTGTCTTATACATGGGGGTGTCTTATACATGAAAAAATATGGTAGCTTGGGGACAAGATGGAATCCTTTGGATGATGAAAGACAACTCCCATGGGGCCAAGCAGTAAAAGGATCTGACAGTTAAGTCCAGTCGCAGATGACTATGGGGTGCGGGGCTCATCTCACTTTACAGGCCGAGGGAGCCAGCGTTTGTCCTCAGTTTTTCCGGGTCATGTGGCCAGCATGACTAAGCCGCTTCTGACACAACGGAACACCGAAACCAGAGCAGTGCACGGAAACGCTGTTTACCTTCCCACCGGAGTGGTACCTATTTATCTACTTGCACTTTGGGCATGCTTTCGAACTGCTACGTTGACAGGAGCTGGAACTGAGCAACGGGTGCTCACCCTGTCGCAGGGATTTGAACCGCTGACCTTGTGATCAGCAAGCCCAAGAGGCTCAGTGGTTTAGACCACAGCGCCACCCGCGTCCCTGGCAAAGCAATAGTGCCCCCTAACTACTTTTTGGAAGCAGCATCTAAGGTAATAGTGGAGACACTGTAATTCAATACCCCATCTCCCAGAGCTGCTCTAAAAGGATGACAATAGTTACTTGATTTCTGATTATAACTTTTTGATATGCTTTTAATTTTACCAGTTTTATGTACAGTTGCTTTGATATTTTATATACATATTAGCAGTCTCTCTCTCTCTCTCTCTCTCTCTCTCTCTCTCTCTACTGTATACATACCACAAGCAATTGTCTCAAAAGCCACTGCAAGATCAAAGAGGACATGCCCTCCTGTCCTGACATCCACATCTCTGTCTGAACAAATGTTTTCAATCAGGGTGACCGTAGCAATTTTGGTGCCCCAATCTGGCCTGAAACTGAATTGAAATAGGTCCAGATAATAGTTTTTGCGCCAAGAATTCCTGAAGCCACCCTTGACCAAAGTGAGGATATTCACCAGTGAGTGATAATTGTTAAACACCTCTGGGTTCCGTGGAGAAAGCCCTCTCCAGGACCATCACTTTCTTCATGAGATGGCAACATGAGCAGCCTCATGGGGATAAGGATTGAGACCCCAATAGTGAGGAAATTCAGAAGGTAAGCTGGAATCAAACTAGCATATGCAAGTGAAAGTGCCTATAAGATTACACTTTGATTTACAAAGGCTGGGGCCAGAAATGCATAACAAGTCACCTTTCTGAATTATGTTCTAAGGGTGCTCCAAAGAGATATATTTTATAACTACTGCCTCCAGCGGTTTTGAGATTCAAGTGTCCTAGTGTTAAAACTATTTACTTGTGACCTGAATGTTGCCCTCCTCATACAAAATTAAGTAATTTTTACATTACAGAAGCTCGGCTCATTTTAAATGATTCCTGTTGAGCTAGAGGTCAATGTTATTTCTAAATAGCTCAACTGAGAAACATTTTACAGTTCTTATTACTCGATCCTAATAGCAGAGGTGCCCACAAAATGGAATTGTGGCAATTTTTCTTCAAACTGGAAAGATAGCAGATCCCCTCAGAGCCACAATGGTTGAACTGAGTAAATTACTTTCTGTGCAAGTCTTAAGTGGAGAGATGGAACAAAATGTACATAATTCATACCCTACATTATGATTTGTTTTATAATTATTTCTCAAAGGAAGCTTTATCACGTATTTAAGGACACTAGATCAGTCGTGATATTCTAGTGATTCAGCTTGAACTTAAGATAACCGTGGTGAATAATCACTGATAATTCAGAGGATGCTTCATACTCTCAAGCGAGCATGTGATTCCAGTGCTGTGTGACACACCATAACAAAGTGGGCTGGGTTCAAAATGCAGGTGAAAATGTGGCTTGAGCCCTCAGTCTAAAATGTTTTGTGTATTTCCCCTCGCACATTAGACAAACAATGTAAAACATTTATACTGGAATCATCTTACAGGTTCAGATGCAGACTGATCCAGTTGTTGTTGTTGTTGTTGTTGTTGTTGTTGTTGTTGTTGTTGTTGTTGTTGTTGTTTAGTCGTTTAGTTGTGTCCAACTCTTCGTGGACAACTCTGGGGTTGCAGTGCTCATCTCACTCTATAGGCCGAGGGAGCCACTGTTTGGCCGCAGACAGCCTCCAGGTCATGTGGCCAGCATGACTAAGCCGCTTCTGGTGAACCAGAGCAGCGCACGGAAACACCGTTTACCTTTCCACTGGAGCGGTACCTATTTATCTACTTGCACTTGATGTGCTTTTGAACTGCTAGGTGGGCAGGAGCTGGGACTGAACAACGGGAGCTCACCCCCATTGCAGGGATTCGAACTGCCGACCTTCCGATCAGCAAGCCCTAGGCTCTGTGGTTTAGACCATGCATCCCTAACAAAAGATTAGAAATACATTAAAATCATAATGCCATATATATTCCGTATGCTCCAACATATCTCCAATGAAAATTTTCCATAATGACAATTTTACTATTTATATCCCATACATCTTACTGGGCTGACCCAGTCACTCTGGGCAGCTTCCAACATATATAAGAACATAACAAAGCATTAAACATTAAAAAAAACAACCTTCCCTATACAGGATTGCATTCAGACAGTTCAGGAGTCGGATAACTCCATACCCTCCAACATTACTCCAATGAAAACAAGGACATCCTAAGGAAAAGTGGGACATTCCAGGATCAGATCAGAAACTGGGATGGCTTCTCTAAATCAAGGGCATCCCTGGAGGAATTATTATTATTATTATTATTATTATTATTAATAATAATACCCCGCCCATCTGGCTGGATTTTCCCAGCCACTCTGGGCGGCTTCCAACTGAGTATTAAAATACAAAAACCAATTAAACATTAAAAGCTTCCCTGAAGACAGCCTTTAGATGTCTTCTAAAAGTCTGGTAGTTGTTTTTCTCTTTGACATCTGGTGCGAGGGTGCCACTACCAAGAAGGCCCTCTGCCTGGTTCCCTGTAACTTGGATTCTTGCAGTGAGGGAACCGCCAGAAGGCCCTCGGTACTGGACCTCAGTGTCTGGGCAGAATGATGGGGAGTGGGGGGTAGAGATGCTCCTTCAGGTATACTGGACCAAGGCCATTTAGGGCTTTAAAGGTCAGCACCAACACTTTGAATTGTGCTCGGAAATGTACTGTGAGCCAGTGTAGGTCTTTCAAGACCGGTGTTATGTGGTCTCGGCAGCCGCTCCCAGTCACCAGTCTAGCTGCCGCATTCTGGGTTAGTTGTAGTTTCCTGGTCACCTTCAAAGGTAGCCCCACATAGAGCGCATTGCAGTAGTCCAAGCGGGAGATAACTAGAGCATGCACCACTCTGGTGAGACAGTCCGTGGGCAGGTAGGGTCTCAGCCTGTGTACCAGATGGAGCTGATAAACAGCTGCCCTGGACACAGAATTGACCTGTGCCTGGAAAATAGGGACACTTGGAAGGTCTGCTATAATCTTGCATTGACCACGTTGTAGTCGCCTTGAGTTTAAAGCTGGTATTGAGCAAAGAGGCTATCAAAAGAACAAGTGCATAGGAATGTCTGATCATGTTGCTTGGATGGAGTCTCTATGCTGAACTGGCTTCTTATTCAGTGTCGCTGTTACTGTCCTTATCTCCCACTGGCCTGTTCATCTTGAGCAGTGATGGGAAACATTGGCCATGCCGGCTGGGGGTGATGGGACTTGGAGTCCAATGACAACTGGAAACCAACAGCCTCCCCATCTTAACTCCAGAGATATGCAGTGACTTGAGAACTATATTTTTAAAATCCACATTAATGGTTGTTTTTTAATAGAAAAAAACAAATACAACCTCCCCCCATCCCAAATCTGCCCCTGATATAGCAGCAGTATTTTAATGCTTTAGTGCCATAAAGGAATTTCCCAGCTGTGATTGATCTGTTAATGTTTTTATTTTACAGTCCTTCCCCACCCAATACAGAGATTGCCAGAGATATCAGCAGATTAACAGCTTAATAAATGCTTCAGAGAGAACATCACAACATTATGAACACAACAGTTTCTTAATCTGTGTCACTTCTGTGATTGATTTTAAAGACTGATCAGTTGCAAGCCATTAGTGTCGTAGTTACATAACATTAACACCTGACATAAAAATCCTATATGCTGCAAAAAAAATTAATCTAGTTAATCAACAGGGGATTTTGCAGTGATGTTGGAAATGACCGAGGAGACAATGGCTTTATATCCTAAAATGGCTTGTAGAAAATCCTAACTGGGAATTAAAGTTCAGGTTACGATCTCTTTTAAGTACTCTGATGAACTAGATTTGAGAATGAAGGCTTACTCTGCAGTTATATCTGGGGCACACTTTCATGCAGAGCTTTTTCATTGTGCATTAAAGGAATATAGCACTATGCTGAGGTCCAACAGAGGAAACGAACTAGCTCCTTTGAACTTTTATGACTTTAAATATCATCTTGGATGTACGTAGCACTAATGAGTTTAGGTTCACAGTTTTGGCTTAGTTCTATTCTGCTGAAAACAGAATTGGAGGAAGTGGATTGACAGGTTTCTGCACACACCCAGCATGGTAAGCAATATTTTTAAGCCCATGGCCACATTTGCAAATGGGCGGAACTGATATAGGCACCATAAAAAGGTAAAGGGACCCCCGACCATTAGGTCCAGTCGTGGCCGTCTCTGGGGTTGCGGCGCTCATCTCGCTTTATTGGCCGAGGGAGCCGGCGTACAGCTTCCGGGTTATGTGGCCAGCATGACTAAGCCACTTCTGGCAAACCAGAGCAGCGCACGGAAATGCCATTTACCTTCCCGCCAGAGTGGTACCTATTTATCTACTTGCACTTTGACGTGCTTTGGAACTGCTAGGTTGGCAGGAGCAGGGACCGAGCAACGGGAGCTCACCCCGTCTCAGGGATTCGAACTGCCAACCTTCTGTTCAGCAAGTCCTAGGCTCTGTGATTTAACCCACAACACCACCTGCGTCCCAAATAGGCACCATATACACCCCACAACCAAGCATAGGCTGCAACTTATTCTATTGCTTACTCTAGAATTCTTCTTTCACCTCCAACTTCAGCATCAGGGGAGCCCCTGCAGACTCCAGGGGGGGACTCTATGGGCAATAATAATAATAATAATAATAATAATAATAATAATAATAATAATAATTTTTATTTATACCCCGCCCTCCCCAGCCAAGACCGGGCTCAGAGTGGCTAACAACCAATAATAAAAACAAGTTGATTAAAATACAATTTAAAAAACAATATTAAAATACAACATTAAAACATTAGGATGCAGCCTCTTCGCAGGAGGAGAAAGGGAAAAGAAAGAGGGGGAAGAAATCAAACTGATTCTGAGCCAAAGGCCAGGTGGAACAACTCTGTCTTACAAGCCCTGCGGAAAGAGATCAGATCCTGCAGGGCCCTGGTCTCAAGAGACAGAGCATTCCACCAGGCTGGAGCCAGTGTTGAAAAGGCCCTGGCTCTGGTTGAGGCTAATCTAACTTCCTTAGGGTGTTGCTATTTATGGACCTTAAGGTCCTCTGTGGGGCACACCAGGAGAGGCAGTCCCATAGGTACGAGGGTCCTATTATTATTATTATTATTATTATTATTATTATTATTATTGATTCACTTGCATGCACCATGTTGGTGAGTCATGGCTCCCAGTAAAGGAGAAGCCTCTAGAGATTTCAGACTCTACTGCATTTCAGTAAGAATTGGGGAATTTGGAATCAAGAACAGATTCTGGAAGAGAGGCTGAAGAAGTGTCAGGTTTTGAGAGATAAAATGTAAGACAAGTCAGAATAGATCAGAATGGTTCAAAGCACTGACTGCCCACATGTTGGTACAGTGGTACCTTGGGTTATGAACTTAATCCGTTCCGGAAGTCCATTCTTAAATCAAAACCGTTCTTAAACCGAGGCGTGCTTTCCCTAATGAGGCCTCCTGCCGCCGGTGCCCTTCCACCGTTCAGATTCCGTTCTTAGACCAAAGTAAAGTTCTCAAACCAAGACACTATTTTTGGTTTGCGGAGTTTGTAAATCAAATCGTTCTTAACTGGACTGTTCTTAAACCAAAGTACCACCATACAAAGAAGACAAAGATGAAATTATGCATACCCAAATGATTGGTCATAAAACAGTTTCACTAATTCACCAATAGGCCATGGTAAAATCTGAATACAGTGGTACCTTGGTTCTCAAACTTAATCCATTAGTCTGTTCCAAAACCAAAGTGTTCCAAAACCAAGGAGTGTTTTCCCATAGAAAGTAATGCAAAACAAATTAATCAATTCCAGACTTTTAAAAACAACCCCTAAAACAGCATGAATTTTACTCTCTAATGAAACCATTGATCCATAAAATGAAAGCAATAATCAATGTACTGTACTATAAAATAAATAAGACAGTATTGTAGATGATGAAAATTAAAATTATTATTTTTCTTACTTGCTCTGATGATAGTCATTGTTTGGAGGGGGGACTTTTATCCATTTCCGCAGTCACACAATCAATCAATCAATCAATCAATCAATCAGGTGAACTGGGTTCCACACAGTCACAAAAACAAATTAACCGAAAAAGCCTCAAAAACAAAAACGCAAAATAAATAGCAAAACCAAAAGTGCCAAATACAGTGGTACCTTGGTTCTCAAACTTAATCTATTCTGGAAGTCCATTTGACTTCCAAAATGTTCGAAAACCAGGGCGTGACGTCTGATTGGTGCAGGCGCCCCAGAAACAATAGCCGATAGCTGTATCGGACGTTTGGCTTCTAAAAAACATTTGAAAACTGGAACACTTACTTCCCGGTTTTTGGTGTTTGAGAACCAAGGCGTTTGAAAACCAAGGTACCACTGTATAGGCTTCTGTAACAACATAGTTGATAATGGAATGTAGTTTTGTTTTATGACGTGTCAGGCTGGCCTTAACACCTATCCATTTAGTTTAGGAGGAAATTTTGAAGGACACAAAATAATCTAAAATCTAAAAATAATGATTGATAATCAGCTGTTATCTCCTTTCTTTCAGCTTGTATGTGGGTAGTAGTTGGGGGACTGTAGTTACATTGCAAGGACATAGGATTTTGAATCAACGGGATATATTTTGTGTTGTCCAAAAAACGAATTGTCTCCACCCTAAAAAGAACATTCACAAAGTTAAGCCAACAGCAATTCTTCAATGACTCTACAAAAGAAGTAGATATATAAATATATTCTTATCCTTTGTGTTCAATTTGAAAAAATGGATTACCCAGCAAAATGAAGCAAATCATGAAGGCTGATTCTTCCTGATCTGTCGTGTGCATCTCAGATAAGAAGCTTAAGTAAAGGATTATCCTTTTTGCATCTTTGAAATAGAGATTGTCACAAATCCTTTTGTCCGCCATGTATATATGCACCATATTGAATCAGAACATATAGTAAGTTCTTCAGGTTTTGCAAGATGAACATCACTGAACTTAGTTTTATATTTTTGTTTTTACTTACTTTTGTTGCACTTAAGTGCATAGCTGTCAAGTGTCCCTTATTAGAAGGGACAGTCCCTTATTCCAGCGCCATGTCCCGCTGCTGTCCCTTATTGATGGATGTCCCTTAAATGTCCCTTAAATGATGTCCCTTAAATTTCAAAGGAAGCAGCTCCTCTCCCTCCCTCCCTGCCGGCCAGGGAGGAGGGAGGCTCCAACTGTGTTGCTTGGCTGTGTTGCTCACCCAATAAGAAGTCTAAGAACGACTGAGGGGTGGAGCTTGCATGCCTTGTGTGCGGCTAGTTAATGCAAGCTGAGGGGTTTTTTGAATGCTGGACGCCATATTGCTGCACGTGCTGCTGCAAACTTTGCAGTGCAAAGTCAGGCCAGGGAGCCATCTTAGGTTGAGGCTGCATAGGCCTTGTGGTGCATGTGATTCAGATTCTATTCAGTTGAACCTCTGGTTACAAAGTTGGTTGGACAGTGTTCTCGAAGCTACCAGCGTGAGTTTGACCAGACTGCAGGAGGACAGGAAGACTGGAGTGCCTGGAACAGGTGAGGCTGCAGGTCCCTTATTTTGGCTGCTGGTCCCTTATTTTCAAGGCTGCTGGTCCCTTATTTTCAAATCTGTAAATTGACAGCTATGCTTAAGTGCCAAATCTATAGCTGAACTCTACCATTTCAGACTATAGGTAAGGGATCATGGAAGTAAATGCTCATCTAAGCAAAAAGGTCCTTCCATCCACAAAACTGTTCTTCAGAGGGAAGAGTTTCAGACACATACCTGAAATTGACGATTGGTAATTATTTTAGGAGCAACATACGACTGAGTCCAAGTGGAGCTAGTGGAAACAATGAAAACAATGTTGTTGTTTTTACAAAGTTTTTTTTACTGTTTCTCCATAGATAGATGGATAGACAGATAGATGACAGATAAAATGCTAGAAAATGGGCTTTAAAAAAACCAATTTGGGCTTCATTTCCACCATGAAAAGCCATCTTAATGCTGTAATTTTACATCAAAATGTGCCTTGGTGTGTGGGCTGCCTAATTACAATTCCCTGAACTTTATTTGGTATGCAAGTGTAAAAAGTAAACAGAGAAATATTTAGATGAGAATTTACAGGTCCACCTACTCTCTCCCATGCTTTGCAGGAAAGACATCTGGGGAAATCAATTTGAATCAAGGAGGTTTACCCAGTTGTCTTTTTCACCACCCTTCATGATGGTTGTGGGGTGTGTGTGTGTGTGTGTGTGTGTGTGTGTGTGTGTGTGTGTTGCACTGCCCTCTACTGCACAAAACGTTCATCATTTGACTTAAATTGTCAGTGCTTGGAAAACTGGTACATTGGCACATCATATGAGTCCTTGACTGCTAATAGCTGCTGAAATCTGTCCCTTGCCTTGAGACAGAGATGTCTGGAAGAGATTCTGAGCCCTGGTTTATTCTATTTTATCACCTTATTTATTGTTGGGGAGAGGAAGGGGAGAAGAACCTCTTTCCCTTTCTCCAGCCAGTGGGGTATGGTGAGCAGTGAGGTCATGGGAGAGGGGTGAGCGGTGAGGGGGTGGGGGTGGTGGCTGGGTGAGTGGGTGGGATGAAAAGGGATGGGAAGGAGACCTGGCCAGGTGTAAAGGAATGAGGGGTGTCGGGGTGGCGTGGGGTTGGGGGGTGGCAAGCAACATGAGCAGGGGTGGGGGCTGTGTGTGTGTGTGTGTGTGTGTGTGTGTGTGTAGAGGGAGGGAGGGAGATTGCAACAGTCTCTTGGAATTTTGTATAAGGGTTTTATACAAATGCAGTTATTTCTCTAGGCCTCATACTTTTAATGTTATTGATTCTATTGAAGTCCATTATGTTTAATGCATCTTTGCTAATTGGCACAGTAAGTTTCATAAAAGATGAGAACAAAACCTTTCGGAACCATTTTAGTTGAGCTAATTATAGAGCATTCGTCTTTTTTTTTACTAGACCATGTTGCACAGGAATACAAAAGACCAGTTTAAGGTTAAAGGGAACCCAGGATAGTATTATTATCAGGGACCACTCTGAGTACTATAATCCACCTCGGTGTGGAAAGAAGTTTGTCAAATCACAGACAAATAGATCCAGGAGTTTTTGTGCTGAACACCTTTAACATTTGTTATTTAAAAGGAAATGTATATAACTGTGGTTTGTTTGTTTGTTTTTGGCAGAACTGGATGAAATTTGCAAGCAAGGTTGCCCATTCTGCAGGCATGAATCACATCCAAATTTCAGAAGGATAGATCCCATGGTTTTCTCACATGGACAGCCACTACAGTTTTTATGGTTGGTAAATCACAGTGTCTCTGACTGCTTTGTGGGCAATTGGTCTGAAAATTGCAACCACCAGACAGGTATCCTGGGGCAAGAAACCGGCCAGTAGGAAACAAATAGGTCCGTCAGTTTTAGTGCTAGCCACCTTTAAAGTTGATTTTGGACTGGGAAGAACAGAAAGAGATTGTTTTCTGGGTAAAGTCATTATCTCAGGTTACAAGGTTGACTTGTCTGTTATAATGCAGCTCTTCCTCTGCCCCCCCCCCGTACAATGACATTTGTTCTTCCTTTCCCCAGCTTTCACACACACACACACACACACACACACACATATATATATAATTTTTATTAGTTTTTTTAAACATATCATTTTCAACAGCAATTCAACATACTTTTACATCTTATTCAAATTTTTGACTTCCATCAATCCTGTCTGAAAATTTTCCAATCTAATGCATTTCTTATCTTCCCTATTACATTTCAAACCAATATCTCTATCTTTTTCTACTTTGTAACACTTCGTATATTTCTCCTTACAAAACTTCTTGTACTCCTACTAGCATAATTTGTTGATTACAGTTGCTCTTCAAATAATTCATATACTTCTTCCAGTCTTCTGTAAATCTCTGGTCCCGCAGGTTTCGAATCCTCCCTGTCATTTTGTCCAGTTCTGCATAGTCCATTAATTTTGTCTGCCATTCTTCTTTCGTCGTAATTTCTTCTTGTTTCCATTTCTGGGCTAACAATACTCTTGCTGCAGTCCCTTTCCCCAGCTTTCCATCCTGACATTATAGTAAGCTTTTAATAAGTGATATGACTTTCACTTCCAGCAATCACTTACAGTAGTACCTCGGGTTACACACGCTTCAGGTTACAGACTCCACTAACCCAGAAATAGTGCTTCAGGTTAAGAACTTTGCTTCAGGATGAGAACAGAAATCGTGTTCCGGCGGTGTGGCGGCAGCAGGAGGCCCCATTAGCTAAAGTGGTGCTTCAGGTTAAGTACAGTTTCAGGTTAAGTACGGACCTCCGGAACCAATTAAGTACTTAACCCGAGGTAACACTGTATATGTATCTCCCCGCCCCCACACCTTTCGGCCCCTTTTTGCTACCTGCAATGTACCAGATCCCAGATTCTGCTTCATCTCAGAATTTGTCTATATCCAGTGCATATCCCTAGTACAGGGCTATGCACGCATGTTTCTCTACTGCACACACCCACACTCATCGCAACACGATAAACACATGAACAAGGCTCATTGATTTTGTACCCCTTTTTTCAGATCTATAATCTTCCTTGTGGTGAGAAGTTCAGTTCTTTATTTCAAATGTAGCAGATTTATATTTTAGCCACTATTTTTCTGGCTGTTTTATAACCCCAAACACGGAATTTTAAAAAGAATCCCTAATATGGAATTTGCTTTTTTCATGACCAAGACATACCCCAAGATCACAAGGTTTCATCTGTGATAATTCAGTTGTTGTTAGAAAAGATCTGGCCCTTAGAGCAAGGAAAGTGGAAATACAACCAAGAACAGTCTCAGACCATAATCCAATACTAGTTAAGTTCCATGGAGAAGAACTAGAATATAAAAGATGGCGGCTACAGGAAGATATACTGATTAATAAAGATATGATAGAGAAAGGGAAGAAAATTATTAAAGAATATTTTGAATTAAATTGTAATCAAGATGTTGACTTAAAAACCGTTTGGGATGCAGTTTTAAGAGATTATTTCATCCAGCAAAGTGCATACCAGAGGAAAGTAAGGGAATGTAAGAAACTGGAAATATCTGACAAAATAATAAAGAAATAGAAAGAATTGGTTAAAGGCCCAGGAAATAGAGAGAAACTCCAATAGATTAAATTATTACAGATACAATATTCAAGGCTTGTAAACCATGAAATAGAAAGGAAAATTAAGTTTGCAAAACAAAGGAATTCTGAATTTGCAAATAAACCAGGAAAGTTACTGGCCTGGCAGCTTTAAAAAGAGAGTAGACAAAGAGTAATTAATGAACTGATAAAGTACGGAGTACACATAAACAATCCAAAACAAATCAGACAGGAATCTGTGAGGTTTTACGCAGATCTGTATAAAAAAAGAGAAATAAGACTTTAAACTTATAGAGAATATAGAGGGAAGTAAGTTGGGAAAAATTTAGAGTGAAAGTAAAGGTAAAGGTACCCCTGCCCGTACGGGCCAGTCGTGTCCAACTCTAGGGTTGTGCACCCATCTCACTTAAGAGGCCGGGGGCCAGCGCTGTCCGAAGGCACTTCTGGGTCACGTGGCCAGCGTGACAAGCTGCATCTGGTGAGCCAGCGCAGTGCACTGAAACACCGTTTACCTTCCCACTAGTAAGCGGTCCCTATTTACCTACTTGCACCCAGGGGTGCTTTCGAACTGCTAGGTTGGTAGGCGCTGGGACCGAGCAACGGGAGCGCACCCTGCCGCGGGGATTCGAACCGCCGACCTGACGATCGACAAGTCCTAGGCGCTGAGGTTTTACCCACAGCACCACCCGCGTCCAATATGCCCATCTCCATGATGGAAGTACATCAGGTGATAAGCCAGGGGAAATCTGGGAAAGCCCAGGGACCAGATGGGCTCCTGGTGGGAAACTACAAAACATTTTGGGAATCCTTTCCTAAAAACCCCTAAGCATTGTTGTTGGGGCTGATAACAACAGAAGTTACCAAAAAAGAGAGAAATCTGTTCCAATACACAGCAACAGCTGTACGTTATTAGCACAAAAATGGAAAACAGATAGGGTACCAACAAAAGAGGAATGGCACATTAAACTGTTAGAGTATGCGGAGCTAGCAGGGATGACAACTAGAATAAGAAATCAAAATGACAAAAGATATAAGGAGGACTGGATATTGTTTACTGAATATACGGGAAAGTATTATAAGCAATCGACTTAGCAGGTTTTCTAAGGTTTTCAGCAGTGCAAGAAATAATGTAAGTTTACAAAAGTAGTTGCGATAGAGGGGGTGAACCAAGACAACGCGAGAAAAAGAGGTGATAAGAGGAACCATGAAAAGAGGGGATGGGAAATCAGTTAAGGATTTTTTTTTTAATGTATGCAGATTCTTTCATATTCTAACAATGCCACTTCTTATTTACTTTAGAGATATTTTTCTGTTAGCACTGTTTTAGTTTATGTTTTGTTGATATAGAATTCCTAAAAAAAATGCAAAGAAAAGAAAAGAAAAGAAAATTCAGTTGCCGTTGTTACTATTAAGTTTGTTAGTTGCTTTATCCTGCCCAGGGCAACCCACCTAGGTACATTAAACTCCACTTAGGTACATTAAAACCAAGAGTAAAGAGAAATACATTAAAAATATCCCTCCCACTTCTAAAAGGCCTGGTTATAGAGAAACAGTTTCATCTGGTGCCTAAAGATATGCAATGAAGGCATCAGGTGAGCCTCACTGGGGAGTGCTTTCCACAAGCAGGGAGTCACCCTCTGGACCTCTTGCAAAGGAGGCATGTGAAGAAGGGCCTCAAATGATGATTGCAAGGTCCATGTAGGTTCATATGGGGAGAG
The DNA here is from genome assembly GCF_964252035.2 of Podarcis erhardii. Taxonomy (NCBI): domain Eukaryota; kingdom Metazoa; phylum Chordata; class Lepidosauria; order Squamata; family Lacertidae; genus Podarcis; species Podarcis erhardii. Next base: position 20,775,972 of record NC_138512.1, read on the forward strand.
GCCATTCTTGGTGTATTGCAGTTTAAGGCTCTATAGGTCAAAACCAGCCCTTTGAACTGGGCCCAGAAACTATTTGGCTGCCATTGCAGTTGGGCCAGGATTGGTGCTATATGTTCAAACCATCTTGCCTTAGTTCAGACCCCTTCCACTTATATGTGAAGCTGGTGTTTTTAAAATTTCACTATGAATCTCTTTGCATCTAGTTACAATCCAATCTCATTTGCCATTTTGTTGCCCAAACAATCCAGTTCTGCTTGGGGTTTCTGTTTTGAGTACCGGTAATTTGCTATCATCTTCAAATTTTGCTAAGTTACTCCTGACTCCAGACCATTATCAATGGATTGAATAGCCTCTGTCCCAACACAGTGCCTTAATCAACTTCAGTGTTTGCTTCCCTCTATGGACAGGAGCTTTCCTCAGCCCTGCTCAGAACTGGCTCAGTATTTACAAGCTGTTCCAGTGAGTATTCAGGAAAGCAGCTCATTGACTCCTGAGGATTCTCTTCTGGTTCATAATATTGGCACTGATGAAAATCCAATACTGCTCAGTGCAATGCAACTGAGTCATGGTTGTAACAGTATTCCAGGGATCAGAGATCTAAACTGGGGAAGAATGAGCTGGAGAATACCAGCCAGGTTAAGATGGTGAGTGTATGTGTGGGAGTTCTTCTCCAGCTCATTGTAAAGAGCTCTAGGGGCATAATAATCCATCTTGTTTTTAAGGTAAACATTACAAATCACTGAGTTTCATATTCTCAGTCAAAAAATTATGAAACTTGGTGACATCTCTGTTCCAAGTGTATCTTTCAAGCTTTTTTCAGTGAAGACCCATGGCGAAAAATAATAATGATCCAGCTTCTCTGCAATCTCCCTAACCCTTTTCATCTCATCACATTTCAAATAATGGTACAACTATTTTGCACCTACCCCACCCATTTTCTGCTTCATACATAAAACAACATTTTATTGCTTATGTTAATTTTTTTTTGTAAAGTGCTCCACAAATTCTACTTTGCTTCCTTTAACATTTATTTACACCGTTTTTGCCAGAGATTGTGCCCCTTTTGATTTTTTTCATCTGGGCAAGACTTGCTAACATCCTATGTTTAATCTTTACTGATTTTGTTTAACCTTTTCTAATACTGTTTAAATAGCCTTCAACCAGTCTGAAGATATTTAAGTATCCTAACACTTTCAGTCTCCTTCCTTTCAACTGTTCCTTCATATTAAAGACCTTTTCTTTGATATGGAAAGCCTTGAACTGTTCTTAAACAGAAGGGGGGGGGAGAATTAGAATTCTAAACTATAATCATAATCACAGCAGCATACAGATACAATAATAAGATAGGAGCCAATGCAAAAGACAAAAGGAATCCAATGTAATTCAAATGATGTTTTATTGGAATCAGTGGCGGGTAGTAAATCTTTGAGCAGCACAGAGCCTTTCCCCCCAACCCGCCTCTCCGTGAACAGTTCTGTGAAGTTTGAAAGCTTGTTAGCCTACCCTATCAAATGTTTGCTTTAATAAACACTAACATCTGAGCCAAAAAAGAAGCTGGTGTTCCCACTTTTAATTTTTTTACGAAGGTATAATGCTAGAGTTCCTGGATTATTTTCCATTTACATATGTGTTGAACTTGACAGTACTATGATCATCATTCCTAAGTAACTGGTTACATGTACATTTCACTACCAGACCCAGGTTGTAGTTAAGATTATGTCAAGGAATATCTCTTCCTCTCATTAGGTCCATAAGTCACTGTTCTATGGAGAACTCATACTGTATGTTGTGCAATCTAGAAATGTTGTCTGCTTGCCATAACATGAATGAACATTTACCCAACATGTGGGTAGTTGAAGCCACCCATTATTTCTTATTTAGTTACCTCCGTAATATGTTTCTCCACAGTGACACCATCTTGAGAGATTGGGTTAGGGGGCAATAATATGTTTCCAGTACTATATTATTTTTTAGGCTTAGTATTTCCACCCACGATCACGATGGTATTTGTTCCCTTTTATGGGATTCCACATACCCTTTGACACACAACTGTATACTTCCTTTAATATGCACTTCACACTTCTTTCAATAGATTTCATATCAAGGCACAGCTGTATCTCACTGATACTCAGTTTCTGATATACACACTATATAATATTTCTGCATTCTCTTTAACTACCAAGAGCTCCCAATTCCCTATCCTTGGCTTTGAGGCTTCTGGTATAGGAACACCTAACACAAAAGCTAAGGAGCATTAATAAGAATTAATTTCTGCTGCATCCAAACTTGTTGCTCTTGACTTAAAGGGGATTGCATCCAAGTTTAAAAGTTAAGGGGATATTTTATTATGAGTTTGTGTGTGCTAGACTTCCCTGTGTTATGAGTTTTAAACTTCCCCCTGTTATGAGTTTCTGGGTACTAAACACTGAACCCCTGGATTTAGCAAAGGTTAAAATATAAGCCAGGCCAGTTTCTTGAAGAGGTAATGGCATGGGAGATGATCCACTAAGAAGACAAAAGGAAGGTAATGGCCCATTAAGAAAGCTACCTGAGAAGGGGCTCTGTGACTGGAGAAATAGGAGGGGCACCTCCCTTCACCTGTTTAGTTAGTTTGAAAGACAAAAGCTGAGAGTCCTTGGAGTTTTTGCTGGTGTGGCAGGTAGAAGCTGAAAGCAAAAAGCTGCAGGCCATAAAAGGGAGTAAGCTGGAATAGAAGGACAAGGGTACAATGGCTGATTTCTGTTTGGAATCAAGACTGCAACTATTGGATAAGCAAGACCCTTTTTGGGTGTTAATGCTGTGAACCCCTCTATCATAAGTTGTATATTCGGTCATACCTCATGTTACGCCCGCTTCAGGTTACGTGTTTTCGGGTTGCGGACCGAGGGAAACCCGGAAGTACCAGAACGGGTTACTTCTGAGTTTCGCCGCTTGTGCATGCGCAGAAGCGCTAGATCATGCTTCGCACATGTGCAGAAGTGCTAAAACGTTCTGGTGCCTGTGCAGACACGGCGCTTCTGCTTGCGAATGCTATGGGTTGCGGACATTCCTCCATCACAGATTATGTCCGCAACCTGAGGTTCCACTGTATGCATAAATAAACCATGTTTCATAAAGACACCACAGTCTCCACTGTGCCTCGTTTCCAAAAGGAAGCACAAACCCTGGGTAAAGTGCACCTGGAACCCCTGGAATCCTGCACCACTCAGAGATTGTGGTGGGGGTGCAACAATATTATTCCATTTTATACAATATTCATGGTTTACTAGATTGATGAAGAATCAGCAGCACTTATGGAGGTCATAATGCCCTGTTTTTTATGGGGAAATACTTATTTTTTAAAGGCTTCTGTTCTCTCATCACCAGCATGTTTTACAGCCTCCTGTTATGCTATTGGGGGGGGGGGAATGAATGAGCAAGGCTATGGAAGCAGCTTTCTATACTTTGCTCACCCGCCTTCTGAGTGCACCTTATGAATGCCAGTCTACATTGCTGCAAGCAAGACCCACTTTTTCTCGTTTGCATTTCATCACCTGGGGGGAAAAACAAAAAAAACACCGAGACTCCAGAGGAGCTAGATCAAAGAGAGGCAAAGCAGAGGAGAAGAGGGTGGCGGAGACCCAGAGAGCCTGAAACAGCTTCCGTGGTGCACATGGATCTGACAAGTGAAAGGCTAAATTAAGCAACAGCCCCAGCCGCCGCCTCCTCCTCCTCCTCCTCCAGCCCATCTATTCTCCAACATCTCCAGCAACTGCTGCTAGTGCAAAGCAGGCACGGAGAGGGACGTCCCCCCCCCCATCTCCCCCCCCCCCCCGCTTCCCGCCGCCCGCCCCAAATCTCGTGCCGATGCAAACTTCTGGGAAGAGCACGTTTTCTTGGGTGTGTGAGCGGCCGGCCGGGATTGCAGTCACCTGTCTGGATAGATCAGCCAGAAAAGGGATGCGCGAGGAAGCAGCCCAGCAAGCGCCAAGGGGGCTGGGGGTGCGGGGCGAGCAGCTGCAATTGGGCAGCGGGGGGGGGGGCGGAGGGAGCGCAACTCTCCCCACAGGCCTCCCCATCTCTCCCCTCCCCCCCCCACCCCTGGGAGGTTAACCCGGCTGTCTCTGCCCGCTTTGCCAGGGGCTAAATGAGTGGGTGGGAACGGCGCCGGCTGCTTCCTCCTTCCCTCACGGGGAGACGACGCTCGCCTCAGGCCGGGCCGTTGCCACGCGAGCTAGAACCACGCACGACGCGGAGGCGTCTACCTCACCCTCACAACCAAAAAGAACCCCCCCCCCAAATAAAAGCCCCGCCAGACGGCGACTCCACCGCCGCCCGGTTGCTAGGCAAGGAGGAAGGCGGTGGGGGGGGGGGCGCGAAATACGACGCCTTGCGTTAGGGCCCGGCCGAGCCCACGCCCCGCTCCCGGGTGCCTCGGGGCTCCTCCTGCCTCGCGGTGCTCCAGCTGCAGCAGCCGGTGGCCCACAAACGGCTCTTTCCCCTCACGGTATCTCTCCCTCTCTCTGCGGCTCCGCCCCCTCACTGTTCCCCGTCCCCCCCCCCGCCACGCCACGCACCCTCCTCCTTCTCCTCCTCCCGCCTTTCCTCGCTGGAGCCCCCGGGGGCGCGTGCCAGCTGCATCCGCTGCCTGCGCGAGCACGCGTTGGGCGCGCTCGCCCTCACTCCCTCACACACACACGCACGCGGTCGCACACACGCAGAGAGGGAGACATACCCATATACCCCGGACGGACTGACTGACTGACTGACTACTGCTGCTGCTGCTCTACGCCCGCCTCGCGCTACTGCTCGCCTGCTTTGCGCGCGCGCGCATGCACACACACACACACACACGCAAACACACCGCCGCTCTGGGTCCGCTTCTCTTCGCAGGGGCTGCTGCAGTCGTCTGGAAGCCTCCCCCCTCCCTCTGCCAAGTTTCCTTCTTCTTGAGCTCCCCCCCCCCCCCCACTCTCCGGAGCCTCGCTAGGGAGGACTCCCTCCTCAAGCTCGCCAAGTCCTTATTATTATTATTATTATTATTATTATTATTATTATTATCCTTTATGTTTTGGCTGCTCCTTTGAGCGCCTCCTGGTGCTCCCAAGGTAGGCTCCCTACTTGGTCTCCCTCCCTTCTTCCCTCTGTCCCTCTCCCTCCCCTCCCTTGGAATGAGTGGAGAATGAGTGGTTTCCAGGGGGTATGTACCAGAATGAAAAGGAGATGTGTGTTGATGGGTGGTTTGCATTGGGGAGAGGGGGGGGTGATAGAGGATGCTTTGGCTTTGAACCTTTCCTTCCCCCTTCAGCCTATTTGAGTGAGACATTTGGAAGCTTGGGGGGGGGGAGGAGGAGGCTTCTGCAACTTTGCGCTGCGCCGCGACTGTTTTCGTTGTTGTTGTTTGCCAATTCCGCCTCTCTATGAATTCTCTCTCTGGACATCTATCTCCGTGGCTGTGGCAGTTATTATCTTTAAGCAGCTGTCAAACATGTTCAGCATTCGGAAAGAGCCGGGCTGCCTCGGTTCACGGCAGTGTCAGTGAACCCCTTTGCAAATGCCTCTCTCCAACCCCCCACCTGACACATCTAAAAAATTTTTTTGCTTGAAGATGTAGCGAAACCAGCCGAGGAATTACTGATGGACTTTTTTTAAAATATATAAGAAAAAGATAGGGGGAAGTCTTGGAGTTCTTTCTATTGCATGGGAGTGAGGAGGAAAAGCAACATTTGCTGCATCTGCTCATATGTCAGTTTTGATTATGCACTGCATGTAGAACAACACATGATCTGGGAGGAGGACGGAGATCTAATAACTTGTTAGTGTGGGGTGGTTGTTGTTTTTTAAGTGGGGGAGTGCTTCAGCGACCCATGGGTCCAAAGTCTTCATTGAAGTGGCATCTTTTTGTTGGTTTGAATTGAAGGCATTGCTTGGTTGGAAACTGATTCAAAGCCAAATGTTTTTTTCCTTCTCTCTTCCTCCTCTTACATCACTAGGAAAAGGAAAGGAAGCAGCTATGAAGAGGAAATTGATGTTCTACATGATGCAGTTGGTTCTCGTTTTGTTGGCGTGCTTCTCTGCAAGGTGAGAGGAGGTTCTGCTTCTTGATCAACAGCAACAGAGGTTGCCTTGTTTGCTGCTAGTTAGTGCCGCTCATATACACTGGGGTATGGGCAAGAAAGCTGTTCTTTAAATATAAGATCAGTTGGTACGCAGCACAGGTGAAGTAAAGGAGGAAGTCCTGAGGTTGTTGAAATGTTAATAACTTGTGTCAAACAAGTCTTTCTAAAAGCCAGAGGCAATCAGTTTCGTGATTGCCTCTGGAAAGAAGAGCTCTGTACGATCTTTCTGTGCAGCCTTTGAAGCTATGCAATATTTTCTGGAGTCATTGTGTCACTCTAGTTATATCACGCCAGTCCTCATGGAGAATAAGGAACAGGAAAGAAACCAAAACACTGAAGATAATGGGATATTTTGCATGTGGACGTGGGTTGGAATGGGGGTATTTTTGGTCAACATAACAGAACACAGAGACATTTAATCTTGAAACCTCTAGGTGGAGATAGTATACAATTCCACAATCCCATAAAATAAAACAATAACCTGATTCATTAATCAACTTTTGATGTTGCTTAATAAACTATATATCTAAAATGATGGCATTATAAAAGGCAACTTAAAATGCATGCTTAGGTTTGGTTTTACCTGGCACCTCTATGCACCCAATTAATGATGATTTCTAACTTCATTTTGCTCATAGATCACAGCTTGGGTTGCAGTAGCATTCTGCCTATAACATATTTCTGTATTTTATTTTCCTCAAAATCGCAAGAAACTCATTTGATAGTGAAAAGCAATGCATCCAATTTTAGCCAAGTAACTGGCAATATATTTCAGTGGCTAGAATTAAATGCTGCTTTGAGGTTTTGATGTTTTCGGTTTATCTAGTCAGCAAGGATGCTGCAGTATTAGTTAAGCCACAGTGGGCCTGGTCCTTTTACTCAAGTGAGTAAGTCTCATTGTTGCCAAGGAGTCAACATGTGTACCTAAAGACTACTACATTCTTCTACAATTTTCAAGATTAGAGACCAGTCCTGACAGAGACTAATGGGATTATCAGTGTTAGTTTTTGTCTAATAATTTGCCTAGAAAACTAGTATTTCTTTAATACTGGTAAAATATCTACTTGTATACAACATGCAAGTACTAACAATAGTATCTTAAATCTTATTGACAGCTCACATGTGAAATACTAAAGTAAAATAATTACTTGTAAGCAAAGGGTCCTGAAATACCACAAACTGCAAAAAAACAACAACCCATAGACATTTAAATGCTTTGTCCATGTTGTTGAATATTCCTATTTTCTTAATTTCTCAATAATGGTTTATCCATATAAAAGTAATATTGTCTTTCTTGATTATTTACTTTGTTTTAGTTCAAACTGTGCTCACATTACAGAAATTGCCTCAGAAGGAGGATAGCATTAATCGTGCATTCAAAAAACCCAGATGTCATAAATAACTGTAGATTGTTGGGGAAAGACAATATATATCATATTCTTTTTATGCTAGCTGAATACTTGGAACTTGTAAGAAAGGGGCATCTAAGCATCATAAATTTCAAGGAAAAATTTGGTTGTTACTGTAAGGTTCATGGGAAAGATCCGTACAGGGAGCAGAACTGACGTTCAAAGAAATACTACAAGGCCTTGGTTTGGATTTTCCCAGTTTAAGAGACATTCGCTTTTCAGCACCAGTCTTAAGTGGACAGCAAATGAAGAAAGTCACTGTGTTTGCTGCTGATTTTCAGAATGGGATGAAGGGGGATCAGATTACTTTTCATTGCTTTTTTTCTCCATGGCATCTTCAAAACTGAATTTTAAGCTTTTTCTTCTTCTTTGCCACCAATGTTTATTATCCTGGAAATCCGTTGAGTTAATATTTTTACCACTACTGCTACCATAATTTAACAGGATTCGTTTTAAGATCCATAGATATTTTAGACTCTCTTGTGGTTTGCTGCTTTTCTGTCTCATTGCAACTACCCATGATTTACAAACATCAGAAGCCAGTTTTATCATGACAGCTTCTCTCTTGTGTGCTAGATGGTCACTGAGTGAAAGCATAGTCAGAATGCCTTCTCAGAAGATGGCAAAGGTGGTCCAGGATGAAAACCATGCCTTTCACATTCTGATATTCCTTCCCATGCAAGTGTTCATTATAAAGAAATAGATGCAGTATTTTGTTTATTTGTATTTAACGGTACAATTGTATTTAACCATAATGAAGAAAACCAGAATTTTCCAGTCTTTTCCAAAATTCCAGTCTTTTATGTCTTTCTCATCAACAAATGTAGTATATGCCCCAGTTTTGTTGCAGTTCTGCTTTATTTTTTTTATAGGAAAAATAAGCATGTAAATATTACCTGCTGGTCCGCCCCGCTTTCCCAAATATATTTATATTTCTCCATCTCCTTGTGAAGGAGCACCAGTAGCAGGTGTCAGTGGCCAAGACCTTACAGTTTGCAACCCGTGTCATTGGGATGCATATGGATTGTTGTTTCTGAGGCCTTGTCACTCAGTGAATGCATTGAGGCCTATGTGTCCTATCAGCCAATTCTTTCCAGTGTTTGTTCCCTGCTTTGCTACAAGGTTTCTTGGGAAAGGAAGTGGGTAGCAGGAGGTCCTGACTGACAGTGATCCAATTCTTGGAAGGACCTGAACTTTGATTAGAAGAGCTGTGGCTTAGTAGTAGAGCATCTACTTTATGCAGAAGGTCTCAGGTTCAATCCCTGTACGTATCTCTAGATTGGGGTGGCAGAATCCTCAGTCAGGGCAGACACCATTGAGCTAGATGGACCAATGACCTGACTCCATATAAGGCATCTTCCCATGCTCCATGGTGTATTGGGCTTAGTGGACAAAGATCTACTCTTGAGTTTGCTGTTACAGGTTTCACCTTACTCTGTGCTTCTGGTATTGCAGGTAAATACAACTGGATGCATCTCTTGTTTGCAGCACTTATTTCAAGTGTTGGCTTGTAGTCAATCCTCAGAGAAGTTGTAAGGAAGTGGACAAAAGTGATATGGGTTGCACCAGTGATTTTGCCACTATTTTCATTTGTTTTAAGTTTTTTAAACACACACACACACACACACACATATGTTGCCTTGCTAGATCATACCAAGGGTCCAAGTTGTCCGGTATTCTGTATCCAACAGTGGTCAGCCACTTTATTTTCTTTGATTGCCACAGAAGAAATTGGAAGAAAGAGAAAAAGCATACCAGCTGGGGTGGGGATTTAAATATCTAGTAGGAAAGTTTTGGATAGGCTTGGCTGTGGAAGCTAGCATACATAAAACAGAGAAGGACATGGTGAATGAATAAGAAAAGGGAAATGGTAAATATTAACATTGCTCACATGATAAAGCATGGTGGCTAAAGTTGGGTCCTAAAAATGAAAAGCTGATTATTCGCTAAGAAAAAGGTGGCATCTTCAAATAATTTGTATTAAATGCATATACAGAATATTCAAAGCTAATCAATACTAACAGTGTAGTAAATGTACATAGAACATATTTAACTTTTTTTTTTTAATGTCTGTTTAGATCAGCATCGGTTGACCCCAATGAAGATGAAGCGAAAAATAACATCACCATCTTTACAAGAATTCTAGATAGGCTTCTGGATGGTTATGATAATCGTCTGAGACCTGGATTAGGAGGTAATGAATAACACTTCATTTTGAAAAACAAAAGACCTCATTGGGTAATTAGAATTCTGGTGCTTAACATGTTGATAATTTTGCCTGAGAATATTGACCTGTTCTTCAACCCAAATAGTGTCTACTATTTTGATACTAGGTTTAGGAAAATTGATTCTGTTTATATTTCTGAAAGTGTGACGTTTTTGTAGCATTTCATGTTTGCCATTTTGTTCATAGCCTGCATTATTTTGATTGGTGTTTTTTTAAGAAAATAGTTTTTACTAGGGGTTTTTATGTTACAAAACAAATAAACAGGGAAAGTTACATCTATTTGCTTTTGACTGCACAGGAGATCATTACAGCTGAGTAATCCTATATAAATAGTATAATCACCCCAAGGATCTGATGTGAGTACTTTTTATTATACAGGGGTCAAGCCTCTGACCATTAAACCACCACTGAAATCATTGGAAGGTTTCCCAATAATATCATGGTGAAATAACAGTTTTTCCCCCCTTTATAAGCATTTGTTAAGGTCAATAAATGGCAGCTCTGTTATGGGTTACCTTTGCCTGAGCTCAGAAAGAAAGAGGGTGAAATTTGGAAATGGCTCCTACAAATTATTTACATGTCCATCTTTCTCCTAGATGTCAAACAACTTTTTTTTTTCTTTTTGAAAAGCTAAACTTTCTTAATGGCAACCTATCTCTTGCTATTCAATCACCTCCATCAATTACAATGGTTAATAGTGTATAAACATAATAGCTAATGGCACAGACTGTTCAAGAAGATCAACTAGGTCACTCCCCCCCTCCAATCCTGTGGGACCACAGCAGGATGTTTAGGTTACCCAAACCTCTTTCATCTTGAGGACACAGAGCTGCTTGTGCCATAGATTCAAGATCAAAACTATTTTGAGCTAGAACTGCAGAGCTTGGTGTCAAAGCATGAGGTTCCTCAGATTCTTGTCACAGGCCCCATACCACAGGTAAAGATCTACATAACAAGAGCCCTTTGGCTCTCACCTCTTCCTCAAGCAGCTCTCAGATACATACATGAATACATACCTACCTACCTACCTGCAGGGTGACAGGAGCAAGACAAATAAACTCAGCTTCCAGCTTCAAAGTATTTCCACTCCTGCCCTTTCCACACCACCCTCTGGCCCAAGCAGCTCTCAAATAAATGCAAGGCAGACTGTTGATGGCAGCCCTGGAAACAGCAGTCATCCCCAAAAGCAAAGCAAGGGAGGGGAAGCACAGAATACAGTCACAGCCAGCAGAAGAGTCTTTGAGCAGAAAAGAGCTCCCGCTGTTGTTCTTCATCCTTGTGCAAGGATCAAAAGCAAAGCAGCCCAGGCACAGTTAGCTGAAACAAGCTAATCTACCCCAGCTAAGTAGTTTTCAAATGGTTCCAAGGAATCTTAGTGTTCCTCAAAAGTTGATCAGGAGTTCCTCAATGTGAAGATGAATAAAGCTTCCCTCAAAGACAGTTGCCCACCACCACTATCAATTCCTCCCTTTCAACACACAGCTGCAGAGTCATGCTGGGTGTGTTCTCTTGAACGCTCTTGATTCTCATGAAGCAATGGTGACACTCAAGATACATGGCCCGCACTGCACTTGACCTGAGCACGGACACTCATGTGGCCTTCCAGATGTTACTGCTTTCATTCCTCACCATTAACCATGTTAGTTTGGGTTCACAGGAGTTGCCATGAAACATTACCTGAAGCACCACAGGTTCCCTTCCCCGGTGTACCAAAGAAACAGATCCCTTTACTTTAAAATAAATGACTTACTGGTGCTTATGAAACCATTACAGTTGTTGTGAGGTGTAGAATAGTAAGCATAAAATACACTTTAAAAAATGCAGTGTAGCTTGTTTGTTGCAAGTTCATCTTGAATATATCCAAAACCAAACCGCTCTGAGAAGCTTGCTTACCACAGTCCGCAATCAGAAATGTACAAGAGGACTATCTGTCCCCCACCAGATGCTGGGTTCACCAGCTGTTATAATAGAATGCAGGGGTGAAAGCTAAAGCTGGTTGGTTTTTTTTTGGAAGTACTTAAGTTGCAATGAACAAGCATGTCAAGATGATGATACTATAAATGTGCAAGGTGGGCAAAAAGGGATAATGATCATATAATCACTTTTGCTATGCTGGCTTAAATAAAATTTAGATAAATTGCTATGGCTAGGTGAATTTTCTAACCCAGGAGTACTAAAAAAACGGGGGTGGGGTGGGGGTGGAAACCTGAAATGAAATGCCAACTCCTTATATATGAACCTTCCTTGGTTTTGATCCCCCCCCCCATTGATGAAAATCCTGCAATGAAATCTAAACAGAAAAATTGTAAGCAATCTCACTTGGATGCAGTCTTTGGAACAGTTTTGCTGAGAATAGAACTGAAACCAACAAGTGCTATTTTTATGCAAGGAGGCGAGGCAAAAGCTATTCTGCATGTGCTGGAAATACATGGTGTTTAGCACGGTGGGGAAAATAAGATAAACAGAATATTTTGTTGGTGCACAAATTTGAAATAGCTGATTGATTTCTTCTTTCTTGGGTGAATATAGAAACCAGTTTTCTTGGGTGAATATAGAAAACCAGTTTTCCTTGTGGGGAAGCCTCCTCATTCTTTTCTTAGAAGTGTGCCAAAGCATGTTACAGTGCAGCAATATAGATGACTATGCCTGTTTTTGTAGTATTCTGTGGTTGCTTTTGCTCACTCCAGTTACCAAGTAGTTCTGTTGCCATGGAGAACCGATGTATTCTTCCATGTATTGCTGCAGTACGGCTTTGTCACAACTTCCTGGTTCTTTGTTTAAGAAAGTAGATGGTTTAATATGTTCTCACAGTCTTAACGTTTTGTTCATACTGATAACGGCGTTGCTACAAAGGGCTCAGTAATTTCCTACACCCCCCCCCCGTCTCTTTGGATTTATTCTCTTTCTGTTGGGAGGGGGACACCCAGTTTCTTTAAACAACAACAACAACAAAAAAAGGAGCTTGCCTTACTGTTAAGTTCTAAAGCTAGATGTTTTGTGCTATCCTATCTATTCATGGCAAAAATTGAAAATTGCGATTGAGATGGATGTGTGAATATGGGCACACCCAGGCCTAGCACTACCATCTGGAGGTGCCAGACAAACGTCTGACACCAGTACAGTGGTACCTCAGGTTAAGAACTTAATTCATTCCAGAGGCCTGTTCTTAACCTGAAACTGTTCTTAACCTGAAGCACCACTTTAGCTAATGGGGACTCCTGCTGCCGCTGCGCCGCCGGAGCACGATTTCTGTTCTCATCCTGCAGCAAAGTTCTTAACCTGAGGTAATATTTCTGGGTTAGCGGAGTCTGTAACCTGAAGCGTATGTAACCCGAGGTACCACTGTATGGTGCTCATCACTGAATAAGTGCCCCAGTTTGGCCTTCTTGATAGCTCCAGTTGTAACCACCATCTTTATTTCCACGAAAATGCATTTATTTATTTAAAACATTTAGACCCTACCTTGTAAAAAAATAAAAATAAATGTGAGGGTGGCAACAAGAAGTGCCCATAGCAGCTGAATACAAAAAGACACAGGACAGCTTTAAAAACAACTACAGAGTAATCTTAATTCCAGGGTGGAGCAGTGTAGCAGTACTGCATCTGTAGCCCCATTGCTCATACTGACCAGGATGGAGGTTGGGTTGGGAGGCAAAACCCTGCTATGAGCTGTGCCAGCCTGGAGCTTGCATACTGGCCAGGCTCACATTCAGCACATTGCTGTCAAGTGGTGGCAGTAGGGATGGCTCAAGTTCCAGTAGATCAGGCTTCCTCAACCTCGGCCCTCCATATGCTTTGAGACTACAGTTCCCAGCATCTCTGGCCACTGGTCCTGCTAGCTAGGGATCATGGGAGTTGTAGGCCAAAAACATCTGGAGGGCCGAATTTGAGGAAGCCTGCAGTAGATCCTGAGCTGGGTCTACCCTCATAATGCCTAACTTTGGAGCTTTCCATGGGCTACCAGTAAGGGGGGGGGATTTCAGCAGCAGTAAATCTACCCACCATGTTTTTGGAACGTGAAAGGGAGAGCTTTACATTGGAGGCATGGTGGAGGCCAGCAGAAGTTGACAGAGCTATTTCTTCCCCCATCCAACCACACACAGATACATCACCAGCATGGTTAATCAGGGGTAGTCTTAAGAAATCACCAGAGCAATAAAAACAGTTCAGTACAACAAACTTAAAATACCAAAATATATCAGTACAGGAACTATAAGCCCTTCGTGGCCAGAAAGGCTACCTAAACAGGATGGTTTTAGTTAGAAACTCAGATATATAATCTAGGCACCAAATGGCTCCTCAAACCAAAGTTACAGTCACCAAAACAGAATGTCTAGTTGCCATTTTTGCGCAAGTCTTATTTTTCAAATGATGGGCTGATTGATTGATTATCTGATTGATTATCAGTTAAACATATGTCTAGTTCAGATGACAATCTTGATCTAGGTTAAGAGCTTTGAGAACTTGAAGAAGATCCAGGGGCAGTCCACATATATATTGGCCTATTCTGACCTCTTTTTCTTAATGGCGATGCAAACCATTCATAACATAAGAATAGTCTTCACAACTGTGAGCAGGGCAGTGAACTTGGGTAAGTGAACCATAGAAGTATAGAATTATACAGTTGGAAGGGACCCCAAGGGTTGCCTAGTCCAACCTCCTGCAGTTCAGGAATCACAACTAAAGCACTCATGACAGATGACCACCCAACCTCTGCTTAGGTCAAGGTAAAGGGTAAAGGGACCCCTGACCATTAGGTCCAGTCATGACCGACTCTGGGGTTGCGATGCTCATCTCGCTTTATTGGCCGAGGGAGCCGGCGTACAGCTTCCAGGTCATGTGGCCAGCATGACTAAGCCACTTCTGGCAAACTAGAGCAGCGTATGGAAACGCCGTTTACCTTCCCGCCGGAGCGGTACCTATTTATCTACTTGCACTTTGACGTGCTTTCGAAATGCTAGGTTGGCAGGATCAGGGACCGAGCAACGGGAGCTCACCCCGTCACAGGGATTCGAACCGCCGACCTTCTGATCGGCAAGTCCTAGGCTCTGTGGTTTAACCCACAGTGCCACCAGCATCAAAGGAAGGAAAGGAAAGAGGGCCATGGGGAACATGGGTCTGATATGAGCAAAACACAGTTATATGGAAACTCAGTTTCAAGGGTTGGTGGTAGAGGGATTAGGCCAAAAAATGCATGGGGAAAACGGTTTTGAGGAAGAAGTTAGGCAGGCAGGGATTAGGTGTTCTTGAAGGAAGTTCTGGAAATCAAGGGCAGCACATACTAATATGTGAAAGTATGTACTGTACTTTATATTAATATGAGGAAAAAATGAGTGGTATGTTAATCTGCTTTGATTGTAAAGTGGTTCAAAACTATTTGTTTTTAAAAATTCTGCACAGCTGTACTCCAAATGGTGGCACTGGAATATAAAGGGCATATAGGAAGGGTAGAGAGCACTGCTCATAGATGGTACAGTCTACAGAATCTGCCACCTTCTGGAGCGGGATTGCAAAGGTGCAGGTGCAAAGTAGGAAATCACTCATGTCTAAATTAATCACTGGGAAGGAATTCTCTTGTAAGTTTCCCACAACCAGATCCATTACTCTGCTTGCCTATAGTAACTCTCACTTTAAGTTGATATCTTGCTTCTGCAGTATGAAGAAGAAAAACGACTCGTCTATACAGCTGCAAATAAAACGTTTTAAATGTGTTGTAAAGTGCAATATACAAACGTCACACTAGATGGTGGCAGTGAGCCATGCCAACTTCAATGTATTTTTCTAAACGTTTTTTAAAAAAGCATTTTCACAGCGGGTGTTTTTTTTTAAAAAAAATATATGCTCGTAGATTCCACCACAATTAATTGGTTCAGGTGTAAACTAAAATGCTCATGACAGCCAGTAAACTAGAATTCACTGTTGAAGAGCCAGTGTGCTTTTGGAAGCAACTTAGTTTTTTAAAAAACCTTTGCTCACATGGCCTATGGCTTAGGAAAGCTTGCTTTGCCACTGTCTGTGTTGTGTTGCATTATACACAGATTACTAGGTGTCACTATGAGATGGAAACTTGAACGTGAAATGTCTCCCAACTGTTAAAATGCATCTTTTGATAATGTATGCCAGGGTAGCCAACACGGGAACCTCAGGATGTTTCAGGACTACATTTCCAATCATTCCAGATTGTTGGCCATGGTGGCTGGGGCTGATTGGAGCCCAGCAACAACTGGAGGGGACCTCATTGATTGTCCCCTATCTATGGCCCTATACCGTAAATTCTATATTTGAGTAGGCAATAGGATTCATTTTAAAAATGGCATTAGCTGTGTTTTGCTGATTTATTTTCTCCCTAATCATAACTCTTCAGAAGAGAAGTCCAATAACTTTCCCAAACAGTAGACCATTATCTTTTCCTTGCTATATGTATACATTCCTCTTATTCCTTGCTGCTGTTTGTCTTCATAGACAAATTTGTCTCTGGCAGATGAGAGGTGATCACATATTGAAGCAAACAGATGAAAATGTCAAACTGGAAAGTTCAGAGAATCTGTATAATAAGTTCTGAATATACATTTTCATTTTTGCCATTGACTATTTTTTTACGAAGGCGCCTCAGTCTCCAAGCAGCTGTGTAAGATACAATGGCTGAACTGTTGGGTTGCTCTACAACACACTGACTATGCAATAACCTGTTTAGAACAATAGGCAAGGCATTTTGGAACTAAATTACTAAATAGTCTAATTATTTCTAATTATAGGATTCTGAGAATTGCCATCTTGTTCTGTGTTTTGCTCATGTTTTTTAATGCATGACTTATTTTATTTTTTAATCAGCTAATAGAGGGAAGACTTATTCTTGTTTTTTATACTTACTCAAAATCCACCAAAGCCAGTTTTGTGAAACTGGTTGATGATACGTAATTCCGCCAATATTTATCTAGTGAAAAACATTGTCTAAGAAAGGGTTAGATGTGTTCAAGTGTAGCACATATCTGTCCATTGCTAACAGTTAAAAGAACACTCTACATTCAGAGACAGTGTATTTCAGAGTACTTGATGCTTTGGGCATGCAAAATGGAATGGCAATTTCCGTCTTGCTCTCCTGTGAGCTTCCTATGGGCATTCGGGACAATTTGTGTCACAGTTCTAGGCTCTTGGTGTGGTCAGAAAAAGGCATTTTAGTTCCAGAAATTCTGGTATGAAGTAATTTGTTGCAAGCACGCTGCTGTACACAAGGCCTTCCCTGTTCAACACATGGTTAGTGCTGGTGCTGTCAGCTTTGACGATGCCAAACATTTTGAAATGAATTTGGTGTCCAAGCTGATATCAGTGTTCGTATAGATCCACCTGGGGAATCCAAAGCCAACATTCCAAGTTAAGGAAGACATAGTGAGAAAGAAGTTGGCTGTACAAAGGTCGTCACATTAAAATTAACAAAAAGATGTGTGTAAAGTTTAGCATTGCATGCCTACATGTTGTTTTAGTCAAATCCGTGCCGCTGAAGCTGATGGGTGAATTCAGAAGTTATTTTCCTGAAATGTCATACTTTTTACTTTTACAATATTGCTAATTTTAGAACTAACAAATGAAGCCAGCTTTAGAAGCAATGGTATCTTCCACTCTTCCACATTTATTTATTTATTTATTTATTTGCCTAAAATATGATCAAAATATTTTGCTCTAGTTGAAGCACTGAAATAAGATTACGCACTGATTTATGAGTTGCGATGTACTGATCAATACAATATCCAGTTCCTAAATAGACATATTAAAATTGCCCTGTCCATAGGACATATGATCACTGAAGTTGTTTTCCTTAAGTGAGGTTTTCCAGAATAGGACCTGCAAGCTTTCTAAAGATGGGATTAGTACTGTATACACTGATCTACTGTTGTGCTCATGCTGACCTCTAGTGACAGGAAATCCTTCATGTGAATGGCTATGATAAGACAAGTGTGGGCTTTTTTTATTACAACCACAGTTAGCTAGGCGTGACACATCTCTACAACAACTAGGATCACAGTCAGGCAATATTTACTAACCTGTGAATACTATTTCTTCAGTAGGAAAAAAATATATTAAATTCTATTCTTGTCACTATCGTTCACTTTCAAGATGGAATCAGTCTCAATAAAAGCAATAGAGCTGTGATTCTTTGTACATTTAACTGAGTGTATGGCCTATTGAACATAATGGGATTTACTTCTGAGAAAACATGTATAGGATTGCATTGCTAATGTACCATAAGACAATAACATATCCTCCAACATTTCTCTGATGAAAATAGGGATGTCCTAAGGAAAAGTGGCACATTCCAGGATCAATTCAGAAACCAGGATAACGTCTGTAAATCTGTGGCTGTCCCTTGAAAATAGGGACACTTGGAGGGTCTAGAATAAGTATGTGAAAAAGAGATCAAAACATCAATGACAGGCACAGAAAGCTGTAATGAAAGCTCAGCAGGAAGTAAAACAACAACAACATTCTGTCATACAAGCCAAAATCCCAACAAAGGAGGGGTCATCCTCTTGGAGCAAAATGCCATATATAATACCACTTGGTTATCTACTCTTACAGGCAATGGCTTTACAATGTCTAAAGCAGAGGTCTTTCCCATCAGCTGCTATGTGACCTCCTTGAATTTGGGGTCTTTCATGTTAAAATACACATGTTCTACCTTATACATAATTGGAGAAGCCCTCTAGTTCAAACGAATAGGTCTGTTGCCATCATAAGTAGTACCTAATGGATGTTCCTTGATTCACGTTACTCCATCCTGGTTAAACTCTGTTAATGTGCCTATGCTATTTCTCAAACTTCAGTATGGCAGTATTGCATACTGAGCATTAGGCAAATATGCTTTCAGCCATCCCACTTCATATTTAAGGAGCTAATATTTTTATTTCACGGCCAAATTGAACAGGGGCCAAGTAGCCACCGTAAATCTTGGAATGCCACCGTAAATCAGCATAAAATGGAAGTTAGTTAGCCACAAACACACCAAGAAGAAACACATTTGTATTTCTCATCTTTTTTTGGGGGAGATATAAAATTGCAGTTTTGAAGGATTATAACACTCTCCATCTTGTGGATGATATAGGCACACTGACATTCCAAAGAGGATATTTATTTTTGATCTAAACCCTGATCCCAAACATATTTATCGTAGTTCCAGTGTCTTGCTTCCTGGTATGTTTAAGCATACTTCTTTGTACATCTGTGGTACATGTACATCACAGCAATATGCTGTCCTCAAAACCTTGTAGGAAAATGTCTTAGAAAAAGACTGTCAAACCTTTCCACAAGGTTCTGCCAACGGCATGATTCTCCTTGTTAACTTTTGAACATTAGTTCTATGTGAAGTGAACATGGAAGTCACCAGCAGTGTAGCACCCTTCCCTGACTCCCACAGAGCCCCATGCCACACTGAAATTTGGCTTAAAAGAATTATTATCTTGCAGCCAATAGAATAGCTTGCGCCTTGCCTTGTGGTGCCAACACCAGTCTCTCCAGTTTGCAAATGGACATGGAAAGGTTGGCAACCCCTGATTTAACAATATTTTGCATATGAAGCTTTTCATTATCCTTGTTTTCCTCACCATATCAAATCATCGGATCTATTTACGGTGGTGCTTGCAAATTGCTACATGCACAGCCACACTTACAAATTTGCCAGATGGGCATTGCACATAGTGAACTGATTCAGAAGTAAGTTTGGGAGGGGGAATCTGTTTTAAGGATTGGACTGTTGCACCTGTACAGTTTTGAGAACATATTTTGAGCGACATTTTTCACTACTTGTAGGCAGAATTAGTGAAGTATGCTCATGGAGATCATATGACAATGTCAGAACAATGTCAAAGGAACTTAAATAGTACTTGGGGATTTGAAAAGAAAAATAATTAAAATGGTATGAGACGTGGAAGCGTCTGCAAAAGCCTGGAGAATCCTTTGTTAGGGTTTTACCAGCCGTTGCAATTTTTGGTCGGACAAAATTCTTTGTAAGACTTCCACGAAGCTGTAGTTGCGTGATGTTCATCCAGATGTTAGTTTGCCATCATCCATACCTTATTATTATTAGAAGAAAACACGGTACTCTTCAGCCATAAAGGTAAAGGGACCTTTGACCATTACGTCCAGTCGTGGCCAACTCTGAGTTGCGGCGCTCATCTCGCTTTATTGGCCGAGGGAGCCGGCGTACAGCTTCTGGGTCATGTGGCCAGCATGACTAAGCCGCTTCTGGTGAACCAGAGCAGCGCACAGAAATGCCGTTTACCTTCCTGCTGGAGCAGTACCTATTTATCTACTTGCACTTTGACGTGCTTTCAAACTGGTAGGTTGGCAGGAGCAGGGACTGAGTAACGGGAGCTCACCCTGACACGGGGATTCGAACCGCTGACCTTCTGATCGGCAAGCCCTAGGCTCTGTGGTTTAACCCACAGTGCCACCTGCGTCCCACTCTTCAGCCATACAAAGATGGTATTTGTTCTTGCCTTCAAATCTGTGAAGTATACGCCCCACCTTTTAACCAAGAGACGCAGATACAAATGTCAGGCCTTTATTTGTGAGGATGAGCATCAAGAAAATAAATGGATACAATCTGGCAACAAAGGCTTATTACTTCATTACTGATTTATCTTCCACTTGAAAGAGAAGAAGGAGTCAGTCCAAATGTTAGCATTTGCTGGGCTAGCAACAGTGTGTAAACTAATTGGAAATAAGCTTTTGAGATGCACAGAATACTCTGTGTACTCAAGCAGAGGCACAAATATCTCATCTAAGCCTGAAATCTTTTTTTCTAAAAGGCTAGCTTGATATTGTTTGAAGGTACAGTGTTTCCATGCTTCCAATGACAGGAGATCAGTAGAAATTTTATGATTTGTTGAGAAGTTAAACAACAAGACCATGCAAGGATAAGCAGGTTCAAATGTCATTATTACAGATGATGTTTCTGATTTTAATCCAAATTTTGGGTAAATAGTGATTTTCTGGGTAGGACAACTTGAACCACAAGTCACTACTTCGATTTTTTAATATAATTTTTCAAATCTGCACATCAGCAACTAGACTTTTCTAGCATCATTTTGCAACAAAAACAGGATAATTCATTAATATAGATATTTCATTTTCATAGTTTAGGGAAGCTTTTAATGTTTAACAGACCATTGTATTTTAATATTTTGTTGGAAGCTGCCCAGAGTGGTTGGGGAAACCCAGCCAGATGGGTGGGATATAAATAAATGAATTATTATCATCATCATCATCATCATCATCATCATCATCATCATCATCACTTTGAAATATATTTGGGTATCCATTTCTCAAAATGTTCTTTCCAGAAGGGTCATTGATTGCTTTTCTTCATTTTTTAAAAAGAGCTTTTTTTGGTTATGTATTTTAACACCCACTTTCTTTGTTCAGTGAATTCTGTGGAATATATGTGTGATTTCAATAACAGTTTTCCAGTGTACCAAATGTTAGGAAGGGAACCAAAAAATAAGTATAATATGGCATTATACTATGTTAAAGTATCTATGTTAAAGTATGGAAGACTTCGAATCTTATTCAGAGGGAAGTATTTCCAATCAGGTCATTCATAACATTTTAGTAATCGTAAATATTTTTTGTTTCTCAAGACATAGATGTTTCACATGTTTCAAGACATCAGTAATATCCCACTGATTTTTATCAGATACAGCAGAATATATGTTACTCTTGAAAGGCAGATTTTTTTTCTAAGGAGAGACAAAAAGCTGAGAGGCAAAAGTGGGGCAGAACTGCACTTCTGTGGAAAGAGGCTTTTCAAAGACATCAAATCCAACTGTGTCCAGATTGCATAACAGATTGTTAAAGCAATGAAACACTACTGCAGTAAGGCGTTCTGCATTTAGAGTGTAATTTGGGAGAACTCCCCCAACCCTTAATTGTAAAAAACCTTTAAACTATGCTTTGATATAGTAATTCCCATTCAGAAAGACTCCTCTTTCTGAAATTTTACAGTCTTTTAAAATGATATTTAAAACATGATGATTATGAAACAGACAGATTTCACATGTGCCCTTTAAAGCACTTATGAGACTTCCTTCTGTTATAAATGTAATTTAAAATGTATATGTTTCAGGTTTTTAAATTGATGTGCATGAAGGAAGGACACTTTATAATCACATTTTAAACATCTTTAATTTTGGTTGCCCTGTGAACAGATGCATTATCCCTAAAAGCACTTCTTCTCTCCACCATCCTTCCAAAAGACTTTCACACATTTAGGAAGAACTTTTTCCCATGTTAATTTTTGTCTCTATAGAGAAGTTTCTCTTGGCCACTATTGCAATGTACAGCTCCCGATTTTACCCAATTTTCCCGCCTTTTCCATGCTCACTGGCATTTATGGTATGACCATTTATTTCCACTGTCTTCCACTGTCAGTAGAACTGACAAGATTGGAGAAAAGGCTTGTTAGTATAATTTATATAGAAGTGCATGTGTCCCTATGTATCAAAAGTGTATAAGCACACCATGTTACTACACTTAGTAGTATTTTCAATTTTTACAAAACAAAACAAAACACAACAAAACACTGGTCGGTGAAATTAATATAGCTTTCCATAACTCTTAGAGCTATAGGATAGACCAGAGAGAGGGCATTGGGTGAAATGTACATGGTTTTCTATGAAATTTTTTGTTGGTGGTGTTGTTTAGTCGTTCAGTTGTGTCCGACTCTTCGTGACCCTATGGATCAGAGCACGCCAGGCACTCCTGTCTTCCACTGCCTCCCACAGTTGGGACAAACTCATGCTGGTAGCTTCGAGAACACTGTCCAACCATCTCATCCTCTATCCCTCATCCTTGTGCCCTCCATCTTTCCCAACATCAGGGTCTTTTCCAGGGAGTCTTCTCTTCTCATGAGGTGGCCAAAGTATTGGAGTCTCAGCTTCAGGATCTGTCCTTCCAGTGAACACTCAGGACTGATTTCCTTAAGAATGGATAGGTTTGATCTTCTTGCAGTCCATGGGACTCTCAAGAGTCTCCTCCAGCACCATAATTCAAAAGCATCGATTCTTTGGCGATCAGCCTTCTTATCAGACCTAAATAAGGGATAGTGAAGGAAACGGTAGAACAGGCTGGTGGGAGTTTCAGACTGTTGTCAATCATTATGGGATTAAATCCAATACTAGTTGCAAGGTGGCATGGGCTAATATCCAGGCAGGCAAGCAGTGAAACATATTTTCTCACACTTGCTGAAGGGGTTGCTGTGAAATATGAAACAAACCATAACTTGTGAAAAGTGATGCTCTGCATTAACTCCAGTGGTTGTCAATGCCTGCGTGATAATTAAAACTCTTGGAAATCTCTGTGTTATTTTATTTTCGTTTAAGTGTACGTTAAAAAAGCGTGGGGTGTGGAATCTTGCTTGTCTGTTTCTCTATTTCCTACATCACCCTTTGAAATTAGAACTCTCCATTTCCTAGTGCAGCATGAAAAGTGTTTGCCATCTTTGCTAAAATAGGGACTGAATCTTCTCCCTAAGATTTACTTAAGTTCTTGCTCGTACTAAACAACTTACTGGGCTTAATCACAGGCATAGGGTGGGCACAGTTGTAAATCCATTGCATTTAATTTTCTAGTAGCGTAGCAAAACAATTTGGGCACTATTCATAAAGCAACCATTTTCCTTCACAGTGAATATATTTAACATAGTAAAGGAAACAGTGTGCCAGGCACAACAGTTCTAATTCTGGAGAGTGGGGAGGAGAAATCTCTATGGAGGAGGCTACAAGATTCACAGGAAGTATCAAAGACCATTCCTGGTCATATGTTACCATTATTTAAAGCTCAGGTGTTGCGTTTATTTATTTATTTTTAAAAAATGAATGATAAGAATCTAGCAATAGATGCAACAAGAGTCACTCCATTTTAAAGCAAATATATTTGTGTTTTGGGTATGCATACATAGGTCTGCTTTATTGTTTCTTACAATAGCCATTCAATGTGCAACACCAGCGTGATCAATATAGAATTCCCTGACAAATAATCACACGTGATTTGAAATACCTGTTTCCCTGCTAAATGGTGCTTTTATGCATACAGTACAATGCTGTTTATTTAAATAATTGTGGAGTACTGAGGAGCAGAGATGTATACCTGGCATGCTGCCTCCTCCTTTCCTTTGTACTTTCCTCCTTTGTTCTCTTTGTTTATTTCTTGATTTGCCTCTTTCCTCTCTGTATCTTTTAACCTTGTTCCCTCATATTTCTTGTCATGTTAGTTTACTCTCATCTCTAATTCCTTGCCACTTGCACTCACCGTGAGTGAAATTTCATCAAGCAAGTGCAACTGTGTCATTGGCCTTTAAGTATGGTTGGTAGGGGCTTGTGTTCGGTAGGAACATAGTTGGGTTCCAGCAGACAGGGCTAGAATTAGTGGTGCCTGTAAGCTGATTCGCAAAGGCATGCCCATCACCTGATATCTCGTCATGCCCTTGAACTCTTTCCGTTGGAAAGTACTGTTTTGTGGTGTTATGAAAGCTCCACAAGCGAGGGAAGTTTTCACACATCATCACCATCATCACCATCGTCATCATTTTTTATTATTATTAGACTTGATTTACTAATCACCTTCTAAACAACATAAAATAATTAAAAACTGTTCAACACACAAAAGCAACAAATACCTTGAAACCAAGATTAAGTCCCTAGCAAGTTCACCCTTGTGGGAAAGTCCCATTTAGACAGCTAGGAAAGGCTGATGGAACAAAAAAGAAGAGGTCTTCAGCTGTTTACAGAAAGTGAAGATAACAGGCACCTGCCATATCTTGACAGGAATGCCATTCTACAGATACAGTGGTGCCTCGCAAGACGAAATTAATCCGTTACGTGAGTCTCTTCGTATAGCGGTTTTTTCGTCTTGCGAAGCAAGCCCATTGACGGCTTAGCGGATTAGCGCTATTAGTGGCTTAGCGGCTTTTGGCCGCTTATCAGTTTAGCAGATCAGCTGATAAGCGGCTTAGCGGCTTAGAAAAAGGGGGGGGAGAGAAAAACCCCGCAGGAACTCGCAAGACATTTTCGTCTTGCGAAGCAAGCCCATAGGGAAATTCGTTTTGCGAAGCGCCTCCAAAACGGAAAACCCTTTCGTCTAGCAGGTTTTCCGTCTTGCGAGGC
The DNA here is from genome assembly GCF_964252035.2 of Podarcis erhardii. NCBI lineage: Eukaryota > Metazoa > Chordata > Lepidosauria > Squamata > Lacertidae > Podarcis > Podarcis erhardii. The sequence continues at coordinate 20,800,861 of NC_138512.1, forward strand.
ATTCGTCTTGCGGGGCACCACTGTACATGCATGTCATCATTTGATAGCCAGGTAAAGAATGCATGAACTTGCCGTCTGTAACACTGTGGTAGCTGGTTGACGCAGGCTGTTTCAGGAGGCAGATATTGAATTATTTATTGTTTTTAAAATAGTCTTCTAGCAGTGATGTCTTCCTTGAGTCTGCTACGACTACATCACTTCTCGAATGGTGTTCCAGATGTTCCATTTTAAATTTCTGTTTTTTAAATCACGAACAGCACACACGGCAGGTGGTGAGTCGCAGAATCATGGATACTAAGCTTCTAATCCATGAAGCCTGATGGCTCACTCTTAGCTCGCCATCACTTCCCTGTCCTGTTGGAGGCTGCTGTGCAGGCAGAAGGTGGCAATAAGTGTTAATACCATGAGTGTTAATACGATAGGGCCGCTCTCTTTCTCCCGCAGCACCACTGACCGATGAACCTGCAGATCAGTACAAAGGCTGCCAAACTCCTTTGACTTGTGTGCTGAACAAACAGAATGGGATAGCACATCAGGAAGAGGCATTGCCCAGAGGTAGACCACATGCTTAAGGTCTCAGGTCCAATTCCTGGCATCCGTGGTTAAGGCTGAAAGAGAAACTTGCCTGAAACCCTGCAGAGCCAGCACCATGCTGGAAAGACATACACAGCTAAATGGGTAGTTGGTCTGACTTCGTTTAGAATCATAAAATTGTAAAATGGAAAGGGACCACGAGGGTCATCTAGTCCAACCCCCTGCAAGGCAGGAATATTTTACCCATTGTGGGCATTGAACCCAAGACCCTGAAATTAAGAGTTTCATGTTCTACTGACTGAGCTATTGAGGCAGCTTCCTATGTTCCTTCAAGAACTCCCTTTGGGGTAGCCATTTGAGCCACATCACCCGGTGTGGTGTTGTGGTTAAGAGCGGTGGACTCGTAATCTGGTGAACCGGGTTTGCGTCTCCGCTCCTCCACATGCAGCTGCTGGGTGACCTTGGGCCAGTCACACTTCTTCGAAGTCTCTCAGCCTCACTCACCTCACAGAGTGTTTGTTGTGGGGGAGGAAGGGAAAGGAGAACGTTAGCCACTTTGAGACTCCTTCGGGTAGTGATAAAGCGGGATATCAAATCCAAGCTCCTCTTCTTCTTCACCCCCAAAGCAGGTGCAGATTGGCATAAAAAATTACATGTGCTTTTTTTTAAAGAAACAATGACTACAGGTATTGTGAACTTCGGATGAAGGATAGTGTTTAAATTGAATAAAAAACAAATTTATTTCATAAAATTTATATACCACTTGATTGTGAAAAAAACTCAAAGTGGTTAATAAATATGAACTCACCATAGTGGGAGAAGACTTGTATGCCTGCTGTCCAAGCACTAACTATAGATGGGCAATCTCAAAGCCCCTGATCTCCTTCCTGATGGTTCTGTACCTTTAAACCTTTAAAGAGAGGAGTGTCTTCTATAAAGTAGGGCACATGCCCACCCTGACTCCCTCGGACATGTGCTGCTGTTGCCTTTCCCTGCAGACTCTCCTTGCTCCCACCCAGGGTAGGATTTAGGTTTGATGAGGCCCTAAGGTACTGAAGGTAATGGGGCCCTTTATATGTCCAGCTGTCCTTTGTCAACAACAAATTGCCACTGTTTTTTGTGTGTTGAATATATGCTATATGGTAATTTATGGACCTAATAGGCATCTAAAGCCATTTGCACATAATAGGAGCCTACAGAACACAAAACACTGTTGCTGTATGTAGGCTTTATTTTATTTGTTTTTTATCTTATATTTTGGAAATGTACATCCAGGTTTTTTTCCTTTAAACTTTTTGGGGGGCACCCAAGAGAGTAGGGCCCTAAGCTATAGCTTGTTTAGCTTATACGTAAATCTGGCACTGCTCCCACCAGCACTTCATGTTTCCAGCTGTGCTGCTTGCCATGGCAAGTGTGTCATAGTAGTTAGAGTGTTGGATCAGGACCTGGAAGACCTGGGTTCAGTTCCCCACATGAAGCCCACAAGGTGCCCTTGCGCCAGTCATTATTGTTGGGATACTGCTGGGGAGACGGGGGCATCAGGCAGGCCCCCAGCTGGCTCCAGCTACCGGCCGGCAGCCAGGTGATCACCGGTCTCCCTTGGAACAGCATCGATCAGTGACACGAGCTGATCAGATACGTTTAGAAGCTGTGCACGCTCTATCAGCAGAGTGAATAAATCTTCTCACAACGGAAGTGGCGGACAGAGTCATGTATAAGCATATTTACAGCATTTATTCAGCATAGTTCAGGAACAAAGGAAAAAACATGTCTGCTTCCCTTCATGTCCAGCTAAACAGCTAAAAGCTGTGGTGTAGTGGTTAAGAGCGGTAGTCTCATAATCTGGTGAACTGGGTTCGGTTCCGTGCTCCTCCACATGCAGCTGCTGGGTGACCTTGGGCTAGTCACACTTCTCTGAAGTCTCTCAGCCCCACTCACCTCACAGAGTGTTTGTTGTGGGGGAGGAAGGGAAAGGAGAATGTTAGCCGCTTTGAGATTCCTTCGGGTAGTGATAAAGTGGGATATCAAATCCAAACTCTTCTTCTTCAATATACAGACTGACGTTGCTGGAATATAAACAGGCATGTGACACACAACAGTCATACCTGTTCCCTTTTAAGGTGGAATGAAACTATATCCTAACAATTATCTCTTGGCCTAACCTACCACAAAGAGGTTTTTTGAGGGTAAAATGAAGATGGGGAGAACCTAACATATGCTTCCTGGAACACCCCCCCAAACCCCCCCTCTCCTTTCCCAACTGATATTACTTAGATAAGAAGTGAAACAGTGCATTTGTTTCTATAATATAACACTACTTCCCTGCAATTCCAAGAGGTGAGCAGTGGAGGGGTAATCCGCAGCAGTCCGAAAAAGCTGCTTCATGCTCTGCTTGGCTTTGCCTGGGAGCCAAGAGGCAAAGGGAGAAAGTTTGATCACCAAGCATTATTTTGAAGCTGCGGTATGAAAAAGAAAACTGGCAACTCTCCCCCTTTGTGTTCTCCCCTTCACTCCACCTATTCAACCCTAATTAAAACCAAGCTGTGAATTTAGCACCAGTTCCTCCCTTTGTACTACAAGCTGCAAATTGTACATTTGTTCTTCTTCAAGAGCTCCAGGGACATTATAAAAAGAGGGGTGGGTTCCATTTTTGCTTCTGGGTTGAACTCTGAAGTGGTTGAAAGGAAATTGACAAACATTTTCACTCTGTGTGAAACGTTTGTCACTTTTTGATGATTTTTCATGAGGAAAGAAAAAAGGCTATGAGCAGAGGCGGAAGTCTTCACAATGCAGCAACCACAATGCTTCCTCTAATATAATGCCAATTCATAACATGGGCAATGGTTCCTGCCCTTACTCTGAATTGGTAACAAAAACCAAAACCAAGGAAGAATAGATGTTTGAAATAAGATTCATTCCAGAGCCAATGTGCATTTGGTAAGAATTGCTGCTAAAAATGTTCCCTAAGGACAGATTTGCTTTGAAATGCTTTGGGTGGGCCTGGTATAAATATCATTTCAAGCACCTGGGACTTCCTTCCCTCTCCTTCCTCCCCTCCCCTTTTGCTGCGTTCCTGTTTTGTGATTGGCTCTCTTACTCTGAATTGGCTTCATTATGTAGCTAAATCTGATTGGTTATTTGGTTACTATGAGTGGTTAGCCAAAATAATCTTCGTGCTTTGTGTGGAGTGAGACAAACTACGACCCCAAGTTCAGAAGTAATGCTAAACCACACCATGGCTTAGCTCTGGGTAGCATGGTAACAGAACAACTGGGGAAGAAGCAAAGTGCCATAATTATTATTGTGAGTACTCTCATGCTCACACATTCAGAGTTTGGCTTAGCATTATAGATTAACTGGACAATTGCCATAAGTTGGTGACCACAGCCTTTTTGGTGGTGGCCTCTAAGCTTTGAAACCCCATCTTCTCAATACTGTGTGGCACGTGTGGGAGTGCGCCCTTTTTAAGCAGGCACATATTATCTTCATTTATGGTCAGAGTTTGAATGATAAGTTTTAATGCTAGGTTATGGTTTTATTATGTTCTTGTATTGTATTTTCCCCCATTTGTTTTTATTTTTAATTGTTCCCCACTTAAAAAATAATTTTGCTTGAAAATGATATATAAATAGCCCAAATAAATATAAAAAATAAATCTGTCAGTCACCAGATCTGACTGGCTGTATGGCAATGTTGTGATGTTTCTATACTGGCTTTGCGATCCGTATCAGGTAGCAAGAAAGAAGGAGATGCTGTTTCCTAGGCAACCCAATTTAGTTTCTATTGACTTTTTACCTAGTGAACACCTGAAATTAATCTCTAGCTTTGCTAACATAATGAATACTATGTTAATCTTTACTTACCTTTGTTCTCTGCCTCTCAAGGGATCTCTGTGTTCCGATTAGTGCTATAGGCAGATCTTTAAAATGGCAGAATCAGCCTTTTGTGTTTGTTTGTTCTAGTAGCCCTTCGTGCAACCTGCAAATCTGTTTATCACCCAGCAGAGCCTAATCTAATTAGGTCTGCACAACAACTGCTGGAATCCATTTTAAGACTGTTTCAGTTTGCAGAGTTGTGGTTTTAACATCATGCCATCTTTTTATTCATCCTTCTTGTTAGACTAACATGTAGGAAAATGAACAGTTTTGGAAAACTCAAAAGCTAGTTGACTGTGTTGGGACTTTTTGTAAGGTCCTAATAAAGGTATTGTCCTATTGTAGATTTTTGGCATTTTTCTATGGACCAGCAAAATTTCCCTCCCTCCCTCCCTCCCTCCCTCCCTCTGAACAGTGTTAGCCACATAGGAAAAAACGCATGAACAAAGGGAGAGAAGTGTACAAAGGAACCTATTGGGAGTTAATGTAGATTTCTTGAGAACAGTTTTATTATTGCCTGGAAAATGTTTGAGGATGTTCTGTTTTGAGTGACTGCCTCTGCAAAGGAAGGGAAGGCTTCAGTGGCAACCTGGACAGCTCAGTGCACCAGAGGTTAAATCATCATCATCATCATCATCATCATCATCATCATCATCATTTTAATTGTATGCTGGGTATATAAATGTAAAGCTTCACAAACAAACAAACAAGCATGTTCCTTGTATTTGAAAGAATTAGTCTTTTGGTATATACAACCCATGGGATGAGTATCCTTTGAATCCAATTACCCCCAATTCTTTAAAGTCAGGGATGAGAACCCTGTTGAATTCCAGCTTCCATCAGTCACACCAGCCAGCATGACCAATGGCCAGAGATTATGAGAATTGTGGTCAACAACATCTGAAAGGCCACAGGTTCCCCATCTCTGCTTTAAAAAGAGAGACAACCATAAATCGATTTCTATTCAGTAATCATTGAGGGACAGTCTATCTAGCCCAGGCTTCCTCAACCTCAGCCCTCCAGATGTTTTGAGACTACAATTCCCATAATCCCTGACCACTAGTCCTGCTAGCTAGGGATCATGGGAGTTGTAGGCCAAAACATCTGGAGGTCCGAGGTTGAGGAATCCTGGGCTAGATAGACTGCCCCTCAATGATTTAGCCTTGTCCCCCACCACCATGGACTTTAAAAGTATAGGCAGTATTTATTTTTTTTACATCATATCTGTGTTATTTTTGAATTTGTTGATTTCTTTATGTGGAGCTTTTATGTATCTAAGGTATCTAGAACCTGTGGCTAAGGTAGAGGCTCAGTTACAATTGAAGAACAGGGAACCTTATTGCTCCAAGTCAAATCAGACCTAAAGACTAATTGATCCTCATTTGTCTCCTCATCATGGTTCTAGAGGGCTTATTTGTAATGTATAATTAGTGTCTTATTTTGGGAGATGTGGTTGGACACATTTTATCTGTTTTTACTGGCTCATAAAACACATGGAAAGATAGAACTTCCTACTGTGAATTTTCTTTACTGGGTCATTTTCAGATTTCATTTTACAGTGGAGTTAATGTTGAATTATTCCATTCTCTTTTATGGTTTTGCTTAATATTACTGTTCTAGTATGAAGGCGATAGAATTAAATCTGCTTGCTTTACTTCCTTTCTCTTGCATCCAGTTGTTAGGTAAAGGTAAAAGATCCCTGGACTGTCAAATCCAGTCAAAGGCGACTATGGGGTTGCGGCGCTCATCTCGCTTTCAGGTTGAGGGAGCCGGCGTTTGTCCACAGAAAGCTTTCTGGGTCATGTGGGTCATAAACTGCTTCTGGCACAACGTAAACGTGACGGAAACCAGAGCACACAGAAATGCTGTTTACCTTCCCACCAAAGCAGTACCTATTTATCTACTTGCACTGGCGTGCTTTCAAACTGCTAGGTTGGCAGGAGCTGGGACAGAGCAACGGAAGCTCACTCTGTTGCGGGGAATTCGAACCGCCGACCTTCTGATCAGCAAGCCCAAGAGGCTCAGTGGCTTAGACCACAGCACCACCCGCGTCCCTATCCAGTTGTTAAGCAGTATAGTGAACTATGCCTACAGGAAAAGACAAATTTCACAGTCTCTTGTGCTCCATTCTTCCCTCCCGCCCTTTATTGCCATTTTCATACATTTCCTAGCACTTTGTACAGCTGCTAGTGTAGAACGTTTTCTCTGTGCTAATGAACTATCATAGATGATACAAATACTCTTCATTTCCAGTATATATTTGTGGCTCCCATATGATAAGTGCAAATACTCATAATAAAATATTGGCATCTTTGGGAAAGGAATTAATCAGTTATTTGTGTACAAAGATAAGAAAACTGTGGCATGCTTTAAAGAAACATCTATGCATGCCTGTTTCCAACAAGGATATTTTTGTCCCCTTCCATGGGTAGGTAGAGGAGAAGGGAATTGCTCTATAGTTGTTGTCTAGGTATAACGTCATTTTATCTTACCATTTAGATTAGCTGCTTCCTAAACTTAGGGACTGGGATTCTCCTTTCACTACAGAAAACTTCATTCTTGTGCGCAGTTTAGATTGCTTCGACTCAAAAGAATGACTCCAAACTGAAAAAGATTTAGAAAAAGACAATTGATCCCAGAATGTCCTGCTTTTCCTTAAGACATCCCTATTTTCAATGGAGAAATATTGGAGGGTATGGTAGGACCACCCTATTTTTATCAGAGAAATGTGGGTGAGGATGGAGGTATCCTCCACCTGAGCCATCTGAAGGAAGGGATTTATTTTTTTTATGTTTAATGTTTTATTATGTTTTCATATATGTTGGAAGCTGCCCAGAGAGGCTGGGGCAACACACAGTCAGGTGGGTGGGATATAAGTAGTAAAATTATTGTTGTTATTATTGCTGTGTTGTTGTTGTTGCTATTATTGAATAGAACATCCCTATTTTCATCGGAGAAATGTTGGAGGGTATGCTTAGTGAAAATAAACAACAAAGGCAGAAAAAAAGGGAAGAAAAAGTAAAAGCTCAAAAAATGAATGGAACCAAAAATCCCAACTAGAATGGTCAATGTAACTTGTCAGTGTTAGCAAAGTCTTATCATCAGTCTCAGTCTCACCAAGCTACATGTAAAATGATGAGTTGCTTTTCTCTGTGTATCTACCTCATAGCAACATCTCTTTTTCTATAATTGAAATTCTTACCTTCTCACTTACATAAATATTTATCTTACATTACATTTTAATATAACGTAGGGTTCCCATTTTGTTTCTACCCTTGTTTCAAATATTTGAGGAATCATAAACAGGTATTTTAAAAACCAGCATTCACACCTTGATTAGTGGATCTGTGTAGGCATGAATTCTGCTTCTTAGGCAGAACCTCACCAGCTGCCTATGGATGCATAAACAGAGCTTCCCCCTCAATAGAAGGAAATAGAATAGTTCATTTTTGAAGGAGCTAAGCGTGCAAAGGAGTACATGAATATCTGGAGGAAGGGGGAGGGGAGCTCAGTATGTAAACATGTAAAAAGCTGTGGTTTAGATAGAGTAATTGTATTGCAGTATGATGCAAAGTGTACATGATGGATCTCTTCTATCTCCACTGTTGGAGTCAATGTGTCTCTGAATGCCAGCATCTGGGAATCACAACTGCTTTTACACGCAGTCCTGCATGCAGACAACCACAGGCATCTTGTTTGCCATTGTGAGAACAGGATACCGGACTGGACAGGCCTTTGACCTAATGCATTTATGTTATGTCCAAAATCCAAAAAAAGTGTGTGATGCTTAAATAGCCATTAATGAGGAAAATTAGCTTGTAAGTTTTCTTGCTTGAATTAAACTAATAGTTAATAATAATAATAATAATAATAATAATAATAATAATAATATTTACAGTGCCCTAACTAGACTTTAAAATTATTTTGGTGTTGGTTAAAATGGGAAATATGTTACAGTGGTGCCCCGCAAGACGAATGCCTCGCAAGACGGAAAACTCACTAGACGAAAGAGTTTTCCGTTTTGGAGGTGCTTCGCAAAACGAATTTCCTATGGGCTTGCTTCGCAAGACGAAAATGTCTTGCGAGTTCCTGTGGTTCCCCCCCCCCCTTTTTCTAAGCCGCTAAGCCGCTAAAAGCTGCTAAACCGCTAAAAGCGCTAATCCGCTAAGCTGTCAATGGGCTTGCTTCGCAAGACAAAAAAACCGCTAGACGAAGAGACTCCGGAACGGATTCTTTTCGTCTTGCGAGGCACCACTGTAATCTAAACTGGAGCATCTGAGAGTGAGAAAAAGTCTGGAATTTTTCTACTGTACCCTGAAAGGGAGGAAACATGCTCACTTTACCTTTCTGCCATATTTTGTCTCTTGTTGATTTTCCTAAATTTTACTTCAAAAGTAAGGCTCCATCTCCTACTGTTCCAGGCATATGCTTATAGTAAATACATATTCTAAATCTCAAAAGCTAGAACCCAAAATAATTATATAAAATATTGTGATTTCTACAACATTTTAAGAAGGCTATCCCTAGATATCTCACATTCTGAGTTAAGAGATACAGAACAACATGAATGCAGTCTACCTATCTATTGGCCTTTGGGGTGATTTGCTTTTCAATGTATTCATGCAAATATGATATTTTAAGGCTGTTAGTTTCCTGCAACAAGAAGTCCAGAATTTTAACTGGGTCCAATTTTAGGGTGTGTTTCTACAGTGACCACCAAGTTACGCATGTCTGTATTTAATAATAATAATAATAAAATGTTTGTTTATTGTTGCATTTATTGAAGAAAATACACCATAGGACCTATCTCAGCATACTTGTAAAAAGGGAGAACCTACATCCTCACACTTTTTCTTATTTTCTTATGCCAGACAGTACAACTGAAGTCTTCACAAACATATATGTGACCAGCTTTGGACCAGTTTCAGATACAGACATGGTGAGTTCCCCAAAGCGAAATAAATTTTGGCATGAAATTATTTTGTTAAAAATATATACCCCCCAACCATTTTACAGAAATTTCACAAGGAACCAGTATGCTAAATTGTATTACTGTATTATCTTGATGATGGCCAGGAACTTCCAAGGCATGGCTATGAAATATGAGTATCAGAGAAGCACTCCAGACTTCAGGGCCAGTTGCCATGCCATATCAAACAAAGCTCCATGAAGATGAGGAACTTTGATTGGCCAACCTCATTTTCAGTTGTAGCCACTGTGGTATAAAGTGAATGAGTCTGCAGATGGACTATCTGGTGGGGATGTTGGAGAGAACGGGTGTGCTGGAATTTATCAGCCAGTGTTGTTGACTTCAGGCTTCTAGTTTTATGAAAATGAGAATCAGCCACTGAGCATGGCAGCTTCCCGTTCCAATAATAGACTGGCTGTAACTTCCATCACTGGCAATATATATTGTGTACTGTGTACTGTGTACTGGCAATATATATTGGTGAGCTGCTGAGGAACATTTAGTGAGATCTCTCAGCCTCCAAGAATGAACCATTTGGAGGCACCATTCTCTAAATGCACATATTAAAATTGGGGCTAGAACACAAATGGTCTGATTCTAATAACAAAGATAACATAGCTTAGCTATAAAGGGTGTTTCCAGGCATATGAGGCTTATGTGCTTGAAGAGGTGAATTCATTGATTGTGGGAGGGGAAGAAGAAAAAAATACCATTTCTGAAAGAGTCACTCAAAAGAAGATTAGTAATGACATTTTGACTTTTCAGGAAGCACACGGTACACAAATGTGTGACACACACATGGTGTGTTACTGATTCATTTCCGTACAGGTAAAACTAAGCAACCATTTTTACCACGTCGGGGTGAGATATCAGTCTAGGTAAAGGTCCAAGATATCAAACTAGCACTTATACATTTGTTTCCAGTAGTAATTACTCTTTCAACCTTGGAGAGCAAAACTCAAGCCTGACCCAGTGTCAGACTCACAGAATCCAATTACAGCAGCATTTTCTGTCAGGCATGGCTGAAGACTGAAGACCCTGCAGGCAGCTTAGGACATGCCTTTTAAGTAATCTACAATCTGGCAGTTTGAGAAGGTTGTCATCCTGGAGTCCATGAGACTTTGAGCTCTTCTCATAAGGATCACATGGAAGCTGATCTTAATATCCTGCGGTGTCAAAGAAATAATCAAATGTTCTGCTAGAGAAAACCATGGGCAGCAGGCAGTGTATTTGATCAACGCAAGAAGAGGCCATTATGGGAAAGAATAAAATATTTGGAGTTGTAACTAACAGCTTATTTTGAAGGGCTTTAATGTGAAGTCGGAATGCTTCTCTTAGTGGGATGAAGAGTGTGACAGTTTTACCAAGGAAGGGTAATTGATATGTAAAGTAGCTTACCAGGATCAGAATAAAAAACAAGAAATGGCCTCATTAATTTGTTGACTAGGAAGCTTCATTACATGATGACATTTGCTTTTCAACCAGGAAGTGCATACTTCTACCATCTACCGAAAAGTAATTAATCATTCTAGTCTGTAGACCAAAGTTAGAAACACCACAGATCCATGCATAATTGCTATAGAGAAGTGTGCAATACACATATAATACAGTAGTAAGCAACCGCAAGAGCCCATAAAAACTACTATGCTGATGACATGTTGTTATGAATTTCATTATTAGAGACCTCAGCAATAAATAAGAATAAATAGGCTGTTGAGATTCATAGTTTTACTGAAGCAGCTGTTTGATAGAAGGTAGTGAGATCAGGGCATTGGCTCCCGTAATCACAGTGCTCCCTTTGTTAAACAAAAATTACAAACGACTCAACTTAGCCAATGTTACATCTAATGCAACTCTTGTCACCAGTTGTCGCTGAATTTGTCACATGTTTTGATTTCAGTCAAAACGGGTTCTTCACTAACATGAACACAGATTATTGATATTAATATCATGTTGAGCTCCTTTTCATTACACCAGCGCTCCTCGTTTCGCCTGACAAGTGTTAAACGATATGCCATTTGAATTTGTCCAGGGCATTTCTCATTAGTGGAAGGGCTCTTGTTACACTTCTCAAATCCCTGCTGAAATAACATATACTGAATAAGGCACTTCAAGAAGACAACTGGCTATAGAGCATATGTGGTTTATGCATAATGATTAAGGATAGCAGTTAGTCAAGTGAATAGAAAAATTTTATCCATATGACACAAAGCGTTACATCTTACTTTAGCAGACACATTATTTTATTGATATTGGTCACTGTGGGCCTGATTTGCCATTGCGGCACATGTTAAGTGTGAAACACATTTTTTTAAAAAAAATCTAGTGAGGTGGGTGGAGAATTCACTTGGCAGCATTTTGCACTTGCTTTGCTTGGGTGTAAATGAGAACAGAAGACACACAGCAATGGATAACAGAATCCTAGTTAGCATTTACAGAAATGATTGTTCTCCAGAGAGCACTTATGGAAATGAAAATCTGTGCCTCAAAATGACAGCCACAGTCATTAGCTGTAGGTCTCAGTAGTCAGCTATATAAAAGTGGTTAAAGTGTTTAGTAATGCCAAGGGCCGACATTAACTCGAAAACGTGAAAGTTACTTTCCACTTTTTAAAAATAAAAGTGTTGGGCAATGTTGAATAGCCAGCTTCCAGATAATTCTGTGCAGGGACAAGCCTGAAATAATATACCCCATACTTTAAAAGGGAAATTAATGAGAGATCTTCTGAGTAGGATTGCTTTTGGTGTGCAATGACACAGAAATACTGTGTTCAGCTTCTCAGTATAGTTGGGAAAATAAATATTTATTTGGAAAGGAGATGCAATTAGGTTTCCTAGGCAGTTTTAATTTTTGCTTCTTTTTATTTTTTTAAAGGAAGTTTTTTAAAAAAACAAAAACAAAACCTCTTCGTTTTATAGCATAAGATTATTATTTTGGCATTGTCTTTCCTTGGTTTTCTGACTATCCATTGTTCAGAGCCACCTCATATGCATTTAGTGGTGGAAACACAAGATTGAAACCCCTACTCACAAAGCTTCCATGTTGGCTTCAGTCAAGTCACTATCTGTCAGCCAGACATGGAATCAAAGGATTGTAGAGTTGGGAAGGGGTCACTAGGGTCATCTTATCCAACCCCCTGCAAGGCAGGAATCTTTCACCCAATATGGTGCTGGAACCCATGACGCTGAGATTAAGGAGTCTCATTCTCTACCAGTTGAGCTATTTACCTCAGAGGTTGTTGCTGTACACCACTTTAATGAAGTGTAAGCCTAATACATAAATAGAAGCGGAAACACAGGTAAGCTACCGATGAAGCTATGATAAACAAGGCCATGTTTTCCCCTATTTGAATTACTTCTATTGTGGGATGTAATCCACTGAGAGCAGTCAAGTACAACATTCCTTGTTTTCCTAGAGTGGACATGCAAAGGAATGTTTGGCAAGGTTTACCAGGGGTTGGCAAGGTTTACCTCACCTGGGCCGGTTCACTCCAGCGGAGATCCCCTTGTGGGCCGGATTGTGTACGTGCCCACGATTTCCAGCGTCTGCGCAGACATGATTTTTTCCAGCACCGCAGAAGTGAGTCCCCCGCCACGCTGCGCTGGTTTAGTACAGTGTGAGGGGACTCGCCGAGCAGGCAGCTCAGTTTGGGGGCGGCTTGTGGGCCGGTTAAACAATCCCCGTGGCCGCTTGTGGCCCATGGGCCTTAGGTTGCCTACCCATGGTCCAGCCAGTTGAAACTGTTCCTCTTGGCCTGGAGCATCCTTCCTTGCATGTGACTAGTGGGAGGGCTTGACCTTTCCAGACCTGGTAAAAGGCCAAGGCATGCTACCACTCTCTCCCCTTTTCCATCTTCTTTTCATCCTGCGAACTTCCATCCAAGCGGTCCCTCAGGCCATCTCCCTTATGGGGTAAACCTGTTTTTATACGTTTGTAACTTTAAGCCTTAAGCCTGCCTGATCGTGAGCAAACTTTCTTTTTATTGCTTATGAATAAGACTGTGGTGTCTTTATTCTTTTAGGAGGGATTCAAGGGGTTTTACCAGGAAAATATTAGAACGCATTTCAATCTGGACAAGCCAGATTGAATTGTGTATTGTCTCAAGAAACTCACACGAGTTTGCAACTCGTTTTCTGCTGTGTGAAGGGGAATGCACTCTGCTAAGTAAAGGAACGGAGGGGTATTAATAAACAATATATCCTCTCCTCCCACCCTGAACATTCCCACATCTACAACTGTTTAGAGTCCTGAAGAAAATGCCTATCATTATGATGGGTGGTGGGAACGAAGAAGTTCAGGGGAAGCTCTCTCCCTACCCCTCCAACCTAGATGTGGCAATTTTTGACTTGGATTGCAACTTGCAACCTTTGTCTATTGAACTCAATGAGAACCATAGAGAAACCAGCCCATCACTCTCTCTAGTCTTGCTGCTTCATCTCCTCCTTAACCTCCTCTGGATTCTCATTTCTTGAATACAGTAAAATGGGGCAAAGTGATGAAAGAAATCCAGAATCTGGCATGTAGACACATGCTTACTTACATGTTTAAGCTAATTCTAAAACAATATATGGGATGGGAAAGGAAAATGGAGACAAGGAATTGGAGCAAAGGCTTTGGCTTCACCATGTTGCTTCTCTTCCTTCCTCCTGTGCAGATTGCATAGGACATGGGCAGCTTGTGTTTCCTGACATCTACCACATGAACAGGGGGAGTATGGGTGCTACATGTTTTTCAGAGACAGAAATGAGGTAACGTAAGTCAGATATTTTTCTGTGCTTGTAAAGATGACCGCAAGTGGGATTTGAACTCTACCAAGCTCTTGAAGGCAAAAGAAATAGAATCTTCAAAAGTTACTCTCTCCTGTGGAATCCTCAGTTTTCAATTTTGCCTTCAATAAAGCGGTTCCTTGTTACCTCTCTGAGATTTCATTTGTTGGTTCAGGCTTGTAGTTTTATTTTCTTTGTTTCCTCTCTCTGTTTTTGTGTGTTTGTTTTTGTGCTGCCTCCTTCTGTTTCTGAAAAATAGAATAGAAAAGAAGAGTAGTGTTTTTCTCCTTCCCTTCCCTTCTGCCAGCCATTTTCCTTAGCCCTGAATTCCATTCTCATTTTGTCTCTGTCACCCAATATTGTTCGCTCTTTCTCTGTCTCCATGGCAGGACCAGCTGTTTTTACCTCAGCCTGAAGATCCTCATCTGTGTCTGGGCACTTCATTTCCATATTCCATTTTCTCCAACCCCATTTGTTCTCAGTTACTGCCACACAACGTGGCGAAAGCTCTCAAGAAGTCTTCCATTCCCTGCAAACAGCATTTGTGGGCCTCTCAGCTATCTTGGTGCTAACTAGCTTCAACTTCAGCCCCTGTGCAGGAAAAAAAGAGGCATAGTAATTTCCACTAATTCCCACCTCCCTTGCATCAAAAAGCAACTGTGGCAATGGAAACCCCACAAGGCCCTGGTGCTTGGAGTGCCTTTAAATAGCTTTCCTTCCTCCATCTCTGAGTGCCAGGCAAGGCTCCTCAGTGGTTCCTTCACTGCCCAGGCTGAATTTATACAAGCTGGGAGGTGGAGGCAGCAGCGGGGTGAGAGCAGAGTTCTGTATGTCTGGATCCTAAACCCAAGTCCAAGATGGTGAAGTTGCCTGCCTTAGTCCCTAAGGTTATTGAGTCTGAACTAGAGACACCTCTTCAACACAACTGTGGCTAATGCAGTGATCATTAAAGGTTGGGGCAACAAGTCGTGGATCAGTTGCAAGGATAAATTGCTGCTTGTTGATGCACCGGTGACAGGATCAGCCCATAACATACTTCATCCTAAGGACTTGGATGCACAACTTGAGGACCCTACAAAGCAGGAACTGGATTTGGGTCTCAAGGGAGCGCATGTGGGAGTCGGTGGTGTGGGCAACTTCTTCTGCCCCCATCTTTGCCAAAGCTCCTCTCTTGAGACTGGAGGAACTGCTGCATGAGGCTAACCTGAAGCTCAATGCTCTCTTAAGCTTTAAAAGTTGGCATCATTTATTTCAGATGTGATTCAGTTTTCAAGCTGTTTATTGGTGGCAAGAGACTTGGTAAGGAGAGTTCTCTGGTTGTGCCACTGGGAGGTGGTTGCTCTCTTCTGCTCCAGTTCAGCTATGGAAATCTATGGCGGCGGGGGGGGGGGGTAATGCTCTTAAGAGCTGCTGCACTCCAGGATGTGCTTGTGGAATCAAAGGATGAAAATAAGGCCATGCCCTCAAGCCCATAAGAAGGATGACAAGTGCTCCTTTCAGATCCTACCAGTCCTACCAGATCCTCCACCAATCCTTCCAGGCCCTTTGATTTCTCAGACCCAACAGAAGAGGGAGAGAAGTTTGGTCCTCCTATTGCTCCTGGAATAAAGCTCGCAGGGGAACCAGAAGCCAGCAACAAGAAACATTCCTTAGATTTTGTTCATTCAACTAGTTCAGAAGATACAAGCATCAATTCTGAAACCAGCCTATACTCTTCTCTCCCTTCATATTTAAAGATGTCAGGCCATCATGTCAGACCTTTGGGTCCTGGAGACCATCAAACAGGGTTTTCATCTGGAATTGACATTCCTAACCCCCCCCCCCCTCACAAAGGGGATTTCTGTGCAATATGACCTCCGGGCCTCACCTTGTTATATAGTTTTTTCTTCCTGCCTGAGTTTTTTGAACTACGCATGGTCCAGTCTGTCTGAGTCCCCCCCCCCCCACTTTTTGTTGGTTGTTTATCCAGCAGAGAGTCTTTTTTGTTTCTTTGTTTGTTTTTCATTGGCTGTTCCTCTTATCTGTTCTGCTTCTCCTTCTCTGGCTTGTCATAATGGAAAACTGAGAATTTCAGATGAGATAGGGATTTTTGAAGACTCTATCTGGAGCTACAGATTTGCCTTCAACCACCAGGTGGAGCTCAAGTCCCACTGAGGCCATCTTTTTACATGTAGGGGTATCCCCTTTACAGGTAAGAACCCAAATGGTCTTACTTAAGATGATCTTAAATCCGTGTCAAATGATATAGGTTGCCCTGCATATTAGTAGACACCTCTTGCTTCATGCCTAGAGTAATGTAATCATAGAATTGTAGCTTTGGAAGGGACCCTGCTGATCATCTAGTCCAACCACCTGTAATGCAGGAATATGCATCTGTGTCAGCCTGGAGCATTAAAGAGATTCACTTCATTAGGTGCAAACTACATGATATCCTAAAAGGGACGCGGGTGGCGCTGTGGGTTAAACTACAGAGCCTAGGACTTGCCGATCAGAAGGTTGGCGGTTGGAATCCCCTTGACGGGGTGAGCTCCTGTTGCTCGGTCCCTGTTCCTGGCCATCTAGCAGCTCGAAAGCATGCCAAAGTGCAAGTAGATAAATAGGTACCTCTTCAGCGTGAAGGTAAACGGCGTTTCCGTGCGCTGCTGTGGTTCGCCAGAAGCGGCTTAGTCATGCTGGCCACATGACCCAGAAGCTGTACGCAGGCTCCCTTGGCCAATAAAGCGAGATGAGCGCCGCAACCCCAGAGTCGGTCACGACTGGACCTAATGGTCAGGGGTCCCTTTACCTTTACATGTTATCCTGCAATTGCATGCAGTGAAACTCTGTATTTCTCAGCTGTGTATTCCCACCAGTACTCTAGATCTAGACCCATTTTATCTCACTAGATCTAGAACTTTGCAGAGATAAAAGCTACTTGGTGGTGTGGTGCAGTTTCGGTGGGAAATAGACTAAAGGGCAAAAGCTAAGCAGTCTTTTTCTCCCCATTTGCTTTTCACTTCACGGTGTACTAGGTACATGCGACTGCATGGTATTCTGCCCCCCAGACTCCTTCGAAGTAAGCTGGATGTCTCTATTTGTTCCCAATCTAACCTTACTTTCAATCACTGCTTTACAAGTTTAGGCTCAGTGCATTAGTAACAATGCTTTGAGTGAAGGATGCAGAGATGGTTTTCGGCTTTATTATGTAGAATAATAGAGACCATCAAAAGGAAGGCAAAGTGCAAGGATAAAGCAGATTGCACCTTTGGAGATTCAGCTGTCTTGTAGCTGTTTTTATGAAATGTGTAAGCTTAGTGTTGTGATGAAAAAGCCCTAAAGAATTGCAAAGAAGCCAGTGATGTAAATTTATTCTGACATTAGCCTGAGAGGAAAAGCTGTGTTCACTTTAAAAAATTAAAAAGAAAGTTACTCCCCTAAAACACAAAACAGAAAAACAAATCAGTAACTCTGAACAGTTAATCACCATAATTGACAAAGGAAACCTATAACATTAAGTCCTGATTTAAATAGCTAATTGCATATTCACTTCGTTTAGAAAAATGTACAGCACATTTCCTTACAATCAGGAAAAAGAAGGTTGGATTTAGAAAATGTGTGGTATCCCCTGCCCCCATTGTCTTCGTTGCCATGTTGTAGGAATTCAGTGTTGCCCAAAGTATTTTAACTGTTAAATCCATCATGCATTAGACTCTTTCTGAAGCCCCAGTATCACTGCAACAAGAAGGGAGGGCTTTTACTGACCCCTCGGTGTATTAGAGGAGTCTTGGCCATGTAGGTCATATTTGCAGTTGCCAAGACTGAAGTTTAGACCCAGTCTGGCAATTCACTGGAGAGTTTTGGCAATGCAGATGGTATTATAGTGAGGCATATTAAAGATTCTTCCCATATAAACTTCTTGTTCTACCCTTATGGTATTTTTTGGGGGGGGGGTGTGAACTGTGCCTTAGTGGTTCCCAGGCTGCTCATGTAATACAGTGGATGCTTGGGTTGTGAACATGATCCGCGCAGGAAGCATGTTCGCAACCCGCAGCGTCCACAACCCGCAGCGCCACATCTGTGCATGAGCAGGTCACGATTTGGCACTTCTGTGCATGTGCAAAGCACAATTTAGTGCTTCTGTGCATGTGCAAGTGCCGAAACCAGGAAGTAACCCGTTCCGGTACTTCTGGGTTCGGCGCGGTGCGCAACCCGAAATCGCGCAACACAAAGCGCCTGTAGCCCAAGGTATGACTGTACTAGAATAGGCTTTTAGAACTTCTATTCTGGTGAAAACCCAGTCATACTTTTGCTACTTGGCACTTATGAGGTCCTGATGACAATTCTGAAGAGTGCTCTGGGACATTGGAAAGACCCCTGTGCTGAATATATGAGAGAGATGTATGGAATTTTCAATAGTTCAGTATGTGTTGCATCCCTGAAACTTCTCACCATTTGGGAATTGGTTGAGGAATACCCAGTTACTATTAAGGATGGGAGAGAAATTCAGTTTGGGTCACTTTTCAACACGGACCTACCTAATCCATGCTTCTCGAAGCAATGCATCAACCAAAATGCAAGTAGCCGTCAAAATTTGCTTTTCTTTTAATTTTGTGATTTTGGTTCTGGAAACCTGCCCCTCCCTCAATGTTAAATTAGGGTCAAGTGTATCAAAAAAAGTGCACATATTAGTGCAGATAACAGAAATGCTCATAATATGGAAAACTGCTTGCAAAATGTGTGTATTAGAAGAAATATGCATCAGAATGCTGATGAATTTTTGTGAGAACTTTTCTTTTTTTAATCAAACTGATGCAGAAACGTGGCAAACTGCATTTAAGAGGGGTGTGTGAGAAACTGAAATTGACAGATTTGTCTATCTCTAATTACTTTTGTTCAAGTTTATAAGTTTATTGTTCTGACCAAAAGACCATGACAAACATGTAGCAATAGTGTTAATAAAATAATACCGAACAAGCATCCATAATATGAATCAACATCTACGATGTAAGAGAGATTAGATACCAAAGACACCAACAAGCTTAAATCCAGTTTGATTAATTACTGTTGTTAAGGAACTTTCTTCAGAATCCTTATTGATGTTTGGCACAAAGGTTAGAATTCATTAAAAGGGAGCAGTAAGGAATTACTCAGCAACAAAATGAATTGAGGGAGCCACACCACTTTTTCTGAGTGCGACTCACTCAGGTATATATCATAAAACACCTATGCTCAGATACCTGGCAGAAGTGTGTGCTTTGTTTTTGAAAATGCTGTTTGCGCAAAACGGCTTCATTAGCTTCCTAGATGTGTTTCTGATACAGTACAGTAATGCTATTAACAGTTCTGAAACTAAAACAAGGCAAAATTAAATTAGGAATGCTTATCACTAAATTGACTTATGATTATGAAGATGGTATGCCAAGGAATTGTGTGTGTGTGTTGTTTATATATATATATAAGTTGAGAAGCAATAATTTGTAAGCAAAATATGTATGAAAATGTCTGTGTTTACCAAAAGTATGATCCAAACACCCCTAACATGAAATGGCGAGGCTACAGTGATTTTGGACTAGTCATTCGCATGTCTCCAGATTCATCCACTCATCCATTAGCAATGATAACTGAAGCAGCTGGATCTCACTCTCTGATTTATCAGCCACAAGGGAGGTGGGCATATACTTTTATCACTTACAGAAATTTACACATGCCAATATTTCACATCTACTTGTACCAAGTAGATTTATGAGATACTGTTTAGTGAATACAAATGCATAGCAGAACATCTGCAACAAAAGGTGAAGTTTTCAAGGTGGGAATGTTGCCATGGCCTACACTGAATCAAATTTGGAACATCACATCCCACACTCACATCCCAAACTGAATATCTCTTATATTGAATGTTGCATATAGGAGTAGAGAAAGCTCAGCCAGATTTCATCTTGAGGCTTTTAGGTTAGTTGTCTACTTTTGAATTCAGTGGTGTGTGCGCCCAGCCATATTTCATAAATTTCACCTTATAGAGCACTTCTGACTTTGAACAAGTTTGACTCTGTTCTATAACTGAAGAGGGTGGCAGTTCAACAAGAACCGTCCTGATCCACAAGCCCAAAAGGAGGGCCAGTGTGAGTGGTTTGGTGCACGGGTTCCAAAAACAGATGTCAAAAACATCAGAGTGATCCATGCTAGTGCTTTATTAGAAGAAGGTGAAACTGACAAGACAGCCTCCAGAGCCCTACTGCACTCCGAAACAGCAAACATTCATTATGACTTGTCTGTGAGGGGCTAATATGTTAAACAAGCTAAGTAAGATGGCAATAATAATAATAATAATAATAATAATAATAATAATAATAATAATTTATTTATACCCCGCCCATCTGGCTGAGTTTCCCCAGCCACTCTGGGCTGCTCCCAATCAAATGTTAAAAACAGTACAGCATTAAATATTAAAAACTTCCCTGAACAGTGCTGCCTTCAGATGTCTTTTAAAGATAGGATAGCTGCTTATTTCCTTCACATCTGAAGGGAGGGTGTTCCACAGGGTGGGCGCCACTACCGAGAAGGCCCTCTGTCTGGTTCCCTGTAACCTCACTTCTCGCAATGAGGGAACCGCCAGAAGGCCCTCGGCGCTGGATCTCAGTTTCCGGGATGAATGATGGGGGTGGAGACGCTCCTTCAGGTATACAGGACCAAGGCCATTTAGGGCTTTAAAGCTCAGCACCAACACTTTGAATTGTGCTCGGAAATGTACTGGGAGCCAATGCAGATCTCTCAGGACAGGTGTTATGTGGTCCCGGCGGCCAATTCCAGTCACCAGTCTAGCTGCCGCATTCTGGATTAATTGCAGTTTCCGGGTCACCTTCAAAGGTAGCCCCACATAGAGCGCATTGCAGTAGTCCAAGCGGGAGATAACTAGAGCATGCACCACTCTGGTGAGACAGTCGGCGGGCAGGTAGGGTCTTAGCCTGCGTGCCAGGTGGAGCTGGTAGACAGCCGCCCTGGACACAGAATTAACCTGCTCCTCCATGGACAGCTGACTCCCAGGCTGCGCTCCTGGTCCTTCAAGGGCATAGTTACCCCATTCAGGACCAGGGAATCCCCCACACCTGCCCGCCCCCTGTCCCCCAAAAACAGTACTTCTGTCTTGTCAGGATTCAACCTCAATTTGTTAGCCACCATCCATCCTCCAATCGCCTTCAGGCACTCACACAGGACCTTCACCGCCTTCGCTGGTTCTGATTATTTAAAGGAACTAATAGCCCAATTAACACACCCCTTGCTTAGAGGCACCTTCCCAACCCATCTCTCAGATAAGGCAGTCAGCATGAGAAGCCTCCCCTCTCCAAACTAACTAAACCAAAACTAAGGCTTCAAAGTTTCAAAGCCGGGGTTATCTTGACTACCAAGGTGACATTTACAGGCCTCCCAGGACATTTGCACCATTTGGATCTACACAATCTGCCCCATGTCTTCTTCCATAGTTCCCTTGGGGTCTCAAAGGAGGGGAGTTGTGTGGTGCATTTGTTACTCGGTTGCAAGCAAAATCCACAACAACAACAACAACAAAAATCAATCCTATCACTGTAATTGTTACAATAATAATTAATAAGCAGTGCCACCATCCTCCAAGCCTTTGGAACCTATATCACAATCCTCCATGTTTCTCGTTCCAAGTTGGCTGTCTTAGTGCTATCTTGATACAAAGCATGCCTCCTTTTACTTAGGAAGCTAGTTTATCTGGATATATATGCAGCACCCCTGCTTTATAAAAGCACAACACCCTCCTTGAGCAGCTGCAATCATATATAAAGCTAGCCTGTTTTGCATGACAGCTGCTTTCACGGCAGAGGCTTCCTCATTGAGGGCAGCCAGCCCCAGTGCAGTGTGTTTAAAGCTGCCTGCATTATCTCGGCAAACTCACTGACCTTCATCATGGTGAATATAATTCCAGCAGGTGGAATCAATACTATCAAATAATCACCATGGTTAAAAACTGATCAAAGTCCATCTTCCTTTCCAGGTTCGCCAATTTAATGCCCTGTCACTAGACAGGGCTGGCATCATCTGATACGGTACCCAAGGCAGACCCAGGTAACATCATCCATGCCACCCTGGGGGCAACCCCAGCCAGGCATAGTTCCCACATACCCAATAGGTACCATTTGTTCTCACCCAGTAAATCCCAGGGGTCTGGTCCAGTTAGTCCCAGGCCATAACATGTCTGATCCCATGCTCCATATAGGTTCCCTTTTACCAGGTCTACTGTAAGTTGCATTTTGTTGGTCCCAACAAATCCCTCCAGCTTGACTGATGGCATATAAAGGAGTTAACCATATGACCCCATCCCACATCTGCTTAGTATGACCCTAATCCCTTAAGGATACATTATCCCTTCTTGTCTCATTGCATTGACTGAGAAGGTAAGATCAGAAAGGTACTGATGGATAGGACAGGGTGCACTTGCTTAGCATAGCATTCAAATAACATTGCACCACACAATAATCATTTTTATCCAATGGCTTGAAATATGTTGGGGAAGCCACTGTGTCCTTGCACTGGCATCTGTGTGCAGATCCAGCAGTTATAATAGCCAGTATTTTCTGCTGATCGATGGGTCCAATTGAGGTAGAGATTTCCACTGCCGCTGTGGGAGTTGATGACAGCCAAGCTCCTGGTCTACAGGAGGTACAGAAACATCTTGGCACAAGTGTGGATACAGTCAGTAGAGGAACCCTGGGACCCTCCAGATTATGATGGCTGTGACTGCCGCTGTCCACTCCAGGTGCAACCTTTGAACAAGCAGACAGATATCATTTAGGCACAATTCTAGGCACATTGTCTCCTTGTAGCAGTACTACACAAGTAGCTGTCCCAGCTGGGCTCAGCATTTCAGCAACTTGCAATTGGCCAGAGGGCTTCCACCAGCGGACTAGTTGAGCCAAACCCTTTGCTTCCTCTGAGACTGCAGCCACTACAACCTGTTCCAATATGAGTTGAAGCAACCTTTCCTCAGCCTGATAGGGTAACTTCTGTGGAGCTTGGAGGATCGGTTTCACTTCTTCTTGGTAGTCAGGGGTCTATCACACCTGCTAGAACTTGTACTGCTTTCAAGGCCCACCCAGATCTTGGGGCTGTTCTTGCATAAGCACCAGTAGGAGTTTGAAGTCCCAGTTGTAAGTGGAGCGGACTTGCCATTGCCTGTGTATGCCATGGGGGTGTTCTACCTTCACCTCTGCTATTGCTCCCCAAGCATCTTGATATATGGCTATAATCCCATCAAGCAAACAGTGATTGCCTTGCATCTTCTGAGACCCATGCAGCTGCTGCCTTGGGGCTGGGTGTGCAGCCACATTGCTCACTGCTTCTCCCAGCAAGAGACTCAAACTGCCCTCTCCTTCAACCCACAAATGTAACAGCCAGGCCAACAGTGTTTCACGTGGCTACTGATGAAATTACTTAGCCAGCTCCATGAGCTCACCAGATTTATCATCGTGAACAGTATTCACCTAGATTGGCAGGACTGGGGCAGCACCAACCCTACACTATTTCACTTTAGCCTGCATCAAAGGACGTGCAGCCAGCCTCATTCCCTCATCACTACTTCCCCTTCCTCATTCAAGGTGCTCTCCTCAGCTTTATCATCCCATCCTGATGGTGACCAAGCAGGTTGACCAAGAATAGTTGCACCCTCGGGCTATGCAAACAGTGTCCCCTTTTCTGTGCACATTGAGAAGCCAGTGTGAGCAGCTCCTTTTCCTGCTTCTCTAACTTTCCGCCTGAATCCCTTACAACTTCACAGACGGTAGCTTGCATATCTCTTTCCCGAACCACATCCTCCTCCATGGCCTTCATCCACTCCTGCAAAGCCTTCAAGTCATCTCCCTGCATTTTCATCACAGGCAGAAACAGCCAGCCCACTGCCAAGGCTGCTTATCTTTTCCCAAGGGCTTCAGTGGTTAAATTCATCCACTCATAGGCAGCGGTTATAGCTGCTGGATCTACTTAGACAGGTTACCAATCCTGGGAAGCCCCAAACCCATCCAGCACCTCTGCCACAGGCACCCACCCACTCTTCCTAACTCCAGCCAGGAATTTGCCATCTGGCTGCTATGGCTCCCCCAACGCATCCTTACTCTGGAATCCTGCTAACTGTGCCTATTGTCCTGATGTTTTATTATGTTTTTGTATGCGTTGGAAGCTGCCCAGAGTGCCTGAGACAACCCAACCAGATGGGTGGGGTATAAACAATAACATTGTTGTTGTCACTATCATTATCATCATTATCCACAGGCCAAAAGGAGGACCTGTGCAAGTGGCTTAGTGCAGGGGCTCCCAAGAAGGATGTAAAAAATGCCTGAGTGATCAAAGCTAGTGCTTTATTAGAAGAAGGCGAAAACTTACAAGACAGGCTTAACCTCTGGATCATGAGTTCAAGCCCCACCTTGGGCAAAATATTCCTGCATTGCAGGGGGTTGGACAAGACGACCCTTGTGATCCCTTCCAACTCTACAATTCTACGAAAAGCCTGCAGAGCCTTGCTGCCATTGCAGGCTCAGGATAGATACTGAAACAGCAATCATTTGTCATGACTTGTCCTTGAGGGGCTAACATGTTAAGCAATACTGATAATTTTTAAAAAGCAAGCTACGTAAATTGGCAACAATAGCCCAATTAACTCACCCCTTGCTAACAGGCACCTTCCCAATTTTCATCCACCTCTCTGATAAGAGAGTAGCACAAGAAACCTAGTCCCTTGACTACCAAGATGGAGTGTACAGGCTTTCCGGGTCATTTGCACCATTTGGTTCTACACAGGAGCTTGTGTCTTACTGCAGGGCAAGATTAGCACAAGCCTACTGTTATTGGTACAGAGAGAAGTGAACACAACGTGAGAAATGAAAGAAAAGGGTCAGGAGGGGCAAAAAATATCCATGCCAACAGTGCAATCCTATCCATTACTCTTACCAAAGAGTAAGCCTTGTTGAGCTCAATGGGGCTTACTCCCAGGTGTGTGTGTGGAGGATTGTATTCCAGGTTTACCTGTTCTGAAGATATTTCCCTGTTTTCCAGGCTGCTGAAACTGAAGCTTGCATTATCAGAAGAAAATTAGCAGAATGGAAGTGTATCAAATGCTGCACTGTAATGCATGTACTCCTATTAAAAATATTTACTGTGGCACAAATTAACAAGAAGACCTCGCTTTTTTTGCAATTAATCTACTGAATTGCAAGGAACTGGGACTGTCGATATGCAAAGCAACCATCATAGAATCACATTAGCTAGTAAAATTAAGTTGGAACACATTAGGTAGTAAAATGAAGCTGTATGTTTATCATTATATTAATGAGGGGAATAGCTAAGGCAACAAAATTCTTTAGCATAGTTTTGCAGGATTTAATATTTTTGTATTTTGGGGGATATCCTATTAAAGGACTTAAAACAACCCTTTAAAACAAAACATTCAAAAATGCTTAAAATCGAGAAAAATGTTTTGAAGGAGGTAATAAAATTGAAGGATGGAATAAATTTATTGCTGTCTGAAAATATGGCATCTAATGTATAGGACAGTTTTTCTGCACCTGTTTTTTATGAATGCAGCGAAGTGAATAAATATATTAAACATATATTGAGTCCCATTATGATCTTGCTGATCTGTTTAGGATATCTTCTTAATGATACCAGCAACTTCATGAAGTCATGGCATGAAGAGAATCATTTTTTGGTTATTTTCTCCCCTTTATGCTATATTATCCACTACAGACTCACCAAAGTCCAAACTTAAACACAGTTTGGAAACATTGTACACAGCAAACTTCATGAGCCATGCAGACGTGCAGCAAAACTTTGAAAGTATGCATGCACGCGCGCGCGCGCGCACACACACACACACACACACACACAATTTCTAAATATGTATTGATTGTTCTGCCTCTCCTTGCTTTTTCTCCAAGTTGGTAATGTGCTACTTTCACTTTATTGATATGGACTGATAGTAACTAACTTTAAAACACTTTTAATATCCCCCCACTTCAGGAATACACAATAGATGTTTTCTTCCGCCAAAGATGGAAAGATGAGAGATTAAAGTTTAAGGGTCCAATGAACATTCTTCGACTGAACAATTTAATGGCCAGCAAAATCTGGACTCCAGATACATTCTTTCATAATGGAAAGAAGTCAGTAGCTCACAACATGACAATGCCAAATAAGCTCCTACGAATTCAAGATGACGGGACTCTCTTATATACCATGAGGTGCACATTTTATTTTGTCTTTTGATCACTGTCCTGGTAAGCTGTTCTCACTTTAGCATCAAGCCAGCATGTTCCCTATTATTAACACTCTCATTTCACGGCATCCTGCAGCAAACACTCGGGTGAGCAGACTCCTAACATGGCAAAATATGCCATCCTGAAAAGAACTGCATCCTTCCCAGTGCCCTGTTAATCTAAAGACCTCCCTAGTAGCCTATTCACACATACATACCACCCATTGCATGCTATGAAACTAGCAGGTGAATAGTTTTGAGATGCCCCAATACAGGTGGATCAGAGATTTGTTACATTTGCAAAAAAATACATAAACTTATCAGTTTGCAAATATTGGTTCATTTTGCATGAACATGTGGATTCTAAAAAAGGAGACTGCAGCCACTACACTCCTCCACTGATATTTCTGCTGTTGCGCTATCCAGGGCTTAGCATTTGAACCTAGGCTCATCTCTTTCAGCCCAACCACAAGCTGTAAACCAAGCACAAACCTTGTTTGCAGCACATGGCTTGTCTAGAATGAGAACACCTATGAGCCTGAGTTCAGATGAATCAATAAGCCAAAGCAAGAGGTCCAAGGAATTACAGTAGTGTGTTGCCCATAGGAACCCATATGTTTGTACGTTCATGCTAAGCCATGGTTTGACTTAGTGTTTCATGCAAACCAGTTTGCTGCATGTTTCTAGTTTTGCTAGATGAGTCTATGCTTTGATGCATTTATTTTGGGGGCTGCTTTTATTGAAACAACCAATATTTATTTATTTATTTTTTAGGTACGTGCCTTTAATTGGACTTCTGTGTTCATGTGGCACATATTTTTGAACTGAATATTACTGGGTAACCTGTAGTTCCGTAATTTGCCATTTCATTCAGCTGGCCTTATAGTTTTGGGATCCGTTTTGTTGTGATGAGGCAGTGTACTCTGAAGGATCAAATAAAGGACAAATAGAGGGTTAAGTTTTAATTGATTTTGTGTAATTAATCTCTGCAATCTGTAAATTCAGTTTATTTTTATGGAATTGGTTTTCATGACTCTTTAACAGCAGACTTAAGTATAGAGTGGTCTTTTCCCTTTTAGGCTTACTGTCCAGGCTGAATGTCCAATGCACTTAGAAGACTTCCCTATGGATGCCCATTCGTGCCCATTGAAATTTGGCAGCTGTAAGTAACATGGCTAAAAGTGCAGCCTCTAGCTAGTAAATATCTTACGTAGTTCAACATCTCATTTCTGCTCTTGGACTTGCTCACAATTTATGTATGCTTCAGCAACATTGTGCTGCATTATATGTTCTGGGGTTTTTTATATTTAAAATAATTCATTTCCAGTGCTTTTGTCTTTGAACATGTTAGCTAATTCCCTGGGTTCTTGTTTTTCCAGAAGATATTATGGCCTAATTGCAGCATTCATCATAAGTAATGTCATTTATTGACCAATAGGTTTAAATCGTTATAGTAGCAGAGTGACACAATTGTTAATACAGCACCTGGATAAGAATAATTACATACCTGATTCAGCGTGGAAAATGAAATAAGATATCTGAAAAACATGTGCTTTGAAATTACGCCAATGCAGTCCCTACACAAGCTGAAGTTTATCTTAATGTTTTGTTCTTTTGTACTTGTATGAAGGCTGTAGCACGTAAAATCTTCTACAATACTCTTCTAATGCAACATATATGCTTTTTAAGTTCTACAAAATAAGCATAGCTGTCAACTTACAGATCTGAAAATAAGGGACCAGCAGCCTTGAAAATAAGGGACCTGCAGCCTCACCTGTTCTAGGCACTCCAGTCTTCCTGTCCTCCTGCAGTCTGGTCAAACTCATGCTGGGTAGCTTCGAGAACACTGTCCAACCAACTTTGTAACCAGAGGTTCAACTGAATAGAATCTGAATCACATGCACCACAAGGCCTATGCAGCCTCAACTTAAGATGGCTCCCCGGCCTGGCTTTGCACTGCAAAGTCTGCAGCAGCACGGGCAACAAAATGGCATCCAGCATTCAAAAAACCCCTCAGCTTGCATTAACTAGCCACACACAAGGCATGCAAGCTCCACCCCCCCAGTCATTCTTAGACTTCTTATTGGGTGAGCAACACAGCCAAGCAACACAGTTGGAGCCTCCTTTGAAATTTAAGGGACATCATTTAAGGGACATTTATCAATTAGGGACAGCAGCGGGACATGGCGCTGGAATAAGGGACTGTCCCTTCAAATAAGGGACCCTTGACAGCTATGAAAATAAGTGTAACTGAAAATGCATTTTCACTAAATAGTGAGCTGGTTCACACATCACTTTAAATCAAAGTTTAGTTTAACTATGATTTAAAGGTGAATATGTAGAGAGATTGTGCATGGGATTAAAATTGTGGCCCTTTGCTTATACCCAGCTCCTGCTTCTGTTGGGCTGTTTGGAGCTTTGCTATAGTTTGGTTCAGTGTTATGTTCAACCCAAGCAAAGAACAATCCTTGGTTACAGCTCACATTTTTTGTAGAAAGCAACAAGCCAAACCATTCCACCCCGTGCACCAGCACACTGTGCTTAAGCTTAACTATGGTTTAAAGTGATGTGTGAAGCAGGCTAATATGAGGATAGGCTAACTGGTATGAGTCCATGCTTAATTCTGTTTGTGTGGTGGAAAGGTGACAATATATCTCACTAATATTTTGTTCTTCCTTTGAGAAGTATAGACTTGGCTCAGACGCTACACAAAAAACCATGGCTTGTAAAATCACATGGGTTGTTGTGACATCTGAGCAGATATTTTGTGAATCATCTTTGCTTTGAAGCTAGTTTGCAGATCACACTTTGTGTAATCCTTTGTGGTAAAATGTTCTTCACCAAACAAGTAATAATATACATTTTTATTGTGGTTGTGAATTACGTTTTATACATTATGCTTTGAACTTAGGCATCAGCCTCTCAGTTAGATTTAAGCCACCGCATCTCACCCAGGAGAAAGGATGTCTCTTTTCATGTGAATGCTCTTGCAAGTTTTCAAGGTAAAATAGGTTGAGTCACCTAAGAATTACATAATGAAAGAATCCTTTGTTGACACTCTTAGTCCACTCGTGGACACAGACAAACAGGAGAGCCTCAAAGGGCCTTAGGGAAGGGAGGCATTCATGACTGAATAGGATCATTGTTTTGTCCAGGGTTTCCCAAACTTGGGTCTCCAGCTGTTTTTAGACTACAACTCCCATCATCCCTAGCTAGCAGGACCAGTGGCCAGGGATGATGGCAATTGTAGTCCAAAAACAGCTGGAGACCCAAGTTTGGGAAACCCTGGTCTAGTCAGTTAAGGAAGGACTCTGGATGCCTCAGATTTTAATTTCTGGACACGACCTAAAGGAAAAACAATATGTGCTCTGGTTAAGATATACGGAGCAAATAAAAGTAGATAACACTGATGTGTTTGAATCTTTAATTTGAATTTTTGCTGAGAGTTTGTAAAGCAGAAATCTTTTTCCAAAGCATCTCTTTGAGTGAAAAAGCTCCCTTTTTAAAAGAAGAAAATGCTAATGTGTAATGCTGAGAGTGTCCAATGGTTTGATGAGGAGTGCAATTTGATGGGGAAAGGCTCTAAAAGGCTCCTTTTCTTACAGGAAGTCAGGGCTAAGCAATCTTTCCTTTTGTTATTTTCAATTGGGGGGGGGGAATTAAAGGCCTTATTACCACACAAAGAGCACCAGGTTTTTGTGATCCATGGATGCTGATTCTAAATGCTTCCCTTAATAAAGATCGTAAAACCTTCTGGCAAGTGGTCTCAGGAGTTTTGCATTCTTGATCACAAGCTCTAAACCGTTGTATTTCAGCGCATGTCTGAGGACCACTTCAGAGCCAACTTTACAGAGACAGATGATATTATTACATCTTATCTAGGCTCTCTGCTTGATGCTGTGCTATGAGTCACACCAAAATGGAACCCAGTTTTTGTAAAAGAAGTCTTACCTGTGATTCCCAAGATCAAGAGTGGGAAGGATCCAAGGATTGATTAATATCCCTCTGTAACTTATAAAAATAAGGCAACCTTGGTGGGCACCATTGTTGGATGTCCTTTTTACTACAGTGAATTGTTCTGGCATGACCCTTTCTAGCTGGAAGAAGCAATAGTGGTACCTTTTTTAAAAAAAAGGGTCAAGCTTGTGATCTGGGAAACTGTAGACCTATTAGCCTGCCATCAGTCAAGGGGGAGTTGTATGGCAGGTTCTTAAGCAATGGAATGATTTCTTTCTTAGAATCTGAGAATATACCGTATTTTTCGCTCTATAAGACGCACCAGACCACAAGACGCACCTAGTTTTTGGAGGAGGAAAACAAGGGAAAAAAAAATATTCTGAATCTCAGAAGCCAGAACAGCCAGACGGATCACTGCGCAGTGAAAGCAGCAATCCCTCTTGCTGTTCTGGCTTCTGTGATAGCTGCGCAGCCTGCATTCGCTCCATAAGACGCACACACATTTCCCCTTACTTTTTAGGAGGGAAAAAGTGAGTCTTATAGAGCAAAAAATACGGTACTTACTGATTCTCAAGCAGCATTTAGAGAAGATTGTTCAACCCTTGATCACTGTCTGATCCTTTGTCACCTTCCTGAAAAATATACAAGAACCTTGTGAGGGAAACTGCTGCCTTCATGGATTTAAAGGTAGCTTTTGGTTATATTTCCAGGGTCAA
Source organism: Podarcis erhardii (assembly GCF_964252035.2). Lineage (NCBI taxonomy): Eukaryota > Metazoa > Chordata > Lepidosauria > Squamata > Lacertidae > Podarcis > Podarcis erhardii. Next base: position 20,831,925 of record NC_138512.1, read on the forward strand.
GTTATGGCAGAAAGTGGATGAAATTCTTGTTGATAAAAGACTTCTCACTTCTTCCTCTTTTGCCTTTTTGTATTGCAATAGTCTTTCACAAATCAGATGTGGTAATAAGGGACAGTTTACCAAAGATAAACCCACAACCAAGGGAGTTAAGCAAGGATGTATACTTGCTGCTACTTTGCTTAATTTGTTCCTAAATGATCCCAGAACTGTCTTGAATGACCCAGATGGACTCCTACCAAAACTAGGTAATAGGAAAATTTGTATCTTACTTCATGCAGTTTTTTCCTCCTGCTCTATACTTGGGCTAAAATGCCTGTTATCTTGGTTTTTAATCTACTGTAAGCACAATTGTTTAAAGTTCAATTATGGAAAAGCAAAGGTTTTCGCTTTTGAAAACAGCATTTCCCAGCATAGGTGGGTTTTAGATGATCAAATTATGGAACAGGTTATATTGGGGGTAAAATTCAATCATGCTACATTGTGGTCTACTGACAGATACCTGGAACATGCTTTATAGAATAGGAATGTAATTGTTATTGCATTTCACACCTAATTATTGAAGCTGAGCTTGAGCAATAAGATGAGATGCTGTTTATTTATTCATCTTAAAGTATCAGATACCATTTTTTCAGAACAATTGTCTCACAAAGTGGTTTACAATCATTAAATACATCAGCCGTCATTAAAATACAACAATAAAATTTCTGAATTTGATTAGAATAAGGCAGATGAACAAATACTTGTTTGTCAAATGCTTCACACCTCAGTCTGGGGGTGGAGCTGGGAGAGGCACATACTGTATTTTTTGCACCATAACACTCACTTTTTTCCTCCTAGAAAGTAAGGGGAAATGTCTGTGCGTGTATTGGAGGGAATGCCTACGGGTGGCATGCCTACGGATTTTCCTCCTCTAAAAACTATGTGCGTGTTATGGTCGGGTGCGTGTTATAGAGCGAAAAATACGGTATATATCCAAAGTATAGCGTATGGGCTTCTGTAGCTGAGCAACCCAGCCCTTGGAGACCTTTCATTCTCAGTTCAGGGATGAGGTAGTTTTCAATTGACTGTCCTAAAAAGTTTGCAAGAGGGGATGTTCCATAACCTCAGTCCCATGATGGAAAAAAGTGAAAGTCTTCAACACAACAAAAAAGGAGCTAACCATGCACGCAGAGACTGCGGGGAAAATGAGTAAGAAGCTCTATAAGAAGCTAGCGCCATTCCTGTTGGATGGGAGAAAAATGATCTGTGTGCAGCAGGAGACAATGATTGAAGAAACGTCCAAGGACTAGCAATATGAGTCTTCAGCCCATTACCCTTGACCCAGATGACATTGAGATGTCTCCCAGCACAGATCCAACAGAGGCAACCATTCGTTTACAACAACTAACACATCCTGCAATAAAGCCACAGCAGCACACATTGCAGAAGGTTGTTGTGCACCAGAAACTATTCTGGAGGAGCCTATAGGACACAGTAGGTCAGTGCAAGGGGAGCTCCTAGTGAGCAGCTTGCTCTAACAATAACTATTGGTGAACTTTTTGACCCTCTGTCTGCATCTACCTCCCCTTTGCCCCATTCCCTTTTGAAGAACTAGAGTCTCTTAAAAGGCCAGCGTTCATCTGAAGGGAGGTATGTTCCCTGAGCTCCACAGTCTCCAACCTAATGTATTTCCTGTGCCTGATGCACTCAAAACACCCTTGAGAACCCTGTCTCTGATTCTACAGGGCCTGGTACTACGGGATCTCTTCTGCCTCCCAGCCTTGGATTTCATGATCCCTGATCTTTAGCATGAGACTCATAGTCAGGAACCTAGACCAGCTCCTTGGCCCATGACACTGTAGCCTCCAACTCAGTGCCTTAGTCACTGAATGACTCGGGGATCATGACAGGCACCTGATATTAGGGACTAGGTACGCTGATTTCCCGACGGAAGTAAAAGGGCATGGTTCAACAGTGTCAGCTATATGTTGGTCTAACATGTTGTTCAGACTCCTGCTCACCAGTAACTCTCGCTGGTGAAAGTGTGGGAAAAGCCTCCATCACTCTAGGCAGGATCACTTGAGGTCCTGCTGATCCTGGAATGCAACAGTGGAAAGCACCTTGTGCCATGATGCCTGAGAGATGCAACCCATGATTTGGAATGACAAGATGGATCCAACGTTGCTGCTGCCTAATGTCGGTGAACCAGATGTGTGGGTCATCTCTCTCTAAACCTCCAGTTCTCATTTGAAGATTTATTCTTAACTTTCCAGAGTTAATTCTACATGGTTTCTGATGAGAGCAGTCCAAGCACACACCACAGTTTAGTCCTGGTCAGCCTCTTCTGCTTTCAAGTTTCACAGAGTTACAAGGTGAGTGGTTTTTGGTTTTTTTGCACCTCTATTAAATGTCCTCCTCCTCCTTGCTTTATTGCCAATGCTAGATGTGAAATTTAAGAACCTGGTTCAAACTGCAGCAACTTCATGACGCCTAGGTGCGCCATGAATGTAGTGTTTCTCAAAAGATGCTGACAACTCCTACATATACGTTGCAGCATATACATCTCTCACAGAATATAGGGGTTCCGTTATACTCACGGAAATACTCACGGAAATACCCCTGCATTCCCTCAAACAAGCAGCCCTGAGGTGCATGCCTGAGTCATCATTAACAATAGAGAACCTGCTGTGCTTACCATATTTGCAACCGAAACCAAAGATACCTTGAACACTGTTTATCCACTGAAAATAGAGAGGGTTAGCCTACTGACCTGTCCTTTATTTTATGCACAGGTGTAGACGAAGTAAACCCAAACGTGGAAGAAACAGAATGGAATGTCCCAGATAGAAAAGTATTCGCGGCACCTCGATCTGTGGAAGCGGAGTTTGTTGGAGAAGAAAACACCCCAAGATGCAGAAACCAAACTAGCCCCACCTTCTCCTGGTGCTAGATAGAGTGGCCAACTAAATACTCATATTAAGCAGTCAACCTGAGAAACAGGAGGCAAGTAGATAATGATGTCTGTGGAGGACCTGGTCATGAAATGGCAAAGGGCAGGTGAAAGCTTCAGCTTCTTACATGAGCAGATACAAACAAGACACAGAGATATGGTTTGTTTATCTAATCAAATTAAAAAACACACCATGACTAACATCTTAATACTTAACGGGTACCATTTTCATTATCACATTTGTGCCACTCATTTGGAAGGTAGGGACAACAAAGCTGATTTTATCAGCATGTCCTGCATAATGTCATTTTATTTTCCCTGAAAGCCCCAAACATTGATTGCAGCATGCTATTATTTACTTTAATATTTAATAAATTATAATGCTGCTTTAAATTGATCTTAACTGTGATCCTTTGTGTTTAAAAGTATAGTTAAGACAATAAAGAGCTCATGAATATTTATGTGATGCCATATTTTGGAGATAAGATGACCAAGCATTTTTATTTCTGAAAATGGAAGGGTCAGGTATTTCAAAATTACTCTTGTGCGATATATATATATATATATTGTTTTTTATGTTATTGTTTATGTAAATTTAAATGAACAATAAATAAATAAAGGGCTGTTTCACTGAACACCTCCGGTGATTTGTTTGTTTGTCTGTCTTTTGCCACATTTGTGGGTCATGAAACATCCATTGTCTCTATTTCCAAGCAACTGAAAACATAGTTTGGCCAATGTTGTTCAATGGAAACAAAAATGTTTCGATTTACAAGAGAAGAGTCGCTGTAGAAACAACAATTCGTGGATGAAACTGAATAGAAAGTGCAGAGCAACTTTAATTCGATTGGCTTAAGATAAATGCTTATTGTTTAAGCTTATTGTTTAAATGTCTATAAACAATAAGTGGGGTCAGTAAGAGACCCACAGCAGAGGGCAACCCAACAACAGAGACAGGAGAAGCAGTGGGGGTGTTTTTTGCTTCGTGTTTTCCTTCTTTCTCTCCCTCCATGATGGGGTGGAAAACCTCCCTCTTCTCCTCTCCCATGTGCAGCCATCGCTGCTTGACAAGTAAGTAAAGGGTATAGAATGGGCACGCTGGGAATTCACATTTTGATCACAGCTGGAGATGAATTTAGGGGCTTTGAAAGCTCAGCTCTCATTTGAGGTTGGCTTCTCTGAGCCTCCAACTTCTAATTCAAGACTGGGTCTTGATTCAGGCTTTAGGGCCAGTTTTGGTTGCCCTGTATCATGACATCTGTCAGGAAAGAAGGGAAATCTGTCGCTGTTAATTTTCCTTTACCTCTCAGCAACATTTCATATAATTGGCTGTGGAGCAACTGTCCAAGTTGGGGGTGGGTTCCATTGCTTTGCAGTGATGCTTTGCAGTGGATGGTCCTTTCCAGGGGGTAATCCTTGGGCAGTGTTCTTTGGCTCTGTGTAGCTTTCAATGTGGGGTTCCTCAGGGTTCAAATTTATCCCCTGTGCATTATATGTAGGGCTACCTCTGAAGATGGTTTGGAAACTTCAACTAGTGCAGAATTTGGCAACCATTTAGCTAATCAGGGCAATTTAGTTTAAGCATATTACACAGATCTCATGGTGTAGAAGGTTGGATGTCCTAGAGTATGATCATTGTCAAAACCACATTATGGCTTTCTGAAATTTACCCAGAGGAAATATACGTTTTAGGACAAATTTCTAGTTCTTTGGGAGCAGTTTGGCCTGGAAATATCTGACTCTAATATTGCAGGTGCAAAGAAGAGGTTTGCTATACCCGTGGAGAAGAGAATTGCACAAGCTATGGCTATAAGAACTTCTGCAACCTGCTTGCAGCGTTTTTCTATACTGCTTATGTGGTATTCTGTGAAGTGGTTTGAGTCTTCAGTAGCTATTTTCTAGATGATGTGATCATGTTAGGGGTTAAGGAGAAGGTTATGGTTGAATTCCTTGATTTGGACTTCTCATGAGTAGAACATAAGGACACAAAGAAATCAAGGCACAAAGAAATTGTGATGATTTTTGCATACACAAGAATTATGATAGTATAGTTATCCAAGTACTCTGATGCTAAAGGTTTATAGTTTGCAGTTGTCTATGTTGGTATCTCTGGGCAACATTAAGGTGTGCTGATTTTTACATTGATATTCATATTCATATTGAAGCAGGAATTTCTTCTCTGGATGATGTGTCCATGAAGCCCTTTATTATTAGTGATCAGACATATGCCATTCTGCTGTGGTTAGTGAGAGTCTATAGCTGGCATCTCACAATGTCAAAGGATTCTTTAAATATCTTTGCTCCATGGCATCTCCTGAAGGCCCATCAGATATCAGACTTCTAGGGAGCGAAAACATGAATAGATGTGGGGGAACTTTGCCCCCCCCGATGTTGTTGATCTTACAACCCCCATCATACCTGGCCATCTGCCATGCTTACTGGGACTGACTTGAGTTGTAATTCAACAACATCTGGAGGGCCAGTGGTTCCTGACACCTGCCCTAAGATGTTCATGGGAGATGTTTACGCTGAACAGTCTTTTTTAATCAATTTTGAGATAAATATGTCACATCCTTAATCTATTTTGACAGCAGATATCCAGTAGTTTCACAATCACAAAGCAAGGAATTTTGGATGCAGCTATGTGCTCCATATGCCCCTTTCTTCCCATGTTGTTCTCTCACCTGCTTCTGAGCAGGTATCAGCTGGACGTATGTACATAGGGCCTGCCATCACTTGGGTGACAGTTAAGGGGAGGGAGCCAGCCTACACCCTCTCTCTTTCCCCAGTCTGGCTTCTCATCTCTGCTGAGACAAGCAGCGCAGGCCCCTGGGGAACTCTGCAGGCCCAATGGATGGAGTGGGAGGTTGTGGGTTGCTGCACTGGTGCCAACACTGATCTGTAACCACCTCCGCCTCCTGTCCTCTGCACATGGAGAACCGCTTTGCATCCTTTATGTGTACTCTTACATCAGGGATTGGGGAGTTTTGTTTTGTTGAGGGTCACATCCCCTTAGTGGCAATCTGTCAGAGCCACGTGCCAGTAATAGGTGGGTCCAGAGCTCAAAGTGGGTGGGGCCAGCCCCTTCTCCCTTTTACGGACACCCCTTTCCCCCCTCCCTCTCTGTCTCCCTCCCTGTCTCCTAGCTAACTTGATGGCAGAGGGCCAGGGCTCTCAATGGATTTGCTTGTTGACAGCTTCTCCCCTTCTCCCCCCATCTTTCAATCCACTCCAGGTTTTGCCTTTCCCATCCTATTTCCCCTACCCTCATGAAACTGGGCCAAGGCCTACAAAGGTTCTCCCCCCCCCCGTGTCTTATACAGACAAAGCACTTCCAAGTTCATACTGCTTAAGAGATCAAGAGAGTCAGTGAATATCAGAGGCTATGCTGAATTCTCTGAGCAGCTATTCCCAAATAATTGCTCTCTTTTGAGCTGATAACGTGTCTTCTTATTTCACCCCTGTAGATGCATATACATCTTCAGAAGTGACCTACAAGTGGACCTTCAATGCATCTAATTCAGTAGAAGTGGCCCCAGACGGTTCGAGGTTGAATCAGTATGATCTCATAGGGCAAACAATTGGAGAAGAAACAGCTAAATCAAGTACAGGTTAGTAAGACAAAGAAGAAACCGTTTGAGTCCTTTTTCCTTCGGCCACTGGTGTACTTTTGGCCATACATGCAGACTATACTCTGTGGCCTTGCCAGGTTGACTTGAGGACACAGGAAATTATAGATGTGAGAACTTAATTTAAAGTATTTATATACCACTGAATTACCAAAGTCTCTAAGTGATGTTACTATAATATGCTATATCATAGAGGGCTTCCATATGGGAGCTCTAGGTTGCAAAATGGCTCGTTTAGATATAATTCTCTCTGTGTTAATTGGAATGTGAACATCCACATACTCCATTTTTTAGTTTTAGATGCCTTTCTTTCTGAGTGACCTATCATCATTGTTTGAATTTTTCTGTGCTGTGCTTTGTGGTTCCTTGCCCTAATCATTACTCCCTACCCTCCACTACCTTTTCCTATTTGTGGCGTGTACACAGATATTTGTGTGCCTGTGCACATAAAATAAATAAATTGCCAGACATTCACAAGAGCAAACATTGCCAATCTTTACTTATCATGTTTCATGGTTACTTACCATGTTTCAAGGGTGTGTGGGGTTTTTTTTTGGGGGGGGGAGGTATCTATTTCTACAGTGTTACCTCGGGTTACATACGCTTCAGGTTACAGACTCCGCTAACCCAGAAATAGTGCTTCAGGTTAAGAACTTTGCTTCAGGATGAGAACAGAAATCGTGCTCCAGCAGTGCAGCAACAGGAGGCCCCATTAGCTAAAGTGGTGCTTAAGGTTAAGAACAGTTTCAGGTTAAGTACGGACCTCCGGAACAAATTAAGTACTAAACCTGAGGTACCACTGTATTGGGTTTTTTTTTTTTTTTTTTTTTAAATTAATAGGTCCTTTGAACTGGATTGCTGAAATTCAGATGTACCTTCTGCATGTGGGAAGTGGTACAAAAATGTTTGCTTGCACCACTTGGACTACCAGAATCAGAATGGCTGGAATGTGTTCCAAAAAGTTAACACACATGACAAACCATACGGCCAAAACAGTGTGCTAAGGAGCAACAACATGGGTTATTTTTATTGAACAGAGTTTCCATTGTAAGCAGAAATCTGGATTAAATATAATTTTTTTAAAAATGGGCTGCCATTTTGATGATGACAGTGTCAGGTGGACACTGCAAGAAACTTCCATGCATGAGCTGTACAATAAACCCCCGTCTAGGAAGCATCTGGAGTCATAGTTCTGGATGGTTCAACAATTGTAGAGTATTGCATTCACTTCTGTAGAGACTGCAAAGTAAAGGAAAATGTTGAGATCCAAAGAACTGTGCATTTAGTTCTGTACTCTTCCCCATCACGCAAATCACGTTTTAGACCAAAGTGAGCTTTAGGTGCAGCTTTTAAGGCTCTGAGGGTGTGCTGCTCAAAATTAAACTCTCAATCAATCCAGCCAGATGGGCAGGGTATAAATAACTACTACTACTACTACTACTACTACTATGGTCAATGACCAATATTCAAAATGAAGCTTTGTCCAAATATATAAAATAGTATCGAAACAAAGTAACTAACTATAACAATAACATCACTAGTAACTGTATCATACTATAAAACACCAGGCATAGAAAGCAAAAGTATAAATTTGCTGAAATTAGTTCTTAGGTGTGCTTTTGTGGGGCTCAATCTTTGTTTGGATTTACCAACATATAGCTTTTTTGAGAGGGGCGTGTGTGGAAAGCTGCAGTATGCTTGCCTTGTTAAAGCAGATGTCTTCGGCTTGTCATGAAAAATGGTTTATTGTGGAGGCAATTCATAATTATTTCTAGCACTCCTCCTAATTTGATCCATTCATTTCTAGGTGAATACAAAGTAATGACAGCTCATTTTCATTTGAAGAGGAAGATCGGTTATTTTGTGATTCAGACCTATCTCCCCTGCATCATGACAGTCATCCTGTCCCAGGTGTCATTCTGGCTGAACAGAGAATCTGTCCCGGCAAGGACGGTCTTTGGTGCGTATTGTGATAGACACCTGGATGTTGTGTTAGTTAGCATTGAAGGCAGCTCAGCATTTCAGGTGCCAGCTACAGCACATTTAGTTCATCTATCTTTTCATTCTTTTCTCTTAAGAATGCATTCTCTTCTTGTGATTGAAGTTCATTATGCAGTGTGACAAACTGTGGCTATTTGTCACTAATACTACTTTCAGGTACAGGCCACAGAGCTCCAGGGAGTTGGAAGGGGATTAACATATGAAAGCGAAGCATGTAGAGTCCATATGTAGAGTCAAGATTCCACCTAAACATTAGGAAGAACTTCCTGACAGTAAGAGCTGTTCGACAGTGGAATTTGCTGCCAAGGAGTGTGGTGGAGTCTCCTTCTTTGGAGGTCTTTAAGCAGAGGCTTGACAACCATATGTCAGGAGTGCTCTGATGGTGTTTCCTGCTTGGCAGGGGGTTGGACTCGATGGCCCTTGTGGTCTCTTCCAACTCTATGATTCTAATATTCTACTGGCATTAAAATACAGGAGGAAAAAATGTGCCTGGTTTTAGGAAAGTTCTGATGGTAAATGTTTTCAAGTCCAGCTTTCTCTCTTGAATTCTGGTCTGCCATTTTTATACCATGCAAGTAGAGACCACAGTCCATATCAGGAGTGCTCCCGTGCCCAAAGGAAGCTCAGTGCTTCAATGCAACATGGAACTTGTCATACAGCTTTGAGATTGGGATGACTCCATGTCAGAGTCTGGGTACCAGCAGGGGGCATGTTCCTGTTGTAAAAGAGGAGAAAAGTCTGGTGGATGTTTGGGTTGCAATTATTATGTGTACAAAGTGATGACCTAACATCCCGTGTGCCCCTGCATCCAGTCAAAGTCCCATTAGAACGATACTACATCATGACTTGCTTTTCCTCCAGGGGCACTAGTAGGGTACAATGACAGCTGCCAGCCAGCTGCCACCGAAAGGAGTTTCATCACTACTAATGAAGAGGAAAAGTTGAGGAAGCTGCTGCCAATGGCAACCTCTTCTAAACTGAACCCGTATCACTTTTTCCCACTCAGCCCAGTTTTAAGAACTCGTTTTTTGCGCCTTTCATTCCAGTCATATCCCTTCATTACATTTTTTTTCCCTTTCAACATAATATTTTCTATGTATCCCAGCCTACACCACTCCCATTTTGGCAAACATCACACACACACACACACACACAGAGAGAGAGAGAGAGAGAGAGAGAGAGAGAGAGAGATTTCAAGGCTTATAGGGATTTTCAGTACCAGCAATCCAACCTTCCCATGGGATGGATGGAGAGGAGTACAGTTTCAGCGCAGTGAAAACCCCATGCAGAGACAAGTGGAGGCTGTACAATGGTACCTCGGGTTACATACACTTCAGGTTACATACGCTTCAGGTTACAGACTCCGCTAACCCAGAAATAGTGCTTTAGGTTAAGAACTTTGCTTCAGGATAAGAACAGAAATCGTGCTCCGGCAGTGCGGCAGCAGCAGGAGGCCCCATTAGCTAAAGAGGTGCTTCAGGTTAAGAACAGTTTCAGGTTAAGAACGGACCTCTGGAACGAATTAAGTACTTAACCCGAGGTACCACTGTATGTCCAATCTGCATTCTTTTTGCTTGCCTAAACATTCCTCAGCTGTTCTGACTTGAAACGTAACCTCAATATCTTCCTTGAATGCCACTCTGTCAGCACAGAGTGGAGAAACATAAGTTGTGCCTCATTTGTGTGTTTCCCTGGGGCAGGCAGGGGAAAACCCTGGTAGCTTCCCTGTGCTAGCACTGGGTTAGGAATACATCCGAGCACAATTATCAAAAGAGCAGTTGCATGGGGACCATTCTCAAACCCAAGAGCAGATGTGTTTGCAGAATAGTGGGTGTGGTGATCACACAGGGTCCCCGGACATTTGACGGTCTATTGACCCTGTGCCACCACTGTAATTGCTTTCTTCGCTGCCACCAACCCGTTTCTCATGGGTACACATGGAGTCCAGACAGTTGTTAACATTAACAAATAATCTAGTTTATTTTTATAAGCATGAAAAATCTTATGGTTTCAGTTAATTTTTCTTGGCAGTTTCTTAATCTTAGTTTCTTTACTGACCCAACGTTCCTAACAACTTCAAACTGATTATCCCAACTAACTATCTGACTCCGCCTAACAATTCCTCTCACTCTCTCACAACACAACTCAACCAACCCACAGACTATTCCTCCCTCTTCCTTCTCCAACTCCCAACTCTCCACTGACTTTCACACAACTCCAACTCTCACTCTAACTCCTCCTATCAGTTTCCACTGGCCAATCACATCACACTCATTTAACCCTTTCCTTATGACCCACCTAGGAGGCAAGCACCACAGTGGGGTATGAGCCAAATGTGGACTATTACAACTGTGCTTTTCCATGAAAAGTTTCTTCTTCTTCTGCATTATGCACATGAGTGAGCTTGCTTTCTATATCGGAACACACCCTGAAGCAGCCTAAAAAGAAACTATTTTTAAAAACTGAGATGTTGAGTATTTCTTGTCTGAGAACTGCTCTCTATTTCACTTTGCTCACATAATGTACTTATAAGTAGTAGGTTGCATTTAAGGACTTGGGATAATGAGGCAGTTTTAATAATCACGCTCTGCAGTTCCTTTCATTTATGACATCTGTTTAATGTGGTTGACCTAAAGTGTCCATGGTGAATTACGACCAAATGATTTGTTGTCTTTGCCTTGCTTCAAATTAGCCTGTGTAAAAAGTTGCAGTGCTGCTAATTGGATAAATCTTGACTATGTTCTTCATAGAAGATGCATTTGAAAAGCATTTGATTGTGCCTTCAGGGACTTGGCATAAAGCTGGCACAAAATTGTTTGGTTCAAGATTCCAATCTGTTTTTATTTCTTAAGGTATCTGTGCCATTTGTTTTTTTTTTTCAGCAATGCAAGTCAATGACTCTGTGCTGCTAATTAAATGCCAACTATTTTTTAAAAAAGAAAACTTGCAAAATACAGACACATTAAATACACTGGATATTAAAAAAGCATACAAAGGATATCTAAGTCAAAACCTTCACCACCTTTGTTAGTACACAAAGTAGTTTTTCAGGTATAGGATCTAAAGTCCTGGGCTACATGTGCTGAATATTGACTTGTATAAAGTGCAGGTACAATTTACCCCATGACATGCCAGAGGCAGCTTATCATAATCTGTTTTGGGTTCAACAATAGTTTCCTTTCCAAATTGGTATTTGGGAAGCACAAGTCCAAATTTACCTTTTGTGCATAGAATAGTTTGCATGCCATTGGTCAATCCTGACCAAAATGTTCTTTCAAAGAGCAGGCTTTGACTTAAAGGTAAAGGGACCCCTGACTATTAGGTCCAGTCATGGCCGACTTGGGTTGCGGCCCTCATCTCGCTTTATTGGCCAAGGGAGCCGGCGTACAGCTTCCAGGTCATGTGGCCAGCATGACTAAGCCGCTTCTGGCGAACCAGAGCAGCGCACGGAAACGCTGTTTACCTTCCTGCCGGAGCGGTACCTATTTATCTACTTGCACTGGCATGCTTTCGAACTGCTAGGTTGGCAGGAGCAGGGATTGAGCAACGGGAGCTCACCCGCCAACCTTCTGATCGGCAAGTCCTAGGCTCTGTGGTTTAACCCACAGTGCCACCCGCGTCCCTAGGCTTTGACTTAGATCACAAATATTTCAATTTTAGAGGTCAAGTGCATGAACAGGAATTTATAATCTGATTGCACAATTTTGTTAGCATTGAGAAATCTATTAAAAAATATGAGGACCAAATAGTGACTACTACTACTGCTGCTTCTTTTTTCTTTGCCCTTCAGTTGAAAACTAGAGTTGTTAGAAATGTTAACAGGATCCCCAAGTTGCTTAGAAATAATACTCAGATAGATATGGAGACATGTTATAAAATTCACTGAATTAATCTCTCTCTCTCTGTGTGTGTGTGTACACATGTAGTGGTATACATATATTTTGTGGTAAGAACTTTTTCTAAAAGATTGCCATCTCTGTGATACAATAGAGGGTTTTTTTTGTTTTTGTACTAATTATGCCTGCTTCCTCAGCATTGCTAATTTTCGTACAAAGGCAGGTCAGAAAGTAAGCCACAGGCAAATCATCTTTGCATAGTTCTCTGTCCTGGGGGAGGACAGATAATGTGGAGAGTTTCTTATTCTAATTAAACTTAATCAAAGTATGTTATATTTGAATGAAAAAATCACAGCTAAAAATGGAAAGAGTATTAAATATTGGACTTCTGCTGTTTTCAGATTACTATCTTTGTCACTTGGAGGAGACTAGACTCTTGGCATCAAGTAATTTATTTAATGACTCTCCTAAACCCTGCCAGAAAACTACCTCACGAGTTTCACTTTATGGACAAACTACGCATAACTGATGCAGACTCATTTGTTGAAGCTTGAGTCTTCCTCCCCAAATACATATAAAGCAATTACAAATTTTAGACAAAAGGTATGGGGTTGGCTTACAACAGAAAGATCCCAAGAACAAATATGAATTAGAATTGTTTATATATATACATATATGATGGGGGGGGGGGGAAATGCCACCTCAATTTACAAATAGCAGATACTTGCAACCTAACAAATAAATATGTGTGCTCTTCTCTTGAGCTTTCATTACACTAGTGGGGAAGCTCTGGCCCTAGTAAGGCATGGCAGGCCACTCCATTTGGTCTGCAAGGCCTTTGGGGCTAGCCACACCCACCTGCCCATACCTGATGTCATATGGCAGGCATCCCCAAACTCGACCCTCCAGCTGTTTTGGGACTACAACTCCCATCATCCCTAGCTAACAGGACCATTGGTCAGGGATGATGGGAATTGTAGTTCCAAAAAATCTGGAGGGCCGAGTTTGGGGATGCCTGTCATATGATGTCAAACATGGGATTGGTAAAGCTGCAGTTTCAAAGGTATAATTGGGAATGCACTCTAAACCTTGTTTGTAGTTCTTGTGAAACATGTCAAGCAGAAACCTACTCATCTGGCTTTTCATTTTGCCAGATATATGTGAAGCTCATTCATTTTCCTGCAGGAGAGAAGCAGAAGTTTCCACTTTTCGTGTTATACAAAGGGAAGACAGCATGAATTGCATATTATCTGTTGGTGCTATTTTCTCACATTATTGCTACCCTAAAAAGCAATGGGTGGTATCCAACTAAACAAGGGTGCTTAGCAGTGCAGTGGAATTTCCTTATCCTCTCTTATACCCACACTGCACTGCGGAACCTGTAAATCTCTTCTGGAGGATTCCCCAATCCTCTGGGGCAGATTTACTCAGTGTGTAGAAAGAGGAAAGTCCTTGTATAAGTGGAACTGTTTAGTTGGCTACCACCCAATGTATCTGCACAAAGATACAGTGGTACCTTGGTTTACACATGCTTCAGGTTACATACGCTTCAGGTTACAGACTCTGCTAACCCAGAAATAGTACCTCGGGTTAAGAACTTTGCTTCAGAATGAGAACAGAAATCGTGCTCCGGCAGCGCGGCGGCAGCAGGAGGCCCCATTAGCTAAAGTGGTGCTTCAGGTTAAGAGCAGTTTCAGGTTAAGAACGGACCTCCGGAACGAATTAAGTACTTAACCCGAGGTACCACTGTAGTATCAAGTTTTGTGCATATAATCTTGCATACTTTCTTAGTCACAATGTGCATCTTAACTGTGACTTCTGTAGAGCTTTATCTCTCTCCACTGAATTCTGGATCAAGCCCCCATAGTGTTGTTATCAGCTGCAATCAGCAGCTTTACACTAATCATTTGTAATCACTAGTTTTTGCTCCTGATGATAAATATTCTTTTTTTTTAAAAAAATAAAAATAAAATTCTGAATTACCCTGACCAACACTTTATTTTCTTCCATTTTCTCCAGGAGTCACAACTGTGCTAACGATGACAACTTTAAGCATCAGTGCTCGAAATTCACTGCCCAAAGTAGCCTATGCCACAGCTATGGACTGGTTTATTGCTGTTTGTTATGCATTTGTATTCTCTGCCTTGATAGAATTTGCCACTGTAAATTACTTCACAAAAAGAGGATGGGCGTGGGATGGGAAAAGCGTAGTCAACGATAAGGTGAGTGATAAAGAAATGTGCTTAAAGTTCCTTCCAATTCTAAGAAATCAATTTAGTAGCATCTACAGCTGATAGCTTTCTATTACTGAAAAATAATTGAAGTCTTAAAACCAATATAAAGGCAGAGCAGATTGACACAGGAGAGGAAAGGAAAAGAAGCTGACAGTTTGAGCACACACTTCAGCAGAAATTAAATTGTACATATGGAGTCTCCTCCATCTGCTTCATCTTGGAGAAACAAATATTGTCCCAAGGCTGCCTACAAATTAAACAATAGCCCATTTATGCCTGTTAAATATCCAAAATAATCTTAGGCAGCATTTCATTATCTTCGTCAGTTTGCTGCGCAAAAATGAATGAGGCCAAAGCTACTTTCCTATGACGAACCTTAATCAGGATTAATGAAACCCCACACTTCATATTTCAGCCCCACATTTATGCTGTTATGTGAGAAACCTGGTACTTGCTGTTTTAGCTTAAACACTTCTCTGGTGTGTTTGGTTCTTTTTTATAAAAATAAATAAAAATAAATGTTATTTCTGAAAACTGCACCGAGAGAGGTTTTTTGCCCTGAAAACCTGCATAAAAATATCAAAATAATTAGTTCACATTGGAGCTAGTTTCAAACCAGTTAGTGGTAGAAAGTCAGCAATTTTACTCTTATTTTACTCCATTTTAATCTGCAAAGCTGCATTAAACCCTACTTAAGAGCCCTGTTCCAGTTCCCCATTTGGAACCTTTCACTTCACCACAGAAAATAGGGATCTTCTTCACAGGGGCTATTTTTCCCTGTGCGACGCAAATAAATTACGTATTTATTATAGTTGTTTACCACACTTCCTCCCAAGAAGCTAGGGCAATGTAATGTGGATATTCTGTGGGGCAGAGATAGGGGCCTATGGTCATCCTTTTCTTCAACTCTCAGAGCTGAGGCAGGACTTTGCCCAAGATGTTCTAATCATCACACCAACAAGGTAAAGGGTGTGTGTTTGTTGTTGTTGTTTTGCCAACTTGTTGCTCAACCTGCTAGTTTGCTACATACATGTCTCATGTGAAAGTAGAATTTACATGTAGATTAAATTTGCAGGCTTAAGGAATCTGATTGTACTGAACATCAGAGAAGTTCTAAGATTAGGAACATCACAGAGGTCTTCTGGGTATGTTCCATAATACCCATGGATGACAAAAGATGGAAATTGGAAATCTTCATTGGATATTTTGGAAGATATATTAGCATTTAAAGCAGCAACTATTGGAGGCAATAGATATTTTTTATTGGGGATGGTTTCCCCGCTCCAGCCCTACATAGCCTTATGTTTGAGCATAAGCACTAGCTCACTAAAATCTTTTTTTGGGGGGGGAGATTCTGAAGTTTCCAAAGGAACACTGGAACATTATGAGAACATATGTTATTGACTGTGCAGTCAGATTCCTTGCAACATCTGTCTCCCTCCTAAGCCTATTGGGATTTTGCATCACTTATACAAGGCATCATTTTCTATTCTGTCCTGTATTTGTCAGTGGCAACTCGCCGATTTTCTCAATTGATTCTGTAGATGTGTATTATTTGTGTGTTGGGGAGAAGAGAAGGATTGGGAAGATTACCAAGAGGCTTGCTGAATCTAGGCACACATTGCAGCCGATGTGGGAATTACACATGCTCCACATTATTAGAGCAAACACCTGAGATTAGAGTTGCTATGTATCAACAAGACCTGAAGGTATGCTAAGGTAGTCTAAGAAGGCAGGTGAAATTTGGATGTATCCCCACTCAGCTATACATTTGCACAGAGGAAAGAGAGAGCCTCGTCAAAATAATTCCAGTTTCCACAAAACCTTCTTTCATGTATGCATTGGGCAAGATTTTCAGAGGAAAACAACTACCAGACTTTTAGAAGACATCTGAAGGCGGCCCTGTTTAGGGAAGCTTTTAATGTTTAATAGATTATTGTATTTTAATATTCTGTTGGAAGCCGCCCAGAGTGGCTGGCGAAACCCAGCCAGATGGGCGGGATATACAGTGGTGCCTCGCAAGACGAAAAGAATCCATTCCGCGAGTCTCTTCGTCTAGCGGTTTTTTCGTCTTGCGAAGCAAGCCCATTGACGGCTTAGTGGATTAGCGCTATTAGCGCTATTAGCGGCTTTTAGCGGCTTTTAGCGGCTTATCGGATAAGCAGATAAGCGGCTTAGCGGCTTAGAAAAAGGGGGGGAAAGGGGGGAAAACCCACAGGAACTCGCAAGACGTTTTTGTCTTGCGAAGCAAGCCTATAGGAAATTCGTTTTGCGAAGCACCTCCAAAACGGAAAACTCTTTCGTCTAGCGAGTTTTCCGTCTTGCGAGGCATTCGTCTTGCGGGGCACCACTGTAAATAAATTATTATTATTATTATTATTATTATTATTATTATTATTATTATTAGTGTGCCTGTGCAATGCTGCAGTGTATACATGCCCCTGAAAAGGAGCTTACAGTATTTCATACAGCCAGGGGGAGGACTCAAGCAAGGGTACGTAAAACTACTAGCCAGCATTGTGACATAATGCAAGTACCATGATTGGGTAATCAAATGCCTTTTTTGTTCCCCCACAGAAAAAAGAAAAGGCATCGGTTATTAAGAAAAACAACGCCTATGCAGTGGCAGTTGCCAATTATGCACCAAATATCACGAAGGACTCTGTTCTCCCGACAATCTCCAAGAGCGCTACCACAACAGAACCCAACAAAGCCAAGCCGGAAGCCAAGCCACAGGAAGCAAAGAAAACCTTCAACAGTGTTAGTAAAATCGACAGGATGTCGAGAATAGTTTTTCCAGTCTTATTTGGTACTTTCAACCTAGTGTACTGGGCAACATATCTAAACAGGGAACCTGTCTTACATGGGTTTTAGGAGCAAACCTTAACTTTATGCTGAGGGCGTATAACATCATTATAATCAGATTGTTTTCCTATGTACAGTACGACTAATAACTGCTAACCCGTGAACCGAGATGTACAGAATGTATATAGGTATCATGTCCATTTATCTCCAAAGGAGGTGCACAGAGTTTATTCATGGGATCTGTAAACAGATGGTACCCATGGCAATTATAGCCCGCTCTCCTATCCGTGTGAGTTCTCCTAAACTGGTATTCAAATAATGCTGAATTATATCCATACAACCGCATATGGTCCTACATAACTATTTAGTAACACTATTTTTTTAATTTAAAGTTTAAGATATTTTTCTATAAAATGACTGATTCTACTTTAATGCAAAGAAACTATCATTTAAAAGAGAAGGGTTTTTTTATAAGAAGTAACCTTAATTTCTTACGGTAGCAGTGCCCATGTAAATATTACAGGTGTGTGGTGAGCTCAAGTATTCTCTTATTCGCAACCATTATGAATGCAAGATATATGTAAAGGCTATTGGAATGTCAGGGTTAAGCACGTCTTTACTTTTGAGTCAAGCGCTGAAGTTGCTGATTAACAGTTAGATCTGTGGTATGGTCAGCACTCTGCTCCAGAGGCAAAAGGATTAGGTGCTTGGGCGGGACTCACAAGAAAAGAAAAGTTTCCAGCCTAGCCCCAAAGCTGGATTCCTATCAATCATTGTAGCAAAAGTGTTTTTTCTTTCTTTCTGTCCAGTGCTAAAGTGTTTTATAAAAGCAGTTGTGCAATGTCGGGGGGTGGGGAGGGATATCGGGGGCAAGGGAATTGATGCTGAGCCAACCTCTCCGTGCCACACTGTGGTAAAAGTTGACAACATACTTTTTAAAAAATAAAAAAGTGATGATACACCAAAGTAATCAACACAAACCTGCTTGCTCCTAGTGAAAAACATTGGCCAATATTCATTCAGTCCTTAATAGTTCTTCTAGCTGTTAACAGTTCCCTGATTTGGGCCCAGGAGGGGTGGGTGGGTCATATGGCTCTTTTTCAATATGAAAAAAAAGAATCATATGGGGAAAAACATGATTAGGGGCTGTGTTAACTAATAACAATGACTTCATACATTATTTTCTTGGCTAATCGCAGATGTTTTCTGTGGTGAGCTTTATAGGCACTTCCTTACATAGCATTGCATGGGCTGTTTTGGCTCTGATATATTCAGGTAGATATAGCAAGAAAGGGATGCTTGTCTGGCAAGTGGTACAGAACAATCAAAGTAGGATATTTCTTTTTTGCTGCAGTTGCACAGAGAAGCAGAACTTACTCCCAAATAAACATTCAGGGTCAGGGGTGTAAATAGTGCACAGTAAGGTGAGATCAGGTATTAGAGTTGTTGTTTTGTAATTCGTTGATATGCAGAAGGAGAGCCATTCTCCTAAATAAATGGTAAACTCTGGATCTTTCGGATGAGCAGTCCTAGGGCTGGTTCACATGTTACTACACTTGGTTGCTGTGCAGTTGACTACTTGCAGCTGAATGTACAAATGGAATCCATTGATTCAAAGCTTGCCCACCTACATGCAGAAGCTGTCTTCTGTTCATGGAGGGGCTGTTTGGCACCATGCTCCAGAGTGTCGTATGAGAAAAGCAAAACTGAACCCAAATACGTTCTTCCATTTGTGCAAGCTCTTGTAGTAGCGGAAACGTGAAAGCTGCTATAAAACCTACCTGTTGATAGCACTAGGAAAATAACTGTGCAAACATTTGCAGGTCAACACAAGTGAGAGCTTATCTGCATTTACCTTTCTTCCACTGCTGTTTGTTGCACTCAGCTTTAAAGAGCGGATTTATGCTCCGGGGTGGTGGAAAAGAGCTCTCAGACATGAAACTTTAAAGCTTGGATCTGTCCCTGGAAAGGGTGGAGCAAAAGTTGTGTGGATAAGCCCTGGCTGTTTTAATTCTGCTTGTGGGTCTTTGGATTTGATCTGTTTGTTTGAGGCGATAGTGAGAAATGTTATAGCTGTGTTGTATATCGGCAGTGACCATGCATTCACAAAGGCAAGTCATTCATCCAGATGTGCTCCCACAAAAAATTCCAGGGACCCAATACAGATGGGAACATGTTTTTGCAAATGGTTCAATTTGCTCTTTGAAATCTCGCAAAGAGCAACATTCCAGATTCTTAGCTGTAGGTTTACAAGGTTACCTAGTAACATATTGCACATAGTAGCCATTCACGAGACAATTTTAAGTATTAATCCTGTCTTGTGAATTGAAACTTTTATAAATTAAAGAGAGAGAGAAAAAAGCCAAATGTCCAGGAAAAAAAAAGCTTTCAGTTACTCTTCAGGGTTTAAGCATATTGGTAATATAAAACTTCTGTGTACAACTTTTCTGAAGTACAGTTTCCATGAAATCTGCCTTAAAAGGTTAACTTCGTGTATCCATAGCAGCCACTGGAAACCGTTCTTTGGGATTTCGTTTTCATGAGGGGGTCCTCATGATTAAATATTATTGCTGCTTTTGTAAATTGCAAGCTTACACTTTGCTGGCATAAATTTACAATGACTTTATATATTAGAAATAATTTTGCTAAGAGGAGGTCTTTTTTTTTAAGAAAAGAAAATCCAGTGCATCATCAGTACTTAAATGCAAATGGAAACAAAACTGGAGCCTCTGTTTGCAAATTTTGTATAATATTTAATATTGATCCATTAACTATTTCTCATGAAACCTTTGCAAATATTCCTTATACCCCCAAAAAGGCCCTGTAAATCATACTACCATAAATAATTGTGTACTGTATTTAGATTTTAATAATACATTTGGCCAGTCAAAGGTATTTTGATTCACGTACATATTAGCAGTTATTAGTTGACCTTAAAAAAAAAGATCCACCTTTCTGATGGTGTCTTTATAGTAGAAGCATATGTAGTCGTATAGTGTCATTTATTGCAGTTTTGTACAGTACTTGAGTATAGTGCATAACTAGATATTGCAAAGTTTAACAACACTGTTTAAATATTTCTAAAACAATTTTAAATTACCTTAAGAAGTGGAAACACACATGCACAAAATCAAACGATATTTCCATTTGCTGTTTTATTTTCTGTATTGTTTCATTTTCCTTTAATGTGTTTATGGTCTTTACTCTGCATGAGAAATATTGATGGCAAGGTCACAAATGCATTTTATTGGTTAGATCATTGAGGTAAAATAGATCTTCTGAGATTAACAGTTCAATCCTTTACATGTAAACTCAGAAGTAACCCCACTGAGTTCAGCAGGACTTACTCCAAAGGTGACCATGTGTAGGGTTGCAGCCAAAATCAGGTAAGATACTTAACACAATGAGAATAGCTTGAAAGGATAGAACATTACCTTCCCCATAATGTATACATTTGATCCCCTCTAATCAATTCATCCTCTTCAGTAACAGTAGTTGGGGAAAATGAGCACTTTATTTGAAACATTAAAATAGAAAAAAAAATCCTTATTTTCATACCTATTTATATATAACGTAGATCTGTGTAGTACAGAAATGTGTGATAAAGTTGTGCAAGTTTTGAAGGCAAGCAATAAAAAAAAAGTTATTCATGGTACAGTTATACATATCTTTTAAAAAATGTTTTATTTGTAAAATATAAATATACCCTTTGATGCTACATTTTCCAGGTACAAATAAATATATAAATATGTACATATGTAAAGCACTTGTAAATACTAGTAATATAGACAATTTTATTCAATTTTATCTTTGATTTTGGCAAAGGGCTCTGACAGCATGACTTTAAAGCAAGGCCCATCTCATCAGTTCTTGTCCTGTTTAAACATTACATTCTTGGGAGAATTCTCCATCTGTATTAATATCGGGCATATACAAGCCCACTGCTGCTTGTCGGGGGAAGAAAATAACTACCATATTTTGTTGGCTGTGACACCTCTCTTTTTGGCTACCCAACTCAGATTCACTCCAAGGGTGGACCAGGTGGTTAGAGACACGATTTACCCAAGTAATATGATAACAGTCCAGTTCGTTTGTTGCTTTCTTCCCACTACAAAGAGCACAGGAGATCCAGAGTTTGTGGTCAGTGGGTTGTGAGAGCACCCAGGAATGTAATAATTGGAGCTTTGTTGCTGGTGTGCGGTGTGCAAGCTCTTTTATTGCCAAATGCTACGTGCTTTCAATCTCATTAATTACCATGGGAGCTGACAGCTCTCAGTACCGCATAGGACTGGGCCTTGAAATAAGAAGGCCATTGACTATATTTTACATCATGTAATCTAGGTGGACAGCTGAGATGTTTTTCTCTTAAACAGTATAAAATCAGAACTTTGTCTTCTAGAAATTGGCAGAGGGATTAGTTTAGCATTGGTTACTCAGTAAGGCACATGTTCTTAAGGGACAGTAGACCCATAAAGAACCTACAGAATCAAGGAGGTCCCTCCTGTTCTTCCTTTGGATCAGTGCTAATATATGTGCAAAAATTCAATTCCTATTTATGGATAACTGTTCGTTTTGTAAATTCAGTCTGCACCAAGGGACCGATCTTCGCCCTGCTGCAGTTGTCAGAACTGTTGGAAGCCAAAGCTAGGAATGTTGACTTAAACAGAACTATTTAATACAGTCTGTCATATGTCTGAACACTTAGTATACAATCCTATGCACGCTTAGCTGGAACTGTAAGCCCATTTGAACATCATGGAACTTATTTCCAAGAAAACATGTGTCAGGGGTTCAGGGAGAGAGGCGCAGATGAGGGAGGAGACAGAGAGCGAGGGGGAAGGATTCCAGGGTGACGAGGAAGAGGACGACAATGACCCAAGATTGTCCATGAGTCCGTCCAGTGAATCGGAGGACTCCCAAAAGGGAGCCCCTCTGGTCAAGCCAAGGGGAACTAGAGGGGGAAGCAGTCAGGAGCAGGGAAACGAAGGGGGAACCCCCAGTGGGAGTTGGAGATCGGGACCGGCTGCTCCGCCGGAACGGAGTGAAGGGGGTGGAGTGACCAGTGTGTCAGAAGGAGCAGAACAGGAAGCAGAGAGGGGAAGGAGATCAGGGCAAGACGTCCTGCCGGAAGGGGAGGAAAGTAGTATCGAGAGCAGTGTAACTGTCGAAGGGAAGGTCAGGAGCAACGTACGCGCGCCAAGTTCAAAATGGGAGGCGCGCGGAAGTGAAGAGAGTCCTGGGGAGGAGCCTGGTCCCAAAGCCCGAAGGAGGGGGGAGGAGGCGCCAGAGGATTCAGCCTCTGGGGAGTCCCGAAGGGAGAGAACACAGGGGGGCAGAAAGACCCTGCGGAAAAGGAAAGAGAGGAAGAGGTGGACCAGTACAAGCCTCTTAAACTGGTGTAGAGGCGGGACTGACTCAGAGGGGACTTCAGCGGTCTAAGCGTAACAGACGTAGAGTCACGGAGCTCGGATGCGAAGCTAAGAATGTTCTTCAATAAAAGCTTTTGTACATAAGCCGGACTGGACTTTGGTCTCTTGTGAGCTGGGACCACGGGTGACTCTGACAACATGCATTAAAAAAATTGAGCTAAATGTGAATGTTTATTGCAAACATTTATTATTTACTTAAGGCATTCACACACCACCTATTCATTACCATTTCTAAACAGGACACAGTATTTAAAAACAAACCAGACAGAGAATAAAACCATGAACATCCACCATTAAACAGAACATAAATTCAAATATCACATTTAAAAGCTTCCTAGAATAAGGAAGTCTTTGTCATGCACCTAAAGTTCAGCAAGGAGAGGGCCCTTTAATCTAAGTTGGGAGGGAGTTGGGCCCACAACAATGAATGCACAGCTTCTAGTAGTTACAAGCTGTGATTCTGAGCCATGAGGGACCACCAACAGAGACTCTCCCCCAAGATCCCTGTGATTGGGCAGGGATATAAAGGATCATCTGGTCCTTAAGATATCCTGGACCCAAGTTGTTAAGGGCCTTGTAAATTCGAGCCTGGAACCTGGCCTGGTAACACATGGGCAGCCAGTGCAGTAGTATGTCCCCATCAGTGGAAGTAGTTTACATCCACACTAATAATAATAATAAACACCGTAGAATATTAGTAGAATCACTGCAAAGGCACAAACCATAGCTTAGCTTATACCCAGGGGTCAGCAAACTTTTTCAGCAAGGGGCCGGTCCACTGTCCCTCAGACCTTGTGGGGGGCCGGACTGGGGGCGGGGATGAACGAATTCCTAAGTCCCACAAATAACCCAGAGATGCATTTTAAATAAAAGGACACATTCTACTCATGTAAAAACACGCTGAGTCCCAGAACATCCACGGGCTGGATTTAGAAGGTGATTGGGCCCCCGGGCCTTAGTTTGCCTACCCATCCCATTCCTACTAAAATAGATAAGGCGGTAATTGTTACGTTGTTTTTAGCAAAAGCATACCTCACGGAAAAATTAATGCCTCCAAATTCAACAATAATACCCTGATTCTCAAGTTGTGGGTAGCTGTAGTGGTGGCCCAGTGCTGGCTACAACTACAGAGCTACAGCTATGTCCTGCACAGAGCAAATGATGTCAGTCCATCCGGTGCTGATGCTTGTGAACTGTGACTGCATTCTAATAGGATATAGATGAGGACAGTTGTACTCATATGGATGGCACTGTGTCCAGCACTTTCTAAATGTATGTTAAGTAGTAATTTTGGTGGTTATATCACTAGCTCCTAGCTAATTAGTTCTCTCCCCTCCCTTTGCAGCCATTCTCAAAAGCAGGAGAAAGATTATAATGCTTTTTTGGGGGGGGGGGGTTGTGTGTGGTTTTTTTTTTTTTTTTTTTTTTTGAGAGAGAGAGAGTTGGAGATTGCATGATAGAACCATTGTTGCCTGTTGTATACTTCGTTTCATTTTGATCACTATCGTCTCGATCCAACAAGTTTTTCCATATTTTCAAAACACCGAAAGAAACTTGTGATCAGAGATGGTAGCAGGCGAATATGTACATTTAGTATGCAATGAAAGTAATATTAGCTCACCTTCAGGTGTGAGGTGGTGAATCTCCTATCATCTGCTTCCAGCCTTAGTAGCTTTCTGTGATAAAACTCTCTTCTATATCTGGCAGTGCCACACGGATCAGTTTCAACTGACCATGACCATGCTGGGTCAGGGCCCCCTCCCCCCCAAAAAATGTTGTTCTGGCACAGGGATCATAATGGCTTTTTCTGACTGCTGCTAGGTTAGCTTGTTTGCATGTGTAGCAATGCATAGGATCTAGTCTGCCTCCTAGTTTTTCAAATGAAAATGATTTTAATTATTTTCTACCCATTGTCATTATTTTCTGGTTATTATTTTAAAATGATTAGCGGTAACAATTTTAAGTGGCCTCTGTTTAATTGAGTGTGAAATTCAAGTTTTCAATAAACACACTGTTAAATAGACGTAGTGTTTATTTTCCTTGGCAGCCTTTTATCTTCCCTCAGTATTTAGCCTAAAGTTTCAACCCTATACAGTACAGAAAAAAGTAAGTCTCCTAGATCAGGCATGGGCAAACTCGGCCCTCCAGATGTTTTGGGACTACAACTCCCATCAACCCTAGCTAACAAGACCAGTGGTCAGGGATGATGGGAATTGTAGTCTCAAAAACATCTGGAGGACTGAGTTTGCCTCTGCCTACTCCTAGATCCAAAAGTTAGGGACTTTAGATGGGCAATATGTTGTAGTAGCAATGACCAGTCCCTCTGTGTTGTTGTCCATCATTAGTTAATCTCCTTGCATTTGTGCCTAGTAATCCAAAGAACTAATGCAGTATGGGTGCTTGTATTGCTCTGATTATGAGGCAAACACAATGAGCTTATGGTGGTTTGTCTTTGCCACAGTAGCATTGATAGTTGTTGCAACGCCTGCTAGGCCCCGTGTTTCCAAACCTGTGTCTGGTTTGCTAGGCTGAGCTTCCTGCACTGCTGAGGAATCATATCAGCACAGCTGGATGCTGACATTTACAACTGGATACAAAATTATTCTGTATTGGCAATTGGATCAGAGGCTCCAATGAAGGAATTAAGACTTCAGTGGGCGCATTACACTGCATAGCACTAAGTCACAAAGACTATGGTAAGTGTTAGCAGGCAGTTGAAAATATTATTAGCCACTTATAAAGGTAAGGAACTGCCTTATGTTGAGTAATCAAAACCATTATTATCTACACAAACTTGGCAGAAGCTCTCCAGGGTTTCACCTTACCTGGAGTCGTCTGGGATTGAGCCTGGAACCTTAGAGGTGCTCTAACACTGATCTCCTGTTTTATTTTCTGTTTTCAGAGGATTCCTTGAACAGGTGCTCAGTGTCAATTCTTCTTGTGCAAACTGCACACTTTTAGGATTGCATCCAAAACGCTAGTCTAGATATAAAGCCTTGTTTGTATGTGCAGGCCATCTTTGCTGTATTGGTACACAATTGTGAGTTGGATCAGAGTGTAAGTGGGGGGAGGGGAGAAGGGAAACCGTGAGAGATAATATAGGGAAGCTTTAATGGCAGAATCTGAAAATGTAGGTGATCTAGGAGTTACAGAGAGCTAGGATAGTGTTCAGTACATTGACCATCAAGGAAGAGACTGATTTATGTGTTTTTCTGAGCACATAGAAAGAAGTACAATGTGCTCCTTGGGTTTATTTAGAGTGGATAGAAAGTGAACCTATTTTGTGTCCTGTCTCATTATGCTTTAGCTAGGCACATAATTTAATTCCTTAATGCAATGTATGGTACATATTATAATTTTTATTGGGTGCAATCTTTTTCTGATAACAGAAAGAGAAAGTGAAAATGCCGCAGCTGCTACAACTTTAGCTTGCTTGCAGTTAAGCTTTCTCCCCTGAAACTTCTATTTCATTTTTACCAGAACAAATATTAAGTCCAAATCTGGGAAAAGAAGTCAAACTCATAAGACAAGCTATACTAAAATTAAATAAAAAATCCTAATGCACCTGCTGCAATTTTAGAATTCAGCAGGCTCCTAACTTCTCTCAGGTAGCATGAAATTTTGTCTTGTGCAGAGAGAATTTTAGTTATTATTTGGGGGGCAAATGTCCTGTTCAACACTTAAATAAAATTGGCTTGGTGGGTTTGTGGTGCTCCTCTGCTAGTTAAAAAAATGCAACCCCCTGCAACAAGAGAATACTGTAGTGGCAGTTCTACTTGTTGAATTTTGCATCTGTGTTGAAAAGATTGCAGGGAGAAATTGCTGGATGTGGTGGTACATTTGGTGAGAACTTTACATGGATTTCATTAGGTTCAACTATATTGATCAATAGCAAATGAAACTTAATTTAAATTTTAATAGCTGGTCAAAGGCTAGAGTTAGCAGTTCTTGATGCAAAGTAGTTTCTGTGTCTTCAACATCTGTATGGCAATTAAAATCTTGTCTGGAACAGCTGCTGCTGTGATGATTGCAGAATCCACTATTCTGAATCATAGTTCTGCAGTGATGTCATCAATTCAGGACTTTGGGGCCGACATCCAGTGACCAACTCAGCAGAATGATTAGAAGGGCCTCAAAGAGCAGCAGGACTGGTGAACAACATTTTGAAGTGACCCCCATCAAGTCCAGAATCTAACATTGCCTAATTGCACTACACACACATACACACAGACACAGACACACACTGTCTTCACATTGTTAAATGAGTACACCTAAATGTACACCTCAAAATGTAAGGTGTTATTGTGGAAAATAAATATCTGAAAATGTGTGTTCTATATAGGTATGCTTGTTAGAGCAGAGACTGGCTGCAGCTGTCCTTGGGTGAGAGACCCAGGTTTATTACTGTGTTATGTATGAAATGGCCCTCTGGCTACACAGAGCACTCCCTGCAGAACACAACACTGCTATACTAAGGCAGTCTAAAACTGTGCTCTTTGTGATGGAAATAGGTAGTTGACATGATTCTGGACTGAGATATTTAATGGATATAGCTTTTATAAGAGAGTGAAGCAGGGTCAGTTTTTAATCTGAATTTGAGTGGGAAATTGTGAAATGCTTTAATGGGAGGAATGAATAAATAAGGTCTTGTTTTCTTTTGCAGAAAAGTAAAATGAGTAGTTGCTGGCCGTCGATTGTTGTATGTTTACTTGAGAAAAGAAGAATGTACTTGAGAGAAACTGTTAATTGGAGTCCTCAGAAAAGGGCACCTACTTATTGAAACATGTAGAGCATTTTCTCTCAGAAGCCTTATAATAGCTGCAAACCAGACCACATTTACTTTAGAGTAAACCTGTTTTAAAAAATGGGATTTTGCCACTGTAAGTGGCTTGTGGATCTGGCCAATGTGTCTTCCATTGGAACACTATTAATTTGAAATTAATAATGTTCCAGTTTCTTAAAATATCCTTTTGGTTCATTTATCTTATTTTTCCATACGTTGTTGACTCTAAACCCAGATATCTGATCAGCAGAAAATTATTTTACAACCGGATTTTTAAGAACCCGAGTCTAGGCAGTTTTGAGTTATTGGAGCTAACCAGGATTTAGGAAACATGAAAATTAAAGTTGCTGTTGGCTAGAGTAAAATCCACAAGGAAAACTACTTCTTCAAATGATTTGCCACATCTGTGTGGGTAGACAAACCGAACTGTGCTATAAATGGTTGCTGATGGGGTTAGCTACCCACGTGTAGGTGAATCCATGCTAAAATCGTATTTTTTTATAGAAAGAAGGGTCCATTTAACTAAATGGAATACTTATGAATAAATACGTACAGACTTGGTGTGAAAGTCTTTCTGGTTTCAGTGAAACTTAGGGCTGATTTACACATGCACATCATTCTGCATCTGAGGTGTCATTTAAACAGTCCATTCAGACTGTGGGAAGTGCTTTTCCGCGGATCCCTCATACAGTGCTGCTGTAATGTTTAAAGGCCTACAAGGTTATGGCAATGGCCAGATATGTTCGTCTTTCTTATGGAATTAGAACTCTTGCCAGAAAATCAGTGCTCCTTGTAACTTTTAAAGAGCACTTGAAAAGCACTGTGTTTCCTGTGACCTCACCTCATTCATGTATTCTAGATGAACAACCAACCCAGAATTACACCTTTCTTTAGTCTGGGATGCATTTTGTTTTTTCAATAATGTGGGCTACTAAGTGCTCATAGAGCTTATTTGTGCTGAAGTTTTGGCGTTTGGATGTTTATAGGCTTTTGCCATAACAGCTACCCCAATCTGAAGCCTCTGCAAACTGATATTTCCAGACTCAGTTGGGTGTTTGCACTTGCCCGTCTGGAATATGCTCCAGTTGCATTCCCACTCAAGCTGTCAATATAGGTTTCATTTCTGGTTCTTTTGCACACTTCTGTCATTCTCTTTCTCAGATACAGGAAAGTGTATTAACTTTCTTCATGTGGTTAATCATTTATGATTTATTGCACTACTTCTGTGCTGCAAAACATAGTATGGTAGCCTTTAAGATGGGAGTTGGGGAGTCAAAGGGCATGCCAGTTTGAATTCAGTCAGCATAGATTTTGAGCTCATGCACACTTAACTTTGCCCTGTGCTCTCTATGCGCAGGTCTGGGCTTTCCAGCTCTGAGCATTGTCTCCCCCCCTCCCCACCCCCCGCCCCAGCACTTTCCCTGGGAATTCCCTGTTTTACCGCTGAATCGGAGCAAATGCAAATCCGCAGGAAACCCAATTCCCATTTGCTTTGATTCAGCAGTAAAACACAGGTTTTCCTGGGGAAAAGAAACACCAACAGCAACCCACTCCAACACAAACCTAGAAATCTCAGACCTGTGCCTAGAAATACAAAAGGAAATGTGGATGAGGCCTTTTCGTTTGGCAGTTTGAATTTCTGACGTTAAAGAAACTAATTTACTTTGAAACATCTTATATCTGTGTCACTCCTCCTTCCTCAGTTTAATTCAACTAACTGACTTTTTTAAAAAAATAAACATTTAGGGATATCTAGAGATTGATGTGCACCGTAGCTTGATTTAGTACTTCCGAAAAGTGTTACGAAATGTGTTTTTGAAAATATGCAAGATGGCTTGTTATTATTTATTAAATTTGTGTAGTGCTCTTCATCCGAAGATCACAGGGCAGTTCCTGGTGCACTTATAATAACCTCTGTAACTTGGTTTTTTTTATCATACACCTTAAATGTTAATTGTTGCATAATGTCACACCATTCTGTTGGCCTGCAACTCATGCAACTTGTGTTCAAGGTGCTCAGGATTGCACTAAATTAAGGTTTTTGTAATTATTAGATTTTAAACATATTTGGCCTAGAGGAGCCCTAGCGCAGGCATAGGCAAGCTCGGCCCTCCAGATGTTTTGGGACTACAACTCCCATGATCCCTAGCTAATAGGACCAGTGGTCAGGGATGATGCGAATTGTAATCTCAAAACATCTGGAGGGCTGAGTTTGCCTATGCCTGATCTAGTGTGTTAGACTTCTTTCTCATAACCATTTAAATTAACACAGAATTAGAGAAGAAATTGTTTGTTTTTGGCAATTCTATCTCAGATTATCATGTTAGTTGTATCTAGCAGTCATGGGTTTACAGTATTTAGCTTTCAGCACAGAATGCAACATGGAATTTATTTATTCATCAAAAGATACATGTATAGATACACGCTCTGGGGGGGGGGATAGCCAACTGCTAAGGAAAACAAGGGAAGATTTGATGGGACTTCTATTCAGTACTGAATAGTAATTCATTTGGCTTCATCAAAACCAAGGTTTGTGATATGGATAAAGTGGCTTCTCTAGGCCAAAGAAATGATCAAACATACCTTTAAAAGTTTGCAACTTTTGACCCACCAAGCCATGTGCAATCCACTAGCCATGATTTTTGGCCTGCCAGATGTGTGTGACAAGCCCACTTTTTCTGTGTCCCTTGGTGACAGCAAAAAACAGATTCACTGAACCACTGGTAGGACTCTGTAAATCATGCCTAGCTGGTGGACTGTTTGCCTTGGTGAGATCGAAAGTTGAGCAAGCCTCATTTATAGCCAGCTTGTTTTCAAATGCCATCTGAGTTACATAGGACCCAAGCTGTTTGGGGTCAAAGCCAGCACTTTGAATTTGGCTAGAGAATAAATTGGAAATCAGAGAAGATGGTGCAATCTAGGAGTTACAGGCTCAATATAATGCACCCTAGTTAGTGATCTAGTAGCTCCCGTGAGCTGAGCACACTTAAAAGGCAGAGCCATGTAGAGTGCATTGCTGTGATCCAGTGGATAACTGTCCTGTGTGTGATAGTGACAAGGCCTGACTTTTCCAGAAAATGTTGCCACTAAGGCACCACCCTAATATAGGGAAAAGTACTCACATTCATAGCCACTATGACCAAGGGCAGTGTTGGGTCCAGGGACACTCCTAAAACGTGACCCTGATGAGACTTTTTTGATTTTTTTGTTGAGTGAAAAAGGAGCATCAGTGGTGAATTGTTTGCTTTTCTAAAGAAACACACACAAACACAAACACACAAAAATTAAACACTTGCACATTTAAAAAAAAATCTGCATGATAAATGTAGTCTATGTAATTTTGAACATCAGTGTCATTTTAAAAAATCTCTGGATGGCAGTTCACTTTTAAGTGTTCTATAGATAAGGAGAAAACAAAAAACAAAAACAAAGTGGGATTATAATATTCTGTAATTTGTGACCTTGTTTAGCTGGGGGGAAAGTTATTGCTTTCATGAAAATGTAAAAGAAATAACTTGACCAATGTTTGAATGTGTCACTCTGCTTGCTGTTAAAAGAATATTTATTAACCCCCACACAGAATATTGCTAAATATTATCTTTTTCGTACTTATTAAAATAATTTAAATAGACTGTATTTGTTTTGTTTTGGCTCTGACGGCATACCTCTCCACATCTCTCTGTGTTCTGTAAAACGGAAAGAATGGAAGCACTATAATGAAAGGTGTTCACATAAAAGGAAAAAAAAATCTCTGTGTTCTGTTGTACCATTTTGTGTGGCAGGGGTATTATGGATGCCGCCTCCTGGGTTGAGTGGGAGGGGGATAAATAATACCCAGGACATGGGGGTCGGTGAAAACAGGCCAGCACTTTTGCACTTTGGAAAGCAGGGTTGCCATGGCATTGGGTCAGGTTTTGTCAGCCCCTAAGACTTCTGATCTAAAGCCCAATACACCACAGGTGGCACTGTGGTCTAAACCACTGAGCCTAGGGCTTGTTGATCAGAAGGTCGGCGGTTCAAATCCCCACAATGGGGTGAACTCCCGTTGCTCGGTCCTAGCTCCTGCCAACCTAGCAGTTCGAAAGCATGCCAGTGCAAGTAGATAAATAGGTACTGCTCCAGCAGGAAGGTAAACAGTGTTTCCGTGCGCTGCTCTGGTTTTGGGGTTCCGTTGCACCAGAAGTGGCTTAGTCATGCTGGCCACATGACCCGGAAAAACTGTCTGCAGACAAACGCTGGCTCCTTTGGCCTGTAAAGCGAGATGAGCGCTGCAACCCCAGAGTCGTCTGCGACTGGACTTAACTGTCAGGGGTCCTTTACCTTTACCTTTTAAGACTTCTGATCTAAAGCCCAATACACCATCCCAGCTTGCCTTCTGGAGAATGCAGTGGCAATTCACCAACACAGAAGGGCCAGTGTGTTCCCTCTGCCACATGACTGGAATGCAGCTGGTAATCTGAGATGAGTGGTGCCAGGCCAATCCCATCCAAACTTGGGCCAGGAGCTGGTACTCCTTCTCAATACCCTCCCCCCACAAGGCACCCCATATTGTTTCTCCCACCCAATGCCATTTCCACCAAAGTTTTGGCAAATAGCCATAAGCAGAACATCTTGCAATTGTGCTACCCACCAAGAGACAGGGAAAAACCTCTCAACCATTGCAATTCTTTCTTTCTTTCTTTCTTTCTTTCTTTCT
Source organism: Podarcis erhardii (assembly GCF_964252035.2). Taxonomy (NCBI): domain Eukaryota; kingdom Metazoa; phylum Chordata; class Lepidosauria; order Squamata; family Lacertidae; genus Podarcis; species Podarcis erhardii. Next base: position 20,864,267 of record NC_138512.1, read on the forward strand.
TTCTTTCTTTCTTTCTTTCTTTCTTTTTGTTAAATGCTTTTTATTAACTTATTATTACAGCACATACACAGCACTTAAAAAACAAACTACAAAAGAAAACACAAACTAAATGATAAACATATATCCATAAATCTGCAAGTATCTGCACACGGACTTATGTCACGCAATTGTTAGTTCTTATTCTATTCTAATAGACTTCCTCCTCAACGCGGGTCTGATTTTAAACTTGATAAGCTGTTTCTTTCTCATTTTGACTTTTCTACCCTTCTCCAGATGTTGTATTTGTTTTGTTTTGCAAAAATTATTCAAAGCAAGACCAGGTTTTAATTTGAGGGCACTGTTTTTTTAAAAAAATAATCTCTGTACTTTCCCCACTCTTTTTGAAATTTTTGTTTAGACTATCCCCTAATTGCAACCATCATTTTTGCCAACTCAAGGTAATCAAAAAATCTCTCTTGCCACTCTTTTTTTGTTGGTACTGTTTCACTTTTCCAGTTTTTTGCAATTAGTATTCTTGCTGCGGATGTTGCATAAAGGAATATTCTCTTATTTTCATTTGCAATGTCTGAATCTATTATGCTCAGTAGAAATGCTTCTTTTTTTACAAATGTTTGTTTAAATATTTTTTCAACTCCTCATATACTCAACCATTGCAACTTTCAGTTTTCTGGACGGGAAATTTTCAAGCCTCGGTACCCATCTCAAAAAGGGGAGGAATTTGCTTCATGGTAAGATACAGTGGTATCTGATTAATAAGGCAGACCTGCCCATAAGTACATTTCTTGGGCTTCTCGATGGAGGATAAATATTAAGGCCTCAACCTTGGTAACCAACAGGCTGCATTCAGTTATTTAACAATTGTGCTATCAGACAATGAAAGTGATTTTTTTTTTCAAGTCTTGTACTGTAATAATAATAACAACAGCAATAACAATTTTATTATTTGTACCCGTTCATCTGACTGGGTTGCCCCAGCCCCTCTGAGTGGCTTCCAGCATATACAAAAACTTAATAAAACATTCAACATTAAAAACTTCCTTATTGAAAATATTATGTTTTGCTTCAGGCTCCATTAATTGCCATCCAAGCAGGCAATTAGCAAGCTATTTAAGCCTGGATTCAAAACAATCTTTAATTAATAGTAATGTGCTAATACTTGTGCAAATAAACAAATCCTACAGTCTTGAATTCTCAAAATAAATATATGCCAGCACCTCTCCATTCAAACTAATGATTCACTAAGGTAAGACTATAGGACAATAGTCAGGACAATAGATATCAGGACCTTTTTGGATGTACAGTATGGAGATCTTAAAGCACAGTGCTTTTTGTTTGGTACAATGTTTGGAATCTTAGTAACCCCTAGAATGCAAGTAGTCCATGAATGTAACTAGTCCATGGCATATTCCTTGCTCAAAAGAGAATGTTGAATCCTATCTCTCTAGGGCAGCTTCCCCCAACCTTGTGCCCTTGAGATGCTTTGGGCTACAAATCTAATCAGTCCCATCCAGCATCGCTTAGACAGCAACACTATTCCGAAATGTTGCAGGAGGGGAGTTTTGTGAGTTGTTATTTTTCCCACTACTAATTTTAGAAAAATTATAATTGTGCCATGTTTCATCTACCTTGCTTGCATGGACGGTGGCTGGAGGATTTGGGTGTGTGTAATGATATATCATAGGGACGCGGGTGGCGCTGTGGTCTAAACCACTGAGCCTCTTGGGCTTGCCAATCAGAAGATTGGCGCTTCGAATCTCCATGACGGGGTGAGCTCCCATTGCTCTGTCCTAGCTCCTGCCAACCTAGCAGTTCGAAAGCATCCAAGTGCAAGTAGATAAATAGAAGGTAAGGAAGGTAAACGGCGTTTCCGTGCGCTGCTCTGGTTCGCCAGAAGTGGCTTAGTCATGCTGGACACATGACCCAGAAAAACTGTCTGTGGACAAACCCCAGCTCCCTCGGCCTGTAAAGCGAGATGAGCGCTGCAACCCCAGAGTCGTCTGCTTCTGGACCTAACTGTCAGGAGTCCTTTACCTTTACCTTTTAATGATATATCATAATATTTAAGATATGGAGATGTATATAACTGATGCACACACATTCCAGCACATTCCAGCACAGTATGTCTTACTGAACTCAGTGGGGCTTATTTCTGAGCAGACGTGTATAGGATTGCACTGTCATTATGCAAGCTGTTGGACTTCCAAATAGTGTGTCTTATCTATGTTATTGTCAGAGCTGCCTCTAGGTCCCAGCTCACAGAGGACCAACGCCAGGCTGATATTATGTACAAAAGTCTTTATTGAAGTTTAATTTCCATTTCAAAGCCAGAGCGTGCAGCCCTACGTCTAGACTCTAGATCGGCGAAGTCCCGTCTGAGTCTCCGCCCCTTCCACACCAGTTTAAGATCCTAGCCCTGCTCCACCTCCTGCGCTGCTCTCTTCTCCTCTGGGTCCTCCTGCCCTCTGGGGCATTGCCCTTTCTGGACTCTTCTGACGCTGAGTCGCTTAGCTCCTCCCCCTGCCTCTGGCGTGCTTTAGGACCCGGTTCCCAATCCTCACTCTCTGCTGTCCCGCGCTCCTGTACATTTGAACTTGCTTCTCGCGCCAACCCAGTGACCTTTCTCCTAACCGTTACACTACTTCTATCACTGCTTCCCTCTTCCATGACACTGGCCGGATCTGACCTCCCTTCCGTTGTCCGACTCTCCGAGGGAGGCGTGGTAGACTCTGCCTCGTCTCCTCTCCCTGGTGGGGAAAGCACTGGCCCCGATGCCTGGGACTCTTCCCCCCCACTCTGCTCTGGTGGGGAAGCTGGTCCTGATTTCCAACTACTGCTCTGGGAGTCCCTGCTGCCCCCTTGCTCCTGGGGCGTTCCCCTTGGGACCCCCCTGCCCCTGGCCACTGGCGCTCCCTTCTGTGAATCTTCCGATTCGCTGGAGAGGCTCATGGAATCCCTCGGACCACTGTCCCCTCCTACGCTCCCTTCGGATTCCTCCCCCTCGCTCTCCATCTCCCATCTTCCCTGTGCCTCAGCTCCTGAGCCCCTGACAGTTATATTAGCTGGAAAACCCTTTTTTTAAACATGACACTTGTTTTTTCTGAAATTGAAACTCTGCTTTTAATAAAATGGCTAATATTTTTAAAGCCTAAAGCTTCAACCAATGGGTTTTAAAAATACAGTTTTTTACATGGTATTCAAGGTTCAGTAAAGATTCCATAACTTTCAACCGAAAGGAGAGTCAGAAAAGGTAGCAATGATGCTCCAGAAAAATAATGTTGACAATTCCTGGCTTTCCTAAGAAGGAAATCATTGAGATATGTGGGAAGGTAGCATGAAGGTTGCACTGCGATGTGTACCGAGAGAAGGAAGGGGAAGGAGACTTCAATTCTGTTTAAATGCCACCGTTTTATTAAAATACTCTGCAAAGACCCTGAAATGCCACAACCAATGTATAGCATTCTTCTCTCTGTTTGTAAGCTAGCTACCCACAAGTCAAAAACTGAAGTATCAAGGAGAAGAGATGCACAGCTGGGTCTCTCACTGCTGGAGGGCTAAAGTACACACCTGCCTAGCGAAAGAAAGAAAGAAAGAAAGAAAGAAAGAAAGAAAGAAAGAAAGAAAGAAAGAGAAATTTGTTTGGGTGTAATACACATCAGTACAACCTGTCAAACACAGACTAACTGCCGTGTATATAAAGTAAAGGTAAAGGGACCCCTGGCCATTAGGTCCAGTCGTGACCGACTCTGGGGTTGCGGCACTCATCTCGCTTTATTGGTCGAGGGAGCCAGCATACAGCTTCCGGGTCATGTGGCCAGCATGACTAAGCCACTTCTGGAGAACCAGAGCAAAGCACGGAAAAGCCGTTTACCTTCCCGCCAGAGCGGTACCTATTTATCTACTTGCACTTTGACGTGCTTTCGAACTGCTAGGTTGGCAGGAGCAGGGACCGAGCAACGGGAGCTCACTCCGCCACGGGGATTCGAACCGCCGACCTTCTGATCGGCAAGCCCTAGGCTCTGTGGTTTAACCCACAGCACAGCACCACCTGCGTCCCCTGCCATGTATATAGACTCTTACCAAACATTCAATGAACTTCTTCCCACCCGTTTCTTAGGTGGAGAATCAGGTGGGATTTTTCTTAAGTAGTCCATAGGAATGTGGGGAGAGATCCTCCTACAACAAATCCAGAGGTGATCTCTTCAGGATAGGGTGGGCTGGTGGGGAAAAAAAATGTCAGCAGGAGGCTGACCCTTAGGTCAGGGCTCCTGTCCCTTAAGCAATTGCATAGAACTGGGAATGTCAGCAAGTCTTGCATAACAAGCTATACCTGGCTAACATTTTCTCTTCCACAGAGCCATTAAATGTTCAGGATTCTCTCTTTTTGACCTGGTCACTCACCTTCAGGATCTGACAGCATAAGCTCCTTGACTTGGGCTTCTTACCTCCATTGAGGCCATAGTTTCTATCCATCTCCACCTCATTCCCAACCTAGGTGAGCAGGCACAGCGCCCTCAGAAGTTGCTGAAGGGCAAAGAGAGAGCAAATAAATAATTATATGCTCAAAGCTCAGACGAGGAGGGAAAGTAAAGATAAGCATTTGCTATATTTAAACAGATTACGCCTTCTAAGAAGAATTCCCAGTAGACAGACTCGAGGCACCGAGCTACCAAAGTAATCTCTCATTTCGGCTTAAGGTGGCCGACCTTAAACCACATGCTTCACGTTTGTCCTACTGAAGGTTTTATAAGCTAGGGAGTAATCAACCTAGTGGCCTCTAGGTGGAAGACTACAACTCCCATCGTCCCCAGCCAGCATGGCCAATGGCCAAGGATGACAGGCATTGTCGTCCAAAATGTTTGAAGAGCACTATGTTAGCTGCTGCTGGTCTAAGCAGCCAGAAGACTGCAAGCAAAGGTATGTAAGAATCCTTCTGAACTGCAACATGCACCTGAAAATTTCAAAGCAACCTCCTGTGATCAAACACCAAATTTAAACAGGAGCAGTGTAGGTTTTCAAAGGATGGGTGCCCAGCAGCAAGTATCACACACATACCAAGTGCAACAGCACCCTTAAATAAATATGTGTAAATGCAAATGGAACCATTATACTGTGGTACCTCGGGTTAAGTACTTAATTTGTCCCGGAGGTCCGTTCTTAACCTGAAACTGTTCTTAACCTGAAGACCACTTTAGCTAATGGGGCCTCCTGCTGCTGCTGTGCTGCCGGAGCACAATTTCTGTTCTCATCCTGAAGCAAAGTTCTTAACCCAAGGCACTATTTCTGGGTTAGCGGAGTCTGTAACCTGAAGTGTATATAACCCGAGGTACCACTGTACAGTACACTTATCAGAGATCTGGAATTGGCTAGATTTTTCTGTCAAATGTACACAGTAGCAAAGCTGGGGTCCTTTTTTGAAATGCGCGAAATGGCCTAGAGTCCACTGGTGTCACATGAGAGTAAAACCAAAATCAGTATTCCTTTGAATGGTAGTTGTTAAGTTGTGGGTGAACATATCAGACAACACAGCGATTCTTCAAACAGCTCTTGTTTTATTCACAGGCCAGGACAGAACTGAACTGAAGGGTTCAGTCAGCCTGCTTATATAGAGCTCCAGTACAATGTAACTGTAACAATTTTCTAAAACTATCCAATCACTGAACGTCACTTTCGATCCCTTATTTGCATAACTATCTACAGTATCCCCCTGCTGGCCCAGGGTGAGAACTTCAGTACATAACGGTAGTCAGTATGTTTGAGGGGAGGGGCAAGCAGCAGCAGGTGACAGTTGCCTTCATGCCCCACATATGGGCTTCTCAGAACATCTGATCTTTGGAAACCCCAAATTATTTCTGCGCCAGCTTCCAACTTCCATCCACCCAACTCATCCAGAGGTTTCACATACACTTAACCCCATTCGTACCTTGCCCAAGGCCAGGGCATTCACTTGGCATAGGATGAGATTACTCAAAATCTACCCAGATCACAATATACCAGTTTTAATTCAGCAAACAAGCCAGGCGTATTAACAACCCACAAAGACCACAGATACGCAGTCAGTGAAACAAGCAAAACAAAATTGTTGGTTTTATTTCCAACACTTGACCTAGTAGTTGATGAAATAAGCAGTTTGGTTAAATCCTACCTGCAGAGAATCCATAACAAAAGGCACTAGCTGTCTCAGAAATGTAGAAATAAAATCAATCTACCAAGGTGTAGCATAGATTCCATAGTTTGTGAGCTCCAACTGAAGAAGCCTTTTACATGACTGAGACATTCATAACATCTTGCCTTTGAAACCTGTTCTAGGGGATTCCACACAGAGGTGGAACCAAGGTCAGTCCACCATAGCAACATGTTAGGTGCATAGTTTTAGTTAGCTTTTATTGTTCCCCCTGGTCTTGTAATTTATTATTGTTTTTATGTGATTTATTTAACTTGTATTCTGTACCCTGTCATAGGATTGACTGTGGTGAAGCGCAGGCAATAAACACTCTGAATGCATAGAAACATACCCTCTTGGCCCTTAGGGAAGAGGATGGGAAGGAAGCTTGGGGGCTCTATTTAAACAAAGTCTCATACAGGCTTATACATTTTATGCAATTTCTACAATTTAATAGCTCCCTAACTCTCAGTGACAGTAGCAAACAGATGAGTTGCCTAAAACAGTCCTTCAAGCCTGGTAGTTTATCATGTCAGAAAGTCCTTAAAAAAAAAAATGTTTAGGGGTACTCTCATTTTGACTCAAGAAAATCACCATTTTATAGCTGAAATTGGGAAAAATAAATACAGTAAAGGGACAAAAGTACAAAAATTCACAAAATGTTTAGGGGTATGCGTACCCCTGCGTACCCCCAGGGGAAAAAAGCACTGGTGTCAGATAAACCTAAGAACTACTGATTAAGAATTGTAATTGGTTACTGAAAAAATAAATAAATCTATAGCCATGAGTTTGAGAGGGCTGCTTTTGGGGTGTGTGTGTGTGTGTGTGTGTGTGTGTGTGTGGTATAAATGCTGATCAAACAGGGCATTAAGCTAAATCCTACTGGGCTGTGGGGAATCCATAGCAGAAGGCACTAGCCAAATCAGATATTTTTTAAATAGCTTATTTTCACCTTGACATACATGCTCTGCTTGGGGGGGGGGGTCACCTAGGCAAACATTTAGCTAATTAATTGGTGGGTGCCTACTGATCACTTTAGCATAAAGTGTCCACTGTTTTTCTTCCATTCTATTTGCTGCAACCCTATGCCTACTTACCTGAAAGTAAGTCCTATTTAGTTTCATACTTACTTCATATATATGTGTGTATATGTGTGTTTTACACAAAATGTGACATTATTCAATTCACTTTCAGTATAATAATTCATTACATTTTGACTCCCCATCCTTACATCCATGATGTTCCTGTTGTATTCCTTTATCTGCTTTCATATCTGCTGTTTATTTTCCGTTGTAGTATAACTTATATTACAATCATTTATTTCCTCTCCTTCCCTTGCCTATTATTCAAATCCTGCTCACGATTTCATTGGACTAGTTCTCAAATAGTCCCAAAAGAAACTCCACTCTTCGACAAAGTTTTCACCTTAAAACAAGACTTACTTCTGAGTAGGCACTCATAGGCTTGCGCTGCAAAGAACCTAGAAGTAAATTATCCATGACTCATTTAACATATGGATGTTATATAATTTATTTCTGAAATAGTAATCTATTTAGATTGCTTGCTTGGCTTTTTCTTGAAGGCTCAATGCAGTCTAGCAAAAACTAACTGTTGCAACTAAGTCCCGCTGCAAGAATGGAATACATCACGGAGCCTGAGTCCCAACAAATTCCATGAGACTTGCTCTCAATTACATGTGAATGAGATTAACTCAAGTTCTGCTGATTTCTCTCTGCTATGTGACCAGAGTTTGCTGGAATGTGACACCCAAACAGGTAGGGATTCATAAAACCACCCTGGGTTGGATCCAGATTTTGTCACGGTTAGAATACACCCACTGCAATCAACAGGCATCAAGAGAATCATGATGAACTCTAGATCCACCTCATTAACATTTCCAAATGACCAAGCTATTATAGGATAATTGAAATGCTCTCCAGAACCTTTGAGGGTGCCAGATAAGCCTAATGCAGGCATGGCCAAACTTGGCCCTCCAGATGTTTTGGGACTACAACTCCCAACATTCCTAGCTAACAGGACCAGTGGTCAGGGATGATGGGAAGTGTAATTCCAAAACAGCTGGAGGGCCAAGTTTGGCCATGCCTGGCCTTGTTGTTGTGTTGTCGTTTAGTTGTGTCCGACTCTTCGTGACCCCATGGACCAGAACACGCCAAGCACTCCTGTCTTTCACTGCCTCCTGCAGTTTGGTCAAACTCATACCGGTAGCTTCGAGAACACTGCCCAACCATCTCGTCCTCTGTCGTCCCCTTCTCCTTGTGCCCTCCATCTTTCCCAACATCAGGGTCTTTCCCAAGGAGTCTTCTCTTCTCATGAGGTGGCCAAAGCATTGGAGCCTCAGCTTCAGGATCTGTCCTTCCAGTGAGCACTCAGGGCTGATTTCCTTGAGAATGGATAGGTTTGATCTTCTTGCAGTCCATGGGACTCTCAGGAGTCTCCTCCAGCACCATAATTCAAAAGCATCAATTCTTCGGCGATCAGCCTTCTTTATGGTCCAGCTCTCACTTCCATACATCACTACTTGGAAAATGGGTGCCAATTTAAAAAATGCAGTTGACTATAGGAATAAGTGTGGGTTGGTATATGAATGAGAGAGGCCCTCAAGTTTGCAAGCATCAAGCTATTCTGGCTTTCGTGTCAGGCAAGCCTTTGGAGTTTGTCATGTCTCTACAGATTCCACTGATAGCCGCTTGGGAGGAAGCCGCCTGCTTTAGTTCGCTGGCTGTTAATTAGCAGCACGGAGTGTTCACTTTCTATCAGACGTGACTCCCCAGTGCTTCTTAAATATTGCATGGAGTTTGAAATCATATGGAACTAAAGAGAGAGCAATTATTTCTAAGTCTGCTGGATTTACCTCCCTGCCCCCACTCCACCCCAGGCCTTCCTCATAGTAACAACAAAAACATTTTCAATTGCTTAAGTTGCAGCTTTACGTGCTTTCAGTTCTGTATCTTTGTAGAAGCTGCAAAGAGCTAAAACTGGCATAGGGGAGCCCATCTCTCTATCTGGCCATGATTCCTTCCCAGGCCATCCCCTTCATTGGCCTTCCTCTGCACCATCCTCCAGTGCTTTTGCCTGGATGAGATGCCCCTCGAATTATGGGAATCTCTCTTGTTTGCCTGGGTGGAGAGGTATGCCCAAGTGTGTAGACCTCTTGACTGGAGATGGAGGAGAAATTCAGTTCAGGGAACCATTTGAAGCCAAATCTGTCAAAAACCACATTTTAAAAAAATAATATGTGAGCTGAAAGACAAAATTCACGCTGATCCAAATTTTGCACTGCGGTTCTCTAACCACGTTTTACAAAAATGCATATAATAGGTGACGTTTGTAAATCGCTTTGCAGGTTGCTGATGCTTTTACAATCAAGGAATGTATTGATTTTATGAAATAAAATTAAAGTGAGTAAGTGCGCATAAAAAGAAGATATGCATGAAAACGACATGCAAAAATGCATTATTTTAGGGGGAGGGTGTGTACATTACTCAAAACGGCATATAAAATGTGTTTATTAAAAGATATTCACACTAAAATGTGAAGAATTTTCTTTTTTAAAAAAGAACATGGGGAACTTAATTTTTTATTTATTTTAATTTTAAACCCTTTATTGAAATTCATGGAGATTGGTCAGCATAATGATCAAGGTACATCCGAATTGTTGTAAGTCTTAGAATTTCATCTACTGTCTGACTGGCTGCACCAATCTACCTTTTAAAAAATAAATGGATTCGCATGGCACAAAGAATCACAACCCACCCTGGTCTTTCTGGCCATGCTTTCTATGGTGGAAAGCACATTTACACAGACTGGAGCACTAAGCACGTCCTACAATTCTCAGATTCAATAACTACAAGTGCCGCCCTGATCCGTAGACACGAGCAGCAATCTTGTGTGCATTGCTAGCTTAAATGTAGATGTGCATAGGCAGATGCACATCTTGATTCTCATCCAGACCTCATCGAAATGCCTGGATGCATATGCTGATGTGCACTTGGATCCTGTGCCACATGCTGTCGCCTTTGACTCATTGCCCAGGATGACTGTGGCTGGATCAGAGCCTGGATATCTTGCTATTATCTTGGAAGCAATAGCCATAAGACAGTCCTACAGATGCTAAGTTGAAACTGGGTTCTTGCGCACGCCCTAACACCTTAAAGTATGGGCTGCAAATTAGGAGGTTTGATTTGGAAAGAAAGATATAAAAGTAGGTCCTATGTAGGGGATGGGCAAATCTGTCCCACACTGATGATAGATAGATAGATAGATAGATAGATAGATAGATAGATAGATAATACTTTATTCGGCCATAAGCCCACAAGGTAAAACAAATCAATAAACAAAATAGCATTTTACATTCTAAAATATCAACTAAAATATTTCAACGCATAATCTCCTTCACATTACTTACAATCTCTAGATGTACTGTATTATCTATCTATCTATCTATCTATCTATCTATCTATCTATCTATCTATCTATCTCTCTATCTATCTAAAAAAAAGTAGGTCCTATGTAGGGGATGGGCAAATCTGTCCCACACTGGTTTTCCACTTGGGCATCCTGGTTCATCCCCGTGTGGATTGTTAGGATAATTCCATATGAATATTTTAAAAAACAAACCCTGTACTGTGCACGAGAACAGTTGTGAACACACAAAAACAAAGACTTGGAAGTTGAGGTAAGGCCTACCTCTCTCTTTTCTCTGGTATAAGCAGTGCTGGATTTACGTATAAGCTAAACAAGCTATAGCTTAGGGCCCCACTCTCTTGGGGGCCCCAAAAAAATTTAAAGGAAAAAGAAACACCTGGATGTGCATTTCCAAAATATAAGATAAAAAACAAATAAAATAAAACCTACATACAGCAACAGTATTTTGTGTTGTGTAGGCTCCTATGGTGTAAATAATGGGCCCTGCTGTGGACATAGTGTATTTTGATTTCAGTAAGGCAGGCGTAGACAAACTCAGCCCTCCAGAGGTTTTAGGGCTACAACTCCCATCATCCCTAGCTAACAGGACCAGTGGTGAGGGGTGAGGGGAGTTGTAGTCCCAAAACATCTGGAGGGCCGAGTTTGCTTATGCCTGCAGTAAGGCTTTGACAAAGTCCCCCATGATATTATCGTGAGGAAGCTGCTAAAATGTAGGTTGAATTAGGTGGATTTGTAGCTGGTTGACTGACCGACCCAAAGACTACTCATCAATGGTTCCTCGTCATCCTGGAAAAAAGTGACAAGTTGGGTGCCACAGGGTTTTGTCCTGGGCCCGTTGTTATTTAATGTCTTTATAAATGGCTTGGAAGAAGAAATTGAGGGGGTGCTCATCATATTTGCAGATGACACAAAACTGGGAGGGGTAGGTAATGCCACAGAAGGCAGAATCAGAGTTCAAAATGACCTTAACAGATTGGAGAACTGGGCACAAGCTAACAAAATGAATTTCGATAGGAACAAATGTAAGGTTCTGCACTTAGGCAGGAAGAACAAGATTCAGAAATATAGGATGGGGAAGGGGGCACCTGGTTTCCTAGCGGTACATGTGAAAAGGATCTAGGAATCTTGGTGGACCACAAGCTTAACATGAGTCAATAGTGTGGTGCACTGGCAAAAAAGGCTAATGCAATTCTAGGCTGCATCAACAGAAGTATAGTGTCCAGATTAAGGGAAGTAATAGTACCACTCTATTCTGCCTTAGAGAGGTACCATTACTTCCCTTGGTGCTTCTGTTGGTGCTAGTTTTCTCCTGCTCTGGAGGGTAGGACTCGAACCAATGGCTTCAAGTTGCAAGAAAGGAGATTCCAACTAAATATTTGGAAAGACTTTCTGACAGTAAGAGCTGTTCAGCAGTGGAACAGATTCCCGCGAGAGGTGGTGGACTCTCCTTCCCTGGAGGTTTCTGAACAGAGGTTGGGTGGCCATCTGTCATGGATGCTTGAGCTGAGATTCCTGCATTGCAGGAAGTAGGACTAGATGACCCTTGGGGTCCCTTCCAGCTCTAAGAGTCTACGAAAACACCCCTAAGTCATTATTTTCCTCAATTCTAAATGGAGTTGCTTTGAGGGGAAGTACCGTATTTTTCACTCTATAAGACGCACCAGACCACAAGTTTTTGGAGGAGGAAAACAAGAAAAAAAATATTCTGAATCTCAGAAGCCAGAACAGCAAGAGGGATCACTGCAAAGTGAAAGCAGCAATCCCTCTTGCTGTTCTGGTTTCTGGGATAGCTGCGCAGCCTGCATTCGCTCCATAAGACGCACACACAGTTCCCCTTACCTTTTAGGAGGGAAAAAGTGAGTCTTATAGAGCAAAAAATACAGTATGTAATGCAGAATTTCCTACGAAATGGCAGAATAGTTATGGTTTGTAGCTAATGTGTGTACACCGCTTCCTAAGCCAGCGATGGAAGCACACTGGATGCAGAGTAAACAGGAGTGTGTACGCAGCCTCAGTAACTAGGGATGGAGGGGAAATTCGATTCAGTGTGCATTTAAAGCGAAATCTTTCAAATCCACACTGTCTCAGAGATTATGTGAATTGAAACATACCTACGCTTCGTCATTCACACTTAACTCAATTTTGTAGGGCAGTTCCCCAGCCAATGTTTACAAAAATTCGAATATTAAGGGAAAGGTTGCATAAAAGGAAGCTATTACTGAAAATAACATGTCATAAATGCATCATATTAGGGGAAATTGAGAGACAATGGAGTGCTGTGCTAGAATACGGATAAATTTTCATTAGGGTTTTAATTGGTTTTGTGGGGTTCTTTTGCTGAAAAATGTAGAGAACTGAATTTAAGATTGTAAAGAGAGAGAGACATAAACTGAGAGAACTGGACAGATATTTCTATCCTTACCAGTTCATGGGACAGCAGCAGGAGTCAGTTACAGTGGTACCTCGGGTTAGGTACTTAATTCGTTCTGGAGGTCCATTCTTAACCTAAAATTGTTCTTAACCTGAAGCACCACTTTAGCTAATGGGGCCTCCCGCTGCCGCCGCACCACCGGAGCACGATTTCTGTTCTCATCCTGAAGCAAAGTTCTTAACCTGAAGCACTATTTCTGGGTTAGCAGAGTCTGTAACCTGAAGCGTATGTAACCTGAAGCGTATGTAACCCGAGGTACCACTGTATCATGCTTATGTCGTCAGCTTCCTATAAGCATCTGGTTGTTCAGTATGAGAAACAGGATTCTGGGGGCAGGTGGCTCATTGTCTGACCCAGAAGGGCTTGTCTTCTGTTCTTAAGATCGCAAGTCATCCTTAGATGACACTAGAAGATTTATCAGCTGTAACTATTTATACTGAGTATATTCTGCTTTGACTAGGAAGCAACACGCATACCCCACATTTGGATCTCTCATTCTGGCCCCATTATTAAATTCTCCCTGGAAACACCGGGAGAACAATTTTAAAAGGAGTCCTTTGCAAACCCAGTTCCACAAAGGAGCTTTAAAGGTGGAAAGCATTAAGATCTATGTCTTCAGAAATTTCCCATGTCACATTATACTCCCTGGATCAGATTAAAAAGCATAGGAGTAAGAAGTCATCACTAAGGGAGTTTGTTCTGCTGAAACCTACAAATCCCTAAGGTACTGTAAAAAATTGCAATAGTAATACTATGGGAATGGCTAAGAAACTCAGGCTAGCACAGTGAAGTGCTATTAAGATGAATGTGCTAATGGAGAAGTCTGGTCGCTTAAATAATTTAATTTGCTAAATCAATCTGGATTTAGTTTAGAACTTAGTTACTCATTAAATTTTGCTTTTTCTGCAGCAGTGTTCTTTTCCTTGCAGATATTGGGCTTTAATAACCCTACTTCTATCTTCTTAAAAGGTTTAGACTGTTGTGCACTACTGATATGCTGCAGTAGGTGCTTTTCAATGCTTGCTTTATCTGCAAGATTAAATCAGTTCACTGTGGCTTCACAATTCAGATGGGCAGAGCAAGCCCAATGAGGGGCCAGGGAGGATCGCAGCAGATACCACCATATTCTAAAACCCTGCTAGGGTGGAAAAGCGTGTTGTCCCTTCCTGGAGTTTCTCGTGATTTTATTTTTTTTTTTTTAATAATATTTATTAAATTTTCCAATAAAACATACAAATACAAAACAACTACAATAAAGACAAACACAAACAACAACAAAAAACAACAAGAATAATTTCAAAACCTTATTTCTTAACCTTATTTCCCCGACTTCCTCATACCTCACCATTTTGTATTCTAGTTTCATTATTCCATCAGCAAGTCCCTTCCCTTATTTCACCATATAATTTTACTAGTTCCATTTCTTTTCTTACGCTAATGTCTCTGAAAACCAATATATTTTTTAAATCCTTGTCAAACTAACATTCTTCAATCTTATAGTATTTATTTAAATAGTCCTTGAATTTCTTCCAATCTTCTTCCACTGTCTCCTTCTCCTGGTCTCGGATTCTGCCCGTCATCTCTGCGAGTCCCATGTAGTCCGTCATCTTCATCTGCCATTCTTCCAGAGTGGGTAGATCTGGCGTCTTCCAATACTTTGCGATAAGGATTCTTGCTGCTGTTGTAGCATACAAAAACAACATTCTGTCCTTTTTTAACACCACATGGCTTACCATACCCAGGAGGAAGGCCTCTGGTTTCTTCAGGAAAGTGTATTTAAACATCTTTTTCATTTCATTATATATCATTTCCCAGAAAGCCTTAATCCTTGGGCATGTCCACCAAAGGTGAAAAAAAGTACCTTCATTCTCTTTACATTTCCAACATTTGTTATCTGACAAGTGGTTAATTTTTGCAAGCTTGACTGGGGTCATGTACCACCTATATATCATTTTCATAATATTTTCTCTCAAGGCATTACATGCCGTAAATTTGATGCCTGTGGTCCACAACCTTTCCCAGTCAGCAAACATAATATTGTGACCTATATCTTGCGCCCACTTGATCATAGCTGATTTAACAATTTCATCTTCCGTATTCCATTTCAACAGCAAGTTGTACATTTTAGATAAATTCTTAGTATTGGATTCTAACAGTTCTGTCTCCAGTTTAGATTTCTCCACCTGGAAGCCAATTTTCTTATCCATCTTATAAGCCTCCATTATTTGAAAATAATGAAGCCAATCTCTGACTTTATCCTTTAATTTCTCAAAACTCTTCAATTTAACATTGCTACCCTCCTGTTCTAAAATTTCCCAGTACCTCGGCCATGTGGACTCCATATTGAGTTTTTTCAAAGCTTTTGCCTCCATTGGCGAAAGCCATCTTGGAGTTTTATTCTCCAATAGATCTTTATATCTGATCCACACATTAAACAATGCTTTCCTGACAATATGACTTTTAAAACCTTTATGAGCCTTAACTTTGTCGTACCACAAATATGCATGCCACCCAAAAAAGTTGTTAAAACCTTCCAAATCTAAAATGTCTGTGTTTGTGAGAAGCAGCCAATCCTTCAGCCAGCAGAAAGCTGCTGACTCATAATATAGCTTTAAGTCTGGCAGGGCAAATCCCCCCCTTTCCTTTGCATCAGTTAAGATCTTAAATTTTATTCTGGGCTTTTTGCCCTGCCAGACAAATTTGGAAATGTCTCGCTGCCATCTCTTAAAACACTCTGTCTTGTCAACGATTTGCAATGTTTGAAACAGAAATAACATTCTAGGCAATACATTCATCTTAATTGCTGCTATTCGGCCGGACAAAGAAAGTTTCATGTTAGCCCAAATTTCTAAATCTTTTTTCACTTGATTCCAACATTTCTCATAGTTGTCTTTAAATAAGTTCACATTTTTAGCCGTCATATTAATCCCCAGATATTTGACATTCTTAACCACAGTTAGACCTGTTTCCTCCTGAAACTTTTCCTTCTCTCTTACTGAGTTTCCTCGTGATTTTATGTCACAGTAATTTAATATTTAAATGGATGCCTCCATAAACTATAAGTCTCTGAAATGGAGGGACGGAAAATCTGGCAATTAAATTTCAAGGAAGGAAGAAGTTGCATGCATTTACAGGAAAATTGGCTGTCGTTCAGAACCAGCGATGTTGTCTAGTAAATCACCACCAGAGACTTTATTTTGAACTATGGGCAGACAAGGGAGATGAATCAGTGAGCGATGTGCTCACAGTTTCCCATCATGCAGGAATTTGCGGTTTCTATGCATCCCTTGGACACATCAAACAAAGAAGCGGAGATTCCCTATTTTTACACACTTTTATCTTTGCACAGCTTTAAAAAAATTGTTTGCAGTCCAGTGCATCCATGAATAGCCATAATGACAACAACAGCATAACACCTCGGGTACAATGAGCCTTTTCAGATGTCACATTCCTGACTTAATAAACCATAGTTTATTAATAAACCATAGTTTATTAATAAACCATAGTTTATTGAGCTGGGAGTGGACAGCAAGCTTCTGGGACTTGCTCCTCACCTCTCTTCCTCCTCCATTTGTGGTGAGCTTTAGTTCTTCAGTTTTGGTTTGTGCAAACCAGAGTTCCCGATTGCATCCAAAATGGTACTCTGGTTGAATGCCAAGTTAACTAATGAGGGTCATATTGTGGTTCAAGTTACTGGACAATAAATTGACATTAAAACAGAGTTACTAATTCTGGATGTAATGTGGATATCTGGTTCACTTTAAACAGAGCAGGATTGAAGCATCAAAGGTAGGGTATGAGGGTTGTTGTTTTTAAACAAAACATAAAACTTCTCTTGTCCCTTTATGTTTGGTTTTGTCTTGGACTATGATTCATATGCTATCATATTAGCATGGGAGATTCTTTCCGCTGTTTACAGACTAGCATATGAGCTGCAGCCACAAATAACTCAGAGTGTGTTTCCAAACTCGGCCATTAAAATTCTGCTCTGGAGTTCTTCCTCGGCACAGATCTTTTCTCAAGTTCAGCCCCTTTGCCACATCTGTTCAGCACCAGTTCATTCTTTTGTCCACCACTGCATTCCTCCAACAACAGTCCAGGAATAATTTTAAATAAAGTAAGAAAGCATAAGAAAACACAAAGCCTTGTCCTTCCCCCTCCTTTCCCAGCTGTTGTAAGGGTTCTCAAGCTTCAAAGAACACATTCAGATACCTTCAAAGAGCCAATCCCTGTCCTTTAGGCAGCTGGCTGATTGCAGCCCATTAGCATATGTTGATCCAGAAATGCCTCTTGATTGATGTCACTTGTCCGAATTATGGAGGAACCAACCACAAATCATGCCAGAGACAGAGGTTCCTCCGTGGCAGGGACACACTCCCAGGTCACACCTGTTCTGCCTTTCAAGTTGACAGACACTGGCTTGAGCAGCACAGCGGGATCCAGTGAGCTCCCTAGACCCCACTGGGGAACATTGCCAGGATTTCTGCCTCATAAATCCTGGTGTTCCCCTGCCTGAACCTCCTCGTTGCCCTCCCACCACCATTGACTCATGATGTAGCCAGAAACCCCTTCTTTTCCCTTTCTTGATCAGTGTTGTCAAAGTTGACCACACAAGCCATTGGTTTGACAGATTTCCACATAATAAACTCTGTGTTCTCTCTCACACACACAATCTGTACTTCTCCGCAAAGATTTGTGGATCAGGGCCAAAGACGGTGTTTCTTGATTCAGCACCTGCAGTACCATCTGGCATTCTTGTCTTCTGGTCAAGATGTCAAAAATACTGGCTAAAAGAAGTTAATGTACTTGTCAAAGTCAATTTGGGTTTTTTTGCTTTGTCCCTTTGAATCTGTTTACTGAAGATTTGTCTTCCATGGTGTCAAGATTATTTAGATACCGTATGCCAATGATGTCTGCTGCACACACACACAATTCGAAACGTTTGAACTCATTTCGAAAATGGCAAAACTGCATAAGAATGGAATTTTTAAAATGACTTTAAAAACTTCAGATCAGTAGAATTAGAAGTTAACTTTCAGTTCTAACTTTCAAGCCTACAAGAACATTTTCACTGATGTTATGTAAACTAAGGCAGATCATAAGATCAAAATTAGAAGCTACACATTAGAAGGCTTAGCTGGTGTGATGAACAAACTCACCGTATATTAGCACAAGGTTCTTGGATCATACTGCGCTCCTGTGTAGATGAATGGATCTGCTCCTAAAACAAAGTGACACTTAGTGAGTTTTTGTAGAGTAAGTCAGCTTGGCATCAAATAGTTATCTGTCCTCTCCAATATTCAGCCTCTCTGAACATAAGATGCCATATTGTACACATAGAAGGTATTTAAAACTTCCAGAAGAGACCTACAATTGCTGCTTTTTAAAAGGCTATAGTGAAGGCCCTTTCCCTTCAACCCTTCAATTTTTCTACTTTATTGGATATTCTCATGACACACAATGGCAAGAAGGATGGGGTCATGTTGCCATAAATTATGATACTTAAAATTATAACCTATTAAGGGATTGTCCTGCTTTCAATCACACATCCCGGCACATACAATGGGATTCCAATGCAAATTACTGTTATTTAAAAGAATTTACTCAAGAGTTAGTTCACATGTTAAACTGAAGAGTAGATGATATTATAGTTCATAGACATTTTAAGGAAAGTATAAGAGAGAGAGATGGGGAGGTCAATCCTATCATTAAAGTCAGTGTAAATGCTTCCTACTAAGCATGTTGAAGATTGCTGTCCAAGGTAACAATGGACCTGTTAATAAAGCTTCACTGATATATATTGCTAAACACATAGATTAAAATGACAAATTCATGACTGGCTATCCTAATGTAGCTTTTTTTTTTAAAGGAGGAGGAGGCCAATTTTCTGAAACTGCAATTCATTGTTTCTGTATAGATCCCAGCAAAACATCTGTAAATCTACTAGGTGAAAAAAAAAATGTAAATTAGGATTTTCCACCTAAAAGATTTTTCTATATGAAATTGGTGATTTCATGACTAAATAAATTAAAATAGGATAACATTTAACTAGAAGAGTGTGACAGTTTTGTGCTTGGAGATAAAAAATGAACATGTTTGCTCTTTACTGGGTTTCAGTTAAGGTGGTAAAAGGGGTGGGAAGAGATGCCACATTCTAACTATCACAAGCTGACTCCTGCCTGCTCACTCATCACTATCTATTTGGGATGAGCCTAGATCTCCAATGTGCCTCACTGAAGGAGTAACAAACTGTACTAGCCAACAAACTGAACTCCATGTGTTTTGAAGAGGGATATTTCTGACCATTTGTCTTGTCTCCAGAAAGAACGAGTCACTATTAAACAAGTGATCCACAACTGGCCCTGATCCACAATTGAAATATTTTCAAATAAATATTTCACTGGCTATTTCATTAGGCAGTAAGTGTTAGGATTGAGCATAAGCACAAAGGTTGTTAATATGTCAGTTCAAACAAGGAAAGGCCTATCTTCTTACAAATGTACATAATAAAACTTGTTTCTGGATAATTGTGACCGGACCTATTAGCCCTATTCTACTTCTTCAAAGCCCAAGCAAGTTGGTTCTGCATAAAGATCTACAAATAATGCATTTTCTTGGAGCTAACCCTGCGATTAAGAGTCTGATGCTGTACCAACTGAGCTATTCCAGTCAGATAATTTAATGATCCCAGCATTCCTAAATATCACTTTGAAAAACCACTGATTGGTTAAATACAGGTGTAATGGTTATAGGGGTTGCTCGTGCGTAAGTTGCCGCCACTCTTGGCTAGGTTACCTGGTTGAACCCTTTCTGTCTGGACAGCCCTTCACTTCGTGGCTGTCTCAGTCGCTGGCAGAATCCATCAGTGGGCGTTTCTTGAACTTCTTCCAGCAAAGAAGTTCGTTGACGCCAAGTCTCCTCCTACTCTCCCTGCGCGGAAGTCTTCTGCGCAGGGAGGGTGTGGGCAGCAGAGTACCCGTGCTCTCCCCACTGGTCTCTGGGGAAGAGTCCTGGAGCCTTCTCTCCGATTCCCCCATCTGCCCCCCTTCACCCCTGGTGTTACGCTGATTTCCTTCCCCAGCGGATGAACTTCCTCTCTCCCTGCTGGGCCCCTCTCCAGCATCGCTCTGGAGCCTTGCCTCTCCCTCCGGCTCCGATGGCAGTTCCCTGACAACAGGGTAATGAGATTTTTAAAAATATGTATATAAAAAAACCTTATTGTCCTATAAAGTTGGTCTTAAATAAATTACTGGACAATCATATTGTTAGTAGCTGCACATAAAGCATTACACTGGATTATTGAACTGTACTTGAACAAATGAAGAGGAAGAAGAGGAAAGTTTAGCTTAAAGGGCATAGAAAACAGACTATGAAAGTCTAATTTTTCATTTCTGCTGTTGTATCAGGGTGAAAAATAAGCGAAACAATTGCATTCTACCAAATAGTCAATATGTCTGCTATAAAAGAAATTGTATAAAGCTCTTATTTCCTACAGTTAAATGCCATTTTAATTAAGATGTCATTGATTAGCTGCCTCGATTGCTTACATTACTCATTAACATGATTACCAGCAGCACGACTACGGCAACACTTAAATGAAGGAGGTAATCCTTAGCGTAGAAGTGCTTCTTTTCTTTTTGTTTTCAAGAAGCACTCGAGGCCAAACTTTTAATAACAATGAATTACACCTTTCCTGCTTGCTCCATGTGCCTGAACACCAGAAGCCAATGACGTGTGCAGAAAGATGTTCCCTCCATGAGTAGAGTTCATGTCTGCAGGAGTGGAGTGAGGCTGTATCTCTTGCCTCTGACAACTTGCTCCAAGCAGTCTGCACCCCTATACCTGCATGCTCAGAGCAGGGGTTTGCAAAGGGGTGGCTCTGTGTGGGCAGCTGCTCACACCACTAGTAGCAGTCCATTGCAGACTCTCAACACACAGGTGTCGAGAACGGGGTCTGTAATGGATATGGCAATGTGGATGGGACCAGGAGGTTCTGCCCTACCACACTCTTCTCAATTCAGCACATGCATGAACAGTGCCTTCTCTTTTTTTTTTTTTAAGGGTATAAGACAGGGGTCAGCAACCTAAGGCCCATGGGCCACAAGCGGCCCACAGGGGTCATTTTACTGGCCGACAAGCTGCCCCTGAACCATAGAGATCTAGACTCATCCTAAATAGATAGTGATGAGTGAGCAGGCAGTAGTCAGCTTGTGATAGTTAGAATTTGGCATATCTTTCCACACCTTTTACCACCTTAACTGAAACCCAGTAAAGAGCAAACATGTTTCTTTTTTATCTCCAATTTCAAATTCTATGCTAAACCGACACAGTGGGGACTCACTGAGCAGCGCTGGAAATCGCATCTGTGCATGTGCAGACACCGGAAATCACATCTGCGCAGACGTCAGAAATTGTGGGCGTGCCTGCTCATGCGCGCCAATGATCCAACCCACGGAGGAGGCTCTGCAGCAGTGAACCGGTCCAGGCAAGCTAAGCCTTGCTGACCCCTGGTATAAGCAATCACTGGGAAAGAATAAAATATCTAAGACCACAAGATGGCATTTTCACTATTTAATTGTGCAGACCCTCTGCACGCTCTGTTTACATTATGCCATGGAGCCCTGATTTCAATGCCTTCTGCTATATATGCCCTTGCTTACACTCAGATCTTCGACATCTGAAACCTGGCTCTGGGTGCTGTTGTCAGCTGATGCTCGGCAAGCATCCGCTGGGAGCAGGGCCTCCTTGGTAGTGGCACCTACTTTGTGGCTTCCCCAGAGGAGTCTCTGCCAGGTCCCAATACAAGCAGGCTTTCGCAAAAAAGCTTTCAAGTGATGTGGCTTTGTTCTTTTAGACTTGACAGATATCCAGCTCCAGTGCTTTTGTTTTATTGCAATCCCTTGTTTATATGCTGCTTCTGCTGGGTTATTTTTCTTCTTATTATTTTTTACCTTTGCTCCATTATAGTTTGCAATCTTAAATTTCTGGGATGTTTTCTTGATTTTATTGTATTCGCTGGTTTGCAGTTTATTTTGATAAAGGAAAGTGGGGTCTAAAATACTTAAATCCCACCAAGGTGCAGCAGAGGGAAAGAGAGATGGGAAGCAGGGCCATTCCATTGACTTTGAGAGACTAGCTGCATTTGGCTCTTCCTTTCCACCTTTTTGTCACCTAGAGGCAGTGCTCTCCCCTCATGCTTCAGCAGAGAGGAAGAAATGGGGGAAATGGCCACTTCAATCAGTTCTGTTGAAAAGCCCGCTCCTTTTGTCTCCTCTCCCCGAACTGTTTATAAGCTATAAAAAACATAACTGTATTTGCCCATTTGCCCTCTTACCCCCAAATCCCCTTTTCCTTTTGTGTGGACAGGCAGAGTCCCCCAAACCCTGGGCAGCCCCCGTGTGGAATAATGACTCAAGACAACGTGCTATGGGAATAAAATTGGCCACAACTTTATTATTTTCAGATGTGGGTAGACCTTGGCTCAGGCATTGGGCTTTTATCCCTCCCAGTCGCCAGCCGGGGATCTGGGGAACATCAGGGCTATCCAGTGTGTGAAGGGATGGGCTGGCTCTGGAGAACATATGTTCAAGCAGAGAGAGCCCGCCCCCGTTACGTCCGCGTCGCAGGGGAGAGCAATGACGACCTCTAGGCGTACGGCCAAAGCCTCCCCTCAAAAACCCCTTTAATGGGGAATCCTGGTATTGCCGCCACAAAGAGGAAGGGGGCATGGGTCACTGCCGCACGCCCCCCCCCAATTCAGGGCAGATAGACTAAAGGATTCCGCCCAAGGCCTGATACCGCCAAAGTTGTGACGTTTTGCTATGGGAAAGGCAAACCTACCAATGCAGGGGAATTCATTTCCGGCCCTTCAACAGCGACCTTGACGTAGCAGCACCTGCGTACCTGTGGAGAAAAGGTTAACCTGCAAAAGAAGTCTTAGCTGAGGGTGGGTGGGGTGGGAGAAGCTCTGGAGCCAACTGAAAATTCCCAGGTAAGATCCTCCCCCTATTGTGTGGGCAGGTAGTCCCTCCCCCTACCTGGCCTGATCATCTTGGCAACGCCTCCCCAGGCGGGATTGGGCAACTGCCTGAGGTAGGCGGAGACCTCCAGGTATTCCACCTGGGGGGAGCTGAAGCCAAGCCTGTGCTAATGGAGGAGTTTGGATTTGGTGCTGAATAGGGTCCAGCGGGCTGCACGCGACCACACAGAGGGCGCCCCCCATTTAATGTGGGAGCAGTCATTGTGTCTTTTTTTTTTTTAAGTCCGGGGGCAGGGACTGCTTTGTTGTTGTTGTTTAATTGATATGCTCCAATAATAACCTTTTTGGTTGAAATACTTTAAAAAATAAAAAAGTAAAACGAATAGGTGAATAAAACAATCATTTAGATTATTGTGATATCTAGGGATGCAATGACAAACCACACACAAATAAAAAGGTAGGCAGCCTGATGAAGTGCTCCAGAAAACTCAAACCTTTGCTCGCTGTTTTGATGAGTCTTAATAGAGGGAATGCCCTACTGTGGGTTTTGGATTTACTGAATTAGGAGCAGAAGACCAGCATGCACAAACCACTCTTCCAAAAGCATGGAAAATGCCTGGCCAGAAGGATTGCTCCCCAAAGGTGGTCTTAAACAGTCTGAAGGGCTAATAAGAGGTATGTCATTTAGGATAAGTTGGGGTGATCATCCCCTGCTATGTTTCAGACAAAACATGATTTTTACTCAATAGAATCTTTCTCTGGCTATTATGAGGTGCAAAAGTAAACCTTAAGTTGCACAGCTCTCTCTCTCTCTCTCTCTCTCTCTCTCTCTCTCTCTGTGTGTGTGTGTGTGTGTGTGCCAGCATTCAAACCATGGTGTGAATCCCAGTCTTCTCACCACTGAAATCTAAGCCCTAGCAATAAGACTACAGTGTGTAGAAAAATCTGCACATTAAAAAAGGGAAGATCTGAGTATCTGTACAAGAATAACAACATCAGAAGCATTCTTGACTCACACTGATTTTAAGCACATTTAAGATTCAGGACAAGACTTCTACAAAAGTTGTTGAAGACTGTATTTAGGCCCCTTTTATGACTCATCAGCCAAACAAAGTGGTTTCTGGCATAAGTGTTGCTGTTGGTTGACTCAAGATGCAATTTCCACCTGGCAGTTACATTCTGGAATTTTTATTTTTTTTACATTTAAGGTTTCTCTCCAAAGAAGAAAGGAACTGTGTCATAATTTTAAAAATGGTACCCTCTGAGAAGTTCCAAGACATGTCTGTATTAGGCAAGCAGGGATTCTGTTGCTTCTCTTTTCTATCTATTCTCACAAATAACAGATTTCTACTGCATCTGAAATTTGCTTTGTGAATACACCATCCCCAAAAGAGCACTGTGTGAAACAAATTTAAGATACATGCTGCAGATACTTATGTGTGCATAGTGATCACAGTGAAGAACCACATGCAAGTTTCACAGAGTTTCCTGCATCAGAATGATTTTTGCTGTAGGAGAATGATAATGTCATTACAGGAACAATAAAAAATCCATTTCACCCACCTGACATGTTATGCATTCTTGAAACTGTAACTATGCTATCTTTAAAATACATTTATGGAAGGCTTTCTAAACTTTTGTTATACAAAAGTAATAAGAAGCCAGTCTTGTTGCCTACTTTTGATAAAGCTTGCTGCTAGCAAAAACAACTATTTTTACAGACTCAAACAATCTTTGTTAAGTGTAACCATTTGCAGATGTTTAGTAACTAGAGAAGTACAAAATGATACTTTTAGAAATGCTTATTTTGAGAGACTACATTAAATAAGTGTACTAAACAAAGTTTCGCCTGTCAAAATATACAATTTGAAATGCATATATATATATATATATATATATATATATATATATATGAGCTAATAACTGCATTGAAACATTTGGGAAACACAATAGCCATTGGACAATTTCCAAATCAGTAATGGATAGCGTTGTGCTGTGACGGCACTCACCTGACCTCTTAACAGCTTATATACTTATAAACCTATCTGTATACTGCAGTATCATAAAAATATATCACAGGGATTTTCAGCAACAGTAAAACAGCAACAGTAAAACCATAAAGTTACAAACAAGTTAAAAGCAATACAATAAAACATCAGTAAGCAATTGTAGAGGAATGCTCTTAATTGCCTGCATAAGCCTTTCATTTTATTTGTTATATTTCTACGCTGCTTTTCACTCACAAAAATCACAAAGCAACTCACAAACAACATAGTAGAACATCTCAAATACAACATGAATCATGAATAGTAATTAACAAACCATCAGTAAAACAACCATATTCCATGAAACACTATTTAAAATAACTTTTAAAAAGCTAAACAGCACAACCACAACAAAAGTCCTGTTATAAGATTATCAAAGCATTACAGCCAGTGCTATTTTTCTAGAAAAAGAGGCGTGAGAGCTCACAATGAACATCTCCCTTGTTCTCTTATACCAGCAATGTTGCCCATCTGAGAGGGGATGGAGCAATCCACAAAAACAAACTAAGCAATGTTCCACTCAGTTCATCAAGACATTGACACATAATGCCCATGACAGCAACTCCGTTCTGAAGGCTCTTAGGGCTGGAGGGTGGGGCAAGACAGGTGGAAAAAGCCATTGCCCAATCGCCAGCTCCAGGTCTCTCTCCTCCGACAGTTCTTCCTGGAAACAGGAAACAGGTCCCCCGTGAAGGCTGGAGGAATAGAAGAGTTTTCAGCTGGCATTTAAAAGTTGGCACAGAAGGCGCCCGCTGAATCTCTATTAGCAGGGTGTTCCACAGGACTGGGCTGATGACACTAAAGACTCGGTTTCTGGTTGCTGTCAAATGAGCCTCACCAACTCATGGAATGACCAGAGATGCTTCCACAGATGATCTCAGTGCCTGAGCTGGGATATAAGGGTTCAGGTGACCTCTGAGGTATCCTGGACCCAAGTTGTTCAGGGCTTTGTAAATGAATGCAAGAACCTTGAACCTGGTTCGGTAGCAGATAGGCAGCCAGTGCAGCTGTTTTAACAATGATGTCACGTAGAGACTGCAGATCAGTCTCTATCACAATTCACAAAGAGCAAATTCTTCAGCATCCCTACTGGGAAGACCAAGCCACCTGGGAATGAGGCCTGGGGTCCATTTCTTTCTCAGTCTGTTGATTGTTGCCACAACATGTCCTCCCAAAATGATTGTAAAAGCCATGGAAGTTTTTGTGTATATTGCAACTGAAATGTGATTGACAATGAAGTTTCCGAAACAGTGTCTGAACACAGGATTAAGAGAAATGGCTCGAAAAACAATGTAGCTCCTTTGAAGGTTGAGAGAGAGAACTTTACTAAAGAGATTAAATGAGAAGGAATATCTCAGCAGGACAGCCAATGAGAATACCTTCATTCATGTGCTCATTCTGAGACCAGCTAGATAGATGCTCTTGGTGGTGAAATTTCCTTCCCACTCTTTGGACTTGAAAGTCTATTTGCAAGCTCACCCTAAACAGACAGCAAAGGATGTGTCACTCTGCTTCATACAAGAAGGTTGGTGAACTGCAGTCATCTTTGTGTTGTGACTAATCGAGCTACCAGCAAAAGCACAACTCTGTGGCCCATGCAGAACTTCCTGGATGCAAGGATTAGGCACCCTGCAAACTGAACCGTTTCCGGTTACTATAAACGTGTTGTGGTGGCTCCTGCTCCTGCCAGATTTTCTCCATCCCCATAGCAACAGCCGAGCCTCAAAAAGCTTCAGCGGTATGCTGCTCATTAACATTGCTTCAGAGATTGGGTTGGGTACCAATCTGCCCATCACTGGTGCATTCGGTTGTGAGCGTGTGAGATTAAAGCCAGGGAAGGTGGATTAGCTGGCATAACCCATTTAAAGCGGAAATTCAAGTGTCTTTTATGGGAAGTGTATATTACACAAATCTAAAGGGGTAAAGTGCTTAGAGCCTGCCAGAAATAATAAACTCTAAAAGGTGGCCTCCAGCATTAAGATAATATATCTACTGTGCCCTGGTGAGTGGCTAGGTTTGCTACTGGGCCAAAATAACACATGCTGTCCTCCCTCCAATGGCTTGCTGCCAAATTTTATTGACACAATATTACACTTTTTGCATTTGTAGGTTGTTAAGAAGGAGGACTCAATGATACCTCCTGAATACCAAATGCGAGGCTCTTGTTACTGATCCCTGCTACTGCAATGTCAATACAGTAAAGGTAAACAGTTACGGTAAGTCCAGTCAAAGGTGACTATGGGGTGCGGTGCTCATTTCGCTTCAGACCGAGGGAGCTGGCGTTTTTCTATAGACAGCTTTCCGGGTCATGTGCCCAGCATAACTAAACTGTTTCTGGCACAATGAGACACTGTGATGAGCAGCAGAGTGCATGGAAACACCATTTACCTTCCGCCATAGCGGTACCAATTTATCTACTTGCACTGGTGTGCTTTCGAACTGCTAGGTTGGCAGAAGCAATGGGAGCTCACCCCGTCACACAGATTCGAATCACCGACCTTCCAGTCAGCAAGCCCAAGAGGCCCAGTGGCTTAGACCACAGCGCCACCCACTCCCTTTTAATGTCAGTATGCTATTATAGTTTGTGATATTTCACTGCATCAGTATTAAACACCCGTCCTAATCATGTTACATCTGAGGACAGAGCTTCAACATTGCTAGAGAGAAGCATTTGAGTCAGCTTGCCTGTGTGGCAAGAGCTGCCAGGTCTCAAACAGGAAAACATGCAGATCTGTGCAGATGGAGCATCTTCCTGGACAGCTTACCTGGGGTAGCCCACCCAGGTTGTCCATTGGACCCTCCTGTACATGAAGTACTATGAAAGGAGGTCCTGCTTAAGTTAGGTCGTGCCTGCACAACAATGTCTTCCTGGCTCAAGTGCATTCCTGTGTGTTATTTTGATTGCTGATCGGCCCTGACTCTTGCTTTGTCTTCAGCCCTGAGTTGCTCCCCAGATCCAATTCCTTGCTTCACCTCCTGGCTCCTGATTCCTCTCAGATAACTGTCGACAACCCATCCCTGACACCATGACAGTGATGGAACATGTAAGCGTTCACATTATTCTGAGCTCTTATCCCAGTAGAACTTAAAAAGAAGCCATCTCCCAATTCTCCATGAAACTAATTTACTTGTAAATTAACATAGATCTAGTCATATAGATGTATTCCAGCCTGTATGCATGCAGTAGTGCATTAAAATGGCTCTTGTGAATTCATCCTACCAATACGTACATGAAGGATTGCAGCATGCACTTTACAGCACTGTTCCATTCTGTAATAATGTTCGCTGGAGCTCTTTAGGGGTCCATTTCATCACATCTTAGCATCCTCTATCATTGTACCTTGGAGATATGCCATCAATGGGCACCCAAGACTCTTTACCAGAAATTTGAGTATATTATATGCTGTGTAGGAAGGGGAATCTTTGCTCATAGATGTTCATCTGCAGGTATGACCTCACCATGTACTACTGAAAGTAAATATGAGAACAGACACTTGGTGCAGCAGTAGCAAATACCCCACTGCCACCGTTTGTCAAATACTCACAATCCCTTTTGCCTTGTAATATTGCAGCAGGCACTGTGGAGCTTAACATTTAGCCACTGCATACACAGTTCAGCTGAAAAACCCTAAAGGGAACAGGTAAGTATTGTAGGCACGGCAGTTAGTACCTCAAAGAGACGGAGACCCAGAAGCACACTGCAAGTGAGAGGGGCTGAGGCAAAGCACCACTCCCATTTACGGCTGTTCCCTTCCCTCTTTTTTTGTAAATTCACCCCTCGCATCTGTTTAGCTAAAAGGCAACCCATTGCAGCTGTTAACTGGTGTTCATAACTATCCTTGTCTCCCAGCTTTCCACAGGCAGCGGTCCAGTAGATACAGCAGCAACCTTGTTGGTACCATAAAGACCAGAAGTCAGGCCCACAGACTGACCACCACTGCCACCTACAATTCAGAGAGATTGCCCGCTGTACTGTCCTTGTCCCTTGGCAAACCTAATGGAGCAAGAAAGGGACATAACACCCACACGCCGTACTCTGCCAAGTGCTTCCAAGGGCACAGGCACCCTTCCAAGACTGTAGAGTTGGTAACCTCATCTGCACATTTTTTTTTCTGGATCCGCCTGCTCTCCGATTCTGTTCAAATTGGCCTTGTTTTCCATTGCAGCTGAGTCTTTATGCAAATATGTGGGCCTGAGATAATGAGCCCTACACCCCGTTGTTCACCAGAGCTGCCTTCAGGATATGTCCTACACTGGAAAGAGGGTCCAAAGCGGGAAACGGCTCCACTCACCACCATCAAAGGATCGGTCCCTCATCTACACTCTCTAGCACAAGAAGAGCAGGCTCTATAGTGCAAAAGACCTACGGGGAATCACAATAAGCTGGGGTAGGAAGGTGAAGTAGAGTGATGGGTTTGTGCCTCCATCACTATGCCAAATATTTCCCATTTAGCCCCATGCAAAGCATGCGCTGAATGTCTTGCTAGAACCATGGACCAAACCTTTTGTTTTATAAAGAAACTATTTTGTTCCTCTCCTTCCTAGACTTTGCACAGAAGTCTTCAGGTGTGTCCTAGCCAAACCTTTTAAAAAACCTATTTGGTTTCAGTTGAAGTGATAGACATAGGAGCCAACTCCTAGTGGCCGAGGTTCTTTTGCCCCCCCCCCCAAAAAAAATATTTGAGGGGGCCAGGCCTTCTCAAAATGTGATGGGCATCTTGTGATCAGTTTTGAAGGCTTGCCTCCCCCCAATATTTTATTCAAATTGGCACCCTTGAGATGGAGGATCAGGTATAGTGAATAGTGGCAGTATTAATACTGAATACAACCATGTGAACTTGCATATCTAGGGTGTAGAATAAAGAATTAGAATACAGATATGGGGGGGGGGGGTAAGTAACTGAAATAAAGCCTGAGTAGCTACATGTTTGCATCTGCAGTTCACTTTCTTCTCCTTTCGTTAAAATGTGTGTTTTCTTCTTTGATTAAAAAAATGTGTTTTCCTACAACCACTGTGCTTGGAAACTTTAAAGGGGGAAAATGGCGGGGGTGGGGGAGACAGAGAAATGAATCTGTTGTGTGGTGGAAAGAAATCTCTTGATCAAGCAAGGAACGCAGGATTAGCTGCATACTAATTTGCTTCAGCCGAGACCCCTTTTCGGAGCTTGGCAACGCAGATCCAGAGAGGGAAACTCTCCCGCCACTTTTCCTGAGGGGAGGTTTCCCCCTCGCTCTTTCCTGCGAGAGTTTTGCTGGAAAGAGAATATCCCTAGGAAGCACACACCCACACCCCACCAATTCTAAAAAGTTGGAGGAGGAAGCAACGCCCCAGTTGACACGAATAGCCTCCAACTTTCCTCCACAGGCAGCAAGCCCCGAGCCCTTCCCAGCAGCAGCCCCGCTCCCTATTATTGCAGCAGCCCGCCAATTTCTCCTCTCTCCCCTCAGCCCCGCTTTCGAACGGAAAGCCAACCCCGCCCCCGGGCCGGCTTGATTGGCTCGCTCGATCATTTACGGCGCGGGCTGAGGCGCCGATTGGCCAGTCACGCCTTGACGGCTCCTCCGCTCCCGGACCCGCGGCTACCTGTTTGCTGAGGGGTTTCTCGCGCTCTCCTTAACTGCTGCCGCCGCCGCCGCCGCTACTACAACTATTATCGCGAAAACAGCAGCGGCTGCAGCAGCAGCAGCCGGAGGGCAAGTAGCGGCGGCGGCGCTGGTGTTGCTGCTGCTGCTGCCATTTGCGAAGTGGAGACGGGAGTCTGCGGACCCGGCGCGCCAGCAGCAGCAGCAGCAGCAGCAGCAGCAGTGGCAGCTGGAGCCCGAGCGCCGAGCGCGCATGGAGCCGGAGTTGGGTGCCTGCTTCCCTTCGCGTCCGTGGAGCCCCCGCGGCGGCGCGAGGCTCCTGCTGCTGCTCTTGACGGTCCGCCTGGGCAGCTGGTGAGTAGCCGAGGCTCCTCCGCACGTGCCCGCCCGGTCCTGCCTGTGGCCACTTCGCTGCACTTAACCTAAGGTTACCAGATTTTTATTTTTTTTTCCCCAGGGACATTTTTCAACTTCAGTGGATTTTGTATGGGGACTGGTTTGCAAATCCGGGGACTGTATGCATGCATGCATACAGTCTGGCAAAACTTAATTTAACCCTGCATTCGATCGGCGCATCTGGAAAGCAAAGGGAGCTCTGTGCTTTTTCCTGCTTAGGGGGTTCGGTCCTTTGGATGGCATCATCATCATCATCATCATCCTCATCCTCCTCCTCCTCCTCACGCTGCCATCACTTTCTGTTCTGGTCCAGGGGCGAGCGCCCGCGTTGCTGGAAGGGAGCTGTTGCAACTCGCCACCTAGACAAAAACCGCTGCTCTCCTCTGCTCGTTTTCCGAGTGTGAACTTCTTCTCTGCGAAGCTTGATCCAGTCCGGGTCGATTCTGAAGCAAGTCCCTAGGGAATTAGAAAGTGTAGAGTTGGAAGGGACCCTAAGGGTCATCCAGTCCAGCCCCCTGCAGTGCGGGAATTCTCCCCACAGACGTCCCTGGGTCGAACCCACCAACCTTCTGGTTAACAGTTAGGCACACTGACCCATTGTGCTACAGGTTGCTGAGATTTATTCTTTAAAAGGAGGTGTGTGATTTGGGGTTATTGGGAGCTGCAAAGCCCTAAGTGTGTCTGCTTAGAAACAGTAAATCTTAGAATTGCACTGTTGGAAGGGATCCGGTGGGTCATCGAGTCCAACTCCCCTTGTAATGTAGGGATTTTTTGCCCAACATGGGGCTCAAACCAATGATCTAAGAGTCTCATGCTCTACCGACTGAGCTTTCCCAGGTCACTTCTAAGGAAACCAAGGTAGGGTGGCAGACTTGAGCCCCTAGCCTTGGTGAGTTTTAGTAGAAAGTTTTTTTTCTTTTGGAGTGGGGAACAGCCACGTGTTGACTAACAGCCCGGTTCCCTCTGAAGTAAATTCCCCTAAGCAAATTCCCCTTAGGTTAAGGTTCTTCTGGTAAGCATGTATATTAGGATGGGGCTAAATGGGAATTATTTTGGGGTAGGAATGCACGGGGAATCATGTTGCAGTGCTGAAAGCCTAAGCACATTCAGCTGGAAGTTAAAGCCTTTTGAAAACAGCACTTTCTCAGGAAGCATGCATGCAAAGCAACATGCAAACTTACTTATTGGGGAATATGTCATACAGAATCTAATGGGACTTCCTTCTGAGTAACCCTGTTTAGCATTAGGCTGAGAGCCTGAAGCACTCGGAAATAAGTTCCACTGAGATCAGCAGGACTTGCTTTCAACTAACTGGGGCGGGGGGGAGTATAACCCCTGTGTCACTCTTCCGTGCCTTCCAGATGTTTGGACTACAGTTCACATGGGGGTGGGGGTAGTTCTGGGAGTTTTCTGCAGGAAAGGATCTTCTGGGTTTTGTCCTGAAAAGTGGCTGGTTTTGCCAGAGGGCTGTGGAAGGCACTGTAACTGGGAGCAGAAGTTTTATGCTCTTTCTTTCTGTAGCATCGAGTCATTCAAAATTCTGCACTGCACCGCACCGCTGGCACTTCTGGGTGAAAAGCAACTGGTCTTCTGTGTGTACGGACTGTCTTAATGTGATCTCTCAAAACTACAGAAAATGGTTGTTCGAAAGAGTGTTTACTTGCTTGGCTAAACCTGATCTTTAATGGTCCGGGAAAACTACAGCCACAGCTTTTTACCCTCCTTTCCCCTTGATTCTTTCACTATGTCTTTAGCAATGGGATACATTTTGGATAGGAAGCCTTGGAAATATTGTGCCTTGTGAGTACACATGGAACAGCTGTGGTGCTCCTTCAGAGATTTTGGAAGCCTGATGGATTGGTAATGTAAAAGGATTGCCAGGCTGACCCTAAAGAAGCAGCACTTCGTGGAGGAAGGGCAAGCATGCTGCTTCTAAGATTTTTTTAGGGGAAGAAAAGGAAATCAGCTGTCCCTTTTCAATCCCTTGAATAATTCATAGATACTGTAATGGGCATTGTGCCATCAGTTTGCATTTCTCATAAAGATATTAAATTGCAATGCATAAAGATATTAAATTGCAATCCATTGCTATTTTTTTAATGACGTAGGCCAAATCGTTAAGCAGGGTGGGGGAATATTCCGGATATGCAGTATCCAGGGTGGGGGGGGTAATATAAAAAAGTGTTAAAAAGTATTTGAATTCATCCACACTGCGCTATCATTCATGCATCTGTGTCAAGTGTGTGAATCTTAAGAGTGTGCCTCAGCTTCATCACCAGGATGCTGTAGGAAATTGGCCAGAAACATCTCTGATTATCTATTATTATTATTATTATTATTATTATTATTATTATTATTATTATAGCATATGCTGTAGTTTGAGCCCTCTCAAAGGCTGGTGGGAGGGGGAGACTTGTCAGGTTATGGTAACGTTTCAAAGGCACTGATGAAAATGACACCAGCACAGCTAAGACTTCTTGTGAATGAATCTTAATGAAACGAGTTGCTCCTCAGAAAAAAATAATAATATTCAAGTGGGTACATTCTGTTTGCAGAGGGGAGAGAGAACAATCACCTGTGATCATTTAGCTAGTTGACAGACTGAGGGAAAAGGCAGGGACTGGGGAGGGAAGTAGTTTGGAAATGGGGCAGAGCAGGAAATGAACTATTACTGCATTCCTTAGCGAAGAGACAAAAGTTAGAGGAGTATTCTGTAACTGCACTAAGAACGTTTGATTTTTTGCAGTTTGTGTGCAATTATCCTCAAATTACAAAACTATTAAATGGGAAATGGGGAGGGGGGGACTGCTTGACTTGTCGTTTTGATTCCAGGCAGCACTTCCTCAGCTGAATGCTCAGTGTAAACACCAACACCTGCATCAACTGGTTTTCTTTAAAGGCACACCTCCCCCCACCCCCGGCCCCATTCACAGGATAATGGATAAAATGGCTGTAAGTGAAGTGAGTGGTTTTCAGAGCTAGACTTTGCCTCCTAGAATTGTTAAAGCTCTAGTGGTTTTGTTCATAGCTCTACAATGCCTGGGCAGTAGGTCAGCCTCCCCCAACCTGGCATTCTCCAGATGTTTGGACTATGGCTTACACCAGCCCCAGCAGGGCTGATGTGAGGTGTAGTCCAAACATCCGTCTGAATGTATGCACATGTTTTCTGAAAGAAGCACCTGGTTTTTAGGAATAGACTACCGTAATTCTCGGGGGGACGCTTGCCAATTGCATGGTCGGCGGTTCGAATCCCTGCGGCGGGGTGAGCTCCCGTCTTTTGGTCCCAGCTCCTGCCCACCTAGCAGTTCGAAAGCACTCTTAAGTGCAAGTAGATAAATAGGTACCGCTTTATAGCGGGAAGGTAAACAGCGTTTCCGTGTGCTGCACTGGTGCTGGCTCACCAGAGCAGCTTCGTCACGCTGGCCATGTGACCCGGAAGTGTCTCCGGACAGCGCTGGCCCCCTGCCTCTTAAGTGAGATGGGCGCACAACCCTAGAGTCGGACATGACTGACTGGCCCGTACGGGCAGGGGTACCTTTACCTTTACCGTAATTCTCTGAGTACAATGGCACCAAAGTAAAATTTGGGACCACAAAAGTGATGCCTGGCTCCCTTTACAGTGGTGCCTCGGGTTACATGCACTTCAGGTTACAGACTCCGCTAACCCAGAAAGAGTGCTTCAGGTTAAGAACTTTGCTTCAGGATGAGAACAGAAATTGTGCTCCAGCAGCAGCAGGAGGCCCCATTAGCTAAAGTGGTGCTTCAGGTTAAGATCAGTTTCAGGTTAAGTACGGACCTCTGGAATGAATTAAGTACTTAACCCGAGGTACCACTGTATTCTGAATCCTGTCCTGTATTTGCTGAGATATGAAGAATACCGGAGGTAGGAATTCAGGTGGATCCACTCCCCCCCAGTCATGCATGGCACATCTAGCTTCACATGGCTCCATTTACATAGGGTAAGAGAGACAAAATAAGGCTACAAGTAACTTGAAAGCCTTTCTATCTGTGCTACACATATGAAGCCCTCCTCTTGATGCTGTTCAGTAAGGCCAAACATGGTGCTCTCAATAGGCCCACAAGTACCCAGAAGCAGCTTATTTATACCTTTAGCCTTAGTCATAACCAAGACTGCAGTTAGGTTGTATACTAAAGTCACCCTCATCCTGTTTTAAAAGCAATGATATGCTATGGGACAAACAGCTACGATTGTTATTGCTATAGTGTGGACAAAGACATTGCAATGGAATCTGTAGTCATACTCTTCTGGGTAGACCAAATAAGTCAGTTGCACATTTATGCAAATCAGATGTCCTGCTGATTAATGAATTTGTGTTGTTGCAGACATAAATGAATAGTCTTGTGCAAAATGCCAAAGTCAGTGAGATTCTCTAGGAGCTAGATAGAAGAAGCCTGGTCTTCTGACTGCTGAACCAAGCCCAGTTGTTTGTTTGTTTGTTTGTTTGTTTAGGAGCCAGTGCATACTGAATATCTACATTTTTGCATTCCTGGTCTTTTTTTTTTTTAAAAAAAATAATATTTATTAGTTTTCCAACAATTTAAACACTACAAACAACAAAGAAAGAAAAAAAAGAACAATACAATACAATACAAAAACACTACATAACACAAACACGTTAAACTAACAAAACAAAACAAAAACAGTTTAAAACACATCAAACAATTTCAATATGTTGTCTTTCATTCACTTATTTCAGCGACCTCCTCACACCTCCCTTTTTGTATTCCACTTCTGTTAATTGTTTCAGCAATTCCTTTCCATCTTCCTCTGTTTTCTATCCTATAATTATCTTAACACATTCTAACCTTATTTTTTCCTTTAATACTCTATTAATCTATTTATATTTGATTCCTTATAACATTTTTACTAAAGCCATATAACTTCAATCTAACATTTTTCTAACATTCATTAATTTTACAGTATTTCTGTAAATAGTCTTTAAACTTTTTCCAGTCTTCTTCCACCGACTCTTCTCCCTGGTCTCGGATTCTGCCAGTCATTTCCGCCAGTTCCATATAGTCCATCAACTTCATCTGCCATTCTTCCCGGGTGGGTAAATCTTCTGTCTTCCAATACTTCGCAATGAGTATTCTTGCTGCTGTTGTTGCATACATAAAAAAAGTTCTATCCTTCTTTGGCACCAATTGGCTGACCATGCCCAGGAGAAAGGCCTCTGGTTTCTTCAGGAAGGTATATTTGCATACCTTTTTCATTTCGTTATAAATCATCTCCCAGAATGTCTTAATCTTTGGGCATACCCACCAAAGGAGAAAGAATGTACCTTCAGTCTCATTACATTTCCAGCATTTATTATTGGGCAAATAGTAAATTTTTGCAAGCTTGACTGGTGTCATGTACCACCTATAAATCATTTTCATTAAATTTTCTCTTAGGGCATTACATGCCGTAAATTTCATACCTGTGGTCCATAACTGTTCCCAGTCAGCCATCATTATGTTACGTCCAACATCTTGTGCCCATTTAATCATAGCTGATTTCACCATTTCATCTTGAGTGTTCCATTTCAACAGCAAGTTATACATTCTTGACAAATTCTTGATTTTTGAATCTAACAATTCTGTTTCCAATTTTGATTTTTCCACCTGGAAACCAACTTTTTTGTCCAAATTGTATGCCTCCATTATTTGATAATAATGGAGCCAATCTTGCACTTTATTTTTCAATTTTTCAAAACTCTGCAATTTTGTTCTGTCTCCATCTTGTTCCAAAATTTCCCAATATTTCGGCCATTTGGCCTCCATATTGAGTTTTTTCTGTGCCTTCGCTTCCATTGGTGACAACCATCTTGGGGTTTTCTTTTCTAACAAATCCTTATATCTTATCCAAACAATTTGCATTCCTGGTCTTGAGTCAGTCCCAGTTCAGTGAGCAGGCTACCCTATAAATAATCTAGACTACTAGTTACTTTGATAGATTGCTCTTGTCAAATTTTCCATCCATCTTGTTCAGCTAGGAAGACATCTTTAGTGACCTAGATCAAGAATGGGGAACTGAACTAAGGATCACACAGTCCCTTGTAGGTAACTGAGAGAGTGAGTGCATGCTAGCAGTGGGTGGGACCAGAGCCCAAACAGGGCAGTGGCAGTCTTTATCTCTCCTCCTGCTTGCAGCAGGTTGCTTAGGAGGGGCAGGTTGTTATTGCAAGAAGTCTGAACTCACTGCTTGCAGAGGACTTTTGAAAATGGGCTGAGGGTGCTTATGGCCGAAGGTCCCTGCAACCCAATTTTCTGTGCAAAAGCAGTAACAGCACAGAATCCAGTAGCTTTCATATCGCAAGAAGAATCTGACTGTACATTTAAGAATCTAGCAGCCAAAGTCTTGGCTTCTTCTTGAATGAGCAGCAGAGAGATAAATTTTCTGTGCCACCAGCACACTTGGCTTCTTTAATGGAAATGTTGAATAAAAATAGTGTACGCCTGCACACACAATCAAAAATCTTTATATGACTAAGGAGGACTCCCCCTCCCCTCTCCCAACTTTATGAAACATGCCACTATGGTGTATGAACAGCCATCTTCCATGAAAAGGATGAGAGAAAATGAATTTCAAGCAGCAGATGTTGGCCACATTACATAGTGTTGTTGGAAGGAACACAAATAACTATGGTAATGAAGGTGGAGGGGAGAAATGGAATAGGTTGCAATAGAAACAAATGACTAAAAACGGAATATAAAAATGTTTGTAGACCAGGCCTCTGTATATTATAGATGTGTGTTATACGAAGCAAAAAGCTGGGAAATTGTTTGCATCCTCAGACAACTACTTCGAATGTTTCACTCCTAAATGGAAATAACCGTAGGGAATTGTAACAAAATAACAAAAATTCCTTCCAGTAGCACCTTAGAGACCAACTAAGTTTGTTATTGGTATGAGCTTTCGTGTGCATGCACAAAAGCTCATACCAATAACAAACTTAGTTGGTCTCTAAGGTGCTACTGGAAGGAATTTTTGTTATTTTGTTTCGACTATGACAGACCAACATGGCTACCTACCTGTAACTAGAATGTAGGGAATTGTGTGAAACCATGACATACCATATTTTAAAGGAATATGCACATGAAATGTGGACTCATCACCATAGACGTGGGTTTCACGTGATTTCCTGCACAGATGTCTTTTCCTTATAGGAAATGGGTGAAAATCTCAGAAACTCTAATTCTGGAATCATTGTGATACGGATTCAATATGACTCTTCCTTCATTGCACCATTCTTACTTAGGGGTCTTTGATCGTTTCTGGGCTAATTTCCTCCTCTGATGGGCTACTTACATGCTCCACTTTCCACACCCTCATGAGCTACAGACTGGCTGCATTCACACGGCAGTGTATTCCATTTCCTCAACATTTCCCTAAGTGTTAATTTCCACCTTACATTTGAGCCTTTGCACAACAGCAGTGCCACTTCTGGAAATACAGCAGAATACAGCACAAGTTTAGTTCACATTTCCATGTTATTTGCAAACATATTCTTTTTCTGGAAGTAAATAACATAGGAATGAATGCTAAACTTCCAATGAATTCTGTTATACTGCATTTCTGGAAGTGGTGTTGATGTCGTGTGAAGTCTCAAATATAATGTGGAAAGTATAACAGTTAGGGAAATGGAATATGGATTAAATAGCCGTGTGAATGCAGCCTGTGAGTCCTCCCCATTCTAAGAATCTCACTCTGTCACAAGTGACATCTATTTTTGTCTCTCACTTTAAATACAAAGCTACAGGTGTTCATGCTTTGGCTGAACCCAGTAATGGTGGCTATCTGGACAAATGCTCCGTCTGGCTGACGGAGGCAAGCTTGCTATGAATAAGTGGAGCAGATCAATAGCTAGAACCAGATCAATTGAATTCCAGTTGCATTTGATGTATCGTCAGAGAATCATCAGCAAGAATCAGACCTATGAATCTTAACTTACAAATGTGTTTGCACTTCCACATTATGTGTAGGCTACTATCTAACAAATATATTTAATCTAATCCTGACCAAGTAGTCTGGTGGAGTGGAGGTAATGAATGACAGTGTCGATCACGCTGAAGGGAAGAGAAATTTCCAGTGAGAGATGATGGGTCTCCAAAAAAAATGGCTGTGGTCCAACAGGGTCCTAGGAAATCTAATTTGCTTGCTTCTCAGATGCATGAGTTGGATTGGTTCCCAGCAAAATTGTTCATATGTATGAAGGTGTGGTGCCAGAATAAGCGATGCAGGTAACATTTTACACCTTGCAATAACATTCCAATATGCGTTATTTTGACACAGGGTGTATAGCTGGGGCCATGAACAGTGGACAAACACACACACAATCACATGGTAAAGAACCTTATGTGCACCAGCTCTGCCTTATAAACCTCAGAGTACTAATTATATGGTGCTACTGTATATTTGCCCATAAAGCAGGCATAGGCAAACTTGGTCCTCCAGATGTTGTGAACTACAATTCCCATCATCCCTGACCACTGGTCCTGTTAGCTAGGAATGATGGGAGTTGTAGTCCCAAAAACATCTGGAGGGCTGAGTTTGCCTATGCCTGCCATAAAGCATTTTTGGGTGCTTCTTGCATGACAACTAATTCTAGCACACCTGGTCTCACATGACAAATAACATCAGAACATGTGGGAAAATACAGATTATAGAAATTATAGCAGTGACCTATTAGCCAAACAGGACACCAGACTATTCTACGTGCTGTATGAATTCATTCATTCATAAAGTTTTGCTACAAGTGTTAAAGAACTATGTGATGAGCAGAGAGTGGAAGCAGGAATTACTATTTGGCTTGTCTTCAGGAGGATATCTTATCTACCACTCCATACTAAGACTATCCTTTGCTCCTGCTGGCATTTTGGAGCTGAGCTGCCTTTGCTCTTGCTGACAAGCCTTTTTGTTATTTCCATTAGTAGTCAGAATGAGGCTGAATGAATTGTTACTGGGGCAACGCCTCCACCTGTTTCGTTTTGTAGGCGGAGGCATCAGGCTGTGCACTGCAGGGGTATGCCAGAGCAACACTGACTAAACATTGACTATAACAATGTAGCTCAGGTGTATTCTGTGTGGCGTTATATTGAAACATTGCATTTTTGTTAATGTGCGCATCTTCAGCTGACTTGGGCCCCAGGTTATGCGATGTAACACGATGCTGTGACGTCATGTTATGTCAGCAGCGGCGCTTCCAAGGCCTTGCGAGGTCTCAGAGCTCAGGTCCTTGTCAGACCTTGGACGCAACTTCTGATATAAACCGGACGTCGTGTTTGGAGGCCTGGTATGGCCTCAGACATTGCCTCTGAGGCCTCGCAGGGTCTCGGAGGTCACATCTGAGGCCTTGCGAGACCTCTGATGCAACTTCCAGTTTATACTGGAAGTCATGTTTGGAGACCTGGCACAGCCTCAAACATCTCCAGGGAAGTTATTTCAGGGTAGTGTCAAAACCAGAAGTTGCGTCGGAGCTCTGAGGTGTGGGTGCCCTGGCACCCAGGGGCCCCTAGCGTTGGCGCCTATGGCTTATAGTACCACTCATTTGTATCTTTAATTTGAACCAATATGAAATTTGTTTGTAATACTT